>NC_140584.1:560224174-560907300 GCF_964204655.1 Triturus cristatus
ACTGCATGCTCATTCTATCTGATAGAGACTACTAGCCGCAGATTCCTTCATGTAGAATTATCCCCAGGCGTGAGACTGGATCCGGAAAACTTTCTTGCCCAGCGCATCCCTGCGCACTGGGGGGACGGCATCACGCGACTCCGCCCTGGCGTCATCTGCGTACGTGACGTTAGCAAGGTCACATAAGTCCCACCCCGGTGCGCCTACGTCAGTTTTTTCCTTTTCCTTGTTCAACGCGGGTCCGGTTTGTGCTCTGGGCCTGTTTAGGCATTTCCCTTGTGCTATTGCTGTGTGTGTGGGAACAGTGTGCGAATGCCTTCAGGCTTTAAAACTTGCTCGTTGTATGGCCGCCTCATGTCGGCGACGGATCCTCACCCCATCTGTATGGTGTTTATGGGAGCACCACGACTCAACTGATTGCGAGGCGTGCCAGCAGATGAAGCCGAAGTCCCGGCGGAAGTGCCGGATGAAACTTCTTTCTACTCGTGTGTCCAGGTTAGCATCGACACCTCGCCCCAGCCCCAGCGGAGGGTTCTCGGACCCGCGGCTTCCCTCGCCAACTTCGATCTTCTCCCAGGTCGCAAGAGCGTCACTCACCTATTGGTAAATGTCGCAGTTTGTCCCCGAGGGTCGGGTTCTGGCCTGTCGGGGGCGTGGGCTCTCCGCGGTGGTGCGGCCCCAAGTGTCGTCCCCGTATCTGCCGTTTCCGGCCGTGGGGGCGACTAGAGCCCAGATGGAGACATATGCGGTGGCTTTGCAGGCCTCGCTGGCTTCTCCGCCACCTCCTTCCCTTCTTGGGACGTCAGCGGTTCCCTTGCAGTGTGCGGGGTCCAGCCCCGGCACCGACTGGTTCGGATCCAGGCTCGGAGGATGTGGTGCCGTTGGGGTGCAGCCCTTCGGGGGTCCCTCCTTCGGACCACGGCGCCTCTGCATTTCCGCAAACTCCCGCGGGAGTCCCTGTGGTGTCGCGGGAGGTCGCCGGGGCTCGGGTCGCACCCTCGAGCCCCTCTCGGTCCTCGGGACAGGCGGCGGCCTTGGCTGAGGTGATGCCGCTCCGGCGGCTGCTGGCGGAACCACACGTCGGCGGAGGGCCCATCTCACCCTGTCATGAGTCGCAGTTGGCGGGGGACTCCTCGTCCCTTCCCGGGCCCTCCTCGTCCCTTCACGAGGTCGGGTCGGTGCTGTTCCTGCGCCGCCCCTTCGCCTCCCCGGCTCCGGCCCAGCTCCGGTCTCCTGCGCCGTGTCAGTCTCCCCGGCGCCTCCTCCGGCATCGGTCAACGATGGTGTCCTGCCTCAAGTTGCGTACTCTACAGCACCGGGCTGACATCGGGTCGTAGACTTGTCTTCAGACGACGACGCTTCTCCAGAGGTTCGGCGGTTGCTGGTGTCATTCTCGCCAGAGATGGGCTGCTGTGTCGTGGCTTTTTCCCCGACGTCGTCCAAAGCGGCTCCTCGCCGGAGGAACCGCAGGGTCCCCACTCCTCGGTCCCTCTTCCTTCTTTCCGGCCTTGGTCATTCCTTCCTCCGGTTGGCTTGGGGGATGCCCGCCTTAGCTTGCAGCCGTCGCATAACGAGGAGCTGCTTTCCCCTCCACGGGGCCCTATGGAGGCGGGTGCGGCTTTCACTCGCACCGTTTCCACCGCTGTGGGAATTTGCGCATGGGTGATCCAGCTACCCATTTCTCCACAGATCATCTTCTGGAGGTTCTCCATCAGGGCTCTGGTGGTAGGGAACTGTTGCTTCCCTTCGAGGTTTCACTCCACTCTTCTCTCTTGGGGACTTGGGGCCGTCCCGCCACGGGGGACCTGGTGCCCCAGCACCTACTGCACCGCCACTATCCCGCACCGGGTGATCCGGTGTGCCTTTCTCTTCAACCTTCCGCTAGAGGCCCACTTTTGCAGTCTGCCTTTCCTGCTTTACCCCTGCTGTCGTCTCCGTTGTCACGGGAGGCCCACTGGCTGGACTCCTGGGGGCGCAATGTTTGTCTCAACCAGTCTGCGGGCCCTTAACACACTGTGTTTTGGCTAGAGCCACTTATTGCTTGTGGGACTCGGCAGAGTCCCTTATGTCTGCCGCTTCCCAGGAGGGTGCCTGTGTGGATTTGAGACACCATGTCTTGGATGGTCGGTAGCTGACAGCGTTTATCCTTTGCCCCGCTCTGGACATCTCGAAGGTGCTGGGTCGTGCCATGGCTTCTTCAGTTGCCCTTCGTCGCCATGCCTGGCTCCGGGACATTGTGTTCCTGGAGAATGTTCGAGAACAGCTGGTGGACCTTCCCTTCGATGGTGCTCTTTTGTTCCATGTCCCTGCAGACTCAGCCATCCAGAGGTTCTTGGCGGGGCTTTGTCCTCCTCCTCCTTCTCCTCCTCAATGACCAGCGTGTTGATCTGGTTCTTGGAGCTGTTCTTCCGTTGGGACGGGTCGCCCCGTTTGTCTGTTCTGTGTGCTTCGTGGCCACTCAAGTCCTCCTTGCTGAGGCTGTGGTTCTGTTGGCTGCTGGCCAGCCCTTTTTGACTGTATGTTTTTCCCTTGAGTTTTTTGTACCATGCTGGGCCTGAGATTGGGCCTTCTGCGTTTCCCCTCTGGCTGCTTGATAGGCCTCCTGCAGGGTTTTTTGCCGCAGGTCTTTTTGTTGTCCTCTGCTGTGGAAGTTTCTTCTTAAGAGGTTCCCATGTCTTGGGATATGACATGCCCTATTTGGGGCAGGGTTGGCTGTTATATAGCCCTGGTATGTGCTGGGGAGTTGTGGTCGCCTGCAGGCTTCTGATCTTCGTAGCGTTATGGTATGTTGCGGATGCAACCTTCTTCTTTGCCTTTTTGCTTTGAGCATTTTTTTCTGTGGTGTCCCTGGCGTCTAGCGGAGCTTGTCAGTGCCGCCCTCTTGTTCTTTCTGCACCGTTGGGGCTTTAGTAGGACTATCCTCATGCCTTCTCAGCTGCTTCCAGTGGGCCTTGCACTCATTTCTACCTCTTCTCCCTGTGGAGGGGATGGTCCCTGACTTCTGCACCCTCTTGCGGGCGCAGTTTGTCCCTGTGGGGCGTTGGACGATTCTTCCTGGGTGACCTTGAGTTCCCCTTTTTAGCTTCCGCCTGTTTCTTGCTGCCGGCGCTGTCCTGTCTGGGATTGCCTTTGCTCTGCCTCTTCTCTTTGTAGTCTCTAGGTTGCTCTTCTCTTTCGGTGCTCCTTTCTTTGCCTTGGCCTTGGGCGGAGGTTTTGTTGCCTCACATGAGCATGGGGTGTTTGGCCTCTTTGCGCCTTGCCTTGTTTCCTCTGCTGAGTGAGGACTGGCTATCTTCTCTTCTTTTCCCTTTGCCTGGGGGATGGGGCTCCTCGTCCTGTTTTTGGACT
Organism: Triturus cristatus; assembly: GCF_964204655.1. Classification (NCBI taxonomy): domain Eukaryota; kingdom Metazoa; phylum Chordata; class Amphibia; order Caudata; family Salamandridae; genus Triturus; species Triturus cristatus. The sequence continues at coordinate 560,227,523 of NC_140584.1, forward strand.
CTGCCCCCCTGCGGCCCTCTGTTGTGCCCCGGTGGATGGGGTCCTCTCGCAGACCCTCCTTCTCCTTGGGTATGGCTAGGGTATCTATTTTACGTGAAGGAATCTGCAGCTAGTAGTCTCTATCAGATGTACGAGTTACTTACCTTCAGTAACGATTCTAGCCGCAGATTCCTTCCCGGCCCACCCTTCCTCCCTGTTCTGCGAGGGCTTGTGATTTGGTCTTTTGCACTCGCTTCCCTGTGGGTGGCTGTGTCTTCTATGAGTCCATTCTTTGCCTCTTTGTCAGGCTGTCCCTTTTTCCTCCCTGTTGTCATGTGGGAGGATAGGTTTGTTGATACTTCTGGCTCTTTGCGATCCTTGTGGTTGGGGTCTTTTGGCTGTGCCTAAGCCCTTGTTCCTGATGGGGGTTGTCACACTCTGTGTTGGGGATGTCTTGGAGATTTGTCGTTCCCTGTGTGGCCTCGACTGGTTCCCCTTCCTTGTCTTTGGTTAGGGTTGTAGGCCTGTTGCATGTTATCGTGACATTTTTACATATGTCCCTTGTCTCCGGGGGGGCGGGGTTGTCTCTGTACTGGCAGGGTTGCTGATCTGTTCTTATTGGTTCCCTGCCTTGGGATACTACACTGCTCTTTATGGTGGTGTTCCTCACCATCCCTTTTTCTGGTTCTTTTGCACACTGTTCCTATACTCTCACAGTTTTGTTTGCTGGCTCCGCGTTGTGGCACAGAAAAGTTCTCCGAAGAAAACTGACATAGGCGCGCCGGGGTGGGACTTATGTGACCTCGCTGATGTCACATACGCTGACGATGCCTGGGTGGAGTCGCGTGATGTCGTCCCCCCAGCGAGCAGGGATGCTGGGCAAGAAAGTTTTCCAGATCCAGCCTCACTCCTGGGGATAATTCTACGTGAAGGAATCTGCGACTAGAATAGTCTCTACCAGATACAATGTTACCGAAGGTAAGTAACTCGTACACCAGGGCCAAAGTTGCTATCACTATGTTAGTACATGGAGTCCCTGTCCTAGACATTTGCCAGGTGGCTACGTGGGCATGTCTACAAATTTCAAAAAGCATTATCTGGATAGTCCGGTTTGCTGCAAGGAGCATTTTGCCCACTCAGTCCTGCATTTCTTTCTGATTTGAGTGCTTCCACAGACCCACCTCCATATAGGTACTGCTTTGGTATCAATTAAAAAGCTGTGGAATCTGCAGCTAGAAGTCTTTCTCAGAAGCAAAAGTTACCTTCAGTAAAGCTATTTCTGGTAGAGACTCTATCTAGCCGCAGATTCCTATCCTCTCCGTTCTGTTGTTGGTCTAGGAGAATCTGCACATTGGTCACACCAATTTCCTTTTGGGGCTCTGTTTTTTGAGGGTGCAGATTGTCTCAAAAGCAACTGATGCCAACAATCGCGAGTGGTGCCTGTATAAGGTCCACATGACATTGCCAGAGCAGAACGGCATCAGTGCAGAGCCGCATGCACCCACAACTGGCGCGCAGAGGTATTGCTGAAAAGTTTCCGGATCAAGTCTGATGCATGGGGAATATTCAAAAGGTGAGGAATCTGGTGCTAGATAGGGTCTCTACCAGAAAGGGGGTTACTGAAGGAAGGTGACTTTCTCTTCTATGCTTAGAGTGCGATATATATTCAGGGTACAACAGAAAACCTTAGCACAAAGAGTTTAAAAAATTTTCATTGTAGAGTCATTAGGTTTGATAAATATCCTTCAGGAGTTTCAAGGTATGTTACCACATTAACTTTATCCTTTCATTTGTTTTCCGAAACATATAGCTATAAATACAGATGTTATATTTCAACCTATGGTTAGTAGATAATTTAAAATAATAGGGTGTTTTTAAATTATTGTAAACAACATTTTTGGCTGGATTATGAATTCAATATGTCCTAAATATGGCACTGTTTCTGTTAGATATGTTACCCTGAGTTTACAGCATGGCCTAAAAATAGACATGGGGGCATATGTATCATAAAAACCTTTTGCGAGTCCTTAATAGCGAATTTTAGCAAATCGCTATTAAGGACTTTCAAAATGAAATGTATGTAGGTTTCGCAATATTAATTGCGATTCCTATGTATTCCTTAATTGCGAATCGCAAATTGCGATTCGCAATTAAGGGCTACCTTCCCATTCATTCCTATAGGCCTAGAGGCCCATAGGAATGAATGGTTAGACATTCGCAATTTGCAAGTACCCATTAGGTACTCGCAAATGGCGAATGCAATTTCAAGGGTGTCAAAAGGACAACCTGTTGCACCCCTGAAATATGCATGTGTGCACATGTGGCACACATACATGCCCTAAGGGCATGTATGTGCACCACATGGCACTTTGTAAAATGCAAAAAAGTGAATTTTTCTAGGAAATTCAAATAACCACCAACTTGAAGTTGGTGGTAATTTGCGATTTCTTAAGGCAAATTTGCACAACTTGGGTGCATCCTGAATTGCATTTAAGGAATCGCAATTTGCGATTCCTTAAATACAGTCGCAAAATAGGGAATTGCAAATTTTGCGATTCCCTATTATGCGATGGCCTTTTGGGATGATACATCTCAAAAGGCTTTTTCCCGTTCGCAAATGGGAAAAAGGCTTGATACATATGCCGCATGGTTCTTTTCTGTATAATCTTGGTGTGTAGCATAATTGTTTCTATTTTCCTGCAGGCCGTCTCAATAATGGGAGATGAAGTCTTCAGTTTTAATATGTCTTTGTATCCTGATGCTACTGAGGGAGAAGCTTATTCGGATATGTCCAAAGTAGATGGAAAGATGTGCCTGAAAGTTGGCTGCATTCAAATTGTGTATCTTCATAAATTCCTCATGTCACTTCTGGTAAGCGTTGTGTCCATTACTCACAGAATCTAATGCTTTGCTATTAATCTTCATATCCTATGGGAAACCTTTCAACTTACTACTTATGGCTACTGCTTCTGGCTGAGTCCTCATTTTTAACAGTAACTCGTCGTGCAGCTGTGTCCAGAATACTTTTCTAGCACTTCTCGATCACCACCATCTGCACTGGGTCAGTGAGGCACCAATCAAAAGTAACATGACTTCTTCATAGATTTACTCTTTGGTATCAGCAATGTCAATTGTTTTTTTACCCCTATTCATAGTTGCGAAGATCTGGAGCCACTTTATGCTTGCTCAACATTATCTTATGTTGTTTTTCAAAAATGTGTAATTTATCACCCCTGAAACCCTAATGCTTTAAGCCCTCCTCGAGCTTCAAATGACAAATGTTCGGTACCTACTTGCACTTATCATGCTCTGGGGGCTAGAAACCAAGCATGATATGATATCTTATGATTGTTGTGCCCTTTTACACCCTAAGCTATAAATGAGAGAGGGAGATAATTTTCTACATGGCCTCACATATTGAGTTAGCAAAATTGAGATCTCAAGAGGGAGGACAATTACCTAAATGTCTGGATCTCACCATAGTTCTAACATCATAAGTACAAAAAAAGGCATAGAACATACCATCAAATTGCTCCATCTTGGAGCCAGACCCAGTACTTGAAATGGTAGCTCACAATGTAGGTTTTCTTCCCAATCTGGCAACTACAGAGAATGCCAGCATACCTTATAGGAAGCCATGTTATTGATTTTTACCTACAAACTACCCACCTGTGGTGTACCCAAGTCACCCTTAATGTATCCAATCCTGCTATAGGCCACCCAAGCCATGCTCGGTAATGGTGCCCTATGTTTTGATGCGACCCTCTCAGGTCGTTTTTTTATCAAGTTTGGGGTCAATTACCCCTCTACACCCACAATGTACCTTATGCACCAGAATGCTAGGTAGATTATATAAAGGAGGAAACAATGACAGCTATGAATATCTGAGCCATTTGACAGATTTACAGATGTCTTCTAGTTTCAAGATGCCAAGCTAACATCTTTTTTCAATGCCAACAGATCATTTGCCAACAAAACTTTGTGCAGCCGGACCTAATGTGTTCCTCTCTGACTGCTTAGCTCTCAAGGTCTTCAGTGCATCCTGCCTAATAACTTCCACACATTTTGGGAGATGGTTAAGAAAGCCACTCTTTCCTTTCTTAAACATTGGGGTATTTTTTCCACTTCTTCAATGATATAAAAGCTCAGCAAAGCAGATGATGCACACTGTACGTGACATCATGAATTCACAAGTTCAGTCATGGTGTTACACTATCATGGCTGGGTGTGCTCTCCTAATACTACTTCAGTGAGAGAGTCATCTGCTCACTAGAGGATTTTAAAGAAAGCATAGGTTTGACTTGGCGGTCTTTCCACCATCTACAGTGAAAACTCAGGGTTTAGAGTTGGCAATATAAACGATCCAGCCAAGCTCAGCAGACCCAAAGGAGTTACTTTAACTTAAACGGTGTAGAGGTTCAGGTCTGTATAACCAGCAGCAGCTACACCTCTCATCTGCCTCTGAAAAGACACCCTTATCCTCTCTGTGGTTTCTCCGAAGTTTCAAAATGAAGAGAGGTTGCTTTAGATCAATGGGTCCTCCATATATTTTACTTAGTTTACTCTTTTCCATAAAGTCTCACCCTTTCCCTCTGCCACACCTCATTCACAAGCAGGACTTTGAAAAGTCACCTGTGAAAGTTGACCATTTTCACCTCCTCCCCACAAAAAACCTCTTGATGATGAAATTTTGATATTTCTTGAAAGGGAGAACCATTTTACATTCTGAGAAGAAATGGTATTACTACAGATGCCTTCTTGTCCCCAGGAAATGGGAGGCCTAAAGCCTATCCCGACCCTAACTTCTTTAACTAAATTTTGAAGAAGCAGCAATTGAAGATGGTGTTGATTCAGCAGATCCATCCGGCACTTCAGAATCAAACTTGGATTATCTTGTTGAATCTCAAAGATACACGTTTTCTCATTCAAATATAAAAATGTTCCAGGCTGTTTTGATGTTGTATTGATCTATGTTGTATGCTATTTTATTTACTCTTAGTTGGCCTTTTTGCAGCACCAAGACTGGTCACTAAAGCTATGGTAGTAGATGTTGGTCATCTCCACAGTGAGGGAGTTCATATCTGTCTATTCCTAAACAGTTGGCTCATTATGCACTCTTCTTTCAATGAAACATTGTAGCATTTATGGACCACAATGAACCCTTGGTACATTTTAGTGCTGCCAATCAGTCACATGCTCATGAGTCATAACAGGCATCGTCAAAGTGCAATGATATCACTAAGAGGCAGTGTTGGATCAAGATATCTCTTCATTGAGGCTCTTGGCTGACAAGGGAGTGTCTCCACCTCAATCTAAAGTGCCTCAGCCTGTCATCCTGGTTCCTGATCACATAGAGTTTGGCCACTTGGCATTTTGTCCAATTCTGGAGATATTCTGTTGCAGGCACGTGCACCTTGAACCACAAAACGTATAATATCAAGTGGGAACATTTCTGCATGTGGTGTAAAGAAGGGCCTTCAACCCTGTCTCCATACAAAACCACCAAATCCTTCCATACCTACTGCACCTGGTCATAATTGATCTTAGCTACTCCTCAATAAGAGTCCATCTCGTGGTGATCTCAAGATTTAGAAGAACTGATCCTTTTTTTCACCTAGGATTTTAAAAACAATTTTTGAAAGGGTTGTTAAAAAGATTTCCCTCCTATATGATGCCCTTAAGTATCTTGGGAGCTGAACACAGTATTAAGCCAGCTTATGCTACTTCCCTTTGAACTGATCCAAAAAGCTTATTCATAGTTCCTTTCCTGGAAAACAGTACTTCTGCTTGCCCTCACTTCAGCAAGTATAGTTGGGGAGTTGGTAGTTTTACAATAAGAGTCCTTTCTCAGATCTGGTAAGGAAAAGATCACCCTTCGAACTAACCCAAAGTTCATAACGAAGGTGCCTATTGACTTCCACCTGAACAAGCCTACTATTCTAAGCTTGTTTTCTCCGAATCCTACAACATCAGAAATACAATTCCTACACTCACTGGATGTTTGCAGGTGCATCAGATTTCTCATGGTCATAACAAAAGATAATTGCATATCTGACCAGCTGTTTCTATTCTTTCTATTTGCCTACTGTCCAGTAAGAGGTTGACCCCTCTCACACAGGGAATTATAGCATGTTGGCAGTCAGCCTGCATCACCTTTTGCCACAAGAAGACAAAGCATACATTCCAGGGTAGAGTGAGGGTGCATTCCACAGGAGCATGGCAACGACGACTGTGCTCTATGCTAGAGTGCCTTTGCATGATATCTGTCATACAGCTCCATACAAGAGCAGGCATGTGTACATAAAGCATAACTGATTGAATTTGAAGTCAGTAGATGACTCAGTAGGATGTGAACTCAGTAGTGGGACAGGCATAACCTATTTGTAAAGGTGACTTTGCTCCCTGCTTTGCTGTAATGTTATGCACTGCTTGCTGTTCTGATTCAAGTATGTGACTATATGAAAGAGCCAATGCTGGAGAAGAAATTAGTTACTTACCTACAATTCCAGTTCTCAAGCATTGGTATCTTTGAGAAGCACCCAGGAAATGCAGACTATTCAGTGATAGACGGCATGAGTGGCCTATACTGAAAGGAGTTCCCTGGTATCTCTGTGTGGTTCCCGTGTGGGCCGCATTAGGACTGTTACAGAGCAAGTACCACTGTGATGCCCAACAGTCTGCTGAAGGCTACGAAGACTGGCTGTGCTTCTGCAGTCATGAGGGAGAGTGAAGCCGCATCACTATTGATGTAGGAAGTTCTGATTAGCCAATAGGCCGCAACTGCCAAAGTTCCTCCAACTAGGATGACTCAGCCTGGCGGCCAGCCGCAGCAGCCAAATCTGAACCGTGGTCTGCAACTGCAAGGGAAGGCCATGGCTGCCGAAGACGTGGGTTACTGTGCAGAAGTGCCTAACCGATCTCAGCCACAACATTGTCCTGAGGCAAAGATGCTGTCATGCCCTCACTGGAGAGGGACTACTACCATGAGTCCAGAAGCATGAATCGCATCCATTGCACTGCTACAGATGCATGAGTAAAATAACCAGGAGGTAAAAGCGGGACTTAATAATCTGGGTGCCAGATAGGTCCTGATGAAAGATGGAGTTGAAGATTGCATTCTGTCAATCTATTATTCAGGAACTAGTAAAATCTGAGCGTCTGTGACAATTTTTATTAATTGAAGGCTTTCATTTTTTACAGCGAAATGAACGTTGGTAAAGTTATCCAAGGCCTTCACAAAACTATCTTAGTCCACTTGTAATAGTGAGGGTGTAACCCGAGCAAGCAGTTGGTGAGTTACTTTCACGTAGATATTAGAACCTGCACTATTGTTAGCAAGCTGTTGATAGGATTTGCAGCAAGAAGCATCTTTATTCGTGATTGGTGTTAATGCTATACTTGATTACCAACATGTACCAGTAAATAGTCCCTCTATTGAAGATTGCCAGGGATGTGATCAGCCGTTGTGAGTGTTGAAAGGCTTACAAATATCAATTTAATCTAAACAATCATTGATAAATTCCGTCTCAGTCCATTTAAATTACTTAGAAATAATAGTTTTAATTTAGTTAAGAAATGCATTCCCTTAAAACATGAAGAAGAAACCAAGATTGCAACATCATCCTTAACATGACAAACTTTTCTGCTTTTGTTTATATTCACAGAGCTTCCTGGATAACTTCCAAACTGCAAAAGAGACTATCAGTGCTGCCACTGCCCAGGCAGCAGAAAAAGCTGCCACACGTGTGAAAGGCCTGGCACAGAGAAGCGTCCGGTTTTCTATGGATATCAACTTAAAAGCTCCAGTTATTATCATTCCTCAGTCTTCAGTCTCTTGTAATGCTGTGATAGCTGATCTTGGTTTAATCACAGTGCAGAATAACTTCAGCTTTGTGACTATGGAGGATTGCCAACTCCCTCCAGTTATTGACAGAATGGATGTAAAGCTTACAGAGCTTAAACTATCAAGGTAATCGAATCTAATTTAAGAATCGAGTGAGTGTGTTGTTATATGTTGTACTTTTATTAATCCCCCTTCATCCATACTCCTGTCTTGCGATGCTGGGCCGCAGCTCATTGTACCAGAACATCTCTTGCACAACAACAAGGGTTAACATTGGTGGACACAGGATCATATTCATTGCTGTCCCCCATACCCCCCTTCTTTTTTTAACAATACGGATAAAGAAATGTCTATTTTTTGCTTAGCACCACTACCCTCAATTACTTATTTTCTGCCTCTTCACAGAGGGGCTCTTTAACTTTCCTGCGTGTCTGCTCCTCCAGTGCTGTGACTGGCTTACCGAGTTGCCTCACATACTAGTCGAATTTTCCAAAAGGGGCCCGACCCGGGCTATGTCTGCATTGGTTTGGGCGAGTGTGCCACCAAACTGACTACCCAATCTGTTACATTACTATTACATTGTTTGGGCTTTGACAATAGTCTCCTGAAGTGCCCTCATTCTTCATTGTTGCTGCTTTGTCGAAGCTCTAAGACGATAGAAGCAAACAAGACCTCTAAAGTCTTAAATAAGGAGACCCTTTTTTCAGGCACAGAACACATTCCTGTGATACTTTCTTTCCAGACAGATCAACCATTCAGTGCGCTCTTAGATGCTCGTATGGACTAATTGTACTAGTTGCCCTGCCTGTATCCTTTATGCACCCTACCATATGGGCCTCAGCTTCAAAGTACCATCCTGGCCCACTTTTACGTGAGACCCTCTCAGAACAGTTTTAAGTGCCTTTGAGTCATAATTCGATAGGACACCTCTCTCGGATGTCCCCAGGGTCTAATTATCCTATAGATTTCTCTTGGGTTTCCCCAATAGTTAATTCTACTAGAACTACTCCTCATTGTGACCTGCAACTCCAGCCTAAATCGTTGTGTGACAATACTAAGGTGTTCAAGTAAATTTACTGACCTCTAGCCAAGGTCAAAGGGAATGGGGAGGATGATATCCTTGTCTCGTAGCAGAGCAGCCAGTGAAGCAAGAAAAGTCTGAGTTGGGGAGTACGACACATAGTTAAAAAGTGCCATTGCTGATATAACTGTGTATCCAAGCAATCTGAAAGAGACACATTAGTGATAGATTCCTTTCTTTAGAATATCCCCAGGCGTCAGACTGGATCCAGAAAGTTTTTGTCAGCAGTACCCTTGCGCGTCTGTAGGCATCGTTGTGCGGCTCCACGTATGTCGCTGGCGTCTGAGCTACTTGGACGCGCCCACGCCAATCTCCTGACTGACGTATTGCAGCCAGCGTCATCCTCTGCGGAGCCGCTGCTCTCCTTCAATGATGCACTTACTGACATCCTGTTGACCACCTGGAACAAACCCAATGTAGGAGAGTAGGGTCTGCAATCCTATGATCACCCAGATTTTTTGCTTTTGCTTCATTGGTTTACGACTTTCCCCGGCTGTGGGCCTGCCAATCAGACCCACAGCCTAGCTGTTCTCTCTCTAAATTAACACACATGTACATTAGGTGCATCCACTAATTGGAACTGGGCCGCCTTGTCAGTCCCTGTCTCAGCATACCACAGGTATCCAGGGCATCGGTGTACCCAGGGCCTACCAGGGGCTGCAGCATGTATTATGCCACCCCTGGAATGGCCGCCCAAATCTGACACAACTGGCTGCACGACAGCTGGGGCCACGTGGTGTAATCACCCGTTGCTGTAGGTGTAGTATTCCTACACCTAACCCTAAAATGGACACATGGATTCCTATCAGTCACTCCTATAGCAGGCCTTATCAATCCTGAAGGCAGAGTGCAGGGAGTCATGTGGGATGGTGCTCTGGCGCGAGCTGAGCCCGTCGACGGCTTGCGGAACCAAGTCCTAATAGCCGTTCCATGGTGACGCGGGCCAACTACTTTTAATGCATTATAATCCTTGTGGTTATTTGCTAACTTTGGCATCGCATCACCTACACATGTCGAGTAAGGTGTCATACGAATTGGAATACGAACCCCTCGCTAGTTCTGGCGACGGGGTTAGCATTCCCCCCTTATAGAGGGGCACGACATGGAAGTAACCCTGAACCCCGGTTAAAGTTGACTCAAGCCTCAGCATCACAAAATGGATGCTGCCACCAGACACAAGTCTGACCTCCTGCTGCTGGGAGACCTTCCAGCGAAGGGAGTTTGGACAAAGGGTTTCCTGTCGAGGGCGGTGTTAGCACCATCCCAGACAGGGTTTGTGTATTCCAGGTAGGCAGGGCTGAAAGGAAGGTGATTGCAGGTGGCACCCCGGTGCTCACTGTGCATAGCCCGGCTCAGACCAGTTTCGGGGGCACACCAGCCCCTGAGCTGGCGCGAAGCCGGACAAAGGATAGGGGTGTAACCACCCCCCTCCTGGCTCCACCCCTAGGTAGACCCTAGTCACGGGCCAACCCCCTTTTTCTTAGAATAAAGGTAGGAGCGAGTCCCCTTCCCAAATTGGATAATCAGATAATCGGATAACTCCGAATCACGAACCACTTTCCACGAAAGGAACTCTTGACTATTTCTGAAGACTCTCCCTTGTGGCTAAGGAGTAGCCACCCTGCACCAGCAGGCACCACCTAAGCGCTTGCGGTTTGCTGTAAGTCTCTCCTACGGATCAAGACTGCCCAGCTCGACGAGACCCGAGTCCCTGCCATCTCTGACCTTTTACCTACCTCATCAGCTCAGCTGAGAGTCGTAGGTGTGACGAGACCTGCGGGACCGGCCATCTTCAGAACCTGCACGACGCTTATCTAGCACGCCCACCGAGGGACCCTCGAGTGAGTACACCTAGGGCTTGAGAAGCCCTAACCCTGAGCAGCTCCAGCATCGAAGTCTGCCTCCCCAGCATCCCCGAGATCTGCGTGGGGGCCCTTCCGCTCCTTGCTGTTCACCGCGTTGTTCGACCACTTGCCGACCGGCTTGTGGCCCTCTTCACGACGCACCACGATTGTTTCATCACTAGTCTGGTTGCTCCAGACTGGCTCTTGCTCCCCTCCAACAGAGGAGTACCACGGACTCTCCTAGTCCACTCCAGACGCCATCTTGACTCCACCACGTGGGCTTGCCACTGCCAAGATCCGCTGCCCCATTCCTGGGCCCAGCATCATCGACAGCAGACACCTTCGTGGGACAGCTCGCCCTCCATCCTGGTCGCCGCCGCGCCTCCTAGACCGAGGAACAGCCGAGTCCGACGTCATCCACTCACCTGGTCGAGGTGACTTCAGCCGGTACCCTCCTGGTACCCCACGATCGCTGGCTAGCGGTTGAGAACTGAGTCCCCTCTGCTTTCAGGTTTCCTTCATCACCGATCCAGGCTTGGATCTCGCTGAATATCGACACTGGTCGCCTGCCAGCAACTCTTCTTTCAGGCTCCTGAGACTACAACGAGGACTTCCGACATCTTGCCGAACCTTCTACAGCCGCAGCCTCTGGGCTAGGTAACACGAGCATTTCGGTGCTCCATCGCAGGATCGCTTTACAAGTGTCCAGTTCCTTTTTCGTTTAAGTCCCCCTGATCAGAACACTCCGGAATCAGTAACTTTAGACTTTCTAACCTCTCCCCATCCACTTGCAGTGTAATGGTTTCGTGCCCTCGGGCATTTGTGTAAATTGTGCAACCAGAAGTATTTTCCTAAGAGTTTTGTATTGTGCTTAGCTCCCTGACTCATAAAGAGCCAGGGTAGTCTTGTTATAAATAAATATCCTTTATTTTCATAACGACTTGTGTGGTGTCCTTTCACTTGGTGTTCAAGGGGTATATGTGATGGTAAACAGCTGGCTTAACACGCCCTCTAGAGTTTAGCCTAAGACTGCTCGTATCCACGCTACTAGGATAGCTGGTCTATAAGGTTGACTTACAACCAATCATCAATAAGGGTCGTTTGGAATGATACACAGTGATCACTAGAATAGTGAGCACTACATATCAGGCCAACTTCTCACATTGGTGAGCAGCGGTTGGGATTTGAGCTTGCTGTTGTTTTACCACACACGTATCCTAAGAATATCGCAGTGAAAGATCACATAAGTACCCAGGTACATATAACTTAACTTAGAATACTCCGAGTTCTACTGAACCGGCTGTTGTAGTGTAACAGGGCTTAGCACACCCTGACTACAACTCTTAGCAAGGGACCAGTAGGTAAACACATAGTGTAGGTAGGTGCATCACTTACACCTCACTAGACAAGCATGTCGGTCCACGGAGAGTCCTCGCAGACTCCCTTAGTGGTCAGTGACCCTCCACAGGTCGTGTCACGATATGCAACTCTTAGCTTCAAGGAGATGAGACAACTGTGTGCCTCCAGGAAGCTAAACCAGGGTTCTAACCCTACCATCGCAATTCTGATAGGTCTCTTAGAGGCGTACGATGCTAGGAGGTCCTCTAACACAGGTCCCCCCAGTGCAGATGGGAACATGCCTCCCTTAGAGGGAACCCTCGGTGACCCCGACCTCGACCTCCACACAGAGGAGGAGGACGAGGACGAGTTATCGGGAGACGAGGCAGACAAAGGTCCAGTGGTAGTCAGCAGGCTTACAAGGACCAACTTAAGCAGGCATGAGAATGGAACTGGGGGAGCCCCGGGCCCACGCTCAAGCAGGCTTAACCTTGGGAACGGACGAGCTAGGTCTCTCTCCAGAGGCTCCGGCAGATCGGTTCATACACATGTCTCTCAGGCATCTTCTCAGAGAGGGATGACGTCCCCCCAGAGAAGGGAGCATGAAGCGAAGATGAGGGAAGTCAATCTGAGGATCGAGCGGGAAGAACTTGCCCTCGCCAAAGAAAGACTTGCCCTGGCCCGAGAGCAGAAATTAAGTGGGTTAGATCCCACTGGTGGCAGCATTCTCAATAGAGAGAAAGACAGGGGTATAGACACTAGACACCTGAGTAAAATAGTGCCCCCCTTTAAACAAGGGGACGACATCCACAAGTGGATAACTGCCTTGGAGAGGGCCTGCACTGTCCAGTGCGTCCCCCCAAGTCAGTGGGCAGCTATACTGTGGCTTTCCTTTGAAGGTAAAGGAAGGGACAAGCTCCTCACTACTAGAGCTGAGGATGCTAACAACTACCAAGTCCTGAAGAACACACTGATTGATGGGTTCGGCCTAACCACGGAACAGTACCGGGTGCTGTTCCGGGACACCCAGAAAACTCAGTCTCAGGATTGGACTGACTTTGTTGATTGTGCCACTAAGGCTTTGGAAGGCTGGTTACTGGGTAGCAAGGTTACTGATTACACAGGATTGTACAATCTTATCATGCGAGAACAGATTTTAAACAACTGTCAGAACCAATTGTTGCATCAGCACCTTGTCGACTCGGATCTGACCTCTCCCCAAGAATTGGGAAAGAAGGCAGACAGATGGGTCAGAACAAGGGTCAAGCAGAACCAGAATCAGAACCAGGGTGGTCAGAAGAAAGCAGACCAAAAGGGTAACAAGAACGAACAAAATGACCAGAAGTCTTCGACAGGTCCCCAACAAACCAAAGAGGGTGGGGGTCAGGCTTCACAGAAGAAGAAGACTCAAGAAGGCCAGTCAAAAAGGTGGTGCCAATACTGTAAAAGTAAGACTCACTGGTTTAGTGAGTGCACCAAGAAAGGAGGACAAACTCCTACCACTGCAGCCCCTAAGGCACCTGCACCCCCTAGTACAGTCAGCAGTGGTAGTGCGCCTCCCAAGGCATTAGTTGGGTTAACCTTGGGAACCGAGGGGAGTGACGACTTAGTCGGCACGCTCACTCAGGCCGTCCTTGTCTGTACAGGGGATATGGATATGTCCCCTGATGCCAGTCCCAATACTTTGGGCAAATACAGACAGACACCTTTGATCAATGGAAAAGTGGCTCAGGCCTACAGGGACACTTGTGCCAGTGTCACCATGGTGACGCCTAACTTTGTGGACCCTGGACAGATCATGCTAGGTACCAGTTACCTAGTGACCAATGCCAGCAACGTCACTACCAATCACAGTATGGCAGTTGTTGATTTCTCCTGGGGAGGGGTAAGTGGCCCGAAAAAGGTTGTGGTTAGTTCAGACCTCCCCGTAGAATGTCTGTTGGGCAATGATTTGGAAACGTCACAATGGTCAGAAGTGGAGCAGAGGACTCACATGGAAATGTTAGGCTTGCCAGCACATGTCCTTGCTGTGACCAGGTCACAGGCCAAAAGATGCCCCACTGAACAGGTGCTGGATCCTGGAAGAACGGACCAGACACCTTCCAAGAAAAGGAGCAGTAAGGGTAAGGCTTCGCCTTCCCCCTTGCCCCAGGTCGTGGATCAAGTCTCCGAGGAGGCTGACCTTAAAGAACTGAGGGAAACTGAGCCGCAAGAGCTTGAACCTGGTCAGGTTGAGTTTCTGGGCTCAGGGGGACCCTCCAGGGAAGACCTGGGGAAGGCACAGTTAGACTGCCCCTCACTTGAACCCCTCAGACAGCAGGCTGCTGCTGAGGCTGCAGGGAACGCCACAGGTACCCACAAAGTGTACTGGGACGATGGACTCCTGTACTCTGAGGCAAGAGACCCCAAACCTGGTGCGACCAGGAGGCTGGTCGTCCCCTTGTCTCTGAGAGGTTTCCTTCTCACCTTGGCCCACGAGATTCCCCTTGCAGGTCACTTAGGCCAGAATAAGACTTGGGACAGGATTGTTCCACACTTTCACTGGCCCCACATGTCCGAAGATACGAAGGAGTTTTGCCGCTCCTGTGTCACTTGCCAAGCCAGTGGTAAGTCAGGTGGCACGACAAAGGCCCCCCTCATACCACTACCAGTGGTGGGGGTACCCTTTGAACGAGTGGGGATCGACATTGTCGGACCAATGGAACCCCAGACAGCATCAGGGCACAAGTTTATACTGGTGGTGGTGGACCACGCCACCAGGTATCCTGAAGCTATTCCCCTTAGGACCACTACAGCACCTGTGGTGGCACGGGCCCTACTTGGAGTGTTCTCCAGAGTGGGCTTCCCTAAGGAGGTCGTCTCAGACAGAGGTGCAAACTTCATGTCGGGATATCTGACTGCTATGTGGAAGGAATGTGGTGTCAACTACAAATTCACCACACCCTATCACCCACAATGCAATGGGCTTGTTGAGAGATTCAACAGGACCCTAAAAGGGATGATTCACGGACTACCTGAAAAGCTTCGGCGGAGATGGGATGTCCTGATACCCTGCCTCTTGTTCGCCTACAGAGAGGTCCCGCAGAAGGGGGTTGGCTACAGCCCTTTTGAGCTTCTGTTCGGACATCCTGTAAGGGGACCCCTTTGTTTGGTAAAGGAAGGATGGGAGAGACCTCTCAGAAAGCCGGCATCGAACATTGTGGACTATGTACTCGGTCTCCGCTCACGGATGGCGGAGTACATGGAAAAGGCGTCTAAAAACCTTGAGGCGAGCCAAGAGTTACAGAAAGCTTGGCACGACCAAAAGGCTGTCCTGACTGTGTACCAGCCTGGACAGAAGGTGTGGGTGCTGGAGCCAGTGGCCCCAGCAGCACTCAAAGACAAATGGTCTGGGCCCCACACGATCATTGAGCAAAAGGGAGAGGTCACCTACCTGGTAGACCTGGGAACTCCCCGGAGCCCCCACAGGGTGCTCCATGTAAACAGGCTCAAGGCATATGTCGACAGGGAGGGCATGGGCTTGCTCATGGCCACAGATGAGGGACAGGAGGAGGAGAGTGACCCTCTCCCGGACCTGCTCTCTCAGAACCCTGACGATGGATCAGTAGATGGTGTTGTCTTTTGTGGCAGCCTCTCTGGGCATCAACAGAAGGATTGTAAACAGGTTCTTCAATCCTTTCGACATATGTTCTCTCTGACACCCAGTCAGACCAATTGGTGTACCCATGAGGTCGACACTGGGGACAGTCTACCCGTAAAGAGTAAAATCTATCGGCAACCTGATCACGTCAGAGACTGCATCAAGACGGAGGTGCAGAAAATGTTGGAGCTGGGAGTCATTGAACCCTCGGACAGCCCCTGGGCTAGTCCCGTAGTGCTCGTGCCGAAACCTCACACCCAGGGCGGTAAGAAAGAGATGAGGTTTTGCGTGGACTACAGAGGTCTCAATGCAGTCACTAAGACTGACGCCCACCCGATACCGAGAGCAGACGAACTTATCGACCGGTTGGCCTCGGCCAACTACTTAAGTACGTTTGACCTGACAGCTGGGTATTGGCAAATCAGGTTAGCTGAGGAGGCCAAGCCCAAAACCGCATTTTCTACCCCGGGCGGGCATTATCAGTTCGTGGTAATGCCCTTTGGTTTGAAAAATGCACCTGCCACCTTCCAAAGGCTGGTGAATCGAGTTCTCACTGGGTTGGACGACTTCTGTGCGGCGTATCTGGACGATATCGCTGTCTTTAGCTCCACCTGGGAGGATCACCTGGTCCACCTGAGGAAAGTGTTAGAGGCACTGCAGAAGGCAGGCCTCACTATCAAGGCCACCAAGTGCCAGATAGGGCAGACACAGGTTGTATACCTGGGCCACCTTGTAGGAGGGGGTCAGGTTCAACCGTTGGAGAGCAAAATACAGGCCATCCAGGACTGGGCTCCTCCAACCACCCAGACTCAGGTTCGAGCTTTCTTGGGCCTGACTGGTTATTACCGGAAATTTGTCAGAAATTATGGATCCATTGTGACCCCGCTAAACGACCTGACAAGTAAAAAGATGCCAAAAAAAGTTCAGTGGACAGCAAGCTGTCAGAAGGCATTCGATGACCTAAAGCAGGCCATGTGCACAGCACCTATCCTAAAGAGTCCAGACTACTCCAAACCATTCATTGTCCAAACAGACGCTTCGGAGCTGGGTGTGGGAGCTGTTCTATCGCAACTGAATTTTGATGGTCATGACCAGCCCATAGCTTTTATTAGCAGGAGGCTGACCCCCAGAGAGAAGAATTGGTCAGCTATTGAGAGGGAGGCCTTTGCTGTGGTTTGGGCCCTGAAGAAGTTGAGGCCATACTTGTTTGGCACTCACTTCAAGATTCAGACCGACCATAAGCCCCTCTTGTGGCTAAATCAAATGAAGGGTGAAAACCCCAAACTACTTAGGTGGTCCATTTCTCTACAGGGGATGGACTTCACAGTGGAGCATAGACCTGGCACTGATCATGGCAATGCAGATGGGCTCTCCAGGTATTTCCACTTAGAGCAAGAAGACTCACCTGGTCAAGGTTAGCTTATTGTCCCAAAGTTTGGGGGGGGGGGTCATGTAGGAGAGTAGGGTCTGCAATCCTATGATCACCCAGATTTTTTGCTTTTGCTTCATTGGTTTACGACTTTCCCCGGCTGTGGGCCTGCCAATCAGACCTACAGCCTAGCTGTTCTCTCTCTAAATTAACACACATGTACATTAGGTGCATCCACTAATTGGAACTGGGCCGCCTTGTCAGTCCCTGTCTCAGCATACCACAGGTATCCAGGGCATCGGTGTACCCAGGGCCTACCAGGGGCTGCAGCATGTATTATGCCACCCCTGGAATGGCCGCCCAAATCTGACACAACTGGCTGCACGACAGCTGGGGCCACGTGGTGTAATCACCCGTTGCTGTAGGTGTAGTATTCCTACACCTAACCCTAAAATGGACACATGGATTCCTATCAGTCACTCCTATGGCAGGCCTTATCAATCCTGAAGGCAGAGTGCAGGGAGTCATGTGGGATGGTGCTCTGGCGCGAGCTGAGCCCGTCGACGGCTTGCGGAACCAAGTCCTAATAGCCGTTCCATGGTGACGCGGGCCAACTACTTTTAATGCATTATAATCCTTGTGGTTATTTGCTAACTTTGGCATCGCATCACCTACACATGTCGAGTAAGGTGTCATACGAATTGGAATACGAACCCCTCGCTAGTTCTGGCGACGGGGTTAGCATTCCCCCCTTATAGAGGGGCACGACATGGAAGTAACCCTGAACCCCGGTTAAAGTTGACTCAAGCCTCAGCATCACAAAATGGATGCTGCCACCAGACACAAGTCTGACCTCCTGCTGCTGGGAGACCTTCCAGCGAAGGGAGTTTGGACAAAGGGTTTCCTGTCGAGGGCGGTGTTAGCACCATCCCAGACAGGGTTTGTGTATTCCAGGTAGGCAGGGCTGAAAGGAAGGTGATTGCAGGTGGCACCCCAGTGCTCACTGTGCATAGCCCGGCTCAGACCAGTTTCGGGGGCACACCAGCCCCTGAGCTGGCGCGAAGCCGGACAAAGGATAGGGGTGTAACCACCCCCCTCCTGGCTCCACCCCTAGGTAGACCCTAGTCACGGGCCAACCCCCTTTTTCTTAGAATAAAGGTAGGAGCGAGTCCCCTTCCCAAATTGGATAATCAGATAATCGGATAACTCCGAATCACGAACCACTTTCCACGAAAGGAACTCTTGACTATTTCTGAAGACTCTCCCTTGTGGCTAAGGAGTAGCCACCCTGCACCAGCAGGCACCACCTAAGCGCTTGCGGTTTGCTGTAAGTCTCTCCTACGGATCAAGACTGCCCAGCTCGACGAGACCCGAGTCCCTGCCATCTCTGACCTTTTACCTACCTCATCAGCTCAGCTGAGAGTCGTAGGTGTGACGAGACCTGCGGGACCGGCCATCTTCAGAACCTGCACGACGCTTATCTAGCACGCCCACCGAGGGACCCTCGAGTGAGTACACCTAGGGCTTGAGAAGCCCTAACCCTGAGCAGCTCCAGCATCGAAGTCTGCCTCCCCAGCATCCCCGAGATCTGCGTGGGGGCCCTTCCGCTCCTTGCTGTTCACCGCGTTGTTCGACCACTTGCCGACCGGCTTGTGGCCCTCTTCACGACGCACCACGATTGTTTCATCACTAGTCTGGTTGCTCCAGACTGGCTCTTGCTCCCCTCCAACAGAGGAGTACCACGGACTCTCCTAGTCCACTCCAGACGCCATCTTGACTCCACCACGTGGGCTTGCCACTGCCAAGATCCGCTGCCCCATTCCTGGGCCCAGCATCATCGACAGCAGACACCTTCGTGGGACAGCTCGCCCTCCATCCTGGTCGCCGCCGTGCCTCCTAGACCGAGGAACAGCCGAGTCCGACGTCATCCACTCACCTGGTCGAGGTGACTTCAGCCGGTACCCTCCTGGTACCCCACGATCGCTGGCTAGCGGTTGAGAACTGAGTCCCCTCTGCTTTCAGGTTTCCTTCATCACCGATCCAGGCTTGGATCTCGCTGAATATCGACACTGGTCGCCTGCCAGCAACTCTTCTTTCAGGCTCCTGAGACTACAACGAGGACTTCCGACATCTTGCCGAACCTTCTACAGCCGCAGCCTCTGGGCTAGGTAACACGAGCATTTCGGTGCTCCATCGCAGGTTCGCTTTACAAGTGTCCAGTTCCTTTTTCGTTTAAGTCCCCCTGATCAGAACACTCCGGAATCAGTAACTTTAGACTTTCTAACCTCTCCCCTTCCACTTGCAGTGTAATGGTTTCGTGCCCTCGGGCATTTGTGTAAATTGTGCAACCAGAAGTATTTTCCTAAGAGTTTTGTATTGTGCTTAGCTCCCTGACTCATAAAGAGCCAGGGTAGTCTTGTTATAAATAAATATCCTTTATTTTCATAACAACTTGTGTGGTGTCCTTTCACTTGGTGTTCAAGGGGTATATGTGATGGTAAACAGCTGGCTTAACACGCCCTCTAGAGTTTAGCCTAAGACTGCTCGTATCCACGCTACTAGGATAGCTGGTCTATAAGGTTGACTTACAACCAATCATCAATAAGGGTCGTTTGGAATGATACACAGTGATCACTAGAATAGTGAGCACTACATATCAGGCCAACTTCTCACACCCAACACAGGGGCTGCTGTGGATAAGGGTATGGCGCGCTGCCATCGGCCGGCGCCGGGCGACCCCAGCTTTCTCTCACAACATCCGACGCCTCAGAGTCTGGTTGTCCAGGCTTCTGCCTTGACAAGCGCATTCCCTTCTGCTCCTCCGGACAAGGAATCTAAGAAACTGGAGCAGTTTGGGAAAAAGATTTTCACTTCTGACAGTTCCGGGTTGCGGGTGGTGAATACTGTGTGCCTGTTGAGCCGCTATTCACATTCTGTGTGGAACACCGTGGCACAGGTGCTGCCTCAGAGCCCTGTGGAAGCTCGGGCAGTGCTCTCCCAGGCCATTGCTGAAGGGAGAGATGCTGCTAAATTCACTATCCGTTGTGGACTTGACACAGCCGATTCCCTTGGCAGAGCATTTTCCACAACGGTGGCGCTCCGCCGTTATGCTTGGCTCAGAACTACTGGCTTCTCTGGGGATGTCCAGAACACTTTGTTGGATATGCCCTTTGATGGCACACGCCTCTTTGGTAACAAGGCGGCTAGCACCCTGGAATGCTTTAAGGACTCTCGGGCTACGGCCCAGTTCTTCAGTCTCGCCACCACGCGCACCCCCTCTGGGTCTACTTTTCGCTCCTTTCGAGGTCAAGATCGAGGCGCCCAAGAGCGTTCCTTTCAGAACCGCCGGCCAGCACAGCCACAGTCTCAGCGCAGCCTCGGTCATGGGGCCTGCCGTGGTGAGACCCGAGGCCAGCAGGCGAGTCAATCCACCACCGCCCCTGCCACCACCACCACCTCAAAACCTTCCTAGTCCGGTGTTTCAGGCCCACCAGATGCCAGTGGGCGGCAGGATTCGCCATCACCTCCCCCACTGGCGTACCATCACTTCGGACAGGTGGGTTCTGCAGATAGTCCAAAGGGGCTACTCCCTCCCCTTCGAGTCTACCCCTCCAGCCATGCCACCTCAGTACCACCGCATGTCAGGGGATCACTTGGCACTGCTCCCGAAGGAAGTTGCAGCCCTCTTGGCCAAGGGGGCCATCGAGCACGTTCCAACTCCAGAAGTAGGTTGTGATTGTTACTCCTACTACTTCTTGGTTCCAAAGAAGAGCAAAGGTCTGCATCCTATCTTGGATCTCCGGAACGTCAATTGCTTCCTCCGAAAGGAGAAGTTCAAGATGCTCACACTTGCTCCGGCCTTGTCTGCCCTAGACTCGCAAGACTGGATGGTAGCTGTGGACTTGCAGGATGCTTATTTTCATATCCCCATCCTGCCAGCCCACCGGCATTACCTACGGTTCACGGTGGGCCACAAACACTTTCAGTTCACCGTGCTCCCTTTCGGCCCTACCAGCGCCCCGCCCCTCAGGTGTTCATGAAAGTGATGGCAGTAGTCGCAGCTCATCTGGGCAGATCAGTGGTTTCAGTCTTCCCCCTATATCGACGATTGGCTGTTGAAGGCAGGCTCGCCCCAGGCAGTCGTCTCCCACCTCCAGACTACGGCTGACCTCCTGCATTTGCTGGGGTTTTCCATCAACTTCCCAGAATCTCACCTGATTCCCTCTCAGAAGCTCCTCTTCATCCGAGCGGTTCTGGATATGGCGCAGTTTGGGGTTTATCCTCCCGAACAGCGAGTCTGGGACATTCGGGCTATGATTCCGATCTTTCGGCCCTGGTCCTGGGTTTCGGTCAGGAAGTCTCTGAGGCTGCTGGGCCTCATGGCATCTTGCATCCTGCTGATCTATCATGCCAGATGGCATATACGGGCTCTGCAGTGGGACCTGAAGTTCCAGTGGACGCAGCATCGGGGAAACCTGTCTGACTACGTCCAGATCTCGGAGGGCACTGCACAGGACTTGCAGTGGGTGCTCACGGACCAGCGTTGGGTCAGCGGCAGATCCCTCTCCTTTCCCCTACCGGAGAACACAGTAGCGATGGACGCGTCCCTCCTGGGATGGGGCGGCCACATGGGAGAGGCGGAGATCAGAGGCCTCTGGTCTCCGGCGGAGTCCAAACTCCATATCAACCTTTTGGAGCTCAGGGCGATCGTACTTGCACTGAAAGCATTCCTTCCCTCTGTCCAAGGGGAGAGTAGTGCAGGTGTTCACAGACAACACCACCGCCATGTGGTACTGCAACAAGCAGGGCGGGTGAGGTCGTGGACCCTATGTCAAGAGCCTCTACGTCTCTGGACGTGGCTGGAATGTCAAGGCATTTCCTTAGTGGTTCAACACCTTGCCGGTACTCTGAACTCCAGGGCGGACGAACTCAGCCGCAGGTGCATGTTGGATCACGAATGGCGTCTTCACTCAGAGGTGGCACAAGGTCTCTTTCAGCACTGGGGAGAATCTTGGTTAGATCTATTTGCCACCGAAGAGAACGAGCAATGTCAGCAGTTCTGCGCGTTGGAGTTCCCAAGGCAGCACTCACTCGGAGACGCTTTTCGTCGCGAGTGGAGTTGCGGTCTATTGTACGCCTTTCCACCTATACCACTTCTGCCCAGAGTGCTGAAGAAGATCAGATGCGACCGGGCCCAAGTCATTCTTGTGGCACCTGACTGGGCTCGAAGAGTTTGGTATCCTGAGCTACTCAGTATGAGCGTGGATCCCCGATCCAACTGCCTCTTCGGGAGGATCTCCTGTTGCAGCAACGGGGGACGGTCCTCCACCCGAACCTGTCCAGCCTCCACCTCCTTGCATGGAGATTGAGCTGCGTCAGCTGATTCCATTTGACTTGCCTCCTGAAGTCTGTAATGTGATTCTGGCAACCAGGCGTCCCTCCACTAAAACAGTATATGCCTGTCGGTGGAAGAAATCTGTAGCATGGTACACAGCGAAAGCTATAGATCCTCTTTCTGCCCCTCTTTCTGAGGTCCTATTGTTTCTTCTCTCTTTGGCCCAGCAGGGCTCTGCTCAGGGCACTATCAAGGGCTACATTTCTGCTCTTTCAGCCTTTCTTAGGCTGCCTCTCTTTTCAAGTCCCCAGTTGTCAATAGATTTCTCAAAGTCATTACTCACCTTTTCCCTCCTATTCCTTATGTGATGCCTCAATGGGACTTGAACCTGGTTCTCACACACTTGATGTGTGCTCCCTTTGAACCTCTTCATAACTGTCCTTTGCGGTTATTAACTTTGAAAACTGTCTTCTTGGTGGCCATCACCTCCGCTCGGTGGGTGAGTGAGCTCCAGGTTCTTTCCTGTAAACCTCCTTTCCTGGCGATTCATCCGGACAAGGTTGTGCTTCGGCGGCGTCCCTCCTTTATACCAAAAGTAGTCTCTGCCTTTCATCTCGGGCAAACCGTCACTCTGCCCACTTTTTTTCCACCTCCGCACCCTTCAAGAGGAGAGGCTCCACCGTCTGGACCCAAATTTCGTTCTGTCTCAACCGCACACAACAGTACTGGGTGGATGACCAACTCTTTGTTTGCTACGTGGGTGCCAAGAAAGGCGGGGCTGTGCACAAGCAAACTTTCTCTCGCGGGTTGTCTTGTGCATTAAAGCCTATTACTCTCTGGCTAAAAAGGAACCTCCGGTTGGGCTGCGTGCCCATTCTACCAGGGCGACAGCAGCTTTTACAGCATTGGGACGCAGTGTCCCCCTGCAAGACATCTGTCAGGTAGCCACTTGGGCCTCGTTGCATACTTTCAATAAGCACTATTGCCTTGACAGTCCTGTACGGAGAGACTGTTCTTTGGCCGTTCGGTTCTCCGTGAGTTTCTGGTGTAATCTCACTTCGCAGACCCACCACTGGGGTTGGTATTGCTTGGGTATGTATTCTAAGGTAAGGAATCTATCACTAACGTGTCTCTTTCAGATGCACAAGTTACTTGCTTGTGTAACGATATATCTGTAAGAGACATTAGTTAGTGATAGATTCCTTACCGCCAGCCCATCCTCCCTGTTCTGCGAACTGTTCTCTAGGGTTCAGGTCATCCCTTTTAGAGCCCTAATTCTATTCTGTTCCAGTAGTCCGTCTCTGGCATGGCTCTGCGCTCCTGGCATGGAAAAGTTGTGTACAGAGCTGACGTCAGCGCGCGTGGGCGTGTTTAAGTAGCTCCGACGACGTCATCTCGGCAACTACGACGCCAGCGACGTACGCGGAGCCGCACGACGACGCCTACCGGCGCACAGGGGTACTGCTGATGAAAACTTTCCATATCCAGTCTGACACCTGGAGATATTCTAAGGTAAGGAATCTATCACTAACTAATGTCTCTTACAGATATATCGTTACACAAGTAAGTAACTTGTGCATCATAACCAGGACCAACATTCGTCGCTGGCACAGACAGGAAAAGTTCTAATTGATGCTAGTCCTTGCTGTTACAGACAGACTCAGGCCCGGAATCGCTTTACATGCTTTTGTGTCACCCAGTAGTGCACTTTTGTTCACATCATATCTTCTGGCTTTGTGCTATGTGGCTCGGAGGTACAAACCCCTAACATTGTTTTCCCCACAAACAGTTGTTGGAGCTTGGGCATTCAATAGAAGCTATTGCCAATGGTTTTATCTTAGTGGCTTCGTTTAGTGCACGGTTTGTAAAGTGTGATGTTCAGCCCGAGCGGTTTCTTGACATTCAGCCTAAAAAGCCGGGAAGTGAGACATCAGCCTCACTGAGGAAGCTTTTCTAAGTATACCTAAGAATGCAAAAACTGTCAAATTGACTTGTATAGTCACTTGTGCAAATTGCCCTTGGCATTTGTGGTGGTGAAGAGTTTGAAGGAAATCTGCTGAATGGAAGACTGTACCTGTTTTTCAACAGCTAAAGAACTCACAAACTGAAGGTCCTCTTCTCCCACTCCACGATATTTCCTGTACACTTAAAAAGGGAACCAACGAAAAGTATTTGAGGAACGTTCACAAGATGAATGTTTCCATATTCTTAATCTACCAGCAGCAGTTGGTATCTAAGTCTTATAATGTGATGCAGCCATTTTCAGTTTTGATCTCTCCATTCTGTGGGGCCACAGGTAAAACTTTACATGCATTTGCTCCAGTGGTCAATAGAAAGCGCAAATTTGTTAGATACGGTTATGTTAGTCCAGGGTAATCAGCACAGTGCTTTCATATAAGTGCACGTGGCTTAGCTCCTTCAATTGATATTATCAAATGCACCTTGACCTTCCTTTTCTAAAATTCTGAATTTTCACAACTCCCAAAGTAAAGTTTTCCAGCCTCAAACGTGATATGTCATTTGTTGGCTCTTTCAGTTTTTTGGAGGAAATCAGATGAGCCGTTTTTGTTTGAGATTAGAATGGGAAGGGATTCATTTCAGATTTCCTCCTACACCCTATAGCAGTGCTCAATGGGACTGTTCAGGTGAAGACTTAATGGCCCTCAAATTGACATTGGCTGAGTTGATGGCTTCACCTTGGAGACTTTGCACTTTTATAATGGCAAGTATAAATGATCTGTGGGTAGTCGTTGCAGGTTATGTCTTTGGATTTCATTTGCAGTGCAGTGTTTTGAAAGACGAATGACGTTGAGAATCCATCTCTTCTTCCAAGGCGTTATTGTCTGTACAGTTGCAAGCCTTCTTTCCACCACCTCATCCTTCTAAAGTACAGAATGGGAAGCACAGAATGAATCGGTGGCGCCAAAGATTATCGAGCATAATCAGTAATGAATCAACCCACAGTCTTTCCCTCATCTGGAAGTGCCTTCCAGGGTGTGACCATAACAGTCTCACAGTGGAAAGTGCCATGCTTCAAGGAGTTCTGTAGGACAGCAACTGGAACTACATACATGCTACAAGGGCAGCCCGTAACTCGACTTTTATTAGGAGGGGTGCCTTTGCAAGCGATAGTTGTCCTTCTCTTTAAACATTTTACAGCTGGTTAGCCTTCCCTTCAAACGTTTCTAAAAAATGTTTGCATAGATTTGGATGACAGGGCTTCTGTCTCATTTGGAAGATTGGTGTTTAAGCATATTTTCAGGTAAAGTCTTTTATTGCTTGCCTGATTCCTACACGTTTGAATATGACGTATACATTCAAATATCTCAGGAATTATTCAGTAATCTTTCAAACACAAGGAATGTGCAGAGGCAAAAGTGTTAATTGGAAGGCAGACTTTTGCACCTTTGGCTCTGGTGGATAGTGGGTTCTGGGTGCTGTCATATTGTCTGTACCACTGGAATCATGCAATGCTGCGGCTTTTTTTCGCAGAGTAATGGATTTGCCACATTATCCATCATCTGCTGATGTAAAAAAATATATATATATTTTTTTTTGTTCCTAACTCAAATGGATCAGAAGTTACTAAAAGTGTGGGAACGTGCTTGCGTGCATAGAAAGACCCTTCGCAAAATGTTAACTGGTCATTTTTCAGTTGCTTGTTTTGTATTTGGTTGTTAAACTGATACTAATGAGGTGAAATCTTTTCCTAGGCTGGATTACCATGTGTAAAGATTACAAAATAATGAAGTAATATTGTCAAAATAGTGCAGCATCATGCTGCATAATTGCATTCTTGTGCTGCATAATTTAGTCAACTCTATTGCATACTTTGGTGATCCCCTGCCGCATAATTCGTGGCCTTGCATATGTGCCTGAGGGTGTCGCACTGACATTGTGTGATGTGGACTCAAAAACAAAACTCCAGTACATAAGTAGCACACCTTGCTGATCCATTAAGATCCCTATCTGGTGGTGGCCCGCCAGCCTCTAGAACAAATTTGTAGTTAGTTTAGATGTTCTGGCAGTCATGCAGATTCCAAAAGATGTACCTTCATTTCATGTTTTATGCTCGAATTTTTCTCATCATGTGCAAACTTTTGGGAGCCCAACAAACCGTGAGGAGACCGCTGCAGTTGCAGAGTCAGACACACCATGCGGGGCACAGTACAGTTGCCTCTTCGACCCCCACCATCCTTGCTCCACTCCACAGATCTGGATTATCAGCCAATCTGGCTTCCAACAGCTCTGTATAACCTGTCTATCAACTAGTGATAGCAAATTGATTTGAGACTTTGCCTTCAGAGTGAGTGAGGGAGGGTGTTGTGAGTCGGGGCGCTGTGTGAAAGAATTGCTTAGGATGGGGAGCATTGAAGTATCTGCTCTTCAGTGTCGCTGTTGACATCCATGACTCAGTTTTCAATGCCCAAGCCAAAGTCAGGCACAGAAACAGTTCCCAGGTCATAGAACGGATGATGATTCATTACAGGACGATATTATCTCTTTTTTTTTTTTTATCAAATCTGTTTTTATTATTTTAAGAGTACTCTCCGTGATAACAGGCATTGCATACAGAAGTTTTCAATCATGCATACATTTTTAATCAGTACATGGGCATGTAACCACATTAGTTTAACATGCGTTCAAACTTTACTGCGAATGAGACAATGAATGCCCACCCAGGAGCTAGCTGTACTGCGTTCTGCCAGTTCTGATGCAGTCTGTAAGGTGCAGTAGAAAGGCAGTGTATCAACCTCCCGGTTACTCGTGTGGTCCAATGCTGATCGTTCAGCTCGAACAATGAAACAGATGAATTACTTACAAAGCAAAGAAACAATAACAATGGTAGCGTAAACCATGTGTACATGCGTAACTCTGTCCACCCTTACATTTGCCCCCACTCCTCACCCCCCGGGGCCACTTGTGTGCCCCTCAGCCATAACCGCGTTAGGGTAGTTGCACTCGTGCCAGGGTAGGGTAGGAGAAAGTGGGACCATACTATCCCGTCAGTACAGCAGCCTGTGGCATGCCTCCGCCTGCGTGGTCATTACCAGCTTCCTCCCGTGTGTCTCATGTGGCCCGCAACCCCAGTGTTTCCTCCCTTCGGATGGCAGTCCCCTCTGCCCTAGCCCATGCCTGAAATGAGGAACTCCAAGCCCGTGAGTGCGGCGGGTCATGTGCCTTCCATCTCCTTGTAAGGAGACGCTTTGCTACCACGAGCCTCAAATCCAAGAATCGGGACGTTACCTTGTCTTTAGGGGACCTCTTAAAGTGGTGCAAGATGTATTCGGGCCAGTCAAAGGGTATGGTACGACCCGTGCTGCCCTGCAGCAGCCCACTAATCACGCGCCAATAGATGCCCAACCCAGGAGAGCTCCACAGAATGTGCAAGAACCCCGCCCCCAGCTCATTACACCTAGGGCACAATGCATTGTTACGATGAAAATACCCGTTTATCAGCTCTGGTGTGAGATAAGCCCTGTGGACAATGAATAACTGGATTTGGCGGAATCTCAGGTTTCTGGGGATACGCACGGGACTTTTAAGTATCCTTTCCCACTCCTTATCCACTAGTGGCTGCCCCAGGTCCAGTTCCCATTTGCATCGAAGCGGGCCCAAGCTGACAGCCGCATGTTCTCTTAGCGATGCCGTGAACCAGGTGCCTGCCTCTCCCCATGACGCGTAGGTATTGCATGGTTAGATGCTGGTTGGGCTCTGTGGTCATGTCCCCCCATTTGGCAGTCAATCTCGCCATCGGGGAGCGGTGCGCCAAAAACGCCCCGGGCGGGAGCCCTTCCTCTGCCACCACGGTCTTGTATGGTAGGAGCTCACCATCCCGGTATAGATCTTCAAGCGTACGAACATCGGCCTCCCACCATTCCACAAGCGCAGGAGCCGTAAGCACCCCTCGAGAGGTATGGCCAGTGCTTAAGGGACAGCATTGCGGGTGAGATATAGGGCCCTTCGGTAGCACTTGTATGCCACAGCCAAGAGGAGCGGCGTAGGCTGCGTAACTGTAGCAAGAGGATGGAAAAGTCTGGTTATTTGTTCTAGCGAGTAAGGCGGCATTGTTGTGGCTGTATCATCCCTTCCCCTATCCGCCAGCAAACAATTGCAGTTGAGCGGCCAGATAGTAGTGTTCAAAACAAGGAGCAGCCAGGACACCCCGATCCGTCGGCAGGAATAATTTTGCAAGCGCCAGCCTGTGGCTAGCAGGGCCCCCAGGCCGATATTATCTCATAAGCGACTGGGGTTTGCACTTTAGGGACACCAAATTTATTTACACTAAAATTTAGACTGAATATGACCGGAGTGAAAAAAAAATGTTTGGTACTTTTCAGAATGCAACAGGTTTGAGCACAGATCCACATGTGATGAAGGAAGCTGTTCTAGTAGTGCGTTCAGGTAAAATTCTATGTAGCCCTTTAAAAAAGGGATTCTACCACCTTTGGGCTTGAAGGCAACTTATACTACTTTGTAGTCAGTGAGGTATCACTTTTGGCTTGGGTTATCGTTTTTAGGTCTCACCTGAGTCAGCACATGCGCTGTCTCAGGTGAGACATTTAGTAAGTGGGTTTTCAAAGTGCTATCAAAGGCTTTTGCTGGCCTCAAGCGTGCGGTTACACGCGTGTGCACGCACGCAATCGCCATCTGGCTTCCCTCTCGGCCTTTAGCCGTCGCTCTCCCTCAGAGTCTCCTCTCCGCCCCCTTCCCTGCTGCTCTTTCACACCAGCCACTTCACGTGCCGCACCATCTAGCTTTCCTCTCGGCCTTTAGCAGTCGCTCTCCCTCAGAGCCTCCTCTCCGCCCCCTCATTCATTCACTGCTGATCCTCGCTCGCCCTCTACATTTGATACTTTCTTTTTTCTGCCATCCGGTTCTGCCTTTCATTTTTGTTTCCTAGCCCCACCCTGTCTAGTGTTGTCCCTCTTCATTACTTTTCTGCTTCCCCCATTGCTCACCTTTCACCGTCTCCCCTCATCTTTCCCCTCTCACTGCTTCTCCCTCCTCCTTGTAATAACTGTCCCGCGTGATCAGGTAAGTGAAGTATTTTTTTCATTTTTAATTGAAAATGGATGTAACTGTAATGCAAAATGACCTCATTATATAGACTGCGTTAACATTACCTAGAGTCGCTTTCATTGCTGTTCCTTTGTTGTTTTGGATGTGCACACTCCTCCTGTCTCCATCTGATGGTACCGGCTGTACTATTATCTTCCTGGAGTAGCGCACACACCAAACCTTTCTAGAGGGGGTATTTAGGAGCGTAGCTCGCAATAGCGCCGCAGGTACAGTAGCACCTGGAAACAGTGGTCTGAAGGCTTTATATTTTTTTTTTTGCAAACTGTGGCGTAAGGCCCCATTTTCTTGCTTGCATTATTGCACGTAGCACTCACTCTTGCTGCACCACTAGACGCATTGTGCTCCTCACGGCCGGTGTGAACCGCCAAATGCAAGGATTGTTCACTTAAGCAAATCAAACGTACTTCATGTTCTACTCTGGACTGCGACATTTATTGGCAAATAGCGTGAATGCGGTGTCAAAAAGGAGGATTTTATTTTTACAGTGCCGAGTAGAGACCACCCTTTCCGTTCACTTTTAGTGAGAGCCGCAATAGTGAAGACAGCTGGAGCGCGGTCTGTAGTGACCGTCAGGGCGGACAAAACATCGCAGAACACGCCCATACTCCGGAAGCAGTTCTCCGTTTCTTTAACTCTGTCGCAGTATAACCAAACATATGGCCCCAAAAAAATATGATTATGTAGTATTTCTTGTGTTGATATTTTAAGCGCCAATGACTGTGTACAATTAATTGCCTCAACACCTCGGCAGCAACCGATACATAAATATATGTGTGGACATAATATTCAGTCCAGAGAAAGTTCTACATCAGAACACGGAAGCGTCACTAGCGTAAAACTGTCAAAGCCCTCCCTCCATGGATTTTAACACCCACTGTAAAATTATATTTACATCTTTCGTTTTATAAATAACAGGCTTGCTTAGACTGTACAGTAACAACGACTTTGGATCAGACCAAGTCTCCATCGAAAAGGAAGTAGCTGT
Source organism: Triturus cristatus (assembly GCF_964204655.1). Lineage (NCBI taxonomy): Eukaryota > Metazoa > Chordata > Amphibia > Caudata > Salamandridae > Triturus > Triturus cristatus. The sequence goes on from NC_140584.1 coordinate 560,258,020, forward strand.
TTCGATTCTTGAGTCGTTTCGAAATAGTCTCCCGCAATTGCACAAGAGTAATGAAATTTAAAAAAATCTATTTCTTTACTTTTGCTGAATCGCGGCACCCGTGCTTTACTTTTAGCATGGTTAAAGGTAAAGCGCCGGTGCCGTGATTGCACACAAGTATTGAAGTCGCCCCTTATCCAGAGAGCAAGCCCTTTCAAACCTTGTCTCAGCATCGGTGGCATATTAATCTGAGCCACTCCCTGCTAAAAACAGGAAGATAAAGCACACAGCTGTGTGCAGCTGATAAGGAGGCCTGACAAGCACATGCAGAACCAAGCCAGCAAAACACAGCCCAGACATTCACTGGAAAGGAGAGCAGGGCTAACAATGCAACCTGCAAATGTCAAAATGAGGACCGCGCCTGCGATCTGCCTATTATTGTGACCAGCACAAATAGCAACTCTGTGCCTCTTGAGTGGAACTGACCACAATGAAATGATGCTACGGTTGAGATTCATGATGACGAAGTGCTGAAATACATTTGACCACAGCACTTCTCTTCCTTATTATTTTTGGTAAAGCAGGTAGGCAGAAGCAAACTTAACAAGCATTGGCATAGCCAATTGGTCTCGCCTTTGGGACCTTATGTGTTTAGCCATGCAACGGTTGATGTTGTAGAACCAAGGATATTGTGCTGCATAACGAAATACTTGTAAGGTCCCAAAAGCGAGACCTATTGGCTATGCCAAAGCTTGTTTAAAATGGTTCCTTAGGCCACGATTTCTCATATGCATTTGGATAGAAAGACAGAGTTTTGGTGTATGGTAATTAATCCACATACACTGCTAAATATTGGGCATTATTCACTACACCTAAACCTCTGTACATCCACAGTTTCCAAACCAACACAGAACGGTATTGGTAAATTGGTTTTAAGGTCAGCCATTCTACTAGTGCTACCAAGATCTCAAAAGTATACCTACCGTTTGAAATTGTGTAATGTGCTACAGCAAAGACTGCTAGATCTCAGCTGAGTGAAGGTTTTAGTCCCGCTCAACGATAGGAATAGCAGCTGCTTTTACCAGTGCTGATTAGCTCCCAAGCAGCAGCTCGTTCATATGTTCGCACTTCTGAAGCACTGTTACCGAGATTCTGTTTCAGCGAAGTTCACGCGGCAGGAAACACATTTCACAATTGCTGCCTTGCGAAAGTGTCTTGTATAGAACCCTAGACTAACTCCAAGGACACTGGTACAAAGACTCTTTCAGAGGTGAAGAAATTGTGGGAAGAAATACCCGTTTCTTAATTTGAGAACATTTTTTTCGGGAAATATTCATCTTCTCACAAACTATCTTTGCCATTTCACTTTCCTTTCTTTGTGGAAAAAATATTTGTATTGGATATTATTTTTTTCTTCTGTATAGATTAATTTTCTTAATCGTAGTTTTAATTGTTATTTTGTCCATTTCATTTGCTTTTGTGGAGCTGGAGCATTAGACAAAACTGAATTTAGAGCTGCTAGCGGCCTGTTTATAGGCACGCTGTGTCCTACCCGATAAAACCGAGGGGTTGTGGTTAGGTGCTGCCCCGGAGCCAATTGCTTTACATTTCAAGGTCCAAAGTGGTGCCTATAAAACATTAAAGAAGATAGGAATATACAGGAAAATGTAATATTAAATGAAGAAGCGTTAGAGAAGCTACAGAATGTATTCCACTTAACGTATGTAAACAACTAATATTTTTGATTGCTCTTATTCTTTATTTGTGTGCACAACAAGTGTGATGTCGAAATAACTGTTATTTCAATGTCTTTATTGTTCTAAATAAATAATGATAGCCTACCTTTCTCGTGCAGCGACTTTTTTGTTTAAGGTAACGCATTACACACTGGCCCAGTCTCTGGTGTGGGATATTAATGCCCTTCCACCTACATGCTCCATTGATCTATTTATTGGAACTTCTCTTCACAAGTTCCATTCACGTGGTAGGTTTCGTAGTACTATTGCAAGCACCAAACCTGTGGGGTTACTACTCTGAGAATGTATTCTTGGCACACAGGGTTTCCAATCATAAGCCCTTCAGGAGTGTCGTATTCAACTGCTGAGCCTGATTGGAAGCAGAGTGTAGATGGGCCTAACCATGGATTACTGTTTCTGTGCCTTTCAGTATGTCATTGTCCACATTGGTGTACTTTGCATTGCCCCATGAGGGCACGGAAGATTCTCTGGCATGCCAGATATTACTCTACCCTTACTCTCTCCAATACAGTTTGCCTTCCTTTTCATGAAATTTGAGCTGAACAGTGAATCCTTTGCTGACATACTTTTGGCAAATTACTGAACAGAAACCCATTGTGAGTGTACCACTTGCACCTGCAATGGTTTGGAAGCACAGACCCAATCCATGTGCTCCAACTACTACAACAAATGCTTTGTAGTGAGTCATCGGGCACATTATATTTTGTCACACAGTGGGAAAGGGTGTATATCAAGGCTAGTTTTTGATGGCCTACCTTCTGCAAGTCAGCATTCGTAGCCACCACCATCTCCAGGCAGTATTTGCTTATCATTTAATGGAACCGACCACTATATTTGCAACTGCATACTATTTCTGATGAATAGTTCTACCCTCAGATGCCGCACTCTGAATATCCCAGGCGCTACACTTGATCTGTAAAATTCTGACATAGCCCTCCCACGCCGGTAGGGGGGCAGTGGCTCAAAATTAATGCCAGAAGTGGAGTCGTGGTAGCGTCACTGGAGCTATATAGCGCCCACCTTGACACACTGATGTCATTTGTTTTTTCCGTACCTTTTGACTCTGGTCCAGAACATCTTTCCTCAGTATCTGCAGTGATTATTTTAGCTCTCTAAAACTTATCAAAACATGGTGTTACGGGCATGTCCCCACCAGAAAAAAACAGTGTTTAAACTCTGTTGTAGGTGTGAAGGCCAAATGTCCATTGCAGATCCACAAAACGACTGACTGTGGTGTCCTGGCTCCATTCATTTTCATTGTCCTGTGACCTGTATCAATAGATGACCCTGAAAACAATCAAGGAGACAAAAGTCAGACATTTATCTGGGCCAGGAATAACCACCGTAGTTTGCACGATCCAGATCGAGAATAAGTGCCCCGTCCATCTCCAACTCTTCTCCATCATCTAAGTCCTCTAGAGACAATAGAAGCACAAATTAAATTCTAATTATTCCAGGGGATATTCCTGATCAAAAGGTGGGTCTCCATTTCTGATATCCCCTCTAGAGTGTTCCTTCTCTGAACCAGAATTGGTAGAGATCAAACCATCAAAGACTGAGTCAGCGCCGGTGCTCGACCCTTCACCACTGTGTGAAGTTGCTGGTCTATCCAGAGTTTCTGGTTTTGGGATCTAGCTTTGCCATGTTCGTCCAGGCACAGCAGCCTACACTGGAGTGCCGTCATCTAAATATAACTATATGAGGCTCCACTTGGAGCCTCTCCGGAAGGTTCACCCTTGGTAGCAAGTGCCCTCTAATGTCCTTAGACCCTTTATCAGGGCCACATGACTTCATTCCTGATCCATACCCATTGGCTCATTCTCGTGCTCCTGTACAGGGGCCGCTGCCATCTACCCCACTGTGTCAAGGAATCACAATGTCCCTTCATAAACACCAGTGTTGAAGATGGGAGACCCAGCATCTTCCTGAAGAAGAGCAGTACAAAGTGCCATGGTGACGCCAGCAGTACAGGGAGACAATCCACACCGTATTTGAAATGGGCTCTGAGCTCGGCCGCCCATGAGATACAGATGACAGAAGCCCAATGGCAACTCTTCTTTCCTCTAAATCTCGGGATCTGCAGGCCCTACAGAATTCAGTTGGGCTTGACATGTCTATGGGCATAGATGCAGACACATCCCAGGGCCCTGCCCCAGAAGAGATGGCATCATTTCATATTGAGGTTTGCTAAGTTGTTGGAGTTTCATCAGTTGAAGTTAGGCAAATATTCTAAACATAGTTTTCCATTCAGCCACAACTTCATCAGCGATGCAACTCCCATTCATCAAGGTTCTGCTACTGTCTGTCAAAGATGCACGGACAAAGGCAACTACTGCTTCTGTTAGTGAAGTAGCTGCGAGGCACTACAAGCCAGCTCCCAGGGACGCAGCATTTCTTTTGGTCCACCCTTACAGAAAATCTTTGGATCTGGTGGCCACCTCTATAAACGGGTTGAACCCAGGATCCTTCTTTACCCATCCACCAGATAGGGAATCAAAGGAATTGCAAGGGCTAGGCAAAAAAAAATCTTCAGTGGGTAGTTTGGTGCTGTGCTCCCTCAGTGCTGCATGTCTCCAGGGACGATACACTCATGCTCTGTGAGACATGGCTGTGATGGTAGGGCCCAGTCAGCCTCCCCATCTTCATGACTATTTTGCAGAGGTGGTTCAAAATTGTCATGACTCTACTAAGCACATAATCAAAGTAGGTCTGGATTTTGCAGTCTGTGTGGCCAGGGTGATGGGGCTCTCAGTGATTCTACACCGTAATGCCTGGCTGTTTTCAACTGTTTTTTCAGAGGAGGTCCAAAACACCCTGATTGGAATGCTCTTATATGGGGAAAATTTCTTTAAAGACAAGGTGGATGCAGCCTTAGAAAGGTTAAAAATCAGAACAGCAAGAACCAGATCCCTCCTTCAAGGACTTTGCTTCCTTTCAGGAGTTCTCAAGGGGAAAGCAGCGCTAGCCATGTAAGTAACCCAAACATCAGCAAAACCTCTGGCACTTCAAGGGCAGGGGTAAGGGCAGAGGTCACCAAACCCAGCCTTCATCCTCCTTCTCTTCCTCGCCAATTCCACCAGGGAAGTTGCTGTAAATAATCCTGGAACAGGATTATGTAGTGCCGGTGGGAGGTTTGGTATCTTTTTTTTCTACATGCCTGAAAGGCCATTACTCCAGATCAGAGTGTCTTACACATTTAAAAAAAGGGGTGACCCTTTCCCTTCCAACAGCAGTACATCTATTCTTCCCCCACCAGCAGTCCCTTCAGCCAGAGGACTGCCTGCAGGCACTGCAGCAGGTAGTGGCAGTTCTACTGCAGAAAGTAGTGGTGGAGATGGTGCCAGAGCAGGAAATTAGGCATGGGTGCTACACCCAGTACTTCTTGGTCCACGAACGACTGTGGTCTTCATCCGATACTATACCTTAGGCTCTGGAACGTTTACCTGTGCAAAGAAAAGTTCAAAGTGCTGTGCCTCGCTCAGGTTCTTCTGGTACTGGAAGCAGAAGACTAGATAGTGTCCCTTGACTTGCAGGATTTGTACTCTAACATACTTCGCACAGGAGGTCCTTGAGTTTCATGGTGAGGCCCACTCAAAACCTGTTTGTGGTCCTCCTGTTTGGGCTCACATCAGCACCTTGAGTTCTCACAAAGGTGATGAGTGTGGTTGCAGCCCATCTCAGGAGGTTGGCATTGCTGTATTCCATAACTTGATAACTACCTGCTCAAACCTGGATCATCACATATGGTTATGCATAACGTGCAGGCAACAGCATCCATGCTGTTTGACCTTTTTTACATCAATGTGACCAAATCTCACCTGGAGCCCTCTCAGCACCTCACGTTCATAGGGCAGTATGGATACAACATCGCTCCAAGGCTTCCCTCCTCATGAAAGATTCCGGGATTATCAGGATATGATTTCAATGTTTCAGTTGGGGATTCCGATTCCATTCCTGACAGTTCTGTGCCTGCTAAGTCTGTTGGCTTACTTCATCGCACTGATCATGCATATGCACTGGCTCATGAGGGCCCTCTAGTGTTGCTTCTGCAGGAAGTGGTCCGTGGTCTGTACACTGTAGGGACTTAAAATTGTGGTCGACAGAGGAGAACCGGACTCAGTGGTGAAAGATGTAACCACTTACTGGTAGGTGGTGCATCTGGAGAAGCTGAAGATCAAAGGAGGAGGTCCTGTCCATTAACCTACTCATACTGCAGGTCGTTTGGCTGGCACTCAAGGCCTTCCTCCCTTGCCTTCATAGACGGTCTAACCAGATCTTGACAGACAATATGATCACAATATGTTATGTTAATAAGCAAGGAGAACTCAGGTCTTCCTTCTCTTCTGAAGTACTGATGGTCTGGGGTGGGCGCACCAGAATAGGATGTGGCTGGTCACCAACCCTCTAGAACTACAGGGCTGGCAGCTTGAGTGTACGTCATATTAGAATCCATCTTAGCTCTTGTTAAATCTGTCTCTCCTAGAGATCCCACCCTCCACATGCTTTGACCTTAGTCACTGGAAGAATTCTCCTAGTAATTCTTGAGTTGGTTAATTCCTCCATCTCCACTGGAGTGGTACCCCACCATGGAAATGTGCAATGGTGAAAGCTCTACTTTAAAAAAACAAACTTCGACCGGGATCTTCAGGAGAACTATCGTCCTAATTCCCTTCTCCCCATGCTCAGTAAAATCCTTGAGAGGCACGTTAATCCAGTCCTATCTGGGTTTTTAGAATCCAATAATCTCCTTCACCCATCACTGACAGGATTCCGTCCCCAATATGGGACGGAAACAGCTCTTTTAGCAGTGGTTGAAGAATCCAGGACGATTCTGGACCAAGGTGGTACGGCGGCTATTATCCTCCTGGACCTCAGCGCTGCATTCGACATCATCAACTACAACATCTTAACTCTCAGTCTCAGGAGTCTTGGGGTGAGGGGGGTGACCTCACCTGGATGTAATCTTTCTTAGAAGACAGGTCCTTTCATGTCTTCAAAGGAGATATAATCTTCAAGCGCATGTCTCTTAGCTGCGGTGTGCTCAGGGATCGTCCCCGATGAACATGTCAACATAAGCCCGCTTGCAGAGATTGTCCGTCCATTCGGCATAAAAAAAGGTACCTATGCCAATGATACACAGCTAGTTGTGGCCTTAAACCACCCTGAAAAGTTATCTGGCGGCTGCTGCCCGGAGAAGGTAGCCAAATGAATGGAGCTCTCGTGCCTGAAACTAAACGGAGATAAGACGGAGCTCCCCAATTTTCAATACAGGGATACTATGACCTAACTGTCTTGGCCCCGCTACGGAACTAAAGAACCAGATCAAAAGCTTGGGCATATGGCTGGATCGCTCCCTAAATTTTGAATTCCAGGCAACAAAACTATCGGCCACGTGCCATGGCATTCCGAGGATGCTTCGCAAAATACTGCCTCTCCTCCCTTTCCAGGCAAAAAGGATAATGGTCCAGGCTCTTATTCTTTCACGCCTGGAGTATGGGAATGCCCTTTACTTAGGAGCCCCCCCAAGCGACAACCTCCAAGCTGCAGATGGTTCAAAACTGCGCAGCTCGCTTGCTCCTCCAGCCCCCCCACTGGCAACTGGCCAAGCCGGCACTGAAGATTCTTCATTGGCTGCCTATAATGGATAGAATCAAGTTCAAGGCTTTGTGTATCACGCATAAGTCCTTCTGGGGGGAAGGGACCAACAATCCGCCGATCTTTGATCACTCCATACAGCCCTAACATAAGCCTCCGTTCGGCTAACCTCTTACTCGCCGTGCTTCCAACAATAAAAAGGGCAAGAAGTGGCGGGCGTTCCTTCACTTACAACGTCACCAGGCTTTAGAACGCTCTCCCACCCCACATACGTCGGGAGCCTAAGCTGATGCCCTTCCGTAAACCTGTTTTTCCAAAACCTCACCTAAATTACTGTCCACTCTGTCCGCTGATAGCGCAGGGATGCCTTAGGGTAGCTACGCGCTTTATAAATGTTGTTTTCATTTCATTTCTTATTTCTGACCACAAGTTGTCTCCATCCAGTCGTGGTCCTGGACGTTTTTGCTTCAGGTGGATTTGTTTCCCACTAGTGACAAGGCCCATTGCCCAATGTTCAGTGCCCTCCAGTATCTGTTGGAGGAACCCTTTCCTCCGGTTTCAATGAAGATTTGCAAAGAGCAAGCCCAAGTAATCCTTGTCACCCTGGACTGGCCAAGAACGTCGTGGTACACAGTCCTCCTCCTCCTCTCCATGTTTCACCTCAGGACTGACCTTGTCTACCAGTCAGTGGAGTAGGTTCAAAACTCTAATGTCCGAAGCCTGCACCTTCATGCCTTCAGATTGAGCTGGACACCTGATCTCTTTTCTTCTGCCACAGGTAGTTGTTGCAATCCTATCTGCTTGTTTCCCATACACAAAGTCTGTTTAATATGGGAGATGGAACAGATTTATTAGTTGGTTCACCAAACACCAGGTAGACCATTTGAAGTTCTTATTTGTTGGAAATTTTACAGCAGGCTTGTGCAGTGGTTATGGTCATGGGATAAATGGCGGCTTTATTTGTGCCTCACAGATCAACCTTCTCTTTTCAAGTCACCGGTGGTAGTGCAATTTCTAAACGGACTGACATATGTTTCACCACTTCCTTTTGACACTTAAACCTTGTCCATACCTTTCTGAAGGGTGCTCCATTTGAGTCCCTCCAAAGTTGTTAGTTATGTTTGCTAAAATTGAAAGCAGTTTTTGTGGCTGCTGTGACCTTGGTGAGGCACGTCATTGAGCTGCAAGCACTGAGCATTCATCTGCCATTTACATGTTTCTTTCCGAAAAAGCTTGTCCTTAGAACTTCAGTGGCTTTCCTACCAGATTTGGTGACTCCCTCCCTTCTATCCTCCACCCGATCTATCTAAGAAGATGGATCATTTACACAGGCTGAACCACAAATATGCAGTCATTTATTAGATTGACTGCACAGAAGAGATTGAGCCTTGCATCAAGCTATTGATAGGGTACTCTGATATCACAAAAGGCAAGGGGGTTCCAAAGAGGACTTTGTCCCGTTGGATAATACTGTGCATTAAAATGAGTTATACAATTGCAAAGAAGAGCCTGTTTGAGTGAATACATGTTCATTCCACTCTGGTAAAATCTTTAGCCGCTGCCTTGTCCATAGGTGTTGCAGTGGCTATGACCTGAAGATCAGGGACATGAGCTTCCCTTCGCACCTTCACCAAGCATTAATGTCTGGACTCAAAGGTGAGAAGGCATAGCTGTCTCTCTTGCTCAGTTCTCCAGTATTTCCTCATCTGGCCTTCCTCATGAACCTCCTCCAGGGGGTGGATACTGCTTTGAAATCTATTTAGAGGTGAGGAATCTGTAGGTAGAAGTATACATTAGAAGAAAAGGTTACCTTTGGTAATAATCATTCTAGTGTATACTCTAGCTACCTGCAATCACCTCCCTTCTCCCTGTTCTGAAGGAAGGTCATACGCCTCATAATAAGATATCAGTTTAGATTGATGTATTGCACTTTCTGATGGATACATCTGCCAGTGGATTCCTCACCTTGTGAATATCCCCTGCGCCTGCAACATTCTGAAACTTTGCTAGCTCTCCACACCGACGAGGATGAAGACGACCTCACAGAGGCATGGCTCTGCTCGCAGCTCTGCTGACGTCACTGGATCCATAAGAAGACCTCGTCAGCGTGATGATGTCAGTTCCCTTTTTTCCGCGCCGTCAACGCTAACGGTTTTCTGGGACTCTCCGTAGCTTTGGCTGGTTACTTTGTTTTTCTGCTGGTGTCTCTTTCTTCTTGTTTCCTGTTAGAAAATGTCGACTAAGAAGTCCGGGTTCAAGCCGCGCAGGGAGTGCGGTAAGCACATGTCGATTCATGATCCGCACGAGGACTGTCTGATGCCTCTCATCGGATCATGATGTCGAGGGATGCTCTTGCTGCCGCAAGATGAGTACAAAAGCTTTGTAGGAAAGAGAGGCTAAGTTATTCATTGCCAGAATGAAAAAGGAGAAGAGAGGTCGAAGATCAAGTTCGAGGTCGGCGTCAAAGTCGACGTCGGGGCATGCTTCGAAGTCCAAGAAGCACAAGAAGAAGAAGAGGCATGGTTCTCAACATCGTTCAGATAGGGATGCAGCTCCGAAATCGACCTCACCTTCTTGACGTCGTAAGGACCTTGTGTCTTATTCTCCTGTCTCTGTTCCTGCCTCTCCTGTTGGCCTGACCTCGCCTGCGGCTTCACCGGAGCATTCTCCGGTTTCGGCTCCATCTCCAACGCCGGCTCATTCTCCGGCTCCAGTTGAGGAAGTTCCGGCTCTGTACGAGTCTTCAACTCCGCTGCCTCCACCGTCGGCGCCGATCGGCCAGAGTCCGGTTATGCCTCAGCCTGAGCCATATCCTCCCTTTCCAGACCCATGTCAAGATCCAATGCATTATTTAAATGCGAGGTATGGGGTCTTCACTAGAGCAATGTACCCCTCTGCAGCGCCTTCAGGTCCCATGAGTCCAACGGCTTTCAACTTGGGAGTTCCTCAAGCTTACCCTCAAGCTCCTTTTCTGCCTTTTTTCCCGGCGACGCCGTCTTGGCATTTCCTGGCGCCGAGGACATTGACGCCGCTTCCATCTTCACCGGCTCTGGCTCGACCTCGTTCGACTCCGGCTGCTCCTCTGGATCCGGGTTCGATGCCGGCTCAGGCGCAGTCGGAGTCGGTTACATCGCCACCGACTCCTGTTGTGAGAATCCGATCCAGGAGAGAAGCTCAAAGGGTACTGGAAGAACAAAGGTACCAGGTTGAGGAGATGGAAGAGGGTGAGCTCATGGAGTCTGATGATTTGTTTGAGGAGTTGAAAGAAGCTAGTTGCTTGGACTTGTCACCAGAGTGGGAGATTACTCCTCCAGCTGATACTCCTTCAAAAGATGTGGCTCCCTACCACTCCGTTATTAAAAAAGCAGCGGAGCTTTTGGATCTGCAGCTACCATCTGTTGAGTTTAAGCCGAACATCCTCACAGAGGTTTTACATTCTCCCTCCTCTGTATCGGAACCCTTGCTTCCATTTAATGACACCATTATTGAACCGGTCATGGAGGTATGGCGTAAGCCCTTCTCAGCTCCTGCGGTCTCTAAAAATGTAGCAAGAAGATATAGGGCGGCTCCAAGGGACCCAGACTTTCTGACTTCCCATCCTTCTCCGGAGAGTCTGGTTGTTCAGGCTGCTTGTTCTAAAATATCTTCAGGTGCCTTTCCCCAAGTCCCTAGCAACAGGGATGCTAAAAAGCTTGACCAATCAGCCAAGAAAGTCTTCTCCTCTGCCAGTATGGCTTTAAAATCAGCAAATGCCACCTGTCTTTTGGGCCGATATATCCATGCTCTAATGGATTCAGCAAAACAACTGGCCCCTAAGTTGTCACAGGAGGATAGACAGAACTTTAATGAGGTGCTATCAGACACTCAGGCGGCTGCACGTCAGGTTATCCAGAGTGGCCTGGATGCTGCGGACTCTGTCGCTAGAATCATGGGCTCTTCTGTTGCCACAAGGAGGAGTGCGTGGCTGAAGTCATCTGAGTTCTCCCCCGATGTGCAGGCAACTCTTCTGGACTTGCCTTTTGACGGCTCTGGGATTGGTAAAAAAGCTGATGCTGCATTGGAGAGATTTAAAGAAAGCAAAGCCACGGCCAAATCTCTGGGTCTACAGACGCAACCTAGGGGTTCTTTTAGGAGGTACAGGGGCTTTGGAAGATCGTCCTTTCGGACCTACATGCAGCCCCAGCAGCAACAAAACACCCTGTATAAGAGCTACAGGGGCAGAATCAGAGGTCGTGCTCGAGGTCGGCAGCTCTCCTCCTCCTCTTCCGCCGTCCCTCCCACCACTGCAAAGCAGCCCTAGATCCACCATTCTGGATCATGTTGGTCCTGTCGGGGGCTGGCTTACCCATTTTCTACAAGATTGGGAATCGGTTACTACAGACCTTTGGGTTATGGATCTTGTAGAGAATGGGTACGCCCTTCCCTTTCGGGAATTCCCTCCGAATTACCCTCCTTTTCAAGGTACTTGCTCGGTGGACCACCTTCTTCTCTTGCAGGAGGAAGTCCTTACGTTACTAAAAAAAAGGTGCGATAGAGGTGGTTCCAGAGCAGGAAAGGGGCCAGGAGTGCTACTCCTGGTACTTTAAGGCCTGTGCTGTACCAAGGCTCAAACGGAGCACACATAAAAAATGTCAAACTTAATTCGAGACCCATTGGGGCCTGACGAACAAAGTCTTGGAAACATGTTTGCTCGACAACTATCAATGACTTGAATAAAGAAGGCTAATGAGACATGGGAAAGCCAATGTTGCTGCAATTGTTTCCCCTGATTGTGCACACCGCACAGCCCTGCTGGGCCAAGCAGAGGGCAAATGGGGGGGCCGTACGCATTACTTCCTAGAAGTATTTTGACAGCAAAATCAACTTAGCTGTGGAGAGAAGCTCCAGACCCACGGCCAAAGGCGTGGAAACACAGAACTGATGCCGGATAGGGTGCTTTATAGCTCTTGTGATGTATCTACGACTCCACCTCTGGCATGGAGATGGCATGGGAGAGCAGTGTAAGTTTCCAGATCCTGGCTTGTGTCTGAGATACTCAAGAGGTGAAGAATATGTAGACAGATGAAGTATTCATCAGAAAGATCGTCACTTTAGTAAGTATTTTTTTCTTTGGACAGACAGTGGCTGTTAGAAACGGGATAGCTTGGCACGGAGCGGGTAGGCTAAACTCCAGAGCAATGTGTAAAGCATCTGCGCAGTCCACACTCACAGGCGACGCACTGGGCACACTACAAAAGAGATTCCACACCAGGTTGTGTAAAAGTAGTCTTTGTATTAGGAAAACACATTAGAGTCATAATCACAGGCACATATAACGCTGTGCCAACTGGCACCAGGTAGCACTTTTACAGGGGACTGTGTACAGGGCAGGGCCAATCGGGCCGCTGCCAGAACCATCATAGAACACAGGGGGTAAATGTAAGACCAGCAAAAAATTTGTAATAGCCAGTAGCTACTGGCAAGTCCATGCACTTAGTAGCATCCTATTAGCACAAGGCAGGATTATAAAGCATCATAACTTTAAATCACCTTTGCCGTAGGCCTTGAATGAAAACATCAGGTTATTCATAGAAATGCAAAATGCATAATCATATTAGCATTGGCATAAAATGCAACATTAGGCATACCATCACACTATGCATAAAAGTAGGCATAGTTCACATTGGGCATAAACATAAGGCCTGAACACATTGGTATAAGAAAGAAGCCTAAACATCATCCAGCCTGATACTAGGCGTCCTCATCAATGTCGAAACATTAGGCCTAACCAGAAGTATAGATCACACTATACATAAGCATGTGAGCATCGAGGCATCATCAGCAACAAAACAGGTGTAGAATGCAAACATCGTTGTATGGCATGAGACCTCACCTTAGAGCAGGTAGGAGTACATTATACTTCAAACTATCAGTGTAAGCATTAGACATAAGCCTCACCAGCAGTGGCCTAGCCCTAAAACATCATGGCATGAATACATTAGGTACTGGAATACGTTAGGCATGACCCTATGACATTAGGCATAACACATGAGGCATTTCAATAGGCATATCAGCCTGAAGTGTAGAACAGATTATGCATAAGAGCCCCTTATTGGCAGAGATCAAAGTATGAGCAACACCTTTGGCATATAGGCACATTCTGCATCAACATAGGTACAATGTGCATCTCCACATTCAGGTGGGGCACAACCCATGAGCATCAAGCACATTATACATTGGGCATCATCATGGCATAAACATCACTGGCACCAACTAGTAGTACTCTGCATATCATGCCTGTCATCGCCAGTAATGCAGGGCACCACAGAAGATTATTATCTGGCAGAGTAGCCTTGGGCGCCACTGCGCCTGGGGAGCCCCCTCTGGGACTCTAAACAAACGTGCCCCAAAATGTCGCAACCGCCCACTGTCCAGCGGGGCAGTTGTGGAAAATGAAGTCAGTACTGGTCCGTTGGGGTGCCTCTCGGGGGAGATCAATGTCAACGAACTGCACATAAACTCAGGGCTGCACTGCCCGCAATACTTATAAGCCTCTATCCCTCTGGAAGATCAGTTCTTCCCAATCAGGGCCAAAGTAGGGCAGAAATAGCTATCAGACTCGGGTAGGCAGTGCCGAGAAGAGCAGTCAAGCTCACAGGTAGAGTTCCACCTATTGGGGGGTATGGCTGCACAGACCTCGGCACGCTGGTTGAAGATACTGCTCCCAATGAAAACCAAGCCAGCGCGAGGCCCCGATTCCCAAGAACCAGCCGGCCCAATGCGAGGATCTTCTGGTGCACTCCCAGTGCCGGCAATGCAGCCCTCACTCACCGGGACTCTTGCGGGTGTCCTCCACCTCCTCTGGTCTCCTCCCGCGGGTCCTCAGGCACCGGTAATGTGCCTCGATCGGACCCGCTCCTGGGGCGTCTCTTGAATCTCGGGCTGGCGTGCGGGGCTCCCACCGACACACAGGAGCCCCGCCTTCCTCGCAGCACTCCTCCTGGCTTCCCGGTCGCCTTCTCCTAGACGGGGGAAGGTGGAAGTGGAGCCCCCGAGGCCCAGCTCACCTCCAGGCAAGGTTAACTTCTGGGTGGCGCAGTGCGGCGGCCCCACGCAGGGGCCACAGACCGGCGGGGTAGGCTCCCGCTCCGGTCTCTTTTCACGGAGTGCAATCATGCGGGGTAGGCACCCGCGGCACTTCCCACAGAAGCAGCTCTCCTTGGCAGCACTCTGCCCGGGCCGGCGGCGGTGATTACCGGCTCCCAGCACTCACAGCGCCTCTCACCGCAGTAGGAGCCCCGGCCAACGGTGGCGAGCTCAAAGCGATCCGCGCTTCTTCCTTCCCTCGTCCCTGGGCCGGCGGTGATCTCCTAAGAAGGCAATGCGGGGTGGGCACCCGCCGAAGTCGGTAAGATGAGGGGTAGGCTTCCGCTGCAACTTTGAATCAGCAGCTCTCTTTGGCAGCACGCGGGGTGGCCTCCCGCTGTTGTGTAAAAAGCAGGAAAAACACAGGGTGGGCAACCGCTGATTTCAGGACCGCGGGGGGGGGGGGAGAAATCCCACACACCGGGGATTCCCTCGCAGCCTCGTTCTGCAGGCGGCAGCTCCTCACCTCCTGGGCAGTGAATACAAAGCGCTCACGGGCGCTAGAAGGCAGGCAGAGCTGGGATCAAGCTGTTGCGCTCCCAAGGTGCGGGGTTCAGGTAGGCAGATGAGCACAGTCAATCCAAATATAGTGCTCCCAAGGCACTAGACAGCAGGCAAACTAGAATTGCAGCGCTCACGAGGCGCTAGGGGCCAGGAGAGCCCAGTCCATGCAGGGCGAGATTAGCAGGCAGTAGGGCAGCTCACCAAAGATGAAGCAGCAGTTCCTGGGAACAGTCAACCTCCATTAAGATGGCAATCCTCCCAGAGCAGCAGTCTCCACTCCAGCAGAGTCTCTCCTGGTCTTGTAGAAAAGCAGAGGGGCACAAGTGGGCACAGGGGCCAGCACACAGGGTCCAGTGGCGGTACCTCCTGGCAAAGTGTCCCCTCTACGTCAGCATACACAGCCCAGCACCCCCCACATGGAGTCACAGCTCCTCCATATATACGCCCCTCACCCCACCTACTAGAAAGGGCCAGAAGCTTCTGGAAGGCTCCTTGGGGAAACCAGTCTCAACTGGTTTGTGGGGGAGGTGTGGAGCACCCTGTCACTTTGAGCACTAGACCGCCAACCCACCTCAGGCAGGCAGGCACAAAGCACACCAAAATGGCGACTGTTAAAAATGACATTTCTAAACAGTGTAACTAAACCTGCATACACCATTGCGCAGCATTTATTATTTTCCATCTCACACATCAAACATACATATTTTTTGTGTTTTATTGTAAACCACCAATTTCATGTTGGGAAAAACTAGGGGGAAGGCAAAAAAGTTCCGGGATGACCCTGCAAGCAGGGCCAAGTCCAACAGTGGCATTCTGACATGTTTGTTTATAAATGAACGCAAACAAGATTGAATTTACTGGTAAAGGCTGCAGCCCATGCCATTGCTAATATATACAATTCAGTGTCATATCAGCATACAGTTTGGAGTGTAGTATTCTTAGTGCAGCTCATCACGGCATTCTCTGTTCATCTGAACGTTAGGCATCTTCTCTTACTGCAACCAGTGCACTTCTGCTTGAATATTGAATGAGCAAACACCGTGTGTAATTTTCAGATAAAAAATCGTACCTTATGCATTCCAGTAGAGACCGAAGGAAATACCAAAATACCCTATAGAAAAACGATGACTAAAATCTCTGTGGGCTGGTTCCAGATGTGACTGACAATGTCACAAGCCAGTGGTTAAAGATTCCAGAGCCAAAGAAGCCACTGGCTGAGGGAGATGACCCACAGCCCCTTTCTGAATGTCTGTATTTAATACAGTGTTTGCCTGCACTAACACTCAGAAAACCAAAAATGTGTCCCACTGTTGCTGATTGCATGAGAATAATAAAGAGACATCCACTGGTCAAATTACATAAAACATCTTTAATTGTTTGTGTGACAAACCAGCACCATAATTGGAGAGATGACTGGCTCATTAGGTCACGCCTGATCCAGCGCTTGCGCTGATCTGGCCGAGACATTTTGTATACAGGCTTTTCAAAGTGCTGCCGTGGCCTAAAGCTTCAGTGCACGTGAACGTGCACGCGCGCAGCGCCATGTGTCTTTTCTCCGTAGCACGCGATCGTAATCGCGATCACTTTCACTTTCCCGGTATTTAACTCTTCTGCTTGTCTTTACCATCATATATCCGTATTCAGTTGATTGCGGCATCCTTCTACCGCGGTCCCACATCCCGTCTTTCACGTCGACTGTTCAATCTCTGGTCAACGGAGCACTCTTCTTTCTGCCTGTCTGACCTCAAGTGCACCTACTTTTTCGTCTCACCGTCCCCCTGCCTTCCCTCTTTTTAACCTACCAATGTCTATGGATCGTGCCCTTTCACATCCGTGAGGGCAATTGTTCCTTTCCCGCTCTTCCGGACTCGGACCTCTCTCAACTCAGTACATTTTGCCCATTGCCCTTTCATCACCTCTCTCGTGCCGTACACTGACATTTACCGTATTTATCATCTTAGCACTTTACCAGCGGCCACTCACCCTCGTTCACGGTGTGTCCATTGCAGGCAAGGAACATCGCCCCATCTGAGGACATCGCCCCATCTGTTTAAGTAGAGATAGTCAACCATAATCGGATACAGAGGCTCCCTTATGCTCCTGGACTCCCTCACCAACGCACCTGCTGCATTATTGATTTTGCCGACCTTGCCCTCCCTCCCTCCCTTCTGTGTCTTTTCTTTAGTCCTTCAGGCCTTGGGCCTCACTCTTTTACGCCTTCATTGCCCCATCGCCCGCCACTCTTTCCTTTGAACCTTACATGTTATTCGTCTTATATTATATCCTCTGTCTTCTCGGGTACTTTCACAAACTTCCAGCAACGTGTTTCTCATCCAATAATCCCTGTTTCCCGAGCTTTTGTGGCCTCACACTCACCCCTCGCCTCACCATGTCTTCGGCTCCACCCTTGCCCACCATCTCCTACCCCTTCAAGCTCTGTTTGTCTTCCCTTCCTCTCCAGCCTCGTGCACACACCACCCCTGCCCTGTTCCTTCATCGCTCCCGCTCTCCCATCTCCTTGGTGATGCTGATGTCATGGTCGCACCTGCACGAGCACGTTTAATGTGCAGCTCACCTGTGTCTAATTGTTTTGTTTGAACTCTTTGCAGAGGCAGCAGCATCTCCCGGTAAGGCCGCTCAGACTGACGCGTCCCGCGCTGACGCTGTAAAGTGACCTTGAGGCACGCGGGTGGGCAGGGGACAGACTGTTGAGGCTCACTGGCCTACAGGGATATGATCACATTTTTATGCCATCCAGTGTATTTTCAATGACTAGCGTGGCGAGGGCTGGGAGTTATCTGCTAGGCCAAATCAAGAGATGTCACCCCAGACTGTTGTCTCTGAATGAACGGCGGAACACAGACAGAATCAGTGGATATACTATTCTTTTCAGCCTGCTGTATCCCAGAATAGTAGTGTGTAGGATTGTCAAGATCCAGGAGTCCCCCCCAGAGTCACAGTAGTCAGATTTCCAACTCATTGGGACAAGGACTTGCTCCAATACACCAACAACAATAATTTGCAATGCATTAGGTCTCGCATTTGCGAGATTTTGTGCTATTGACATTGTAAATGACGATGCCTTTTAGTTATATGTTTAAAAGACAACACATAAATAAAAGGCGTTGTCATTTACAATGCCAATAGCACAAAATCTCGCAAATGCGAGACCTAATGCATTGCAAATGCTTGTTTTTTTCTATGATGGGGACTTCATCTACAAAAACGTTTGTGGTAAAGTTACTTACTTATCTTGAATGATGTAGCTCCATCCCACAAAAGCAAAGGAAGGTACCAATGCATTTTAGTGGGCAAATTGCTTCTGTCAAAATATAAGAGGCGAATAATTGGACTTCCCTCTGCACTGTTGTAACATGTTACAGCATTAATTCTAACAATTTGCTTAAACCACAGTTCGAATGGCAGTCTTAAGGAACTTATTCTGTTAAGTCTGGACACATACAAAAAAGCTCAAATTATGTCAAACACATTACATCAACAAGTTTCAAAACATTTTAAATGTATGTAGAATTGCAATGAAGATTGTTAATATATGTATATTTTTGACTGCCAACGTCAAATATCAATTGATGCAAGATTTAGATGCTGCAGCTATCCAGGCATTTTGCTGAATTAGCTCAATGGGGATTTGCAGCGTGGATAGCAACTGATATTACATGTATTTAGGGATGAAGCTTATTGGTAAAGTGCTGCAGGGATGCACGATTCTTGCTTTCATTATTTCCAATTCCAAATGTATGAGATTCAACGGTACTTGAATTAGTTGGATATGTCTTTTGTCACTGATTTACAAATGTTGGCTTTTTTCTGCAATGGATGTGTGCATAGCGCTAAAGTTGGTGGAAGTTTTAATGAAAACCCGTTTCACATTTTGTATCCAAGTCCTCCTTTTGAAGTCAGTGAAAGATCTAAAAGAATGTGTGTGGAAGTATTCTTTGGTGATACAACAAACTGAATTACTTCTATTTACCAATTCTTACTTTTATGTCTCTCTAATAGTTTTGTTATGTATATATTGTTTTGCAAATTAGGAAAGTTCTGCAAGAGAGTTGTTCACAGTCTGATATCCACATTCTTCAGCCCATTAATTTACATCTGTCCGTAAATCGAAATCTGGCTGCCTCTTGGTATCACAAACTTCCCATGATGGAAATCAAAGGACATCTTGATACAATGAATGTAAGTATAATCATTGTTTTGGCATGTTGTGTTGCACTGCAGGCTGCAATAATTTCAAGAGCTTGTATTGAATGCTATTGTAATGCTAGCCAAGCAAATGTCATTAGCACTGAGTTAATAATTCCCTGTCTAGCACCACAGCAATTATCTGGTCTAAAAATATTCCTTAAACTTGTCAAAGATAGCAGTAAAAGTTGCCCATCCTACAATTATAAGAGAGACTGCCGACCGTCTTGATGAAAGAAAGATTAGAAAGATTATTGCTATAGAGGATTGCAGTATTCACTATTGGAGACAAATACTTGTAGGCAGTAGAGAGTGCCAGCTCCCCCATTGGATGGAGGAAATTGAGTTGTAGCTGTAGGAAAGTTCCTCTTTTGGACATGGTTAGCCCTCACGTTTTGCCTGGAAAATGATGTAATTTCGACTGGAAGTGCGCTGTGTCCCCACCAACCAGGTCTCCTGTGCCAGAAGCTCTTTTCCTAAACTGTAACTTTTATTTCCCAATTGGTACAACTTAAGTACCCCTTGTAAGTCCCTAGTAAATGTTATCATTGGTACCTAGGGCGTTGGCACTGAAGAGGGACCTCAAGGGTAGCAGCCCGAATTGTGCACCCTAGTGTCACCTCACCAAGGATATGCACTCTGCCATTTAAGACTGCGTTCCTTGGTGCAGATAAAACTGAAGAGTCGAAATTGCACACATGCCTGTGTGCCATGCCAAGAGACACTGCGTGGGATATAGGTAAGACACACCTCTGGCAAACCTTCTAACCCTAAGACAGGGTGCACTATATCTCCTGTGAGGACATATCTGCATGAGCGGAAATGCCCCTGCAATATCCATGTCAATTCTTGGATATTGTACGTGAACAGGGAAGCCATAGAGTGTACATGGGATGGACACTTGTCATTACGAGTTCCCCATATCCATGATGGCTTCACTGTTTTATGTGATGTTTGGTACCAAACATCTTGTCTTCATAAACCTGCGCTGATTCCAGTGTCAGATTTATTAATAATTGCACACATAGGACCCCTTATAGGGGTCCCCTGCGACCTAACCAGCCCTAAGACCGTCCTGACTCGTGCAGATCCGGTTGCTCCCCTCTGTTCTCCTGCTGGGTATCGTAGCGCTTCTCCCACGCTGCTTGTAATATCTGCATTCTTCAGCTGGACTACCATAGCGCCGCATTGTGCATTTGACTCGCTCTGTCCTCAGCGCTGCTTTGCTGCTTTGTGATTGCTGCTCTGTGTTTGCTCTGTGCCCAATTTCATAGCGCCGCCTGTCACTCTTAATGTGCTGTGCTCATAGCGCTACTCTATGTCAGCCATTTCTTTTATAAAATATATATTTTGATCATTGCGCCCCACTGCTCGCCCCAACCTCTCCCTGCGTTAAGTGTTTGTTGTTGTTGCAGCCATTTGCTTCCTGTGACGTCCTAGCCCGTCCCTCCAATCACGCTCCCGCCTCCCAGCTGAGCCTGCCTCCCACAGATATATTAGACCGACCCCTCCCCCCCGAGAGCTGTGACCGTCCTGACTCGTGCAGATCCGGTTGCTCCCCTCTGTTCTCCTGCTGGGTATCGTAGCGCTTCTCCCACGCTGCTTGTAATATCTGCATTCTTCAGCTGGACTACCATAGCGCCGCATTGTGCATTTGACTCGCTCTGTCCTCAGCGCTGCTTTGCTGCTTTGTGATTGCTGCTCTGTGTTTGCTCTGTGCCCAATTTCATAGCGCCGCCTGTCACTCTTAATGTGCTGTGCTCATAGCGCTACTCTATGTCAGCCATTTCTTTTATAAAATATATATTTTGATCATTGCGCCCCACTGCTCGCCCTAACCTCTCCCTGCGTTAAGTGTTTGTTGTTGTTGCAGCCATTTGCTTCCTGTGACGTCCTAGCCCGTCCCTCCAATCACTCTCCCGCCTCCCAGCTGAGCCTGCCTCGCCCCTCCCCTTCAACTATCCACTTATGACAGTGGCTTTTGCGCGCAGCGTTCATGCGCAGCGATCGCGCCCCATTCGCGCCGAAGGTGCGCCAAAGGTAAGCCCGTCTACGCCCGTCCGCGCCTGGACCGCGCCCAGCGCCAGAGCCCCTGGTCCTCGTAATGCCCACCCCTCCCGCATTACTTACGATGCCACCACCCTCCTAGCCCTTAACCCCGGCCGTTCCCCCAACTGCGTCCAAGCGGCTCCTGGACACACCCATGGACCCTTTTCCTGCTACTCCTGCAAGTTCGACGGCACCAAGAACAACTCCTCATCTACGAACACACAACAGATATCCGATCCCAACCACCTACAATGCATCCTGCTCAACACCCGCTCGGTCC
This sequence comes from Triturus cristatus, assembly GCF_964204655.1. Classification (NCBI taxonomy): domain Eukaryota; kingdom Metazoa; phylum Chordata; class Amphibia; order Caudata; family Salamandridae; genus Triturus; species Triturus cristatus. The sequence goes on from NC_140584.1 coordinate 560,279,515, forward strand.
ACAGGCACGCCATTGACCTCTGGAATCTACTCGACACCATCTCTCCGGACGTCGCCTTCCTAACAGAAACATGGATGAATGCCTCTTCAGCCCCAGACATCACCATTGCCATCCCGGAAGGCTATAAGATCATTCGCAAGGACCGTACCGGCCACACAGGAGGAGGCATCGCTATCGTCCATAAGAAATCCATCCGCATCTCAACCAGCTCAGACGTCAATCTCGCCAACTCTGAACACCTTCACTTCCAGATCCACATCGACCCCAAGACCACACTCAGAGGCACCCTCCTTTACAGGCCACCAGGACACCGCGCACAATTTAGTGAAGACATCACGGACTTCATCACTCCACACGCGCTCTGCTCCGAGGACTACATCCTTTTGGGAGACCTCAACTTTCACCTTGAAAAGAACAACGACCGCAACACCACCACCCTTTTGGACAACCTCACAAACCTCGGAATTAAACAACTTGTCACTACCCCCACCCACATCGCAGGTCACACACTCTACCCTATCTTCACCTCCAGCAAGCATGTTTCCTTCAGCCACACCACAGCTCTCCTTTGGACTGACCACAGCTGCGTTCACTTCACCTACAACAAGCCCACATCCAACAACCACCCCCAACCCACTCTGCAAAGAAACTGGAACAAAATCACCATCGACCAGATCTCCTCATCGCTTCTTCAAAGGCCCCCCGCCCACTCCTCAAACCCAGACCAAGCAGCCACCAACCTCACCCAATGGTTATCCAACAGCGCCGACATCCTAGCACCACTGAAAAAACGACAAATCAAACTAGGCAGCAAGAAGGCCTCCTGGTTCAACGATGATCTTAAGAAATCCAAGAAACTCTGTCGCTCCCTCGAGAAGGCCTGGAAAAAAGACCCAACCACCAGCACCAAGGACGCCTTCAAAAACGCTACCCGCATACACCACCAACTAATCCGAAATGCCAAGAAAGCAGCCCTCAAGGACCGTCTAGATAACAACGCCCACAACAGCAAGGAATTATTCAACATCGTCAAGGAATTTACCAACCCCTCAGCCAACTCCAACGACATCACCCCCTCTCAAGCCCTCTGCGACTCCCTAGCCTCATTCTTCCACAACAAAATTGCAGACATCCACAACAGCTTCGACAACCAACCCGAAGACCAACCCACCCAATCCCCTGCAGGACCCCCACCCCCCCTGAACATCCTCAATGACTGGAAGCCAATCTCCACTGAGGACACCATCCGTCTGATGAACTCTATCCACTCAGGATCCCCCACAGACCCTTGCCCTCACCACATCTTTAACAAAGCAGACTCCATTATTGCACTGCACCTCCGAGACGTCATCAACTGCTCCCTCAACTCCACAACCTTCCCGGAAAGCTGGAAACATGCCGAACTCAGCGCCCTCCTGAAGAAACCCACAGCTGACCCCACCGAACTCAAAAACTATCGCCCTATCTCACTCCTTCCATTCCCGGCCAAAGTCATCGAGAAAGCTGTCAACAACCAGCTCGCCGCATTCCTCGAAACCACAAAATCCCTCGACTCCTCACAGTCCGGCTTCCGAGCCAAGCACAGCACCGAAACCACCCTCATCGCAGCAACAGACGACATTCGAACTCTACTGGACAATGGAGACACAGTCGCCCTCATCCTCCTCGACCTCTCCGCAGCCTTCGACACAGTCTGCCATAGCACCCTTCTACAGCACCTCAAAAACATCGGAATCCAAGGAAAAGCACTGGAATGGATCACCTCGTTCCTCTCCGGAAGAACCCAGAGAGTCCGCCTTCCACCATTCAAGTCAGAGGCCACTGAAGTCATCTGCGGCGTACCTCAAGGGTCCTCACTCAGTCCCACCCTCTTCAACGTTTACATGAGCCCCCTCGCGGCCATCGCACGCCAACATAACCTCAACATCCTCTCCTACGCCGACGACACTCAACTGATCCTATCACTCACCAGAGACCCTAACACGGCCAAAACCAACCTACACGAAGGAATGAAAGAAGTAGCCGAACGGATGAAGCACAGCCGTCTGAAACTGAACTCAGACAAAACAGAAGTCCTCATCTTAGGTACCTCCCCCTCCGCCTGGGACGACTCTTGGTGGCCAGAGGCCCTTGGAAAAGCACCCATCCCGACGGACCACGCACGGAACCTGGGCGTCATCCTGGATTCCTCACTCTCGATGAACAGACAAGTCAACGCCGTTTCTTCATCTTGCTTCAACATTCTTCGCATGCTCAAAAAAAATTTCGCTGGATCCCTACCGAAACTAGAAAAACAGTCACCCACGCTCTGGTCACGAGCCGACTGGACTACGGAAACACCCTCTACGCCGGCACCACCGCAAAACTCCAGAAAAAACTAACTCGCATCCAGAACGCCTCAGCCAGGCTCATATTAGACATACCGCGTAAAGAACACATCTCTGATTACCTGAAAAACCTCCACTGGCTCCCCGTCAATAAGAGGATCACTTTCCGGCTCCTAACCCACGCACACAAAGCACTCTACGAAATCGGACCCGAATGCCTCAACACACGACTATCCTTCTACACCCCCTCCCGCCAGCTACGATCCTCCAACCAAGCCCTTGCCACTGTACCTCGCATCAACAAAACCACCATGGGAGGTAGATCCTTCTCCTACCTAGCAGCTAAAACTTGGAACTCACTTCCCACTCACCTTCGCCTTACTCAGAACCACCTAGCATTCAGAAAGCAACTCAAAACGTGGATATTCGACAAGTAACTCCCCACCCTTCTACAAGCGCCTTGAGACCCTCTGGGTATGTAGCGCGCTATATAAATCTTTTGACTTGACTTGACTTGACTTAAGTTACCGACTGGTCTAAGCCAGCCTGTCACCGCCAGACAGAGTTCTGAACTCATGGGGTGAGTGCCAGCATGCTCAGAGATTAAGAACAGAGCCTGTCCTGGGTGGAGTTGTTCACACCTCTGTGGTGGGGAGCTTCAAAGGCTGTGCCGCTTTTGAAATGTGACCTCAGCCCTCTTGCTAGAAGGAGCATGCAACCCCCCTCCTGTCCTCACCCCCTTTCAGCAGGCAGACAGGTAGTAAAACTCCGAATAGGAGGTGTGCCACCCCTCTGCCAACCATAACCCTCAGGCGCCGGAGGCACGGTGATGCACATTTTTCAATGCCCACCATCTTGAAAATGGTGGCACTTCTCCAGTCAGGACTAGAGCTATGCCCTCCTCCCACAGGAGGTGGGCATAATAGAGGATGTAGATACCCTAGGTATGAGGCCCCTTGGCCACTACATGTCACTCCCTGGTGAACACCCCTAAATTTTGTATTTAGGTGGCACCCCTAGACCCTGAATTTAGATTCCACGAACACAAGAAGATGACGAACGAAGGGACGCTGTTGGACCAAGACCTACAGACCTTGTAGTGGACTTTGGCACAAACTCCTGCCTGCCACCATAGAACTTGACCATCACCATCCTCCAGCTCGTCTCGGGGTCATCAGCACTTCGCAAATTTCCAAAGGCCTCCCACGAGATAGAGATACTATCCCGCTGCAGCCGCAGGTCTCCAAAACAGCAAAGTACGGTCCATCGCCGTCCAGCTCCCCAGGCATACCGACATCTCTGAGTGCCATCCGAAGGTACACATACTCTGGAGGGTCAGCTTGGCCTCTGTATCAAGTATCGATGCCCCAGGACCCAACAGAGCTGCAAGGCACCAATACACTGGGTTCCGGACCCCTTGCTGCAAAAACCCTATGAAACCAATTCCAGGCTGACTCCAACTTTACAGCGAGCCAGCTCCCAACGAGGGGCTTCAGGACTCCAGCAACCCACCTCAGCAGTGCCCCAGCAGCTCCAGAATTGTCGCTCCAATGTGCCAACTCCTGACTGTGAGGCACTTTGCATGCTGTTGCCCAGCTACATATCTTCACTGCACCGATCCTGCCCGGCCGTGGCATCTTCAATCCAGCTGTGCTCGCACTGCCCCAGAGCCCTGGCAAACTCTACTCTCCATTGATAGCCCTCGGTTTTGCCTGCAAGTCCCCCCCTCCTTTTGCAGGTGGTCCCCTATCTTCGGAGTGCCAGCTGCAAATCCCCCTTCCTTCTCGCTCCCGAGAAATCCAGAGAGCTCCCGAGAACTTGGACTTGCAACTTTGGACCTTGGCCCCCAAACTTTCCGATTTTCAAAGGTGACTAACAAAAGTAGTTGCTTTGCATTCATTTTCCACTTGCCTTTTTCCTCCCATATAACTATATAGTGCGTAATTGCTCACAACTGTGATTATTGCATTTTAGTGTGATTTATCGTATTACGATAAGTATTTACCTTGTACCTAGAGTTCTTATTATAAATATTTATATAAAAAGAGTACTATTTTTCTTAATGGTTCTAAATGGTCCCACACTGTATAAAAGTCCCCAACAATCTTGGCTTCTGCACATGCTTTGCAAATCAAGCCCACGTCTGAACTGTATTGAAATAGTTTCCCGAGTTGCCCACAAACCTTGGTTCGTGATTTCTATGTCTCAGCCTCCACAATTTCTTTCATCCACTCTTCCTTGAATACAATCCAACATTTCTTCCTTTGTGGCAAAGAACTGCACTCTCCCATAGTTACAGCTTTGCGCTTGAACAGTTTAATGCGAAACAGTTTTATCCTGCTACGCCACAAAGCCTGTAAAATAAAGGAACATGGCTAAAGTTGATGCCTATGCTCATGAATGTATTCTGTCACATAGTACTGAGGTAAATCGTAGAGTGTAATTACCTGGATTTTTCTGTTCTCTGCCAAACTTATATGTAGCACTATCCATAGAGCCTGCAATAGAAGTAAATATTGTTACAGCACATTGTGATACAGCACATTGTGATACAGCAATATACCATGTGCACCAAAAGGGAACTCTACTAAAGCAATTACATGTTGTGCTTGTACTCATGTATGCCCATTCAAATGTGTGGGGTACTGTCTGCGAAACCTGCAAAAGAAGAAAACATGGGTAAGGTATGTTGTTATGCCACAAGGTACAAGATGCACCAGCTTAACCCTACCAAACAATTACCTGTTCTGCTTGTACTCTCGTATGCCCGTTCAAATATGTGGGTTAATGTCTGAGAAATCCGCGAGAGTAGAAAACATGGGTAAGGTTTGTTGTTATACTACAATGTACAAGATGCACCAGTTTAACTCTACCAAACAATTACCGGTTTGTTCAGCCTGTACTCACGTCTGCCTGTGCAATTGGGTTCATAGTACAGTCTCAAAATCCTGCAAAAGAAAAGGAGTGCAGATTGTGAATCTATTTACCCAGCAACCCCCAATCTAACGAGGAACGTAAACTGAATTACCATGTCTTTGTGGGTACTCATGCCTGACCATTCAAATCCAAATACCTTACAGACTGCAAACCTGCAATTGAAGACAAGATCATTAGCAGAGGCTCTAAGAGTAACAAACTATGAATGGGACTGGTCCACAGACTCCTATTGGAAAAACGACAAAAAAGTTACCTGGGATTCCAGTTTAGGCTAAACAGGCACTTGCCCATGTGCTTCAATATTAGCATCTATTATGATAAACTGGTCTATAAATCGGTGTTGTGTGTAGCCCGACTGTCATGCAGCTTTTTCCTGGCATTCAAACTGCGCAAATGGTTGAGTTGGGTGAACTAGGAAATTCACAAGGACTGAGCAGCACAGAAGCCATCAAAAGACCCACCTGAAGATGATGCAGCAAAGGGAGCGCAAAAAATATGATAAAGACTTTCCAATTACAAAAAAGTTACTTCTCTAACACTGAGAGTCACGCAGTCCGAGCCGGCCGCATCACATGACTCTGGCGTCATGTGAATCTGTCCATATGCTGCCAGGAACTCGCTAGTGAGGCACAGCGGCAATTATGTTTATTTGCGCACCACTGCCTGCCCTCATGCCACTATTGGGAGAGCAAAGGAGGTCGCAGTCATCTCTACAGAGAGAGGAAGGATACCAAAAGATGTGATTGCCTCAAGCGCCGTACTGAAAGGAAGTGCTTACTAGTTGAGTCTGCCTCTCAGGTCTGGTAATTTATGAGTTTTGACAAGTTAAATTACAACATTAATAGAACTTTGCTAAAAGGGACGATACGACCTGCATTTTGTTAGGGTTTCTAGTTGGTGAATGTCATTAGTGATTGTGTGGCTCTTGGAAAGGCTAAAACCACTCAAAAACAGTTGAAGATGAAATAAAAGCAAGCTTTTGCAATGGAACTATGTTTGAATCTTTAAATCCAGCTAAAGAAAATGCTTGCAGCAGTGCATTTAAAATATACCTGTGCCTCTATTAAGCTTTGACATAGCAAATTACACGTGTAATGACAAACTTTTCAGTGTTTTAAAATAGCCCCTCATGAATTCCAAAGGAGGAGGGAGGGGTGTTATTTCTGATATATGTTTACCTTGTCTTCATTGCTTGCGGGAAAGTGTCACTTAGTCATTCAAATGCAGGGCCAGCTCTATGGCCGTGTGACTGGTGCCACCGCACCGGGTGCTGACTTTGGAATGGCACCCTGTTTGCAAGTACAGTACAGTTGTACAAGCACCTGCTGCCACATTCCTTGCCTCCAGCAATGTTCAGGCAACCATACAAATGTCAAGATAACTCTGAAGATTGATGGACCTGCTGCAGAGAGATCTTAGTTTTGTCTAGTGGAAGTTTTGACTCATCATAAAGTAGCGGAGGAGGTTAAAAAATGCCTGCTGCAAAGCAGATGAACCATGTAGATCACAAAGTGCATGCAATGTAAATAGATCAGTGCATTACTGCTTCTGTCGGAGAGACCCTTTTGTTCCTGGCCTTGTTTTGGGCCTTCTTGGCACTGTTGGTGTCATACCGGAACAGTGTGCAATGCCCTCCGGGTTCAAAGCCTGTGAGGCCTGTGCGTATCAGATGTCTGCACCGACTCCGGAGCCGAGGTAACGACGTTGGGCCTGCGCGGATGGTGGGAGCGGCGTCGGCGACTCCGAGCTCGACGCCAGGCTCACACCACCAGTCAACGCATAGTCCTGTGCGGATTCCTGCGCGGACGGCGGAAGCAGCGTCGGCGACGCCGGGCTCAGAGCCTGGCACCACGTCGGACCCAATGACGGGCTCAACGTCCACACTCACACCAAGCTCTAAGCCTGATCCCACGTCTGGGGCAACGCATCATCTGACGTCGGTCACGTCAAGGTAGCATCCCTCGTGGAGGCCGTCGATGTCCAGTCCACTCTGACACGGCGCCCGCCGACGCCGCTGTCGACGCATCCATCGCCGCTGATGTCCATCCGTTCATCGACACTGGCATCCATGCCTGGGGTTGACCTCCCTCCGGATTCCTAGTTTCTGTCCCCTCAGCAGGGTCCTGGCGACTCTGGTATCCGCTACGGCCTTTTCGGAGGCTGCTGCTGCTTCCCCTGGTCGGGGGCCACTGGTGCAGGTCCCTAGTGTGGCATGACCTTCGGGTCATGCCCCAGCCCCGCTCTTTATGGCAACTGGGAGAATAAGCCTCCAACCGTCTCCTACAGACGGCCTCTTGTCCCCTCCTAGGGTGACTACTGAGCTAGGGGACGCCTATGCGCAGACTATCAACCGGGCAGCTGCTATTCTTGGCTTTCAGCCTCCTGTGGTACCCCTCATCCCCGATCCCTTAATAGATCTGCTCCATCTCGAGCCCATTACCGTGGAGCCCTTGCTACTCCTTGTGGGTGCTTTATTAGAAGCCCTGCATGGCGCGTGGGCACGGCCCTCTTCCGGATCCTCGGTTGATCGGGCCATTGCTGGTAGGCACTGTCCCGCCCCGGGGGATCCACTTTCCCTGTCCCTCCACCCTACTACTCAGGGCCTGGTAATTCAGGCAGCCTTTGGGTTGCCGGACTCCTCCACTTTGCCCTCGTTTCCTCCCACCCGGGAATCGAGGTGGCTGGATGCATGTGGAAGACAGCTTTTTGCTTCTTCTAGCGTGCCATCCGCACTACATGCGTGTTTGCACGTGCCTCCTCTGCACTCTGGAACTCTGTGGCTAACCTTCTCCCTTTCTTTCTGGTAGAATTGTGCCCTGAGTGACGCTGTCTTGTCCTTCACGGCAAGGAAATGGCTCATTTTCTAATACGGTCCTCCCTGGATACCACAGACTCTGTGGGCCTTAATCTTGCACGGTCGGTGGCTTTGCGCCGTCATGCCTGGATGCGTGCCAGTCGCTTCCCTGATAATATTCGGGCGAGCCTCCAAGACATGCTGTTTAATGGAATAGACCTTTATGGGTCCCACGCTGACTCTGCGATCTCCAGGCTTCTGTCAGGGCTACCGTAATTCTGCCGTGCCACTGACTGCTTGACTTTTCTTCTTCGTTGCGGTCTTCCTTTATGGACCAGTTTTTATCAGAGGCAGGTTTGTGCCTCTGTATTGCCTGTATAGCCGTATGGATGGGTTGTTTTTGTTTTCAAGTCTTCTGACTGTCTGTTTTGCCAAGAGGACTCCCCTTCTTGCCAGGGGTTGACCCTTGCCCTATGTGGGGTATCGGCTGGTGGCAGGTGTCTGCCTTTGCCTTAGTACGCTCTTGTGGTGTTTTCATTATGGGTATCCCTCTGGGGCTCATATACCTCCTTTTATTGCGTCCCGCGGGGTCGCATCGCTCTGTTGTCTGTAGTGCTTGGACTCCGGGTCTAGGTCTATGCTGTGTGATATCTACCTCGCATAGCCTGGCATCTTGCTTTTGTCCTATGGTCCGTATTTTGGTGCCAGCCCCTTCCGGGTTGTTCTCCCAAATAGGGAGTTGCCGTGGACCTCTCTGTTGTAGGTTGTTATGGCTTTTTGAATTATTCCCCAACAGTTTTCTCCACATCCCCTCTGCTTTCGCGCAGGGATTTCTACGTTCCACTATTATTCTTAATTGTGGCGGACTCGTGGAGATGGTTCTCCTTGAACCCTGCTCTTCCTGGCGTCTAGGACCCGTGAGTTGGTCCTAAGTACTCCCTTGTTAGACTCATCTTTTCTTCTAAATTGTCATGCGAGGGGACTGTTCTCTCTCTTCCGGACTGCCAGCAGATGTCGCTTATAGCCTGGCCTAGTTCCACTTTCTGTATAACTGCGGGTACTTTTCAGCATACCCTAGTGCCTGGGTTTGGCCGGGTTTCAGCATCTTCTTGATGCTGTTTCTGCGCTATGTTCTTCCTGATGGCTTGCGCGGCCCATTGCCTTCTTGTTATTGGGCACATCTCAGCTGTTCCTGCTGCCTTTCTTCCTGGTGTTCCTCCTGGCCGCGTATGAGCATCTTTCGGGCTGTGCAGGGGCATCCTTTCAATGCTCTCTGCATGTCTGACTGGCAAGGGTCTCCACAGTACTCTTCCTCTGTGGTACATGTGACGGCCCTATGCGTTCTCTCCACCATACCACTTAACCAGTCCTTTGGGTTGGCTTGTCAACTGCCGCATCCTGCGGTTATTTCACACCAACAGGTTCAGTTCTACTTCCTGCGAGGTGCTGAACTATCTTTTCAAACCAGTTTCTTTGCTCGGTGTGTTTTTCTTCCATGTCCTCCCGTGCTGGGCGGGGGTCAGTATCTTGCTGCCTTCGTATCTTTACAGGAGCAGGTTTAACAGTGTTTTACGCTGTTCGAGTTATTTAGCTGGGGCTAGCTCTGGCTTGGTGTTGACACCTTGGATACTGTGGATCCTTCATACCTCTTGATCTTCTTTCGAAGTTCGGCATTTTTTCAATCCGGCACAAGCATTCTAGTTTGATGTTTTCCTTCTCTCATCCCCTCTACATGTGGGGTTTTTTGTGTTATTCTGGATGGGCTGTGGTGCCCTCACCTCCCCTTGATTCCCTGCTCTCTTCAGGGCTTAGGGGTCTGGTGGTTGGCTGCGCTGTCACTACTGTCCCCACTGTGTTTCGCCCTTTGGTTGAAAACACTCTTTTGGTCATGTTATGGATGTCTAGGTTCTCTCTGGACCTTCGTGGGGTTCAGTCGCAGTCCCGCCTCCTCTAGGGGTATGACTTTGTTATCTATTCTAAGTTAAGGAATCTGCAGCTAGACGTCTCTGTCAGATGAACAAGTTACTTGCCTTCGGTAACGATGTATCTGGTAGAGACATAGTCTAGCTGCAGATTCCTTAACGCCTGCCTGTCCTCCCTGTCCTGCGACAACCTTTTCAGGTTGGGCTTCTTGCCTTCACCTCCCTTTAGGAGGCTTTATTCCACTGCGGGGTGACGTCTTCTCTTCACTCCTACTCACGAAGCTACATTCTGTTTTGGGGCTCTGCTCTGCCCATTCTTGTGATTGGACGGTATGCTCATGTGCCATGTGTCCTTTACAATCCCTACCCTGGGTTGTCCAATGTGAGTCTAATTCTTCCCTTTTATCTTCTTCAACTGCTTGAGGTATCTTGCCTCCCCTGCAATCTAGTGATGGCAGTCTCTGACAATGCTGCATTCGGCACGTCCATTTTTCGTATCTGACGTCTCGTCTCCTTTTGGGTGACGCTTTATGGTGCTTTGTCTTTGCTCCCTGGTTCTGGACTGGTTGTCCTTCACTGTCGTATATTGTGGTTGCAGCCTTTCTGCCAGCTGCTGTGATGGTTCACCATGGAGCTATGGCTCAATGGTGAGTCTTGTGCCTCTGGTGGCACAGGCTCACACAGGCCAAGGGATCAATCCTGCCTATGCTCTGCATCTTCTTCTGGCTCCGGGGAAGGTTTTGGACTTAACGATTGAAGGGGTCCCTCCCAGATTGGTGCTCTGTTCTTTTTCCTCCCTCAGTTTACAATATACAGTGCCTGGCACTGTCTTTCTATGGTGATGTTTTTTCGGCGGGGCGGGGCATATATGGTTCAGCTGACGTCACTTCCATGGACGAGGTCAGGGCGGAGCCGTACCGCACCACCCCCGGTGCGTAGAGGTGCTGCTGCGCAAACCTTTCCGGACCAGTCTGACGCCTGGGGATATTCTAAGTTAAGGAATCTGCGGCTAGACTGTCTCTACCAGATACATCTTTACCGAAGGTAAGTAACTTGTTCACCTAGTTGGATGGATAAGGTTCAAATATGGGTCCAAGTGCTTCGTCATGGACTGCTTCATGGTATATTAGCAAACAAGTTTGACAAGACTTCTACACGTAGCATCAATGGTATTTTTAATAATTTGTTTAACTCTTTCTGCATGTCAGGTTTTGCCTGTGAGCAGATTATGGGTGTATGCTTCAAGGGCTGATTAAGCTTCCATATGACAATATTACCAGTTAATATGAAGTCACTAGTTTTGATTGTCCTAGTTTGGTTAGCCGCATATCTCCCTATAGGAGTAACCTGGGCTGTCTAAGCATTACCGATTACTGAAATATTCATACATGCAATGTCATCATCCATCAAAACCATGTGTTTTTTCAATACTTTCACAGCAAAAAATGGATTTACTTCCATCAGCTCGGCAAGGAATACCTAGTAGAGAATGGTAAACTTTTCAGAGACATGAAGCACTTGTGCAGTATTCATCATTGTTACAAAGTAAATAAGAAATTGATGCATCAGTCTTCCAGACTTCCAACCAAATTGCGTGAACTTTTAGAAAACGAAGAACTTTTATCAAACAGAAAGCCAAAGATGGTGCTAGGAATAGTTCAACATATGAGAAACAACGAAGGGCCTGCTGATTTGTAGGTTCAGTTTATAATTCAAATATTTTATCCTCGTTGGCTGTATTTTAAGAAACTTTGCATTTTTTGTGTTCTTTTTCTCTTGGTGAGAGTATTGCTGGACCAGGTAATTACTATCTGCGCTTTCAATACAGCTACATACGAACTACCCTAACTAAACCTGCTAGAATTTCCAAAGCTTAGTTTTTGTTCACAAGTCAAAAGTACTGGAAATCTGTAACTTCAGGGGATTTCCAGGAGTATGTCTGGCGTGCCTCTGCCAGGAGAAAGTGCACTGTGTGACTGCTTACATTTATGGTTGTAGTGCATTTTGCACTTTTTAAAATCTGTTTTGCTATATAGTATGCATGTTTTCGCTGTGAAAAAACCCTTTCTACGCAACACAATTAAATATGAATGTGTTGTTTTTTCTCACACGTGAAACTAGTTAACAGGGTCATTTAGACCTTTGCGAGTGGGCCACCAGCAATTAAACTATGTCATCCTCACCTCTGGCGAGGTCCAATCCCACACCTTTAGAGATCCTGCTTGGCCAGATCTCTAAACTTCAGAGGACCCGTAGATGATGCAAAACAGATGTCATGTTCTGGTCCGGTGCAAATGCGAAAGGAATCGCTGTGTTTGGCTTTAAGATCCTTTGCTACCTAGGACTCTTTTATTATGGTTGTTTTTGATTTTAAATTAACGGTTCAGCAACACTACATTCTTATCATTTTATTTAATTTCTGTTTTCATCCATAAAAATTTACTATTATGGCAGATTCTGTAGCCAAGAAGGGCAGAGGAGGCAGAATAAACGCTATAAGAATTAAGACCTGCAAAAAACACTATATGGGGAAAAAAGAAAATTGCTGGACTGGATTTCCTATTTGCTTAGCAATATTTTTTGTGCTGGGCCAACATGCTGAGACCTGTTTTCACAACCCCTGCGCTCAGATTCAATAACCAAAAATTACTTTGATTAGTTTTGGTATGCTCTGAATTGATAAAATTCAGGATACTTTGAATAGCATGTCAAAGAATGCAGCAAGTCCACAAACACGACATGTGCTTTCAGATTCATCTGAAAGGACACGCCATGTTTGTAGACTTGCTGTATTCTCATGTTACTAAAGCACAGATGCGGCAGGGCAGATTGTGTGCTTTTGTTTAAGTATTCATGTTAATTGCAGCCCCCATCACGAGCTGTGATTAACATGAATAATTAAACAAAAGCACACGATCTGCCTCGCAGCCGCTCTTTAGAATCAGAAGAATACAGCAAGTCTACAAATAGGGCGTGTGCTTTCAGGTTAACCTTGAAAGCACACGCCGTGTTTGTAAACTTGCTGTATTCTCGTGTTTCTAAAGCGCGGCTGCGGGGCAGATTGTGTGCTTTTGTTTAAATATTCATGTTAATTGCAGCCCCCATCACGAGCTGTGATTAACATAAATACTTAAACAAAAGCACATAATCTGCCCTGCAGCCGCGCTTTAGAGTCAGAAGAAATGAACAAGTGCGCTCAGCCCACAGCCGCAAAAGAAAGACTTACCTTAGGAAGTTCTCATCAAGGTGTTCTCTTCCTCTACCGTTCACCGTCCACAACCAATTTTTTGTGCATCTCGCCTTTTAAAAGCGTCGGCGCAAACACTCTCGCGGGATGTGCTGTGTGTGTGTGTGTGTGCGTGCTCCACAAACAGCACTGCGTGCTCGGGGGAACCGGGGTGCGCACGCGCACCTTCAAGGGAAAAGTGCCTAGGATACCTCTCTGTTGGCAGCACAATAATAAATATGGAGGGAAGTGATTCTTTTGGTCCTGAAATCCCTAAAGGGATTGTCCCAAAATTCTTTAAGGTTGATGATATCAACAATTGGATCATCGCTTTTGAGAGGGCCTGCCTTAGCAGACAGGTCAACAGAAAGCTGTGTAGTGTTATTTTGTGGGAAATGTTCTCAGGAAATTGCAGGGTTAGACTCATGACATTCCATGAGAAAGATGCTGAATCCTATGATCTCATGAAGGGTACCCTGATTGAGGCCTTTGGATTCACCACTCAAGAGTTTATAATTTGGTTCAGGGAGGCTCAAAAAACCCAGAGCCAGACCTTGGTAGATTTTATAGACCACTCAGTGAAATCACTAGGAGGTTGGTAAGCTGGTAACAATGTGTATGACTTTGAAGGGCTTTGATGATGGAGCATCTTCTAAGTAATTCTTACCAGTAAAAGTTGCATAAATTCATGGTAGGCCTAGTTCCTCTTTGTCCTCAAGAAACAAGGGTGCCCAAGACTACCACTAGTGGGGAGACCAAAACAAAGAGGCCAAAAAGTGCCCCACCCCACCCCCCCCTCCCAAGGTAACCCTAAAAACAAAGAGTCTTATTCAGGCACCCATAAACCTGTTCAGGAGGGTGGGACACAAGATTCTTCACAGCCAAAGGGAGGGTACCAGGAAAAACACTGGGATCCCAAGTAGGCTTTGTACCATGACTGTAGAACCACAGGCACTGAAGTGGAGACTCTAGCTGTAAAAACAAGAAAAATGCCTCTACTCCACCTGCAGTAAATGCAGTTGCTAATCTCCAGATGGGATCTCAGGAGAGAGCTGGCCATGTCTGGGAGCTCACTGAGGTGACTCTTGTCGGGGATGTGGATTTAGCCACCTTAGTTATCTGGTCCACTAATATGCAAAAATACAGACCGCATCCGGTTATTAATGTGTCAGGGTGGAGACATTGAGAGACACTGGTGCTAGGTCATCATGGTGGCAGTGCAACTGGTGTCCTCTGAACAGTATCTGCCTCCTGTTCTCGAAAGCTTGCACCAGCAAACTACTTCACAGGAAGGAGGTGATGTCAGTGGTTCCCTAAGGACCTAGTGGGAGGAGGGGATCATTTACACTGAAGATATAGATCCCAAATCTGGTGCCTCTAGGAGAGTGGTAGTTCTTCAGGCTTTTAAGGGATTCTTCCTTACTTTGGCCCATGACATCGCCCTAGCTGAACACCTTGGCCAGACAACGACTTGGAGGGGGCTGGTCAGCATCTACTACTAACCAGGGATGCGCCAGAAGGTGAAAGAGGTTTGTATCTCCTGTGCCACCTGTCAAGCCAATGGCAAGACAGGTGGCCACCCAAAGGCCCACTTAATACCATTTTCAGTGGTTGGGGTTCCATTTGAAAGGATAGGGATTGACAATGTTGGTCCCCTTGACCCTCCTACAGCATGAAGGAAAAGATATATTCTGGTGGTAGTGGATCATGCCACCAGGTATCCTGAGGCTACTCCCTTTAGTGGTTGGGGTTCCCTTTGTAAGGTTAGGGATTGACATTGTTGGTCCCCTTGACCCTCCTACAGCATCAAGGAGCAGATATATTCTGGTAGTAGTGGATCATGCCACCAGGTATCCTGAGGCTATCCCCTTAAGACTACCCTGTAGTGGCTAGGGCCCCCATTGGCATATTTACCAAGGTGGGCTTCCTTAAGGAGGTGGTGTCAGAGAGAGGTACACACTTAATGTCTGGCTACCTGAAACACATGTGAAAGGAGTGTGGAGTGACCTACAGGTTCACTACCACTAACATCCCCAATGTAATACCCTTGTTGAAAGATTAAACAATACCATGAAAGGTATGATTAGTGGAGTCCCTGAAAAGCTCAGTAGGATATGGGATGTCTTACTTCCATGACTGCTTTTCGCCTACAGGCAAGTGGCACAGAAGGGAGTGAGGTTCCTCCCCCTTGGAACTTCTGTTTGATCATCCTGTCAGGGGACCATTGTGCCTTGTGAAGGAAGGATGTGAGAAACCTTTTGTTGAACCTAAACAAGATATAGTGGACTATGTGCTTGGCCTCCACTCCAGTATGGCTGAATACATGGAGAAAGCAAATACAAACTATAAGGCTGGTCCACAGGCTGTGGAACTCCTTGCCCAAAGAATTGTAACTGTTAAGAGATGAACTAATCTTCATAAGAAAATTGAAAACGTTGCACTTCCCTTGAGGTTCCTCATTACCCTCACACACCATCATCTCTCCGCAGCACTGGGAATCCCTCGGCCAGCTATGCGCTTTATAAATCCATAAACATAAGGCCAGCCAGGAGCTCTAGAAGCAATGGCATGACCAAAAGGCTGCTATGGCTGAGTTCCAACCGAAGGTAAATAACTTGTAATTTTGTGACAGATACTTTTGCCTTCCCCAATAAGAAGACTTCAAGGACTCACAATTTAGAACTCTCTGCGTTCTGGAATTATGCACATGTAGCTCAAATCCAGGTTCTGGAGATCGAATTCAATGTTCTGTAATAAAGATGGCCTAGAAACTTGTGCTTGCAAAAGAATCTCAGCCAGATGCAGTTAATAGTCTGCAAGACAATTGCGGTCAGGATTTCAGCCTTAGAGGGCAGAGGATGAAAGGGTCTTGTTCCCTGGTAATGATTCCTAGTTTTATTGTCTCGCCACTCTCGTATAGATCATATACCCAACCCTTCATGCCACACTTTTGTTGTTTAGTACTCGTTATGATTTCCTCATGTTAGTCTTTACCTAGAAATCCTTTTTTAGCTTGTATCTATTTGTTTGTGTTATCTGTTGTTGGAGCACTTCATCTGCTACTATTCATTGGTCTCTGTCTCTTGAGTATGTGTGGGAGCAGTACTAGTACCTTGGTCAATGCCTGTTCTCATGAACATATCATCCATCCAGGTATCCGGTAGACATGCTGACTATAGAATAATGTCTAAATTCCATCTGATGTATTTGAGCTGCAATGTTGACCTATTGAAATGCCTCTCTTTCTCAGATTCACCGATCTTTGTCTCCATAAAATACCTGCGAACTAGTCAGAGCACTAATCCTCATGCAGACACTCTTCCATCCTGGATTTTGGCAACACCAATCAGCGACAGCAAGTGTTTCTGTATTTGTCCTCCATTTTCTCCATTGTGTCTCTCTTTCTCTTATGACAAATTTGAGTGGTCAGTACCTCCAGAGAAATTCAGTCGAAGCTTGACAACAACATGGTCCAGAAAAGTAAGGGTTCAACTCCAGCACTCATTCAAACCGGATTCATTTTAAATGGGATTTAAATGAGTCAGAAGCATTCCATGCCTTAACTGGAGCAAGGCTTTGGGTAGCATGTGCTCTGTGCATATAATCTGTGAGGATATGACAGGGTTGCACCCAGAGTGCTGTGCCATAAGAGGTAGTTGCAGCTGCTTTACCCTGGTAAACATTAGAGAATGAACTGCCCCAAAAGCAACAGTCACATTTTTAAACGCTGCCTACCATTTTGCCAGTGCCAAATTGCCTTTTTCAATCAATGAGTTCAAAAACCTTATGCAGAGAGAGTCAAAAATGTAACTCTCTCCAGGGTAACACACCCTAACTGAATGAGTGCTTGCAGTTTAATTGGCTTCCATAATTATCATTTAAGGCTTTGCAAGGTAAATGACCTATAATTTCTCTCTTGCAATAATGCCCCCAGAGGGCATTTACATCAGCTTACAGAAGAGACTCTGAAACCCCTTCAGTTTCAGTGATTAAGGTGTAATATATATTATTATTTCAATATGTACATGTTTCACAAATTGTAGTCCTTAAACCTATCTGGAATGTGAATTGTCCTATCTGAAAGAAACACGTTAGTTAGATTCCTCACCTTAGAATATCCCCAGGCGTCAGACTGGATCCGGAAGATTTTTCGTCAGCAATACCCCTTGCGCGTCGCTAGGCGTCGTGCGCCGGGATGACGTCGTCGGAGTACTTAGACGCCGCCCTCGCGCGCTGACGTCAGTTCTTCTTTTTTCCGCGCCAGTAAGCGCAGATCCGGGAGAGCTACCCCTTTAGTCAATTTTTGACTAACTTTTTGATCCTTTTTGATCCTGTCAATCGACACCGGTGCCGGTAGGATGCCTGGGTTTAAAGCCTGTACGGACTGTAACCGATTGATGTCGGTTACGGACCATCACCGCCGGTGCCTGTACTGCTTGGGCCTCGACCACGACGTGGAGTCGTGCTCGGACTGTAAGGCCCTGACCTCGAAGGCTAGACGGGAGCGGTCCCGTAAGCTTCTCGAGATTCGCCACTCGGCCGTCGGGATCCAAGTCTTCGGGTAAGTCGAAGCATTCCAAGAAGTCCAAGAGGCGACTCGGCCGAGGGTCAGGGTGGTTCCACCCCCGCGGCTCCGGCGGAGCCGCAGGCGCCGTGCCCGTCCCCGTCCCCTCCGGTCCCTGGGACTAACGCGACGCCGGCGGAAGTCAGTGCCTTCCTCTCGGCCATGAGGGACCTGGCTCTGCTGTCGGCGCCCGCTGGTGCGCCTTCGGGCCCCGCGGACCCAACTGGGCTGCCTTGCCTGCCGGTGGCTCCGGCCCCGGCGCCCTTGACGGCTCCGGCCTCGACGCCGCAAGCGCCCGAGGGACCCGTTCTCGAGTCCCCGTCGACGCCGGTCGACCTCGTCACGCCTCCTCCGCCGGCGTCGACACCGGTACCACCCCCGACGCCGACTCCGCTCGACGTCGAGCCCCGGTTCAGTCCCACTCCGGGCCCGGCGCCTGTCCGGCGAGATGGACGCCGCTAGAGACACATTATGTCTACCGCCCGGCTCCGTTACTTTCTCCTCTATACCAGGAGTCGGATGATGGGGACAACTGGGAGGGATCTGAGGATCCTATGGCCGTTCAGGCTCAACTGTCCCAGGACTGGGCAGATGAACTGGGGGAGGCCAGTGGCCTGGATACCTCTCCAGACACTGGCTATGTCTCTCCTCCGACTGTGGCTTCGGAGGAGGGCGCTGCTTTCTCTGTGGTGCTGCGCAAGGTGGCCGCAGCCCTTGGGCTCGAGCTGCCTGCCGTGGCTGTGAGGACTAACGTCCTTACTGAGGTGCTTCAGTCTGCAGCAAGCTCTACTGAGCCTCTGCTGCAATTCAATGAGGCCCTCATTAACGTTCTGCAGGGCACCTGGTCCAAGCCCTCCACAGTTTCTCCTGTAGACCGGAACGTCGCCAGGCGCCACCGCCCTGCTCCGGGCGACCCCAGTTTCCTGTCCCAAAACCCTACCCCTGAGAGCCTGGTTATCCAGGCCTCCACCTCCCAATCCTCTTTCCCGACCGCCCCGCCGGACCGGGATTCCAAGAGACTAGAACAGTTTGGCAAGAAGCTGTTCTCTTCCCTTAGTTTGGGCCTGCGGTCTTTGAACACCGCTTGTCTCTTGGACCGTTATTCCCACTCTGTGGGATGCGGTGGAGGACGCGCTGCCCCTGTGTCCGGAGGAGGTCCGGACACGACTTACCCAGGCTCTGGCCGATGGGAGGGATGCCGCGCGACATGCTATATGTTGTGGGCTTGACACCACGGACTCGCTGGGTAGGGCCATTTCTACCACAGTGGCGCTTAGACGTCACGCCTGGCTGCGGTCCACGTCATTTTCGGGCGATGTCCAGAGCACTCTCATGGACATGCCGTTTGATGGCACTCGCCTGTTTGGCGAGAAAGCGGACAGTGCGCTGAACCGCTTTAAGGACTCCCGGGCTACGGCCAAGTCCTTGGGCCTCTCGGCCCCGCGGTCGCAATCTTCCGCTTTTCGCCCCTTTCGTGGCCAAGGAAGGGGTGCCTCCTCACGTGCGCCTAGCCACCAGCCGCAGAACCAACCTGCGCGCGGTCGCGGACGTGGTTTCCGCTGAGGCGGTTCTGGAGGACGACTAGGTCAGCCCACATCCACCCCGGCAGCATCCGCCTCAAAGCCTTCCTAGTCCGAGCTTTCAGGCCCATTCCACGCCAGTGGGCGGCAGAGTTCGCCATCACCTGCTCCACTGGCGGTCCATCACATCGGACAGGTGGGTGCTGCAAATCGTCCGAAGGGGCTACTCCCTCCCCTTCGAGACGACCCCTCCAGCCATGCCACCGCAGCACCACCGTATCTCGGGGGATCATTTGAATCTTCTCCACGAGGAAGTTTCGGCCCTCTTGGCCAAGGGGGCCGTCGAGCGCGTTCCGAGTCCAGAAGTGGGTCGTGGTTGTTATTCCCACTACTTTCTGGTTCTCAAGAAGGGCAAAGGGGGCCTGCGCCCTATCTTGGACCTTCAGAACGTCAATGCCTTCCTCCGGAAGGAAAGGTTCAAGATGTTGACTTTGGCTCAGGTTCTAGCTGCCCTAGACCCCGGAGACTGGATGGTAGCGTTGGACTTGCAGGACGCATATTTCCACATCCCCGTCCTGCCGGCCCACCGGCGTTACCTGCGGTTCACGGTGGGCCAAGAGCACTTTCAGTTTACCGTGCTCCCCTTCGGCCTCACCAGTGCCCCTCGGGTGTTCACGAAAGTGATGGCGGTGGTCGCAGCTCATCTGCGCAGATCAGGGGTTCCAGTCTTCCCCTATCTCGACGACTGGTTGTTGAAGGCGGGCTCGCCCCAGGCAGTCGTCTCCCACCTCCAGACTACGGCGGATCTCCTGCATTTGCTGGGGTTTTCCATCAACGTGCCGAAGTCACACCTGAGTACCTCTCAGAAGCTCCTTTTCATCGGAGCGGTTCTCGATTCGGCGCAGTTCCGGGTCTATCCACCGGAACAGCGGGTCCGGGATATACAGGCCCTGATTCCCATCTTTCGGCCTCTATCCTGGGTTTCGGTCAGGCTAGTGTTGCGGCTTCTGGGGCTGATGGCCTCCTGCATCCTGCTAGTGCATCACGC
Organism: Triturus cristatus; assembly: GCF_964204655.1. Taxonomy (NCBI): domain Eukaryota; kingdom Metazoa; phylum Chordata; class Amphibia; order Caudata; family Salamandridae; genus Triturus; species Triturus cristatus. Next base: position 560,299,853 of record NC_140584.1, read on the forward strand.
CAGGCGGCGCATGCGGGCTCTGCAGTGGGACCTGAAGTTTCAGTGGGCCCAGCATCATGGCAACTTGTCCGACCATGTCTTGATCTCGGAGGGCACTGCACAGCAGTTGCAGTGGTGGCTCACGGACCGCGATTGGGTCATGGGCAGAAGCCTCTCCCTTCCCCAACCGGAGCATGTCGTAGTGACGGATGCGTCCCTCCTGGGATGGGGTGGCCATATGGGAGAGGCGGAGATCAGAGGCCTCTGGTCTCCGGCGGAGTCTCGTCTCCACATCAACCTGTTGGAGTTGAGAGCGATCCGGCTTGCACTGAAAGCCTTCCTTCCCTCTGTCAGGGGCAGTGTCGTGCAGGTGTTCACGGACAACACCACCGCCATGTGGTATTGCAACAAACAGGGCGGGGTCGTGGACCCTTTGTCAGGAGGCTCTGCGCCTCTGGACGTGGCTGGAACACCAGGGCGTCACCCTAGTGGTTCAACATCTGGCGGGCTCTCTGAACGCCAGAGCAGACGAACTCAGCCGCCGGTGCATGATGGATCACGAATGGCGTCTGAACTCCGAGGTGGCGCAAGGTCTCTTTCAGCAGTGGGGAGAGCCTTGGTTAGATCTATTCGCCACCGACGAGAACGCGCAATGTCAGCAGTTCTGCGCGTTGGAATTTCCAAGGCGGCACTCGCTCGGCGACGCTTTTCGTCGCGAGTGGAGTTGCGGTCTGTTGTACGCCTTTCCGCCTATACCACTTCTGCCCAGAGTGCTGAAGAAGATCAGGCACGACCGGGCCCAAGTCATCTTGGTGGCTCCGGATTGGGCACGAAGGTACTGGTATCCTGAGCTACTCAGTATGTTGACCGATCCTCCGATACGTCTGCCCCTTCGGGAGGATCTTCTGTCGCAGCAGCAGGGGACGGTCCTCCACCCGAACCTGTCCAGCCTCCACCTCCATGCGTGGAGATTGAGCGGCGGCAGTTGATGCCATTTGACTTGCCTCCTGAAGTCTGTGATATCATTCTGGCAGCCAGGCGTCCCTCCACAAAGACGGTATACGCCTGCCGGTGGAACAAATTTGTGGCATGGTGCACAGCAAAGGCTGTGGATCCCCTTTCCGCCCCTCTTTCTGAGGTTCTCCTCTTTCTTCTTTCTTTGGCCTGGCAGGGCTCTGCCCTGGGCACCCTGAAAGGTTATCTTGCTGCCATCTCTGCCTTCTTACGGCTTCCTGATCAGCCTTCTCTTTTCAAGTCCCCTGTAGTTATACGCTTTCTAAAAGGCATTACTCACACGTTCCCTCCTGTCCCTTTTGTAATGCCTCAGTGGGACTTGAATCTTGTCTTAACATTCCTGATGTGCGCTCCCTTCGAGCCTCTTCACAATTGTCCTCTTCGTCTTCTGACGCTTAAGACTGCTTTTCTGGTAGCCATCACCTCGGCTAGACGGGTGAGTGAGCTCCAGGCTTTATCTTCAAAGCCTCCTTTTCTGTCTGTTCATCCGGACAAGGTTGTCCTTCGGCCTCGTCCCTCCTTTCTTCCGAAAGTGGTGACTCCATTTCATCTTGGGCAGTCTGTCACCTTGCCCACCTTCTTTCCGCCTCCGCATCTTTCCAAAGAGGAAGAGAGGCTCCACCGTCTGGACCCAAAACGTGCGCTCTCCTTTTATTTGGACCGCACTAAGCAGTTCCGGGTGGACGACCAACTTTTCGTTGGATACGTGGGTGCTAAGAAGGGGAAAGTTGTGCACAAACGGACCATCTCTCGGTGGGTCGTTTTGTGCATCAAAATTTGTTACTCTTTGGCTAAAAAGGACCCTCCTGTTGGGCTGCGCGCCCACTCCACTCGGGCCACAGCGGCTACTACTGCTTTGGGACGGGGTGTCCCTTTGCAGGACATCTGTCAGGCGGCGATGTGGGCTTCGCTACACACGTTTGCCAGGCATTATTGCCTTGACAGCCAAGTCCGGAGGGATGGCTTCTTTGGCCGTTCTGTCCTCCAGGACTTTCTGGTGTGATCTTGGTTCGCAGACCCACCACCGGGGATGGTATTGCTTGGGTATCTATTCTAAGGTGAGGTATCTAACTAACGTGTTTATTTCAGATGAACAAGTTACTTACCTTCGGTAACTATGTATCTGTAAGAAACATTAGTTAGTTAGATTCCTCACCGACCCACCCATCCTCCCCGTTCTGCGAACTGACATCTAGGGTTAAGGTTGTCCTTTCAGGCCCCTAGATTTTATTTTTGGCACCAGTGTCGGTCTTTGCATGGCTCTGCGTTCCTGGCGCGGAAGGCTGTGTACAAGAACTGACGTCAGCGCGCGAGGGCGGCGTCTAAGTACTCCGACGACGTCATCCCGGCGCACGACGCCAACGACGGACGCGGAGCCGCAGACGACGCCTAGCGACGCGCAAGGGGTATTGCTGACGAAAAATCTTCCGGATCCAGTCTGACACCTGAGGATATTCTAAGGTGAGGAATCTAACTAACTAATGTTTCTTACAGATACATCGTTACCGAAGGTAAGTAACTTGTTCTTCAGACCTCCTTAAAGATGGACCATCCTTCTCAACTTGCTTCTCAGAACACTCAGTCATGGTGTTCATCATTTCACCGTCCCAACACTTGTATGTGAGAGTCTCTAGAATGTTCCCAACATTCACTTGCGGGTGTTTGCACCCCACTTAAAGACATCCACCGTGGATGGCGTCAGAGGAGGTTTGTGCTTTTATTTCTCATATTCTGAGACACACATGATGTTGCACGTGTCTCCGCTGTCGAGTACAAATCATGTTGTGTGATTCCTGACCTGGAGATCCACCGTTGTCATCTTCATTATTTGCCATTCATCAACTAGTTGGAAACTTTCGGCCTCAGGGAATTGCGCTGGGGTGTCCCTCATGAGGTATAGGTGTGTGTGGTTTCCCTGGTGGAGGCAGCATCAGAGTTGGTGGATGGGCTGGGACTGCAGGCTTCCATGTGTTGTGCATGTCGACTAGAAGTCGCTCGCAGCCTGGCAAGTTTCCTTTCTTCTGTTGGATGTGTCGACGCCTTGCGCACACCAGCAAAATGATTCTCTGTTGCATTTCTGGTATTTGTGTCACATGGCCGGGCAGGCACGACATGCGGGTACTCCAGTCCACAGGGATATCATTTTCTATAATTTTTTTGGGGTGAAAGCATAGGCTTTTCGTGTTTGCTGCCACTGCTCCCAACCATGCAATGGGCCTGTTCTAATGTTCGAGTTCTCCCATTTTCCATATGGATGGCGTAAGATGTGGCCCTATGTTGAGCGTGTATGTTTTGTTCGGTATTTTTGTGCGAAATCCGCCTGAGTAGCATCCTTTTATGATGCGCAGTCTAATGGCTGCCTCATTTTCAAATACGAGGACGCGGCAGTTTCCAGTGTATTGTCCAATTGGCACACCCTTGTTCATGATTGCTGTACAGCTAACTTACCAGCTAACTAGATGATGCTCAGCAGTGCCTTTATTCAGTTTACCGTTGAACATTTGCTTCATATCGTACTTCAATATTGCCTTACAATTCAAAGTGAGGCCTATGAAGGCTAAACATTGTAACAGGAATGCTTGCTCTGACGTCCTGCTCGGGCACATTTTGTGCTCTTTCTGTGGAAGCCCACCTGACTCAATCATGTCTCACCTCCCAGCCAGGAAGCAGAAGGATGTGACCGCGCTAGGAGTGATCATACTGGATTCCAGGCATCACCATGACCATGCACACTCTGTACTAACACCGTTCTTAAAAACTACCATTCATGGGGATGTAATTCTGTATACATAGGTTAAGTGAGAAAAGCTTCACCGAATACTTCAACAACTCAGTCAATCAGTGACAGAGGTCTGTAGTGTGATTTGAGAACTGTTGACCTTTTTTGAATATCAACACTAGCCCTGGAGATCTTATCTTAACTCAAAACTATTTTAGAGATTTGATACAGTACTAAGACCCAGATTTCCATTTCAGCTCAGAAAGGGTGAATTGGGATATATTTTAAAGCCGGTGCGATTCCTGCTTTCTGCAAATGAGAAGTATTTTAGTTTTTTTAAGAGTGAGTGAAACTGTCGCACAAGAGGAAGTAGTGTCATAGCTAGAGGTGTGTCAAGCTCATTGTGAGTCCTAATACAGGCGTCATCTAAGTAAAGGACAAAAAAGGTAGTTCACCATTGTATCCTCGATCACAAAGCACATTTAATGCATGTTGAAATTAATAGCAGAACTGGCAACTCACACAATGCTACCTTGTGTCTCATGATATCGGATTATTTTACAACTTTCCCAGATGATGAGCCGATATCACACAGTGGCAGACAATGTGAGTTGAAAACCTCTGTAGAGAGCTTTTCCAACTCACATTATGTGTAAGTCTAAGCTCTGCTGATGTCCTTCAGGGCTTTAATACCTTCCCAGGACATCGGCAGCCCCCTTCGATGGCCCAGTTTGGTTTGCAGGTGGGGTTACAGTGGCTTACGCCTCCTAAGAAGCACTTTCATAGCTAGGGAGACACAGAATTCAAGGCACTGTCCCCTTCCCAGGCCCCGCCATCTCCACGTTACCTCCTCTCTCACAGTGAGTTTTATTTGTGGGTTGGCAGGTCTGTAATGGGTCTGGACCGTAGCTGCATCCTGCACCATGCAGTTATCAGATGTCCCTGCAACGAAGAATAACACAGGGACACAGAATTGATGGGTTATTTTACTCGTTCAGATTCCCCGTTGCAGGGATATTAATGCTCTCATTTACCATGTGCTCTGGTAAATCGGATTGGAGATCCTGGCTGGGGTGCGGCAGGAGAGTGTTGGGGTAGAGCAGGCTCTAGGCTAGCAGGGACAAGCAGAAAAAGTTACTTACCTTAGGTAACAATATATCTGTAGAGACATATATCAGTTATAGATTCCGTATATTAGAATTACCCCCAGGCGTCAGACTGGATCCGGAGAATCTTTTCTCAGCAGTACCCCTGCGCGTTAGTAGGTGGCGTCAGTCGACTCCGCGCTTGCTGTCGGCTTTGTGATCGCCAGGATGACGTCACATTATCTACTTAAATGCCGCCCCTGCGCGCTAACATCAGTTCTTTTACACAACATTCCAGAAGCGCAGAGCCATACAAGAGACTGACCACTGGTGCACAAAACTAGGGTCCTGAAAGGGAGTCCCTTATTCTAGATGTCAGTTCGCAGAACAGGGAGGATGGGTGGGGCGGTACGGAATCTATAACTAATATATGTCTCTTACAGATATATCCTTACCGAAGGTAAGTAACTTGTTTATCTGAGACTATTAGTTATATATTCCTTACCCCAAAATAGATACCTCCGCAATACCAACCGCGGAGGTGGGTCTGCGAACTAAGTTTACACCAGAAAGTCCTAGAGAACTGAATGGTCAAAGAAGCAATCTCTCCCGACTTGACTATCCAGGCAATAATGTTTAGTGACCGTGTGCAGCGATGCCCACATGGCTGCCTGGCATAAGTCACTGAGGTGGACACCACGTCCCAAAGCAGTAGTGGCTGCCATCGCCCGGGGGGAATGGGCGCGCAGTCCTACCGGAGGCTCCTTTTTCGCTAAGGAGTAACATATCTTAATGCAAAGGATGACCCATCGAGAGGTGGTCCGTTTTTGCACGGTCCAACCTTTCTTGGCACCCACATAGCCAACAAAGAGTTGATTGTCCACCCGGAATTGTTTTGTCCGATCCAAATAAAATGATAACATATTTTGGATCCAGATGGTGGAGTCACTCCTCCTCCTTTGAAGGGTGCAGGAAGAAGGTGGGCAAACTGATGGTCTGTCCTATGTGGAAAGAGGTAACCACTTTGGGAAGAAAAGGTCTAGTTCGATGGACATCAAGGAAAGGGGGTTTAGAAGATAGAGCCTGAAGCTTACTCATCCTGCGAGCAGGGGTGATGGCAACCAGAAAAGCAGACTTTAATGTCCCACTGGGGCATTACGAAAGGAATAGGAGGAAAGAGGTGAGTAATGCCCTTAAGAAATGTATTTACAATAAGGGTCTTGAAAAGAGAAGGCTGATCAGGCGAAGAAAGGGCAAAATGGCCGAAAGATAGCCTTAAAGGATGCCCAGAGCAGAGCCCTGCTGGGCCAAAGACAGAATGAAGAGGAGTTCCAATTGCAGTGCACGTGCAGAACTACTGACATTGCGTGCTCTCTTCAGTGTCGAACAGAGCTAACCAAGGCTCCCCCCACTGCTGAAAGAGACCTTACACCACCTCCGAGTGAATGCGCCATTCGTGATCCATCATGCACTGGCGGCTGAGTTCGTCCGCCCTAGTGTTCAGAGAACATGCCAGGTGTCGAACCACCAGGGACATGCCCTGATGTTCTAGCCACGCTCAAAGGCGAAGAGACTATTGACACAGTTTCTACCACCCCACCCTGCCCTATTTGATGCAGTACCACATGGCGGTGGTGTTGTCTGTGAACACCTGCACTACTCTCCCTTTGACAGAAGGAAGGAATGCCTTCAGTGAAAGACGAATCACTGATGTGGAGCCCGAACTCCGCCGGAGACCAGTGTACTCTGATATCCTCCTCTCCCATGTGGCTGCCCCATCCCAGGAGTGACGCATCTGTCACCACTGTGAACTCTGGTTGGGGATGGGGATGGGAGAGGCCCAATCCCGGTTCGTTAGCCACCACTGCAATTGGTGTGCAGTGCCCTCCAAGATCTTGACGCAATTGGAAAGATTCCCTTGATGCTACGCCCACTGAAACTTCAGGTTCCAATGCAGAGCCTGATTATGCCACCTGGCATGACCCACCAGCAGGATGCAGGAGGCCATGAGGCCCAGCAGCCTCCAGGTCATTCTCACCAAAACCCGTGGGTGAAACATCGGTATCATAGCCCGAATATCCCGGACTCACTGCTCACGAGGATAAGCCCAAAATTGCGCTCTGTCCAGAACTGCTCCTATGAAAAGGAGCTTCTGGGAGGGAATCCGGTGTGACTTCGGCATGTTGATAGTGAACCCCAGCAACTGCAGGAGGTCTGCCGTAGTCTGGAGGTGGTAGACGGCAGCCTGGGGTGAGCCCACCTTCAACAGCCAGTCGTCGAGATAGGGGAATACTGGAACCCCTGATCTGCGCAGATGAGCTGCGACCACCACCATCACTTTTGTGAACACCCGAGGGGCATTGGAAAGGCCAAAGGAAGCACGTTAAACTGGAAATGCTCATGGTCTACCGTGAACGCCTGTGGGCTGGCAGGACGGGGATGTGAAAGTAAGAGTCCTGCAAGTCCAATGCTACCATCCAGTCTCCAGGGTCGATGGCAGACAGAACCTGAGCTAACGTCAACATTTTGAACTTCTCCTTCTCGAGGAAGCGGTTGACATCCCTGAGATCCAAGATAGGACACAGGCCTTTGCCCTTCTTTGGTACCAGGAAGTAGTGGGAGTAACAAACAACCTACTTCTGGGACTCGCTCGATAGCTCCCTTGGCCAAGAGAGCCGAAACTTCCTGACGGAGAAGGGCCAAATGATCCTACGACATGCGATGGAGTGTTGGTGGCATGGAGTGGGAGGGGGGGATAGTCTTGAAGGGGAGGGGAGAGAGTAGTCCCTTCGGACTAGCTGCACAACCCACCTTTCTGATGTTATGTTGTGTCAGTGGGGGAGGGGATGATGAATTCTGTGGCCCACTGGCAATTGGTGGACCTGAAAGGTCGGTGTAGGATGGTTTGGAGGCTGCTGCAGAGGGGGCTCTGGAAAACTGGCCTGCCCGCTGGCCCTCAGACCCATGGTGCTGTGTCCCTCACACCCATGGTGCTGTGTCCCTCACCCCAGCCGTGCAGAGGCTGTGGCCCTGGGTGGAACGTGGTGGGGCACCCCTTCTGTAGCCACGAGAGGTGGCATCAAGGCCCAAGGATCTGGCCGTAGCTCTAGAGTCCTTGAAGCGCTTGAGCGCATTGTCAACCTTGTTGCCAAACAGTCGACGGCCTCAAAGGGCATGTCCAAAAGGATCGATTGGACATCCCTGGAGAAGCCAGTGGACCTCAGCCAGGGGTAGCGTCTCAAGGCTACTGACGTAGAAATCGTTTTACTAAACGAGTCGGCGGTATCCAGCCCACCCCGAACGGTGAACTTTGCTGAATCTCTACCCTCTGCAACCCCACAGGAGAGTACGGCCCGGGCCTTCTCCGGGCACTGTGGCAGCAAATGCGCAACCATATCCCACACAGAGTGGGTGTAATGGCCCAAAAGACATGTGGTGTTCACCGACCGCAGTCCTAAGCTGGCGTAAGAAAACATCATCTTCCCAAGATGGTCCAGCTTCTTGGATTCCCTATCTGAGGGAGCAAACACATCTTTGGATGTTGAGGCTTGGACCACCAAGCTCTTTGGGTAGGGTGTTGGGAGAGGAAAAGTGGGTCCGGGCAGTGGCATTGGGCAATCATCCTATCCACAGTAGCCCCTGTGCTGGGCTTGGACCGAGTGCCCAGAAGGATGTCTGTGAGGGCCTCATTGATCGGCATCAGGGGCTCCGAAGATGCTGCTGCCGGCTGAACCACCTCAGTCAGGAGGTTATTCCTGATTGCCACCGTAGAAAGCTCGAGGCCCAAGGCCTCAGCCACTCTACCCAACACCACAGCATAGGACGCTGCCTCCTCCATGGCCACGGGGGTGGGGGGGGAAGCATACCAAGGTCTGGGGAGGTATCCAGACCACTGGCCTCACCCAGCTCCTGTCTCCAGTCCGGCTCTTCAAGCTGGTCTGATAGAGGGTCAACAGACCTCTCACAGTCCTCCTCACCCTCCTCTGGCTGCCACTCAGGGTGATAAGGAACACCAGGGTAGAACAGAGGTAAAAAAAGTCCAGCTCCATGTCCAAGTCGAGGAGGAGGCTGGGGTCGACGCTGGCCGGGGACACAACCGGCGTCAGAGGTGGCGGAGGCGTCATCAGAGGAATCCGTGCCGGGGGTTGTGTTGTGAGGTTGACCGGCGCCGAACCGGATCCAGGCCTGGATCCCTGGGGGCCAGGGCCATCAACATTGAAGGCCTAGAGCTCCTAGCCATGTCCACAGGGCCCGAAGGCGTGCCGGCGGAGTCAGGTTGCTCAAAGATGGAGTGGAGGACTTCGTAAAATGAAGCTGGGCAGGGGACGCTCTGGCTCCATGGAAGGGAGGTAAGCTCGAAGCCGTCCCATTAGGCTCCACGGGTGGACAGAGGACGACGACCTTCCACATACCGCATTGTGTCAGTCGAAGGACGGAGAGAAGGCGAAGAGTGATGATGCTTCTTCGGCTTCTTATTGTGCTTCGACTTACCTGATGATGAAGACTTTGAGTAGGAATGATATAGTGACTCCGCGAATGGTCCCGCGACCTCCTTTTCGACCGGCGCAGAGCTGACTGCCGGGCCTCCAGAAGCTTTCGGGACCGCTCCTGCAAAGTCTTTGGGTTTGTGGCCCGACAGTCGGAGCACGACTTCGGGTCGTGGTCGCACTCCAGGCACCAGAGGCACACAAGGTACGGGTCCGTGACCAACATCAACTTGTGACAGGAGTCCCAAGGTTTTAAGCTGGTCCGATGATGTGACATCACTACGTGCACCAGGAGTCGAACAACTCAAAAAAGATGTTGAGGAAAGTCGGAAAAGTGTTAGTAAAAAATGTACTAAGGGTACCGCTCTTTCTGGATCTGTGCTGGCTGGCACAGAAAAAAGAAAGAACTGACTTCAGCACGCAGGGGTGGCATCTAAGTAGATATGTTATGTCATCCTGGCAATCAACGCCACCTACTGACGCCCGGGGTTACTGCTGAGAAAAAATTCTCTGGATCCAGTCTGATGCCAGGGGATACTTCTAAGGTAAGAAATCTATAACTAATAGTCTCTTTCAGATTTCTGTGCTGTAAGAGGGGATAGAGCAGAGGCAGGCCTGCACTTGTTCCTGCAGTCCTTGTCTGATCTGCATTTTATTTTGTTGGGAGGTTTTCCAGCTGGTAAAATCAGATGGGATCACCAGGCCGGTTGTGATCAGACAGAGTAGTATCCCACATGGGTCTATGAGTCCAGGATTGTGACAGCTATCATCAGGGATATTGGGGGCCCCCGGCCAAATATAATTTGGGACCCCCTGCTCGGAACAACTCCAAATGTATTACCCATTTTCATCTCATTCACGCTATCGGCAACTATGGTCTAATCATTGACAGCCCTCTTAGATGGCCTCCAAAATTTAATGGGACCCCAGTCCTTCAGGGGGGCTCCATTCAGTGCAAAGCCTTTGAATATTTACGAGATATTGGAGACCAGGGAAGGGGTTTTTGATTCATTTTGATAATTTTCGCGTTATGCCACAATCTGGGACTGAATTGAAAGCTTAATGATGGGGCCCCTAGAAAGGTGGGAGCCATGGGCCAGAGCACACTATGCCTATGCCCTAAAATGTCTCTGGCTATCATAGTGGCAACACAACCCCCCCCGCCGTCCCCACCACCACCTGCACCAGCACAGTTGATCGATTCTTGTGAATCATTAGGCCTTCCTTAGGATGCAGCTGCCTTCAAGTAATCCCAGGCCATAACAGCAGCTTCATTTTATTTCCTTACTACTAGTTTGTTGTGATAACATTTGGATTGCTGAATATGATTATGCTAGAGAAAGTAGCTGACTGTCTGAAAAAGCAAAGCCAGGAGTAACCCATGATGCAGCTCAAATGTGGCTGCCACTGCCTTGCTGCTTGAAACCTGCACTGGCCTATTTCATGCTACAACTGCTGTGATTGTGATTCCTGTGGCTACTCTGCCTCACTACCATGAGAGTGAAGTGTAGACATGTACTGGCCCAGTGTTCAGAGCCGCAGTGGATTGAACCCGTGATGCAACATTTGGGGCCCAGTAGCCTCAGTCTGGCCTGCAGCACGACATTAGCAGAACTAATATTGCTTGCACTAGCGGCACATTATATAATACCTCTGCATCGTTTGCTTTGGGTCACCCTGTTGAATCATTGTAGGAGGCTGGCTTAGTATATGGTGCACACTTATTTAAGTGAAGCACCTTGAACTAATCAAGACAACCCTTATGGTGATTTTAGTGGTCTTAGACAACCATAGAAAGCTCTCTAAGTTGTAGCTGTGGAGAGCAGCCTTCAGGCTTAGTCCAGAAGAAGTTTTACACAGTTTGTTTTACCAGAACTAATCATACAGTGTAGGTTAAACGAAAAAGAACCACACAGTGTAGTTATAAAATAGTTATATTTATTATACACCATCACTAACACATTGGTATATCTCCTACCCGGAGATGTCAACATAATTCAGACAGTATTTCAGGTAAGTCGGACAAATACACAGTGGTCTTTAGGGGGAGACCAAACCATATACTAAGATAACGGAATGCGAACTGTAACGGAAGTAGAGACTTTGACCAGAAGAACTGGGGACCCAAGGAACCACCCAGGGTAAGTACCCAGGAACCCCACATAGGCTGTGTGCAGAGTGGAAACAAAGCTGCATACTCAATACAAGTCAATGGGAAAGTTGCAGTTGTAGTTTTCTAGAAAGACCCTTCCCAGAGGACCGTGAAGTTAGAAGGTTGGAGAGTCACCCCATCCGTGGATACTCCAGGAACCAGGATACCTACACCAGGGAAGCTGGGTGCATAGGTGACGTCGGGAACCGCCGTAGACCACAATGGAGGACTTCAGTAAAGATGCCACTGGCAAAGAAGGTGAAAGAGTCCACTGGAATTGAAGGATGGATTCTTGAAGAGGAGTACCTGCAAGCAGACTGGACAGAGTTTATGCCCCTCTGAAGTGACCAGGAGACCAGTGACTTTCGAAGATGTAGGAGAGTTGACGGCGACCTTGTCGATGCAGCTGTGAGGACCGGGCAACACTGTGGAGCCATTCACAAGCTGTCCCACATTGGAAGTCGAGAACCAGGAGGTCGGTGACTAGCGGGAGCACCAACCAGCCTTGGCAGCAGCAACAAATGTGGTAAACTAAGAAGGGGCAGTGTCAGAAGAAGCAAGGTCTAAGGTACTCACCAAGTTCAGGGGAGTCAGAGCAGGCCCTGAGCAAGAAGGGGAGCCCAGGGAAGCCAAAGAAGATCCTCAAGAGGACCCACAGGCCGAAGACGCAGTGGCTAGCGGAGGACTGCAAGCAGCTCACCAAAGGTGCAGGCTTACAGTGCAGAGGATGTGGTGGGGATGAAGACCTTAGTAGGAAGAGATGCTGAAGGCAGGAGCTTCTTGTAGCCCGAAGATCTTTGGAGGACAGAGTCAACAAGCCTTGGCAACAGCAAGTTGATGATGTGCACAGGGGTTCTGTTCCAGCGGTTCCGATGAGGGATACTAGCCTCAAACTTGCTGAGAAGACAGTACAGGCCTCGAGGGAATTGCAGAACCACCAGCCGTGTTCCTCAGCCTTTCAGAGTCTGTGGGACCTCAGGAGCAGCAGACTGGTCAACTTCGCTTTGGTGCTGGCAGATGTAAGGAAGTGACTCCTTCACTCCATGGGAGATTACATCGGGTGCCTTTGATTCCCACAGGCCTGGAGAAGAACTTGAATGAAGACTGCCCAGGACGACGAGACCAGGAGCAGCAGAAGTCTTCCATGATGCAGTCTCAGTTCCAGGCGAAGTCCAACGAAGTTCAAAGTGCCTAGACGGTAGAAGTAGAAGGGGTTTCGGATCTGAATCTTGTCCCACGGTGAATCTGAAGAGCCACCCACAGCTAAGCCCTTATATACCCTAGGGAGAGGGTTGGGACAATTCAGGGATCCCTCTCAGAGTAGATGCTGGACAGAGGGGAGGATACTCCCATGTCATTTGTCCAGATTCGCACCAGTGCTTGAGCCAACTGCTCCGTGAACTGGTTCCAACTGGAGTATGCAAGGAGGGCTCCAAATGTGCCCTTAAGTAGTCTGGTGGGGCTATCAAGCTCCTCCACCACATCCCATTACACTAAGTCCTATCTGGGAGGTGGTCACACCTGACTGTTACAGGAAACCTATTGTTCTACCTTCCCCTGCTCGAGCTCAGCTCAGCAACAGGAGGGCAGAATAGTGTCTGTGGTTGGCAGCAGCACTAGCTAGCTGTTAGACCCTGAAATGCTAGTACGGGAATAAAGGGTGGCTCCCTAGGGGAGCCCCCAGTACATGGGATCCTACATCCAACACTGGAATCGATGTTGGGGTAGGATACCAACATGTTTGATACCAAACATGACCGGTTTCGGTGCAGTCCCTATATTGTTAAACATCTCGTAATTTAATTGATGTCCACTATATGTATTAAAGGGGTGACCACACTTACAAAGTCTGTAGAATCTACTCCTGGGTTTGTAGGGGGTGTACTGCTTATGCAGGGCACCCTTACATTTATAACCTAGGACCCTGCCTTCAGGATTGAGAGGCCTGCCTTAGTAGTGACATTTAAAGTTTTTAAGTGCAGTGACCTCAGATATGCAAGGAAATTTATATTTGTGGTGAGTGGTGCTAGCACCAGCACACACAGGCTGCAATGGTAGGCCTGCAGTCAAAATTTGAGTGGTCTCTCATGGGTGGCATAATAAATGCTGCGGCCCATGGAAGACCTCTGGTGTACGTATTCCCTGGGTACCTTAGTACCATATACTAGGGACTAAGAAGGGTACACCAGTAGTCAATTAGGAAGGTACCAAAGTACTTACCATAGTAACATTTAGGGAGAGAGCAACTTAACTGGGGTCCTGATTAGCAGGATCCCAGTCAGATTAGTCAGAAAACAGCATAATACCTGCAAAAAGTGGGGGTAACCATGAAAGCAGATCCTGCTTTCCTACCTCATTTTCTTTTGCTCCCACCTTAATCACCTGCCACTGACTACAAAAAGCTATGAAGCTATTATTGTTTTTAATAATAGCGGTGTTTATTAAGGGCCTACCCATCTTTGGAAGCATAATGTTTGAGGATCCCTGATGTTACTAAAAGAGTATGTAGTTCTCTGTAAAAATCATTTTTGCAAATAACTAACACATCTAGCATTACAGATAAGTAACGTTGCACAATAACTGACTTTACCACACCCTGAGAGAAAAGTTAAACATTTTGCAGATGCAATGCCATCTTGTTCAAACTGATGTTTTGTAAACTTTGATTGCAGCATATGCAAACATCACAGTGAATTCTTATTTATACTTTAGGTTATTCTAAGTAATGAAGATTTGAGTATACTGCTTAAAATTATTTTGGAAAATATCGGAGAAGCAGAGAAAGGACCAAGCACAGGAAAACCATTTATGAAAAAGGAAGGTAAGGAGTTTTATCTAAGAGTCTGTGCTTAATTAATCATGGAATGTCGTTTTCAGATGCATTTCTTGTGTATATAGAACTCTATCTCTTTTAACCTAATTTCATTTGCTGTAAAAAAAAAAAAAGTTATTCTTTTTTCCTGAATGCTAAGATGCACTAGAGGTATATGGTTAAAATAGATATGCCAGCTTTGTATATTTCTTAAATCAACAATTTAATGTCTGAATGGCCAGTTTCTTCATTGATAGCTAGCATTTTATATGTGAGTACATGCTCCATTGAAAATCGTTACTGTCTGTTTCTTGTGGAGATTTTTCTAGAAATGTTTAGGGCATCATAAATTAGTAAATTCTGGTCATTGTCAATATTAAATGCATACGCTACATCTTGGTCACCATCATATACATCAGGAATATTGATGCAGGAGAGTGTACTGAGAGACTGGTTAGTGTTTGCAAATACTGTGACTCGTGGTATGGTAACCGTAACCTAAATGATATATCTGATAGAGACATCTAACTGCAGATTACTTACTTTAAAATCCTCTCCCAGCCGCAAGATTGGATTCAGAATTTTCCCCCCCTCCATAGTACGTCCGGTTGTCTGCAGAGGGTGTCACGTAAATCCATATCTACGTCGCCCCCTGGATATGATGTCGATGGAGTCCATATAATCCCCTTCCGACAAGCTGACATCAGTTCCTGCTTTTCCTGTTTGCAACATGGATCCGGAGCAGTTAGGGGGCCTTTTTTAGGCCTATATCGATGTTTTGTTGAGAGAACAGTGTGCTTTTTTTTGCGATGTCGTCCGGGTTTAAACCCTGTGGATTTTGTGACAGACAGATGTTGAATAACGGAATTAAAGCGCACAGAGAAACAGTACACACTATTGTTCAATTCTAAAATCAAATCAATGCAGTGCTCAAGAGGAGAGATGTCAACCAGCATCCCCGATTAAACATAAGTGAAACAGTAGCTCTGAGCACACGCAAAATTGAGTCGAAAGAAATTAATCTGAAAGTCTTCAGTGTGTCAATCTTTAATCAGTCCTCTTCTTACACCAACCAACACATGTTTCGTCTTTGAGTGCATTCACCCACAACTTCCTCAGAGCTTTGTCTTACAATTAAAGTCTTGGAGCCCAACACCCATTTAACCTTTAACCAGATTCACGTAGCGTGACTTATATTTATTTATTAAACAATTTTTATTAAGGAAAAGAAAAGAAAAACATAAGGCAATGACAAGACAATAGTTGGGTCTACAGTATTCTCTGTGGCGGGGGGCCTCCCTCCTGCCGTGGGTCGCGCTAATTAGGCCTCGCGGTGCACGGCAAAACAGACACAGACAATGGATATGTATTAAACACCGACTGCCGCTGCAGCTCCTCCTCCTTTATTATATAGACGCACTCACGCCAGCCGGCGTGAGCGTAGGAGCAGGAACTGACGAATGCGCGCCAGCGGGGAAAGCTGGTGCACCAACTGTTACACATAACGTACGCCCACATCGTAAATATTTTACCTAAAACCTGCAGGAGGGCACAACAGGAAGTAATCCAAAATAAAGTACGACAGCCACGCTGCGCGAAAATAAAATAGAGATTATAAACTGTACGTGGCCTACCAATTTGAAACAGGTCGGTGAACTGTTAATGCAAAAAAAACTCACCGAAACTAAAATCCACATGAGCCATGAAACCCAGCCACAGAACAAGGCGTTTCCGAGTGGGTAAATCAAGCCGATGGTTCCAAATCAAAGCGAGTAATGACCTACGAGGTCAGTACCACAGGTGATCAACATCCTGAATAAACACAAAAGATCCCAGTGTAACCATGCAGAAACCCAACCAGACAAAATAATGCCAATACTATGAAGCCAAACCCAAACTCACCAAAGCATAGTGCAAGGCTACACCATCCACATCGCCAGATCCAAAAGCCCTGAATCCAACCAGTACCGGAGCGCGCAATATTGAGTGACTCCACGTGCAAGAGTGCTGCCCCAAAGTTTATACACCAAGCCATTCACCAGCTTAAAGCCACAGTGCAAGCTGATTGGAAAACAGTGAACAATAAAGAATGCGAAGATAAGAAAAACAAAAAGCAAAGCAAGTTAAAAGTGCTAGCTATTTAGCAGACGTGTGAAATAAAACCAAAAATAATGCAAGAGAGTCAAGAGAGTTCAAACATTGTGACAAAAGTTGTCCAATGAAAAAGTAACACTAAAGTTGAAGTGTGAGGTGACCAACCTAATTAGGCACAATATTAAGGTCTCCAGCATAGAGAACAGTGATTACACATTGTCATAAAAGCAAACTGTGTAATGATTATATGACTGTAACCCATTATTACAAAACAGGCATACCTAAGTGACAATGCTTACGCACATACTTGTTCACAAGATCATACATTAATGGTCATAAGAATGTGACTGATAAAGCCTACATCGAGTACAGAGTAACAGTGACATGAATGTAGTAAAATCACTAGATAACATAACAGTCGCCTATCTGTCCTGTAGGTGGGTAGAAATGTATAAAGTCCACAGTGATGATTAGAAGTCATAAACCCAATCGCATAAATAAATATATATGTTACGTGTAACATCTGCATTGGTACAATAGGCTTACATCAGACCCGCTTTACAAATGAGACAACTTGTGGTGAAAACTAGACACTGGCTCAAAACAATTAAAACAACATATAGAAAGAACATTGTGACACAAACAGAACATGTGAGTAAAGAATGCAAACAAATATCAGACTTGGAGAAAACGACATAATTTCAAAAGCCACAAAGTCAGAGAAAACAGGAAAATTCAAGTTTATCAATTAACCCTTTGGGAATAAGAGTGTCCAAATAGCGTATCCAGTATGTCTTGCACTGAGACAAATATTTAGACATGTCCCTGTCACGTGTCATCACCTCTTCTATAATGGTGAATCGAAGTTGAGCTATTGTGTGGTTGTATTTGTGCTAGTGAGCTGCAAGTGGTAAAGTGATGGTTTTTGTCCTTATACTTCTTTTATGCTCTGGGATGCGTGTGCGTAAAGACCGTTCTGTCTTGCCCACGTAGTACATCCCACATGGGCAACGTATCATGTAAATGACACAATGGCTGTTACAGTCTGCAGTAAAGTTCAATCTGATTTTCTTGCCAGACCAAGGATGGAATATACAATCTCCAACTAACACATTATTACAATGGGAGCAATTAAAACCTTTGCACATGCCCTTATGTGTCACTTTTGTGTCAGTTTCAGACTTAGAAAGAAGTTCTCTCGAATTTTGAGACCGCTTATATGCGAAGATCGGAGGATTCAAAAACATGCCTCGGAAGTCTGGTTCAGACTGTAATAGTTCCCATCTTTTCAAAATCACTTGTTTGATGGCAGCTGATGAAGTAGAGTAAGTGGACACAAAGACTTCTCTATTAGATGGTTGCTTAATCTGCTTCTTCAACAAGGTCTCACTTTGTAAATCCTGCACTCGTTTCTCAGCTTCCTCAATAATCTCTACTGGGTATCCACGGGTCAAGAATCTTTTCCTAGTTTCATGCATGGAAGTTTCCATTTTAGACATGTCGGAAGTAATACTTTTGGCATTTTCAGAATTGTGACTTAAATTAAAATCCGACTTTACCATTAAAGAGGTTTTTAAATTACACTTCTTTAAACACCCAATTCGACATTCCTACTTGCTCTCAGTTGAAAGTTATCACTTATTAATTATAATAAAGTGACCCAATGTAGGCCTTACAGTAGTAAATGTAAGGTTTTTTTTCACTACCAGGACATGTAAAACTTAAAAGTACATGTTCAATGTATTAAATACGCTGCACCCTGCCCTCAGGACTGTTTAGGGCCTACCCTAGGTGTAGCTTATCTGTATTTAAAAGGTAGGTTTAGACCTGGTAAAATGTTTACTTTGCCAGGTCAAAATGGCAGTTTAAAACGGCACAATCAAGCAGCAATTGCAGGCCTGAAAAATGTTTCAAGGGCTACTTAAGTGGGTGGCACAATCAGTGCTGCAAGCTCACTAGTAGCACTTAATATACATGCCCTGTGTACATGTAGTACCACTTTACTAGGGACTTACACATAAATGAAATGTGCCAATTGAATATAAGCCAATATTTCCATGTTTAAAGGCTGGAGCACAGGCACATTAGTAGTGGTTAGCAGTGGTAAAGTGTGCAGAGTCCTAAATTCAGCAAAAACGTCAGAATAAAAAAAAAAAGGAGGGAAGGCGAAAAGCTGGGGGGGAAACCATGGCAAGGATGTCCGGTCCACCACTTTTTCTCTGCCAGTGTGATGTCAATCAGTTTTGACTTTTTGAAAGTTTGTACCAACCAGTTGAATGAATAATAATACCCTGCGATCATCATAGATGGCTGATTGTGTTTTCTTTGTTGCATTTGCCCTGTGAAGAGGCTTACAGCCTTCTCTTCTTGTTTGTAATGCTTTAGGTTCAATCTTGAGTGTGTAAGCAACTCGCTAAGTTGTGAGGGTGTTTAGTGCTAACCTTCGCATTCGAGAACATGATGTAATTATGATTTTGAGTACTTATTAAATTTTTTATTAAGTCTTTGATCAGTATTTTTATTCTGGTCTACTGTTAATTGTGTTTAATTTTGTTCAGGGCTGCGTCCCACATCATCCCGCTCTGTGATACCTGTCTGGGGGCCCATAGGCCTTATTCACCGGGCTGGGGCATTCACCTGCCCCGATTGGCCACCAGGACTTGTTCCACAGGGGCTGGCCTGGGCCGAATTCCATCACCTCTGTCTTATCTGTATTTATTTTTAGGAATCTGCGATTCATCCAGGTCATAATCTCAGTGAGACAGACGTGGAATCTGGCTGATGTGGTCTCAGGCTGATTGGTGACAGAGATGACGAGCTGTGAATCATCAGCGTAGGAGACCAGGGCAAAACCGTGCCTCCTGATAAGTATAGCCTGTGGGGTGACGAAGAGATTGAACATGGTTGGCGAAAGGGCAGACCCCTGTGGCATGGAAGGTGGAAACTGTCTGATTTCATGCCCCCCCCCCCACTCGTCCACCACCCTGCGGATCTCTTCGATAGTGAGGATCAGGGCAGATTCGGTGGAATGGCGTGAGCGGAAACCATGCTGGGAGGTGTCCAGTAGATTATTAGCATCTAAGTAGTCAGTCAGCACTGTTTTCAGTTGATTTTCCAGGATCTTGGCCACACTTGGTAGGCCGGCAATAGGGCGATAGTTTTTCGGATCGATGGGGTCCTATTAGGTTTCTTTAAAAGGGGTGTAATTGATGCTTTTTTCCAAATTTCTGGATAGCAGCCTGATTCCAGGACTTGGTTTAAGAGGGGGGTGAGATTGTCACAGATCTTATGGGCAGCCTGATATGATGCATGACAGTGGGGGGACAGGGGTCAGTAGGTGAGCCGGTTTTTATAGAAAGCACGAGTTTTTGTACTTCCTTGCTTGTTATTGGCTGGAAACAGGATAGTCTGCAGTGGGTTAGTCCCATTTGTACTTTTGTATCCTGAGGCACTGGGGTAGTAAGAAAGTCGTTGTAAATTCCTTGCATGAAGTGATAGAGGCCATTAACACACAGATATAGGGGGCAACGTTTCAGGGGTGAATATGATGTTGCTACAGAGAGGTTTTAGAGAGTGTTAGCAGTGATGTGGGTCACTGCTTTACATTAATCAATGATATGGGAAAGGAAGGGTCCTAGTCAATTTGAGCGAGATTGGAGACAGGAGAGGAAGGGGGTGGAGAAAAGGAGCAGGAAAGAACTTCATCACTGAGAGGCAATGCAATGAAATTGTGTTAGTGCTCAATCAGCTAACTCTACAAGCTGTTGCCGATGTTCACTACAATGTGGTCTGACCATTCTTCGACATCCAAGTAGGAGAGCCAAAAATTATTAGTGGGGAAGAGGTGACCAAATTTTATCTGCATTCCCTGAAAGGAGGAGTGGGAGATGGGAGATGTTGGCTTGAGGCATGAACAGACTATACAATTGGGAAGTTAGATATGGAAACAAAAAATGCCAGCCAGGAAAAAGAAAAAACAGTAGAAGGGTGAGGTAAGGTGGATGAGGGGGTAACAGAATTATGGAAAGCAATAAGCTGTGCATGAATATCAGATGGTAAACCTAGATTAATCAAGATCAACCTTTTTACTGAGGGGATGAGTAAAGCAGGTTAATGGTTCTAGTTATTCCTAACATTGAATACAGTAATGCAGAACCAAAAGATTAATCGGTATGTTTTTGGTTATAATGATAGCAACAGTGGTAAGACATATTTCATCGTTTGTGTAAATAGTTCAGGTTGGGTAGATTTTGCATCTGTATTGTCTGTTTTTCAAGAGCGATCTGGATTGACCTCTTTCTCTTGTGTAGCACTTGATGTAGTGCTTCTTTGTTCACATGTCTGTTGTGGAGTCTAGGGCATGGTTGTTGAAGTTGTAATCTCTTCTGAAGTGGTTGGGCTGGTAATATTAATTTGGTTGACTTTTGGAGAATTCTATATTTGTTGATTCAGGCGTTACAGATTCTCCGGTTTCATGTATTCTCTAGTCTTGTAATTAAGTGTCACAATCGTGGCGGGCGGGTCCTGTCAGATCATATTTAATGCCCAGTTCTTTAGCCTTTGGGATTTGGCAAAGTGATGTCTCCCAAAACCATGCATAAATATGTAAGCCTGACCTCATAGAATAGGGGAAATACTTTTGTTTGAGGTTTTTATCACCGGGCATACCTGCTGGTGTCTATAGAAGTAGGCGGGACATGTTAGTGGAGCCATTCAGTCTAGCTCTATGAGGCCTCTGCATTTCTAGGATTGTCAAACAGTTGCGTGCAAGAAAACAATAATCTCATGTGCGTCGAGCTTTTCTGGGATTCTATAGCAACTGACATTGTCTCATCTTCTGAGTATA
Source organism: Triturus cristatus (assembly GCF_964204655.1). Lineage (NCBI taxonomy): Eukaryota > Metazoa > Chordata > Amphibia > Caudata > Salamandridae > Triturus > Triturus cristatus. The sequence continues at coordinate 560,321,041 of NC_140584.1, forward strand.
TAGTGTTTTTGTTTAGTGCCAGACATCCAGTTCCCACCCAGAGGATGCATCCGCACATTCTATCTGATAAAGTCATCTAGCCACAGATTCCTTAACTTTTGAATTCTCCACAGACGTCAAATTGGATCCTAAAGATTTTTAGCAGTACCTCTGCGCAACGGCAGCCGGCGTCGTATGACTCCGTGATGACGTCGGCTCCGGTTGTGAGATAACTGGAGTCCTATAAGTACTCTCTGGAATGTGGACGTCAGTTTCTTCTTTTCCATAACGCGGATCAGTAGAAGTGGTTCTAATGCCGTTTTCTTGCCTATTTCTACAAAGTTTTGTCGGTAGGAACAATGTGCCTTTTCTTCATGCCTTCAGGCTTTAAGCCTTGTGGGTCTTGTACTCGACAAATGTCGGTTACAGACCAGCATTCAGTTTGTATGTGGTGTTTAGGAGAATGCCATGACTCCGAAGAATGCAGCTTCTGCCAGAAGGAACATCTTATGAAGCTCTTGGTGGCGTGGCTGACTAAGTCTTCGGATGCTTCTCATCATTCTCAGTCTTCAGCGTCTCCTTCGGGGGGCCATTTGTGAGGCCGTTCCAGGAGCCAGAGCGGTTCATGGGGACGTTGCTCTTCATCGACGTCCCAAGGTAAGCACAGGTGATTGAAGTCGCAGCACCCCCTGGCTTCGCTGCATGGAGGCCATCTCCCAGGGCTCCTCCTGTGCCTCTCCGTCTTTCTGGGAACCGGGGCTTCGATGACCCAGATGGAGTATTATAATTTGCTTCATCTTATATTTGGACCCCTACCTCCCTCTGAAACACTGTCGGGCCCCATGGGGGTGAGAGTAGTCGCCCTCCGTGTTAGTTGGGCTATCTGAGTCGTTGGGCCGGGGTCAGTTGACATCGGTCAACTCCTCTGCGGCACCGGTGCACATCCTTTTGGGGTCCCCACCATCGGCGTCCATTCTTGATCAGCCAACTCCGGCTCTAACGGCAGTGCCGGTCGTAGTCATTTCTCCTCTTTTCCCTCGACGTCGAAACATAGCCTTCTCGGCGTAAAGCACCGAGTCGATAGAGCCAACTGAGGGAAATGTTGTTTTTCCACTTCCCTCTCAGGGTGAGGCTTCTGGCAGTCATCTTGTGGGTTATGCAGAGGAGTGTGGGCTGTTACAGCCTATTTCTGAGGTTATTCCACCTCTTATGGAGGAAAATTGGGGTTCTGCACTTGGTGAGGCTAGTGGACTGGAGTCTCCCCAGTTTTGGGAATACTGTCTCTGCCTAGTCTTGCTTATGAGGCAAGTTCCTCCTTTGCAGATATGTTGAAGAGAGTGGCTGTAGTCTATGATGAAGTCCACTGAACCCCTCATTGATGTCCTTTATCAAGGTCAGATGAAGGTGGAGCGTGTTCTTCCATAGAGTAATTCCCTGTCCGACATATTGTTAAGTACTGGGGCTAACCCTGATACAGGGGTCTCGGTAGACCGTGCTATATATTGTAGGCACCTGCCTGCTCCTGAGGAGCCAGCTTGTCTCCTCAGGCATCCTACCTTGCATAGTCCGGTGGTTCAGGCTGATGCACACTCAGAGTGTGGATTTCCTGCCTAAGGTTCCATAAAGAGTCTAGGACACAGGATTTATGTTTTTCTTCAGCTAGTTCTGCTTTTAAGGTCCACTAACATGTCTTGTGTTCTTGGGTGTTTTCTCACGCTTTGTGGGATTCTTTGTAGACATTGTTGCTACTACTGCTGGAGGATCTCCATTTTAATTTTGAACAGTTGAATAGAAATCGCCGACGGGCAGCTAAGCTGATAATTAGATGTGGCATGGATACTGCTGATTCAGTAGGTAGGGCCATGGCATCCTCTGTTGCACTTCGGCTTTGTGCATGGTTAAGAACCTTGGGGTATTCAGAGGCTGTCCAAGCAGCTTTGGTCAATTTGCCCTTTTTGAAGGCACCCATCTTTTTGGTGCCCAGGCCGGCTTTTCGGTGTTTACATGTTAGAAGAAGTGGAACGGAAGCCTAATTTCTCTTTTTCTAAGTAGATACTCCTTTGATTTTTTTCCCTATACTAGGGTTGTTTGGGAGATATTAGTCTTTTGTTTCTTACATGGATGGCCATGGTATGGGTACCATGATGGTATAAGTGCCACTTGTTGGTGACACCCGATGTGGTGTTTCTGCGGTTAGCAGATATTAATGTTTCAATACAGTCTGCAAAAACAACAGTTGGTGGACAGAATGCAGAACACTGTCATACATTCACCCCAGTACAGAGATCTGGGCCTAAAGCCATCGTTTTTATTGCTCACCATGCCGTTCCAGTTTGAACCCAGCCATATGCAAATCAGTCTTGACCCTGTGCCCCATGGGAACAGTCCAGCCCGAACTGCCAAGCCAGGTCCTCCCTGGACTGGAAACAAGCATCCTAGGACCGGTTTCGGAGTTTCACCCCTCTTCAGCCAGGATAGCTTGATTCCAATGGCATGGCGAGCACGGGACCCATGTCTGGGAATACCCTTCCCACTCGGGGTGACAAATGCAAAAACAACAGTTGATGGACAGAATGCAGAACACTGTCATACATTCACCCCAGTACAGAGATCTGGGCCTAAATCCATAGTTTTTTTTGCTCACCATGCCGTTCCAGTTTGAACCCAGCCATATGCAAATCAGTCTTGACCCTGTGCCTCATGGGTACAGTCCAGGCGAAACTGCCAAGCCAGGTCTTTTGCTCAATACAGTCTTTGACAGCTTATGTGGTACGGGGATACCTATTGAATAGGTTTTAATCTTCCCTTTTTCCTGTGATGATGGGATTCACGCTCAAGAGGTCCTTTGCTCGTGAAGTTATTTCCGGTTAGGAAATTTACCTATGTCACATGCTTCTTTGGAAGCAGTTCGGTATGCTGATATGCATTACTTTTGACTTTTAGTATCTCTTATAGGGAGATCTTGCTTATGTCCTTTGTGAGGCAAGTTATACAGAGAGAATGCTTATTTTTTTAGACTACTCTGATTTTCTACTCCAGCGCAATTTTGGGTTCTTTCAGCGGTCTATGCTTCTGGTCTGACCGAGGATCCCATTAGGATAGTCTTTTCTTTTCATTCCTTTGTTTGATTGCATACCTTTGCACTCATTTTGGCAGGGTTAACTCTTCTTGACTCAGGTGGTGCATGGATTGTTTTTGTGTAGGTGGTTTTTGCAAAGGTTATGCTAACCTATGAGAGGGATATGTTGGATTTTCCACATTGTGCATCCCATGTCTGTGCATGGGGTTTTGTTCTCAATATATATTTCTCTTTCTTGGAGAAGTTACATATAGCAGGTTCGAGGTGTCTATTTTTATTCTTCTGAATGATTATACTACTATTAGTTATCCTTCATCTGGCAGTTATATTGTTATTTTGCTTTCATTCTTCAAACATGGTTGTTCCGTGAATACTGCCAGTAATGTTATTTGGGATGCAGTGTCAGAATATTTTAACGCTAAGAGGTTAGCTTTCACAGTTATTTCCTGCGTTTTCTGGGAGGATTCCTTTATTCTTAAAGAGAATGTTCACTTCTATGGTTCTTCTCTGCCTTAAGAGCATCCTGAGTTGTCCTTCCCATATACTTTTATATGCTTGGTGTAGTTACTTTTCCTGTCTGGGGGTTGGATGTCCTCTGTTTCCTTGGTGATATTTTCTTCCTCTAATCAGCAATTGCTCTTTTTGTGGCTTACAGCCGTTTCGGGTTCGATTTTTAAGCATATGGTCTCTAATATATATATCTGAAAGAAACACGTTAGTTAGATTCCTCACCTTAGAATATCCCCAGGCGTCAGACTGGATCCGGAAGATTTTTCGTCAGCAATACCCCTTGCGCGTCGCTAGGCGTCGTCTGCGGCTCCGCGTCCGTCGTCGGCGTCGTGCGCCGGGATGACGTCGTCGGAGTACTTAAACGCCGCCCTCGCGCGCAGACGTCAGTTATTCTTTTTTCCGCGCCAGTAAGCGCAGATCCGGGAGAGCTACCCCTTTAGTCAATTTTTGACTAACTTTTTGATCCTTTTTGATCCTGTCAATCGACACCGGTGCCGGTAGGATGCCTGGGTTTAAAGCCTGTAAAGACTGTACCCGATTGATGTCGGTTACGGACCATCACCGCCGGTGCCTGTACTGCTTGGGCCTCGACCACGACGCGGAGTCATGCTCGGACTGTAAGGCCCTGACCTCGAAGGCTAGACGGGAGCGGTCCCGTAAGCTTCTCGAGATTCGCCACTCGGCTCCGCGCGCCTCTCAATCCCGGTCCAGGAGGAGGTCCAAGGATCGGTCGCGGAGCCGCAGCCGACGTCACCATCGGTCGTCGGGATCCAAGTCTTCAGGTAAGTGGAAGCATTCCAAGAAGTCCAAGAGGCGACATCGCTCTTCGGACTCCCCTCGCCGGTCGCGCGACTCGGCCGAGGGTCAGGGTGGTTCCACCCCCGCGGCACCGGCGGAGCCGCAGGCGCCGCGCCCGTCCCCATACCCTCCGGTCCCTGGGACTAACGCGACGCCGGCGGAAGTCAGTGCCTTCCTCTCGGCCATGAGGAACCTGGCTCCGCCGTCGGCGCCCGCTGGTGCGCCTTCGGGCCCCGCGGACCCGACTGGGCTGCCTTGCCTGCCGGTGGCTCCGGCCCCGGCACCGTTGACGGCTCCGGCCTCGACGCCGCAAGCGCCCGAGGGACCCGTTCTTGAGTCCCCGTCGACGCCGGTCGACCTCGTCACGCCTCCTCCGCCGGCGTCGACACCGGTACCACCCCCGACGCCGACGTCGACTCCGCTCGACGTCGAGCCCCAGTTCAGTCCCACTCCGGGCCCGGCGCCGGTCCGGCGTCGATGGCCGCCGAGATCGACGCCGCTAGAGACACATTATGTCTATCGCCCGGCTCCGTTACTTTCTCCTCTATACCAGGAGTCGGATGATGGGGACAACTGGGAGGGATCTGAGGATCCTATGGCCGTTCAGGCTCAACTGTCCCAGGGCTGGGCAGATGAACTGGGGGAGGCCAGTGGCCTGGATACCTCTCCAGACACTGGATTTGTCTCTCCTCCGACTGTGGCTTCGGAGGAGGGCGCTGCTTTCTCTGTGGTGCTGCGCAAGACGGCCGCAGCCCTTGGGCTCGAGCTGCCTGCCGTGGCTGTGAGGACTAACGTCCTTACTGAGGTGCTTCAGTCTGCAGCAAGCTCCACTGAGCCTCTGCTGCAATTCAATGAGGCCCTCATTGACGTTCTGCAGGGCACCTGGTCCAAGCCCTCCACAGTTCCTCCTGTGGACCGGAACGTCGCCAGGCGCCACCGCCCTGCTCCGGGCGACCCCAGTTTCCTGTCCCAACACCCTACCCCTGAGAGCCTGGTTATCCAGGCCTCCACCTCCCAATCCTCTTTCCCGACCGCCCCGCCGGACCGGGATTCCAAGAGACTAGAGCAGTTTGGCAAGAAGCTGTTCTCTTCCCTTAGTTTGGGCCTGCGGTCTTTGAACACCGCTTGTCTCTTGGACCGTTATTCCCACTCTCTGTGGGATGCGGTGGAGTACGCGCTGCCCCTGTGTCCGGAGGAGGTCCGGACACGACTTACCCAGGCTCTGGCCGATGGGAGGGATGCCGCGCGACATGCTATACGTTGTGGGCTTGACACCACGGAGTCGCTGGGTAGGGCCATTTCTACCACAGTGGCGCTTAGATGTCACGCCTGGCTGCGGTCCACGTCATTTTCGGGCGATGTCCAGAGCACTCTCATGGACATGCCGTTTGATGGCACTCGCCTGTTTGGCGAGAAAGCGGACAGTGCGCTGAACCGCTTTAAGGACTCCCGGGCTACGGCCAAGTCCTTGGACCTCTCGGCCCCGCGGTCGCAATCTTCCGCTTTTCGCCCCTTTCGTGGCCAAGGAAGGGGTGCCTCCTCACGTGCGCCTAGCCACCAGCCGCAGAACCAACCTGCGCGCGGTCGCGGACGTGGTTTCCGCTGAGGCGGTTCTGGAGGACGACGAGGTCAGCCCACATCCACCCCGGCAGCATCCGCCTCAAAGCCTTCCTAGTCCGAGCTTTCAGGCCCATTCCACGCCAGTGGGCGGCAGAGTTCGCCATCACCTGCTCCACTGGCGGTCCATCACATCGGACAGGTGGGTGCTGCAAATCGTCCGAAGGGGCTACTCCCTCCCCTTCGAGACGACCCCTCCAGCCATGCCACCGCAGAACCACCGTATCTCGGGGGATCATTTGAATCTTCTCCACGAGGAAGTTTCGGCCCTCTTGGCCAAGGGGGCCGTCCAGCGCGTTCCGAGTCCAGAAGTGGGTTGTGGTTGTTATTCCCACTACTTTCTGGTTCCCAAGAAGGGCAAAGGGGGCCTGCGCCCTATCTTGGACCTTCGGAACGTCAATGCCTTCCTCCGGAAGGAAAGGTTCAAGATGTTGACTTTGGCTCAGGTTCTAGCTGCCCTAGACCCCGGAGACTGGATGGTAGCGTTGGACTTGCAGGACGCATATTTCCACATCCCCGTCCTGCCGGCCCACCGGCGTTACCTGCGGTTCACGGTGGGCCAAGAGCACTTTCAGTTTACCGTGCTCCCCTTCGGCCTCACCAGTGCCCCTCGGGTGTTCACGAAAGTGATGGCGGTGGTCGCAGCTCATCTGCGCAGATCAGGGGTTCCAGTCTTCCCCTATCTCGACGACTGGTTGTTGAAGGCGGGCTCGCCCCAGGCAGTCGTCTCCCACCTCCAGACTACGGCGGATCTCCTGCATTTGCTGGGGTTTTCCATCAACGTGCCGAAGTCACACCTGAGTCCCTCTCAGAAGCTCCTTTTCATCGGAGCGGTTCTCGATTCGGCGCAGTTCCGGGTCTATCCACCGGAACAGCGGGTCCAGGATATACAGGCCCTGATTCCCATCTTTCGGCCTCTATCCTGGGTTTCGGTCAGGCTAGTGTTGCGGCTTCTGGGGCTGATGGCCTCCGGCATCCTACTAGTGCATCACGCCAGGCGGCGCATGCGGGCTCTGCAGTGGGACCTGAAGTTTCAGTGGGCCCAGCATCACGGAAACCTGTCCGACCATGTCTTGCTCTCGGAGGGCACTGCACAGCAGTTGCAGTGGTGGCTCACGGACCGCGATTGGGTCTTGGGCAGAAGCCTCTCCCTTCCCCAACCGGAGCATGTCGTAGTGACGGATGCGTCCCTCCTGGGATGGGGTGGCCATATGGGAGAGGCGGAGATCAGAGGCCTCTGGTCTCCGGCGGAGTCTCGTCTCCACATCAACCTGTTGGAGTTGAGAGCGATCCGGCTTGCACTGAAAGCCTTCCTTCCCTCTGTCAGGGGTAGTGTCGTGCAGGTGTTCATGGACAACACCACCGCCATGTGGTATTGCAACAAACAGGGCGGGGTGGGGTCGTGGACCCTTTGTCAGGAGGCTCTGCGCCTCTGGACGTGGCTGGAACACCAGGGCGTCACCCTAGTGGTTCAACATCTGGCGGGCTCTCTGAACGCCAGAGCAGATGAACTCAGCTGCCGGTGCATGATGGCTCACGAATGGCGTCTGAACTCCGAAGTGGCGCAAGGTCTCTTTCAGCAGTGGGGAGAGCCTTGGTTAGATCTATTCGCCACCGAAGAGAACGCGCAATGTCAGCAGTTCTGCGCGTTGGAATTTCCAAGGCGGCACTCGCTCGGCGACGCTTTTCGTCACGAGTGGAGTTGCGGTCTGTTGTACGCCTTTCCGCCTATACCACTTCTGCCCAGAGTGCTGAAGAAGATCAGGCACAACCAGACCCAAGTCATCTTGGTGGCTCCGTATTGGGCACGAAGGTACTGGTATCCCGAGCTACTCAGTATGTTGACCGATCCTCCGATACGTCTGCCCCTTCGGGAGGATCTTCTGTCGCAGCAGCAGGGGACGGTCCTCCACCCGAACCGGTCCAGCCTCCACCTCCATGCGTGGAGATTGAGCGGCGGCAGTTGATGCCATTTGACTTGCCTCCTGAAGTCTGTGATATCATTCTGGCAGCCAGGCGTCCCTCCACAAAGACGGTATACGCCTGCCGGTGGAACAAATTTGTGGCATGGTGCACAGCAAAGGCTGTGGATTCCCTTTCCGCCCCTCTTTCTGAGGTTCTCCTCTTTCTTCTTTCTTTGGCCCAGCAGGGCTCTGCCCTGGGCACCCTGAAAGGTTATCTTGCTGCCATCTCTGCCTTCTTACGGCTTCCTGATCAGCCTTCTCTTTTCAAGTCCCCTGTAGTTACACGCTTTCTAAAAGGCATTACTCACACGTTCCCTCCTGTCCCTTTTGTAATGCCTCAGTGGGACTTGAATCTTGTCTTAACATTCCTGATGTGCGCTCCCTTCGAGCCTCTTCACAATTGTCCTCTTCGTCTTCTGACTCTTAAGACTGCTTTTCTGGTAGCCATCACCTCGGCTAGACGGGTGAGTGAGCTCCAGGCTTTATCTTCAAAGCCTCCTTTTCTGTCTGTTCATCCGGACAAGGTTGTCCTTCGGCCTCGTCCCTCCTTTCCTCCGAAAGTGGTGACTCCATTTCATCTTGGGCAGTCTGTCACCTTGCCCACCTTCTTTCCGCCTCCGCATCCTTCCAAAGAGGAAGAGAGGCTCCACCGTCTGGACCCAAAACGTGCGCTCTCATTTTATTTGGACCGCACTAAGCAGTTCCGGGTGGACGACCAACTTTTCGTTGGATACGTGGGTGCTAAGAAGGGGAAAGCTGTGCACAAATGGACCATCTCTCGGTGGGTCGTTTTGTGCATCAAAATTTGTTACTCTTTGGCAAAAAAGGACCCTCCTGTTGGGCTGCTCGCCCATTCTACTCAGGCCACAGCGGCTACTACTGCTTTGGGACGGGGTGTCCATTTGCAGGACATCTGTCAGGCGGCGACGTGGGCTTCGCTACACACGTTTGCCAGGCATTATTGCCTTGACAGCCAAGTCCGGAGGGATGGCTTCTTTGGCCGTTCTGTTCTCCAGGACTTTCTGGTGTGATCTTGGTTCGCAGACCCACCACTGGGGATGGTATTGCTTGGGTATCTATTCTAAGGTGAGGAATCTAACTAACGTGTTTCTTTCAGATGAACAAGTTACTTACCTTCGGTAACGATGTATCTGTAAGAAACATTAGTTAGTTAGATTCCTTACCGACCCACCCATCCTCCCCGTTCTGCGAACTGACATCTAGGGTTAAGGTTGTCCTTTCAGGCCCCTAGATTTTATTTTTGGCACCAGTGTCGGTCTTTGCATGGCTTTGCGTTCCTGGCGCGGAAGGCTATGTACAAGAACTGACATCAGCGCGTGAGGGCGGCGTCTAAGTACTCCGACGACGTCATCCCGGCGCACGACGCCGACGACGGACGCGGAGCCACAGACGACGCCTAGCGACGCGCAAGGGGTATTGCTGACGAAAAATCTTCCGGATCCAGTCTGACGCCTGGGGATATTCTAAGGTGAGGAATCTAACTAACTAATGTTTCTTACAGATACATCGTTACCGAAGGTAAGTAACTTGTTCATATAGTTCAGGGCAAGAATAGATGATGGGCACTAATCAAATAATCATACTTCAAAGTGGCTGTGGCAGAAAACGTCACCGTTAGTCCTTTGTTATATCCAGAGTTCCGGTGTCCTTGCCATAGAGTGCAAAGAACATAAACTGTTGGATTATTTTGATCGCCTCTAACGTCTTTAGTCAAGCAAATACATCCAGTTCAAGAAATTTTTCCAGTGTACGGTAAAACAGTTCAAGAAAGTTTTCCCCGTGTATGGTCCAACGTCTGCGACCGAAATAATCCAACAGTTTATGTTCTTTGCACTCTATGGCTAGGACACCAGAACTCTGGATTTAACAAAGGACTAACATTGACGTTTTCTGCCACAGCCACTTTGAAGTACGATTATTTGATTAGTGCCCATCATCTATTCTTGCCCTGAAGAAGCCCTTTTTAAGGTGAAACGCATTGGCCGTACGCTTCTGTAAAAATGATAGAAGAAATAAAGAACCTTCAACGCATAACGAAGAAAAATTGTGAAGAAATTATTTGCTATCTTTTGATAAGTTACTTTACTAAATTGACATTGTCTCTCATCATCTTGTTCAAATTGTATTTTATTTCTGGCCAAATGGCAGCTGGTCATTTCAGGTAGGCAATGCAGGCGTTAAGATATACTAGTGACTAGACTGGATGGTGCAGTGTCGAGTAAACTTGCTGCCATTCTGTGTCTTGGATATTTGAAAAGGGCTTCATCGTATCTAATACACAGCTCATTTTCACTGCATAGTGGGACAGGGAAGGAAAGCGTTACTACAGGGATTCTTTTTTATATATTATTTATTTCACCAGTGCATACAAGGGACAGTCTACGAATTGCTGTGCTTGCCTACAACAGGACCTTAGAGTTCACGCGTTTGGCTAGTTCTTAAATAACTCTCAGGACCTTAGTCCTTTTACAGTGTCAACCACTACTACCAGTCTAAACCTCGCTCGTTTTTTGTCCTTCATATATGTAATTTATCAAGCATTACAGTTAATTTTGTAAAGTACATTTTGTTTGCATTCTGCTTGAATACATTTGTTGCATATTGGCAGAACCTCAGGCAAATATTATGCATAGTTTACATCATATCAGTAAAGTACTTGAATCCTATAATGCTAATATATGCATAGAGTGCAAGGAATTACCATTTTGGAGCACAATGATTGTGAAGGAAAATTATAGTCGATTAATTACTTAATTGCAAACACAAAAATACGAAATATAGCACATGCTACAATAAGAATAGATGTGATGAAAACCTATATACAAATTTAAAACACCAAACTCTAATAAAAAACATGTCAATTTTCGATTTCCAAATAACAACCAAATATGGTCAATGATTGAGGTCTAAATAGAAGATAGGCAGATTTTATAAAAGCCCAGATCTTCATAATATTATTAGATCGAAATAAATATAACCCATTGGATAGTGCTGTGCTACCAACATTGGTCTTTTCTGATCTAAGACCATATGTCATAATTTATAGATTCCTTTTCAAGATTGCATCCATTGACAAGGGAATACCCTCATATGTAAAGGACATATTTATATATATCTATGTCAATTCAACATCAACTAACTGTGTCCCCCACATTGATGTTTAAAATGCAAATTGCATTAATACGGCATTGGCATTACTCAGTTCAGACAGAGAGTTATACCACATAGTCGATGCAGTGAACATCCACTCAATAGTTAATAAGTGTAATTAACTAAGAGAATTGTACTATATGTATCACTGCAAAGTGTATATAAAGGATGTTCTTAGTCACAAACAAAGTGCTATATGCATCCTGGAACAAATTATCTGACAATTTGGCCTTAAAGCTCAAGTTCATTTAAAGTGCTAATGCGTAAATATATAATGCTGACAAAGCTTTTTTACTGGACCAGTAGTCCCTTAGGGTTCATTAAAGTGCTTCATTATGCAGATCTATGACAGATACTCCTAAAGTGCTAATGATTATATATAAAGTGCTGCATAGTGTCCTTTGAGTTAAAAATAATCCTCTAAGATATTATTAAAATATTAAGAACCTCATATTTGTTCATGTTGACTGAGATGTAGTTAACTAGTCGTCCCCAATACAACATCCAACGATTGTTGTTGTATAAAGTGCTGAAACGTAAAAGGTTAGTTTAAGACATCAATTTGTCATTTAACTAAGGTGCTAATATATGCTTCATTATCAAATTAAGACAGTCCTACATACTCAACTGCATTTCACATGATCTGAAAATTAAAGAATGTATCATCTAAGCAAATCTGAAATTGGTTATATTACAGAGTTTTTGAATCTTCAGTGATGGAGGAAAAGAGGCAGATCACCACAGTTTATAAATGTACACATAGTTCTGCATCCAGGCTGTGTCCCATTGGTATTTCAGTTCCTATTGACAGAATGAGTCTTGATTCCATTTTTCTCAATTGTAGTTGTCTGGCACCCCCTCTCTCATTTTTATTTATATGTTTAATACCAAAGTACTGGAGGTATTTTGTTTCTCCTTAATGTTCCTCTGAAAAGTGGGTCACAATGGGATATGAATAGTCTTTGTTTTTGATTGCTCTTAACTGCAGTAATATCCTTAACTTCCTTGTTAACAGTGCTGCCAACATACTGTCAGTGTTACAGGTGATGTATTTTTCTATCTTTTCTAATCTCCCATTTTGTAATCTATAGTTCTTTTTGTTCACCCCATGTTTGCAAGCCTTACATTTGGCACATTTCCAAATCCCGGTTGGCTGAGCCAGCTTGTCTTTGCAGTTTTCTTGGGTCGGAGGTGACTTTGGGTCAAAGTATCTGATAGAGTAGCAGTCTTGTATCTTATTCCGGGTTGGTCTTGTAGGGTTACATTTAAAACTCGATCTGATTTCAGGATGTTCCAATGCTTTTGCATTATCTTTCTGATTTCCTTATGTTGTTGGTTATAATCAATAATTAGTCAAATGTTCCCTCCATCGTCATTCAGGACTGCCTCTTTGTAAACCAGTAATTCCCTTCTAGGATGAGTGGATGCCCTTTTTCATTGCTTCTTCAATCACTGTCAGAGGATATCCCCTCATGAGGAAATGATTTTTTATATCCGCGATTTCATTTTTGAAATCTTTCCTCAGAGCAATTTCTATGGGCCCTCAACATTTCTCCATAGGGGATACTCCATCGTACTTTCAATGAGTGACCACTATTCCCATGTAGAATGCTTTTACATCAGGTCTCTTTTCTGTGCAGTTTAGTGCTGATACTTATAGTTCTTATTGACACTTCTATATCTAGGAAGGGGATGCAGTCTGTACTTGTGTGGGTAAAGGTCAGATTTAGATTATTATTATTGGGATCTGTTATGAACTCATCCTGTTCTCTGCCTTCACCCTCCCAAGTAGCAAGGAGGTTGTCGATGAATCGTGACCATAAGACCACTTTCTCCAATTTTTCCATGTTGCTTTCAGTCCAGACAACCTTAGTCTCCCAGTACTCCATCAGGAGATTCACAGTTGGAAAGAAAGATGTGCCCATTGCGGTTCCATGTTGCCAATATTGACATCCATTGAACAAAAAGATGTTATGAGTCAGACAAAATTCCAACATTTCGGTCAGTACATTGGAGTGTTCCAATGTACTGCTTTCATCCCATCTTCGTGTTTGATGGATGTGTGCAGAGACACAACATCTATCGTGGCCATCGTATACGTGCCTTCCATGGTATATGTTGGATTTTGTTCAAGAAATCCATTGAATCTCTCAGGTACGAACGCAATGCTGTTACATGCAGTGCTAGGAAGAGGTCGATATACTGTGAAGTGTTCTCTAATAGTTCTCTAATAGAGAGTTCACAGAGCTGACTATTGGATGACCTGGTTGATTGGTTAAGCTCTTGTGGATGTTTGGGAGAAAATACATTTTAGGTGTGATCGGATGTAGGATTTTAAGATATTTATATAGGATTATGTAGGATTTTAAGTTAATTATATTCATTATCAGCAATTAGTTGTTGATTCCATAGTTTCAAATGTTCATGATATTCTATTTTGATCCTCTCAAACAGTTTTCACCTTTGTATAATGTTGTCTATTCCGCAGTTGTCTATCGGCCTCCATTTGGTATTTCTCCAGGTCCTGTACAACAATATTACTGCCCTTATCTGAGGATCTGAGGGCTTAATTATGATTTCTGTAGCTTCTCGAAGTTCTTTAAGACCTAATCTCGCCTGAGAGGTGATGTTACATCTGCCCATTCTTCCCCTTTTGGTTTTTGCCAGTTTATTCAAGTCCTCAATTACCAGTTCTTGAAATAGCTTAATTTTATTACATGGTGGTAATTGAGGACAAAATTTAGACCTCAATTTCAATCCACTGGCTCCTGTTTCACCGGTGTCTATATTTTGTTCACAGCAGACCTATATATCCATCAACTCTTCTGTTCGAACTCTTGTAGTTTACTCATTTGATTCCAGTTCCAGATCTACTATTGCTCTAGGCAAGGAATGTCCTTGCATGTTAGAGGAATGGCCTCTCCCAGGATGTGTGGTAGTCTCATGGCGGGGATTTGTCTTGAAGTGTTTCTTTTGTTTCATTTTATATAGATTAGCTCTTAGATTTGCAATATCATATTCCGTGTCCGGGCAGAAGGAGAGTCCCTTATTGAGGATTTTTATTTGGCCTTCTGTCAGTTCTTTTTTTGAAAGGTTAACTACCAGATTTTCTTGAATTAATGTTTTTTTGATGATTTTGGCTTTTGTTTTTTTTATTTTTTATTTAGGTTTTCCCTCTTACGCTGCCTCTTTGGGTCTTGGTTTGCCTCTCCCTCTGCCTACTCTGGCTACGTTCCCTCCCCCTCTTTGTTGCGTGTTCACCCAACCAGTCCCAGCTCCTCAGAAAAATCCAACTTTCCATGGTTTGACTCCTCATCTGCAGAACTCAGTTCAGAGCGGTCAGCTGTCACATCAGAGGCTCCTTTAGAGTCCGTTGCTTTGTCCATCAATGCTTTATTCCTTATCATATTTATGAGCAAACATGTAGATCGGTCCATCCTGGTAATCTATTCGATCCCGGTTGGATTTACTTGCCCTACTCTTCTCTATATCAGCTTCATGTTTCTCCAATCTCTTTTCCATTTGTTACGATTTGGTGATATCTTCATTGACTGGATATTTGTCTAGCTCATTTTCCAATTCTTGAATTTTCTCTGTTAATATTTCCAATTTTCTCACTGCATGAATGATTAATGTCCACATAAGCTTGAAAGAACATAAATTTGTATCTTTCTGCCATGTTTTGATAAGATCATCATCTAAGTCGTTGAGAGTGGGCAGGATCAAAATTCTTAATCCTCTTGGAATCCTTTTATATTCAATATATTTCCTTAGGGATGTCATTTCCCACCACCTATTTAGCTCACTTGCCCGAGCTCTCTCCAGTTCTTTTATGATTGTGTTGCATTTCTATTTTATCCTCAACCAACTTCACTGGGTTGCGGGATGATGTTCTATTCTCGTCATTCTGCAGTTCACTCTCTCTCGGATTCCTATGTTGCCTGCATTCTTCCATAATTATGCAAAACTCAATTTCCCAAAATGCACTCGAAAGATGAATGACCCTAAAGATAACCCCGTACTATGTTCACGCTGTCTGCGTGAGCATATGAGCCGAGCTATGCCTTTTAATTAATGAGTTGTTTTGTATGTGACAAGTGTTGTCCTGCCGTGCCGTCTCCGTGTTGTAATGGAACTTCGCAACAGAGGTTTGTTGACAGCGGGTGATCGGATCCACATCCACTGTCTGCACAATCTGCAGGCTCTTTTCTACGCGGCTTCATCTGCATATGCTGCCACTTCGCGCAATAACCACTCCGCGCTGTAGTTAAGCGTAAAAGGCCATTTATTGGGACCAGGCTGCACAAACCAAATACATAACCAACAACCTCAATTAACGATAACAATCTCCAACATCAACCTTTTCCTCCCTCCACTCACTCCCTCCACATAGCTCCCAACTAGCCTCTCATTCCACTCATGACCTTTTCAGTTCTTCATCCATTTCTTCACTTCTCTTCAAGCATCCTCCCCTGTATCACCTGCCATTGAACTAATGCATCCGGCCCCCCGTCATTCACTCCCCCCCCCCCCCCCCCCTTCCCTCAGGGATGGGTGTGCCCGTCAGTGACTCCCCCACCCTTCCAGAGTACCACCACCCCTGCAACCTGTCCTAAACTGGCACACTCTGCTTACCCAGCTCCTTCACCCCAATAAACTGTAGGGTGGGCGGGTGGTTCTTAATTAACCTTATCCCTCCCGATGGTGCCGGAATGCATGATGAGTAAGTTGCCTTCCTCCCCTGCATTCTTATACCCCACCTCTCAACCCCAGCCTAGCCCTTCTGATGGATACATCTGCCAGTGGATTCCTCACCTTGTGAATATCCCCTGCGCCAGCAACATTCGGAAACTTTTGTAGCAGTCCACGCCGATGGGGTCGAAGATGACGTCACAGAGACACTGCTCCGCTCGCGACTCCGCTGACGTCACCGGCTCCATAAGAAGACCTCGTCGGCGTGATGACGTCAGTTCCCTTTTTTCCGCGCCGTCGACGCCAACAGATTTCGGGAATCGTTGCTAGTAGCTTCACTTGTTACTTTGTGTTTATTCTGATTTTCTCTGTTTTTCATTGAAAAATGTCGACGAGAAAGTCTGGGTTCAAGCCTTGTCGTGAATGTGGCAAGCACATGTCTATCACCGACCCGCACGACGATTGTGTTTGGTGTTTGTCATCAGACCACGATGTGGAAGGCTGCTCGAATTGTAGGAAGATGAGCTCGAAGGCGCTTAAAGAAAGAGAGGCAAAACTCTTCATCGCCAGAATGAAGAAGAAGGCGAAAAGAGGAAGAAGGAGGTCTGGATCCAGATCGAGGTCGAGGTCGGCGTCCAAATCGACTTCGGGGCATGCTTCAAAGAGTAAGAAATATAAGAAGAAGAGGAGGCATTCCTCGCATCATCATTCAGATAAAGGTTCGGCTCCGAAATCGAAGTCGCCTGCTCGACGTCGGAGAGAGTCGGTGTCTCCTTCTCCGGTCCCGGCTTCACCTCCAGCTCCATCTCCAGTGGCTTCGCCGGCTCCAGCTGAATCTCCGGTGCCGGTGTCATCTCCGACGCCGGTTCCATCTCCGGCTCCAGCAAGTCCTCCGTCTCCGTCTCCGACTCCAGTCCCGGATGATGATCGTCAGGCTCCGGATGAGACAGTGACGCCGCTTGTTCCACCGTCGGCACCGGCAGGCCGGAGTCCAGTGTTACCTGACCAGTATCCTGCTTTTCCTGGTCCAGGTCAAGACCCTACGCATTATCTGAATGCAATGTACGGGCTATTTTCAAGGGCCATGTATGCCCCTGGTGCACCTATGGGTCCGATGGGTCCAATGGCTTACAATTTGGGAGTGCCGCAGGTTTACCCTCAAGCTCCGTTTATGCCCTTCTATCCAGCGACGCCGTCTTGGCAGCTACTGGCGCCGAGGACATAGACGCCGCTTCCCTCTTCACCGGCGCCGGCTCGACTTCGTTCGACGCCGGCTGCTCCGGCTGATCCGCGTTCGACGCCGCTGCCGGCGCCGTCGGATTCGAACACGGCGCTGCCGACGCCGCTGGTGCGGATTCGTTCAAGAAGGGAAGCGCAGAGAGTGGTGGATGAAAGACGCTTTCTGGTGGAAGAGGCTGAAGAGGGTGAGTTGGCTGACTCTGACGATGTGAATGATGAAATAAAGGAGGCAAGTGGACTGGAATTGTCTCCAGAGTGGGAGATCACTCCACCATCGGATGAGCCCTCTAAAGAAGCTGCGCCATATCATGCGGTGATTAGAAAAGCTGCGGAATTGTTGGATCTCCAATTGCCGACAATGGAATTTAAATCTAATATTCTAACTGAGGTGTTGCATTCACCTGCTGCTGTCTCAGAGCCTTTGTTGCCTTTTAACAAAGCTATTATGGAACCTGTGCTAGAGGTATGGCGCAAACCTTTTTCAGCTCCTGCAGTCTCCAGGGCAGTCGCAAGGAGATATAGAGTGGCTCCAGGGGATCCTGAATTTTTATCTTCGCACCCTTCGCCTGAGAGCTTGGTGGTTCAGGCGGCTTGTTCGGGGCGATCAAAAGGGGCATTTCCTCAGGTTCCAGGAGACAGGGAGGCCAAGAAGGTGGACCAATCGGCCAAAAAGGTCTTTTCATTGGCCAGTATGGCTCTGAAGTCATCAAACGCAACGTGTTTGTTGGGGCGTTATATACACGCTCTTATGGACTCGGCAAAGAAGTTGGCACCGAAGCTGTCAGAAGAGGATAGGGCCGGCTTCAATGAGGTATTATCTGATGCCCAGGCGGCTGCTCGCCAAGTTATCCAAAGTGGCCTGGACACAGCTGACTCAGTTGCCAGAGTAATGGGGTCTTCGGTTGCCACCAGGAGGGGTGCGTGGCTGAAGTCTTCGGAATTCTCTTCTGATGTGCAGTCGACTTTATTGGACTTACCTTTTGATGGGTCAGGTTTGTTCGGGAAGAAGGCAGATGCTGCTCTCGAACGCTTTAAAGAAAGTAAGGCTACGGCTAGGTCATTGGGCCTTCAATCCCAGCCGAGAGGAACTTTCAAAAGGTATAGAGGTTTTGGAAGGGCGACTTTTCGCACTTATAGACCAACCCAGCAGCAGCAGCAGCAGCAACAGCAAGGTTCTTCGTCCAGGGGATACAGAGGAAGGATCAGGGGTCGCTCACGTGGCCGTCAACTCTCCTCCTCCTCTTCCTCCTCCTCAGCCCCTCCCACCACCGCAAAGCAGCCCTAGATCCAACATTCCGGATCATGCTGGTCCTGTGGGGGGGCCGGCTTACCCATTTTCTACAAGATTGGGAGTCTGTAACTACGGATCTCTGGGTTCTAGATCTTGTAGAAAATGGTTACGCCCTTCCCTTTCGGGAGTTCCCTCCAAATTACCCTCCTTGCCAGGGAGCTTGCTCGGAGGACCACCGTCTTCTCCTGCAGGAGGAAGTCCTGAAGTTGTTTCAAAAAGGTGCGATAGAGGTGGTTCCGGAGCAGGAGAGGGGTCAGGGATGCTACTCCCGGTATTTTCTGATTCCGAAAAAGGACGGCAGATTGCGTCCGATATTGGACCTCAGAATCTTGAACTTTTACCTGAAACAGGAGAAGTTCAAGATGCTCACTCTTGCGCAGGTTCTGCAGGCGCTGAATCAGGAGGATTGGATGGTGTAGCTCGATTTGCAGGATGCGTATTTCCACATCCCCATCCTGAAGTCGCACAGGAAGTATCTCCGGTTTACGGTAGGGTCGCAACATTATCAGTTTGCGGTCCTCCCGTTTGGTCTTACTTCGGCACCTCGAGTCTTCACAAAGGTGATGGCAGTGGTAGCAGCTCATCTCAGAAGGTCGGGGATTTCAGTTTTCCCTTATTTGGACGACTGGCTGATCAAGGCGGAGTCGTCGGAGAAGGTGCTGTGTCATCTGCAGGATACAACTCGGCTGTTGTACAGATTGGGTTTTTCGATCAATGTGCCCAAATCTCACCTGGTGCCCTCTCAGCGCAACCTGTTCATAGGAAATGATTCCTTTATTTTACAACGGAGCGGTTGTTCCAGTTCTGAAGGTCCTTCGCCTGCTCGGTCTGTTCGCTTCCTGCATTCTGTTGGTCAGCCATGCACGCTGGCGCATGAGGGCGCTCCAGTGGTGCGGATCTATCATGGTGGAGCGTGGAGGGCAATCTGTCCCAGGGAAAGCCCTTTCATTTACCTCCATCGGTGGCCACAGTGATAACGGATGCATCCACCTTAGGGTGGGGTGCTCATCTGGGGGATCTGGAGATCAAGGGTCTTTGGTCTCCAGAGGAAAGGTTGCTTCACATCAACCTTCTGGAGTTACGGGCGATACGCTTGGCGCTCAAGGCCTTCCTCCCTTCCCTTCGCGGTCAGTCTGTTCAAGTCCTGACGGACAACACTACCGCGATGTGGTATATAAACAAACAGGGAGGAGTGGGGTCTCTTTGTCTTTGCAGAGAGGCCCTGCGTCTATGGTCCTGGGCTCAGGACCATCAGATTTGTCTAATGGCAAATCATCTGGCCGGGGTTCTGAACGTGCGTGCGGACAGTCTCAGTCAGCAGTTCTCCGCCGACCACGAGTGGAGGCTTCATCCGGAGGTGGTTCGTCACGTCTTTCGGACGTGGGGGACACCCCGGGTGGACCTGTTTGCCACTTTCGAGAACGCGCACTGCCCGTCATTCTGCAGTCTCCAGTATCCGATGCAGGGGGCGTTGGGGGACGCGTTTCAGTTGAGTTGGGGCTCACGGCTCCTTTACGCATTTCCTCCCATACCCTTGATTCTTCGGGTTCTGAGGAAGATTCGCCAAGACCGGGCCCAAGTTATATTGGTCGCCCCGGATTGGCCGAGAAGGGTGTGGTATACAGATCTTCTCCACCTCTCCTTGTGCCTTCCGCTCCGTCTCCCTCTGAGGGCAGACCTCCTCTCGCAGTCGGAGGGGCAGGTTCTACACCCCCACCTCCAGAGCTTACACCTTCATGCCTGGAGATTGAACGGGGCAACCTGAATTCCTTCTCTCTCCCGCCAGATGTGGTGGATGTTATTTTATCGGCCAGGCGACACTCCACCAAATCTATTTATTCATATAGGTGGTCTAAATTTGTTCTCTGGTGTGGAGAGAGGTCCATTGATCCCTTAAAGGCTCGTCTGTCTAACATTCTACAGTTTGCCCTTTCTCTGGCTCAGCAAGGCTTTGCTGTGGCTACTGTGAAAGGATATTTATCGGCTCTATCGGCTTTCCTTTGTTTGCCGGATCAGCCGTCGTTGTTCAAGTCTCCTATTGTTCTTCGTTTTATAAAGGGCCTTACAAACAAATTTCCTCCTACTCCATTTATTGTGCCTCAATGGGACTTAAACCTTGTCTTTACCTATCTCATGGGTTCTCCCTTCGAGCCCTTACACAAGTGTCCCCTGAGGCTCTTGTCTTTTAAGGCGGTATTCCTCGTTGCAATTACCTCGGCAAGGAGGGTAAGTGAGCTTCAAGCTCTAAGTTCGAAGCCCCCATTCTTGACCATTCATGCTGAACGAATGGTACTCAGGACCAGGGCTGCGTTTTTGCCTAAGGTGGTAACTCCCTTCCATCTGGGGCAGTCCATTACCCTTCCTTCCTTTTATCCTCCCCCACACCCTTCCAAGGAGGAGGAGAGACTTCACCGTTTGCACCCTAAGAGGGCGGTGAGCTTTTACCTGGACAGGACAAAAGACTACAGGATTTATGACCAGCTCTTTGTGGGCTTTGCTGGCTGCAGAAAGGGTCATGCGGTGCACAAGCGCACCCTTTCCAGATGGATTGTACTATGCATCAAGATCTGCTACTCCCTAGCTGGTAAGGAGCCTCCGGAGGGTTTGAGGGCTCATTCTACCAGGGCAAAGTCTTCTACGTCTGCTTTATCTAGGGGTGTTCCTGTGGAGGACATTTGTAGGGCGGCAACTTGGGCCTCCCTCCACACCTTCGCAAAACATTATTGCTTGGACACCGAGGTGAGGAGGGACGGACATTTTGCTCGTTCCGTCCTTCAGGATTTTCTGGTATAGGGGGATGGACACCCTCCTCCGGGAGTGGGGACTGCTGTGGAATCTATTCACAAGGTGAGGAATCCACTGGCAGATGTATCCATCAGAAGAACAAGTTACTTACCTTCAGTAACGCTTTTTCTGGTGGATACAGTATCTGCCTGTGGATTCCTCACTGACCCACCCGCCTCTCCGTTGTCCATCCTTCTATACCTAAGGTTCTGTTAATAATGTTTTAGTCTACTATTCTGATGATGGTATTTCAAAAATGTATATGTTACTGTCAAAGGCATTGTGTCTTTCTTTGGCCTTTTTATTCATTCTCCACACTATGTGTGTTGATTTGCATATTGTGTACTGTGTATACTGTGTATATATTGCTGTCAGTCCATCCGTGTGCCTCGAAGGCACGGAAAAAAGGGGCGGAACTGACGTCATCACGCCGACGAGGTCTTCTTATGGAGCCGGTGACGTCAGCGGAGTCGCGAGCGGAGCCGTGTCTCTATGACGTCATCTTCGACCCCATCGGCGTGGACTGCTACAAAAGTTTCCGAATGTTGCTGGCGCAGGGGATATTCACATGGTGAGGAATCCACAGGCAGATACTGTATCCACCAGAAAAAGCGTTACCGAAGGTAAGTAACTTGTTCTTCCTGCACGAAAGACCCCAGGGGAAGACTAGTCTGCGACTTTGCTTCCCCCGGGGCCCACCATAGCCCTAGGACCACCGCCCGCACTCAAAACGCTTCCACTGAGGCGTATTGGTTTCAGGCTGTGATCCCAGCCAGTCGTGCTCTGAATCACGTGCACAGGCTTACAGTCAGAGGATTCACATCATCCTTTGGTCTCAGCAGTATCTCCAGCAACTTTCCACGATACCGGTGAAGTGGCTGCTATTCCGCTCCGTTTCGCCTTCTCGCTCCGGTGCAGCTAATTGCAGCGCAGCAGCTGCATGTCTTCATTTCAAAAGGGCTTCATCGTATCTAATTCACAGCTCATTTTCACTGCGGAGTGGGACAGGGAAGCAAAGTGACATTTATGGTATCTTTTTTTATATATTATTTATTTCACCAGTGCATACAAGGTACAGTCAACGCGTTTCGGTGCTTTCCTTCAACAGGACCATAGAATCCACGCACATGGCTAGTCCTTAAATAACTTTCAGGACCTTAGTCCTTTTACAGTGTCAACCACTACCAGACTAAACCTCACTTGTTTTTTGTCTTTCATACATGTAACCCATCAAACATTACAGTTCATTTTGTAAAGTACATTTTGTTTAAGTTCTAAACTTGTTGCATGTGGGCTGAACCTCCGACAAATATTATGCATGTGTGTATATATATATATATATATATATATATATGTATATATATATATTACCTACTGGCAGTTGCCAGTAGGTAGTTATAGTTGGGACCTATTTTCCATAGGAAATCCGCAACATTCTATTTGGAATAACGTTGGCGCCGATTGAAGAATCTTCGCGAAATTTTCCAAACTTTTGGCCAGCTCAGGTCCGCTCCTATCCTGAAAATTTCACGGTGATTCGACAAGCGGGGGCTGAGAAAAAAGAGGGTCCCAAAACGCATTTTCCCCATGCATTTTCGCATAGGACCTGTTGAGGCAGCTACAGCCCAAACTGCTGAACGGAATTGCACCAAATTTGGCAAAGAGGTAGTCCTCAGTTCAGACTTGTGCCTTTTGCTTAAATGGTGTAAATCAGTTCAGTAGTTCCTGAGAAAATTAGAGTTAAAAAGATAGATATATCTGGGCGGAGCCTTACCACACATCTCATCGTGAGATCTAATTGGTTGTCAGTACTTCATCCAAGAAGTGTTGGCAGCCATCTTGGAACCAATATACATGATAGCACCTCATTAAAAAGCATTGCAGTTAATAGAAGGTTTTAAGACTTTAGTTACATTATAAATCCTTTGTTGATGGTACCATACTCCTTTTAGGAATTGTGGTGTGTTCTAAGGTGATTTTACCATGTGAAAAAGCCTTCTGCTGTGATATCATGAATCATGTTTGAGAGAAAACTATTTTCTCATGCTTTTCCCACAGAGGTTTGGAAGGTGATCTATAAGCTAAACTGAGAGCATATTTTCTGTAAATTCACATTTTCTTTCTCAGTCATGTGAGAATGAAGTCTGACATTCTCAGTAAAACATGTACATCCAACAAGCGCAGAGACTGTCAGTTGATTCCTTTGTGTTCTACTGCAGCTTCCCAGAGTGTTCTAAAGAACAACTAGAGCGCTAACAGTCCTACTTATGATAAACGTATTGCACACCTGAAGCCATCTTGATTGGAATAAAGTGGTAACTCTTAAAACATTTAATTTAAAAAGGAACATAATGAGGGGTTCATTTTGCCATAGAAAGTATGATTAGTGCTGCAGAAAGATAAATTAGGGCACATTTTGAGTGACTTCTCAAATCCTCTTCTATTTCATTAAAAAAATTCTGACATGCAGACTGAAACATGCACTTTCAATACCAGCAGCAGACTTCCCTGGTGAGCAGTAGCTTTACTACAGTGATCTAATGAGCAACTAGAGTGCTAACATTCAGAATTTATGGCAAATGTGTGACACATCTGAATGCCTTCTCGATGGAACCAAAGTAAAAAACTGAAAGTATTTCCTACTGAGGAGACTGTAGTAAATGAGGAAATTAGGAAACTTCATAACAAATAAGTCTCCCAAAATGGCCACCAGAGACAAAAGAGCCCAAATGTAGCCCAAATATCACCCAGATGTAGCCCACATGTAGCCCAATGACAGAAGTGTGCAAAACACTTATTTTTTGTGTTTTTGCAGTTTAATATAGTGCAGACTTGTCAGGTATTGGAGTGCTTTACATGAGCATTGGTTACATCACAAGAACAAATTCATTTTGGTTGTAGACATGGGGAGATTAAGTGATTTGACCAGAATCACAGAATGTCGAGCTGAAGCAGAAACTCCAACCTGGTTCCCCAGTTGCAAAGTCTGCAGCTCTGGAAGTAACATCACATCCTCTCCCATAAGTGTATGAAAACGCTGTATGGGTGGAAAGTTCTGGACTTACGGCGCTACAGTTGTCAGGGCCCAAATTTACATGTGGCACAATCCTCGTGAATGGCTACACCCAAGAGCCATTGAAAGGGTAAAGTTGATAAATGGTGGAGGCTGGTGCCTTCTTAAATGGTCCAAGTCAGTGGAAAATCAACATCAAGAATTTTGCTCAAAATGAAAATGCTTGTGATGTTTTTATTACTAGTAGGCAATGCAGATATAAGTTGCGAAAGGAAAAGCAAACAAGCCGACACGTGTTTCGCCCTAGTGGCCCATTGGCCTTGGGCTTTTTCAAGGCTAAATGATTTGAAAATCAAGAAATAAAAATAAGTTGAATACAGAATTGGGTGAGAAAAGTGAAGGAGAAAAAGAAAGAGTATGGTGGATTTACCAAAAGGGTAATTTGGGGGAAAAAGGAGAGTAGGGAGCAGTCAAAGAAAACAGATGATGATAGGGGAAGAGGAAACCCAAAAATTTCAAAGTGAGGGATGGAGAGAGAGAGAGGGAGGGAAGAGAAACACAGGGGGAAGGGAAGTAGTCAAGGAAAACACGTTGGGAAGGAAAGGAGAGAAACGATAGGAGAGAGATGATAGTTCAAGAAGGAGAGAAGAGATCAAAAATAGGGCTTATTAGTGGTGCATTATTGGCTGTATTAAATCCCCCCGCTTGTTTTTCATGAACCAATACATAATAGCACTGACCCTAAAATAATTACTAACTTCCTTGCATGAGAGTCGCTCCTAGTTTCTTATTTGGCTATACCACTTTACACTATGCTGCCTCTTTTCCTTTCCTTATTTCATTTACAGATTTTGTGATGTACTATGTAAACCAGTTGAAAACGCAATACGCTAAGTATGCCTCATATTACTTATTATACATTTAATAATGTTCTGCATGAATCATTCACAACCTTTCTCCCTTACTTAGAGACCATACCAAGTATTCTCATCTGCCATCCCCAACTCTGATGTGTGTCTGTGTTTTCTTCTGCTACACAGTTTGGTTATCCTTTCGAACCTTCCTTACACACTTTATCATTAATTATTGACCCATGATAGACTCATACTGAATCTTCACAATACTGCCTCTCGTTTTTACACCAGATATCAGAGAAGCCGTTTTTTGTTCCACATTTATTTTATTTTCGCCTATTTTACGTTATGATCCTCCTCTTGCTATTATTAGCATTTAATAATGGTTTTCTAACAACCTAACCTCTGCTAAAATAACCCTCATAACCTTACCGACAATATTATTAGTTACTAGTAACATAGTAACTTTTCAGTGGCCTCACTCGCACGTCAGCATTCCTTATTTTGCTGACGTCAATGCAATTTGAGCCTGAACCCTTCTGACAGCTTTGTTCTCCGAGACCGCAGAGACTCATTTACTTCATCCGCAGGTGAGAGAGGCCCGCTCCTTTTCCCCTTCTGCGACATGGAACTAGAATTGTGTTTGAGAATAAGTCACTCTGAACTAGTAACCTCTTAATGTGGTTCATGCGCCATTTGTCAAAACGCTCTGAATTAATCTCACGCTCAGCACGTCAGTTTTGTTCATTACCGTACCGGCTATAACTATTCTGCGCAGCCTTTAATCACCGTGTCTTACCCAAATGCCACTGACTTTGGATCTAGTAACGCCGTACTAAGCATGCATTACTTAAACGCCACTGACTTTAAAATTAGTAACGCCTCATATAGCGCGCACTGTCATTTGCATCTCTCTTGTAGTTTGTTTTACTGGCAAAGCACCTTATGTTTTCTTATGCTCACATCCCCTGTGGCTAGTGCAATGTTCTGGCATTTACAGCGTCCCTGTTCCCTTAAATATTAAGTCCCATTTTGGCCCATTTTTAAATAGAGACCACTATTAAATCTAGATTCTATGAGTGACCTTTTGAACCATTTGCTCTCTCATTTAGGAAGACCTTGCTTTTTACTGAAAACCGGTAAGCAGCCTTTCTTTCCACCTGTACAACTAATGAGATACTTTGTTTTGTTCGTTTGTCCTTATGGATTTTTCCCTCCTTTCGCCTGCAAATCTAACTTTCCTTTGACTCTCTTCTCTGGTGTCAGCAATAAACGTTATATTTTCTCTTGGTGATATTATATCGTTTTTTCTTGATGAACCTACCACTTTAATCTGCAGGCTATGCGCCCATCGACGTTTATCTCATGTTACCAATTGCCTTCTAAAACTATCACACACTTCCTTTTTTCATGACTTACCCTTTCCTTTTTCATCTTAGGACCCTACTAATCTCAGGTACAACTACACCTCCGGTATAGCATTGTTGATTCTGCCCTGTTCATGCTGTTGCGCCTAGGATTCTGTTACTAATGTTATGATTCTACTATAATAGTAATGTGTCAATGCACCCAATATGACTTGTGTATTGATATTATGTCATCTATGTACATATTCACCTGCCATATTCTGCTTTATGTGAAAATGAAATGTCACCACTAATAAGCCCTATTTTTGATCTCTTCTCTCCTTCTTGAACTATCATCTCTCTCCTATCGTTTCTCTCCTTTCCTTTCCAACGTGTTTTCCTTGACTACTTCCCTTCCCCCTGTGTTTCTCTTCCCTCCCTCTCTCTCTCTCTCCATCCCTCACTTTGAAATTTATGGGTTTCCTCTTCCCCTATCATCATCTGTTTTCTTTGACTACTTCCCTATTCTCCTTTTTCCCCAAAATTACCCTTTTGGTAAATCCATCATACTCTTTCTTTTCCTCTTTCTCCTTCACTTTTCTCACCCAATTCTGTATTCAACTTATTTTTATTTCTTGATTTTCAAATCATTTTAGCCTTGAAAAAGCCCAAGGCCAATGGGCCACTAGGGCGAAACACGTGTCGGCTTGTTTGCTTTTTCTTTCGCAACTTATATCTGCATTGTCTACTAGTAATAAAAACATCACAAGCATTTTCATTTTGAGAAAAGTTCTTGATGTTGATTTTCCACTGACTTGGACCATTTAAGAAGGCACCACCCGCCACCATTTCTCAACCTCTCCCATAAGTGCAACATTTAATCAAGTGGTCAACTGGATAAAAAAACATAAAGATAACAAATAATTTAAAAGTGCTTTGTCGCTATTTGAAAACTCAGAAAATATGTCCTCATTTTATTTTTTTAGAGCACTAACCATTAATTTTTATGCCAATAAGACCCTCTCATATATGTAATTTCTAACGGATATGCTCTAGGTATTACAGTTTTGACTCGGGTGGATACACCTAATAATCTACTAGTATCTATTGATACTTTAGCCCCCAAGACTAGCTCTGCAAATGATTTATCTTCCCCTAATAGTACGCTTAAAATACTTAGTTGGAACATTGCGGGTCTGGCTACTAATATTGACACCCCAGAGTGGTGCTCATTTATAGACCTCTTTGGAATTTGCCTATTACAGGAAACGTGGTCTATAGAACCCATACACAAACCCGGATACATAACTTTCATGCAACCAGCTCTAAAAGGTCCAAAGGGCAGACCATCGGGGGGTTTGTGTGTTTGGGTGGGCATCCACCTTGGTTTCAAGATCAAAAGGGTGGAAACGAACCGTAGAGATATAATATGTATTCTTATGTCCCATAGGAAGACCCCTAAAATTGCACTCATTAATGTTTACTCACGTCCTACTTCCTGGGGCAGTACATAATCGACTCTTGAGGCTTTGTCATCCCTTTTAGAATCCCTTCCAGAAGATGCCATCTTGATGGTTGGAGGTGACTTCAACTGTCATTTTGAGCCCTTGTGTGGAGAAACCCCAATTTCTTCTGAGGAAGATGTTGCTATATCTATTCCACCTACTAGTATGTATCCAGTTAAACGTTGGACCCCAATGGTTCTCCAACTTACTACTCTTACTTACACATACTCTTTGAGAGCGTGTAATGGCTGTTTTAACGGGGATATGCCGGGGCAGTCAACCTATAGGGGATTGGGACACGAATCCGTGATTGACTATTTTTTGGTCAGCATAGACTTGTGGCCCAAAGTGTTGGATTTTAAAATAATTAGGCGCACGGAGAGTGACCATGATCCCTTGACAGTAGATCTGAACTTACAATTGTTGAATACAGGGATAAAGATATCCCTTTAGTAGGGAATTTAAGAGTCATTCAAGGCGGGAAGAGGATACGCTGGCTTACCGTAAAACAGTCTGATGCAGCTACTGCCAGTATATACCAAAAGATTCTTCCTCTCCTCGAAAGTGTGCTCAAAATGGAAGTTAATATCCCTGTAGCCGGTGAAACTATGGATCTGGCTAAAATTCATATGGACCTAGTTGATATACTTTCTGGCTTCTTTTATAAAGTAGGTACAGTAAACTCAAAGAAGCCTGGGAATACTAACCCCTGGTTTACTAAGGGTTGTAGGATAGCCAAACAGGAATTACTACAGGCTATTAAGGAAGGTAACCGCCCTCACATTTTGGAAGCAAGGAGGGCCTATAGGAAGATAATCCTTAGTGCTAAAACTGAATGGGAAGAGGGAAGATGGCTTGTTATTAGATCAGCACTTATCGAAAAAGATTCAAGGTCCTTCTGGAACCTTGTCCACACCGGGCAATCGGAGGGTAAAACCACGATTGACCCCAATGTCTCCGAAGATGCATGGGCATTGCATTTTAAAAAACGTTACTCCATTCATACAACTTGGAGTAACGATCCCCCCGCCATCATAATGACTTTGAATCCATCTTGGGATGCTCCTCCCTGGACTCTAACAGAAGTGCATTTGGCATTGGATAATCTCCAACCAAATAAGGCACCCGGATTAGATCGGATCCCCGGCGACCTTTACAAGGAAGAACGGTCAGTCTGGGCTCCTTACCTCTTAATTCTTTTTAATGCTATCTTGCAGGGTTTACCGGTTCCACCTATTTGGACGGGCGCGGAAATTATTCCTATTTTCAAAAAGGGATCCCCCCTTGATCCAGGCAACTATAGGCCAATAAGCCTTATAGATGTGAGCCAAAAAATCTATTCTAGGCTTCTCCTGCAGCGGTTGCAGATTTGGATCGAGGAGAATAATATCTTAACCCCACTTCAAGCGGGATTCAGGTCCAAAATATCAACCATGGACCAATTATTTAGGCTCCAGATCCTTTACTGGAAACATATTATATTGGAGGGGGGTAGTTTATATCTGACCTTTGTGGATTTGAAATCTGCATTCGATATGGTGGACCGCAACCAGCTTTGGAATCTATTGGTAGCTATGGGGGTTCCAACCTATCTATGCTACCAATTGAAGATTCTCCACGATGGGACATATGCTAGAGTCCGCTACGGAAAATACGGTCAGCTAACCGGCCCTTTCCCAGTGGAGAAGGGTGTGCGCCAGGGCTGTGTCCTTGCCCCAACCCTGTTCTCACTTTTCCTTAACGGCCTTATTGACGACCTTCTGGAAACTACAGACATTGATGCCCCAAAACTGGCCTCGCAAAGATATCCTGCACTCATGTTTGCAGATGACACCTTGCTGTTGTCAAAATCGCCAATGGGCATGCAGCGGGTGTCAAATCAGTTTACTAACTTCTGTAATAAAAGGAATCTGGTGGTCAATATAGACAAAACAAAATATATGGCCTTTAACGTAAAACCCTCCAACTACCCACATCCCAAGATGGAAGGCATCCCTTTGGATCGGGTTTCTACTTTTGAATACTTAGGCCTGACCTTGAACGACAAAATGGGATGGTCCCCTCAAAAGCTTAAAGCAAATTTAAAACTTAGCCAGGCTATAGGGGGCATCCTTAAAGTTTACAAAAAATGTTGTTCAAAAATCATAAGTGCCCCTCTTGAAATTAATTATGTGCAATCCAGGTCCTCGACACTCTACGGAGCTGAAATATGGGGCCATACCTCTGTAAATGACTTGCTCCGTTCCGAAAATAATTTTATCAGGAAACTCTTATTCCTTCCACACAACACGCCGCTTATACCCTTGAGGTTGGATCTAAATATCCGTCCTATATCAGAGGTTGTTGCCACAAGGCCAGTGATGTATTGGAGGAGGATATGGAGTACAACCGAGTTGGCATGCTATAGAGACGAACTGAAAGTAATCTTGGGTACCCTCGGAGCCGATAAGATCCCCTGGCTCCAGTAGTTAGGCAGACATTAAACCAGATTGGCCTTGCCCACCTCTGGGACAGCCCAGAGGATTCAATTTCAGGCATTACCAAGAAATTTCTTGCCTCAACATTTAAAGATTACTATTTATTGAAAATTTATAGCTCGGCTAAACCATCAAGTCTGACTGATGCTTTTCTTGACGTTAAGCCTTTTTACGCTTTTGTCCCTGAACTTGATGTTATCCAGCCTATCCTAGCAAAGAAGCTATATGTACAGTTCAGATATGGAACCCTCCCCCTATATTCATTCACTGATCGATGGGTGGGTGGATTACAGCATGTATGCCCAGGTTGTTTAATTGAATCCGAATTCATGATCCATGTTGTTCTTTTTTGCCCAGCGTATGCTGATATCCGGAAAAAATGGTTTATACAGTTATGTTTAAATCTGGGCCTTAGGAGCCATCTTGATTTCTTTAGGATTCTGAGAAGTGATACAAATCCACTCATTATGGTTTCAGTTTCAAAGTTCCTGTTTGCAATGTGGCTAATTCGTAGGAAACTAATTAACAAAAATTATCCATCGATTCCTTAGCACCAAGTGTGGTCAGCCTATTGTTTAACCACATTGATACCTCGATTATCATTCACTGGTATTCTGTATTTTTTAATTTCTTAATCAATTGGAATATGTATTTTTTATGAAAATTGTAACATTATGATTGTGCTTCTATGATTTTAACGAATCACAATAAAGCTTTTTGACTGACTGACTGATTACAGTTTTGATTACATCAAAATGACGTCAGGCCTTCCACACTTTTGTAATAAATATAGAATGTTAGCAATCTAGTTGTTCATTAGGATACTTTTGAGAGGCAGAGGCCAGGGACACGGACTCTGAAAATTGAAGGAGGGTAGGAGGGTACAGAGGCAACAATTTGACCACACTGGGCAGGCAGGAAGGGCCGTGGCATCACAACAGACTATGGAGGGCAGTGGAAAGGGGGGGCAGGGGCAACCAACCAACAATACAGGACTGGCAAGAGAGGCTGTGGCAATATAATAGACCATTGTGGGCAGAAGGAAGCGGCAGTGGTAGTACAACCATACATGCCAACAGACCCGTTTCAGCCAGGAAACGTCCAATGTTTTTAAGCTCAAATGGGCTTTATTTGATCTATCTCCTGTCTACAATCTCCTCTTTTTCAATGTAACTCAAAGGGGAAAATCAATTCCCCAGTTTTTTTCAAAATCTCCCTCTTACCAAGTTCAAAATGTTCGCAAGTATAGTACATTGGATCATGGTAGGCAGGAGGAATTGGGGTAGGGACATGGACTCGGATAACAGAGGACAGGAGGGACATGGAGAGGTGCACCAAACTGACCCTGCAGGGCAGGCATCAGGGTTTGCAGCAGCACAATACACCACACAGGGCATGCGGGATGGGAGTTCAGCACAACAATCCATAGAAAGCAATAAGGAAGGGGACAGGACCATGCACATGTACAACAGAGAACAGAGGGGAAAGAGGC
Organism: Triturus cristatus; assembly: GCF_964204655.1. Taxonomy (NCBI): domain Eukaryota; kingdom Metazoa; phylum Chordata; class Amphibia; order Caudata; family Salamandridae; genus Triturus; species Triturus cristatus. The sequence continues at coordinate 560,352,852 of NC_140584.1, forward strand.
AATGGAGAGCGCGAGATAGCACAGGCACTAGCGCGTGCTATGCGATATGCGCCTTGGAGTGTAATATGCACAGGGCAGTGTTGTGTAACCTAACTAGTCTCTAAAGTTGTAATATAAAATACGTGCTGGGGAGTGTAACGTTGCATATGCACTGTGACAAAGATATGGATCCTAGATTGTAATATGTATGGCATAGTGCTGTGCGTTATAACATAGGCATCGAGGAAGGCACGTTAGATGGGGCAATATAACCCGTGCGAAGGCAAGTGTGGCATGACATATTCACGGGTGGTGTTACAGTGCACATGGGCTAGAGAGTGTCATAGCATACGCACTAGCTGGTGGAATATAACACAGAGGTGTGTGGCACTCGGCGGGCACTGGTGGGTGTAACACAGCATTGGGCTCAGCCAGGAGCACGCTGTGACTCTCAAGTAAGGTTTGTCTCCTTTCCAGAGAGTAAAATAAAAAGTATTACACATCCGGCGGTGGATGTGTGTTTTATTAACCGTGAGGGGGGTTTCTTGCATAGTTTGGTCGAATTTTTGTCGAATCCCCTTTGAATGGCTTGGTGTGCGTGTGTATTAAATGTGCCCGTCAATAGCTACCCATGTTTGTATAAATAAACGACAAGGGTGTCTACTTGGAGAGTACCCACCGGCGGGGGCGTCGGGATTAGGCACGGTACTGCGTCAGACACGTCAGAGCTTCACTAGCGGTGTGAATACATTCCACGTGGATTCATTGTATGCATAGTCGCCTTTTAATGAATATCACGCAAATCGTTATGGTGATAGGTGTGAGAAGTTGGCCTGATATATGATGTCACTAATTCTAGTGTACACCCTGTATCAGTCCAAACAACCCTTATGGTGATTGGTTGTAAAGTCAACCTTCTAGACCAGCTATCCTAGTGGTAGCATGGACAAGAGCAGTCTTAGGCTAAACTCTGAATGGCATGTGAAGCCAGCTGTTATACCATATGTAATCCCTTGAATACCAAATGAAAGGACACCACAACAGATATATATAAAAATAGAATGTATTTATTCTAGTCAAACCCTCAGCACTCTTTATGAGATTCGAGGTAAGTACAACACAGTCTTATTTAAGCATACATTAAGTCACACAGATAAGTAATACAGTTAGGCCCTAGGGGCCACGCAAACCATATAGTAAGTAAGTGGTATAAGAACCACTGTCACGAACACAGGATAGGCCTAGGCCTAGGGAATCGCTGGGGCTACACTATACTACCAAAGGTTAGGAAGTGGGAGGCCCACGGGATTCAGGTGCAGAGTGGAAACACTCACGCGTAATGCGTAAAAGTCGATAGAAATGGAAGTTGTTAGAAATTAACAGTTTTAGGACACTTCTGGTATAGCTAGGAAGTCGAGACTCGGAAACTAGACCCTTGGATAGTCAATACCCTTGTGAGCACCGAAGTACCCAAGTTACCTAGCCCACGGGCTGCGGGTGCATAGGTGTGAACTTGCGTCGGGTTTCGTCGTTGACTCCTATGGATGCCTGAAGGAAAGTTGCTGACAGGCGGTCAGTGAAGAGTGTCCGGTGGATCCCAAGGATGGGATCACGAAGGAAGGAACCTGCAAGCAGAAGGGACAGAGTCTAGGTCACCAGCCAGGAGCCAGGAAGGAACCAGGAAGGAACCAGGTGACGTCGTGAAGATGCAGGTGAAGAGGTGAAGCTTGTCGCAGCAGCCCCGGGTACCAGGAGGCGTCGAGGACGACCAGGACCAGGAGGTGAGCTGTCCCACGAAGGCTCTTGCTGTCGGCGTCGTCGAAGTTGAGTCAGGACCCAACAAGCCTTGGCAAGCGGAACCCACGCAGGATGGAGGACTTGCTTCTGGTGCAGACTCGGAAGGTCTGGGGTGCTTCTCTTTCACAGAGGAGCGGGTGCCAGTCTGGAGGAGCCGGACCAGCGAGATGAAAACAAAGGTTCGTCGTCGCAGAGGTCACTAGCCAACGGGCTAGCAACCGGACAACGCGTCGAGCAACTCAGGTGCAGAAGGGCCCCACGCAGAACACGTTAAGTGTGGAGAGCTGGTCTTCTTTGCAGATGGTGCTCGGGATGGGGGCTTCTCAATTCCCCAAGCACAGCCTCGAGGGAGCCTCGGAAGTCGCGCTAGTCAGGTACTAGCCACTTTTCCCAAGTCGCCGGTCCCACGTCCCTCGTCGCCTCCACGGGTCTCAGCTTCACTGTAGATGTGGATCTGGGTCAGAGGTGTCTGGAAATCTTGGCACTGGTCAGTCTCTGCAGTCGTCCCTCGTAGGATCAGTCGCAAAGCAAGCAGCGGTCACTGGATGGTGCCTGGTTGCCCAGGGTGGTCACTCCTTGGCCACAAGGGAGATTTCTTCAGTCTTCTTCCTGAGGTCGAATGTCGAAGGTCCAGAGTTTCTGTACAAGTTGCAGATTCAGGTTAATCTAATTTCTGCAGGGCTCAGCTACCTACTAATATACTGGGTTAGTGGGCCGGGCTACCTGCAAGGTCCCTCCTATGGGTGGGACCAGGAAGGGGAGTGGTTACACCCCCTTTCCTTTGTCCAGTTTCGCGCCAGAGCTGGGGCTGGAATGCCCCAGCGCCGGTTTGAACTGGACTATGCATGGGACACCTTGTGTGCCCCAGACAGTGTCTAGTTTCTTTCAACCCTCCCTGCCCCAGTACACTAAATCCTGTCTAGGGTGGTGCTCGCACCTCCCAAGGCAGGAAACCTATTGTCCAAGCCTCCCTCGCTGGAAGGACTCCCAGCAGCAGGAGGTCAGACTTGTGTCTGTGGCAGCAGCATCCATTTTGTGATGCTGGGGCTCTGGTTAACTTTAACCGGGTAAGTAGGTTTCAACATGTCTTCTCCCTCTAGAAGGGAGGAATAATATCCTCATTGCCAGAAATGGGATGGGGGTATTATTCCAAAGTGTGAGACACCTTACACGACATGATTTGATAAAGCCAAACCATAGTTACCATAACCGTTTAAGATTATAAGGCACTTTAAGAGTATATGGTAGGCTATATCATAGAACAGCTATAAGGACATGGTTCCGAAAGCTGCAGACAGGCTCAGCTCATGCTAGAGCACCATCTCACATGTTACCAAGCACTCTGCCTCCAGGATTGTTAAGGCCTGCCATAGGAGTGGCTGATAGGTACACATGTGTCTATATATAAGGTAGGTATAGGAATACTACGCCTAAGCAAGGAGTGATTACACGACCTTGCCCCAGCTGAGTGATAAGCCAGTTGTGTCATAATGGAAGGCCAGGCCATGGGTGGCATAATACATGCTGCAGCCCCTGGTAGGCCTAGGGTACACCTATGCCCTGGGTACCTAAGGTACACTGTACAGGGGCCAATAAGGTGATCCTAACCAATTGGGTTATGCACCTAAAGTACATAGTATAAATTTAAAGAGAGAACAGCTGGGCTGTGGGTCTGATTGGCAGGCCCACAGCCACATCTAAGTCGAAAACCATTAAAGCAAAAGCAAAAAGTGGGGGTGAACATAGAAAGCAGACCCTACTCTCCTACAATAGGTGCATACGATTTGTCCAGCATGTCCTAGGTGTTTCTATAAATATATATATTTTTTAAAATAATAAAAAACAAAGGCCGGCCCCGGGGGATGGGGTCCCCGGGGCCATAAGTGGCCTGAGGAGGGGGGCAACGCAGCCCCCCTCCTAAAGAATAAAAAAAAAAAAGGCCATGACCCGGGGGTTGGGGTCCCCGGGGCCGATTAAGGCCTTGGGAGGGGGGCCACATGGCCCCCTTCCAAATTTTTTTTTTCATTTTTTCAACAAAAAAAATTAGGGTGCTGGCCCTGGGGGATGGGGTCCCCAGGGCCAATAAATTAGAAAAAGGGGGGCCACACAGCCCTTCTTCTTAAAAAACAATAAATAAATAAATAAATAAAAGACCGGCCACGCCCCCTCCTAGCAGCACTCTGCAAACGCGCCCCCTGGCCAGTTGTAAGTTGGGGAATTAATTCCCCTTCAATACTGAGGGTCCCTGAGGGCCAACTAGCCCAACAGGTATCTCCAGTATGTGCCAGGGAGCTGCGTTGCAGACAGGTGTTCTGAGGCCACGCCCCGTTTTACACCTCTATGCAACGCAGCTCTGTGGCACTTACTGGAGGTACCTAGTGTGCTAGTTTGACCCTAGGGACCCTTAGGATTCAAGGGGATTTAATCTCTGAACTTAGAACGGCCACAGGGCGTGTTTACACAGTGGTGAAGGGAGGGGACGGGGCCTGAGGTGACGTGTGCAAACACGCCATGTGGCGCGTTTTAAGAGGTAGTTTTAATCCCCTGCCCTATTATATACTAGGGGCTTACAGAGGAGGTCATGCTAATCCCAGGGGGACCCCAACGCATAGTGCTCCCTAGTGTATGTAGGTGTTTTCACTGTATTCTGAGTGTCTTTTAACATAGCACTGGCTCTAGGACTTCGTCTTTGAGGACTTCTGTTGCTTCTTTATGCATTTCTTTTTTTTCTTTCTGTGCGTTTTTTCTTCTTTCTTCACATGTCCTATCTCTGTAGGCATAGTTAGAAATTAGCATTTAAAAAACCTTTGAAATTCACTGAAAAAGCATAGGTTTCAGGCACGTTATAGTTAGGAATTAGCATTTAAAAAACCTTAGAAATTCACTGAAGAAACCATAGGTTTCAGGGGCGTTATAGTTAGCTGGACTTTTCACTCCTACAAAACCATTGAAATTCCCCCGTTATAGTTAGTTTAGCTAACTATAACTCGCGCGCCCTCAATGCACTGCTGATAACGTCACATATTACATCACTCATGACATGGTCAGTGACATCACTCATGGCATCTCAAATGACATCACTGATGACATCACTGATGACATCATCCTTGTGATAGAGTGGCAGACCTCCTCTCCTCCTAATATAACCTTTGATACACACATTCAAAAATAGAAACTAAAATTTTCAAAACAATGGACATACCAATACTAGTTACAACAACCTATTCAGTAATTCTAAGATCCACATACACATCCACTTATTCACCAACAGTCCTATACAGTCACTCATACATGTACTCACTCATCATATGTACTCACACACCTATTCATCCTGTTACACAATGCCACTCATCCATAGAGTTACTCACACACATAGTCAGTCATGCTAATAAAGAATCAAACATCCATTTACTTACATATACAGTTATACACACACCACCACACTTACTTCTACGGAAACTTACACATACTTAGTCTTTTCAACAATCACTTATAGAAACACATACTTATTCATACAGGAACTCTTTCAATCTCTCACTCACATATACTCACTTATATACACTAATAGTCACATATACTAGTTTAAAACATATGTATTTACTCATAAAGATACTATTGAGACAGTCATTCACTCACTAACACACCCATGCACACACTCATCCACCCATTGTCCTGCACACATGCTGTCTTCAACACATACAAACAGTGAGTCACTCATTCATGCACCTATGCACTACGTAATACCCCCCACCGAACCATACAGACACTCAGACACTCCTACTGATACTCAAAAAACCAACTAATAACCTATATAGACACTCATGTAGCTACTCACCAACCTATGCAGCCACTTATACACAAAGTGAGAGACTGATACAGATATTTACATATTTAAACATTACTCACTAAGCCATGTATTCACTAAGATACACTTAATCAGTCAGTTATACAATCAATTTTTCAAAAACAAATCATCCATTTAGACACTTATATACCCATTTATTCTTCCATCGACCTTGAGATATACATATATAAAACATGTGTAATTTTCAGAAAAACACACATTCACTGGATGATGTCATCAGTGATGTCATTTGAGATGTCATCAGTTATGTCACTGACCATGTCATGAGTGATGTAATATGTGACGTCATCAGCAGTGCATTGCGGGCGCGCAAGTTATAGTTAGCTGAACTAACTATAACGGGGGAATTTCAATGGTTTTGTATGAGTGAAAAGTCCAGCTAACTAGAACGCCCCTGAAACCTATGGTTTCTTCAGTGAATATATATATATATATATATATATATATATATATATGTGTGTGTGTATGTATGTGTGTATATATATACATATATTAGGCCTGGGCCAAAATTCCGTTCTGTTCGCGGAAATTGCGATAATTTGGCATTTTCGCGTTCCGCGGATAGCGCGAAAATGGCAAAATTTCCGCATTCCGCAGCTTAGCGATAATTTGTTTCTTGCTCGTGCTGTAAAATAATACATACTCGCGTGCGCGCGATCGCCTTACCTGAATCCCCGCGTTCGCCGACAAGTTTTCCCGATCCGGTCGCGTTCTCCACGAGATGTTGGATTGTTGGTAGCCATTTGCGCTGTCTCGCGACAGTTCACGCCCGCAGTAACGTCATGCATCGCGCGATCACGTCTTTCTTCTCACGATCATGCACCGCGAGACAAGTGAAAACAAGATGGCCGCGCCCGCGAGCAACCGCATGGGTAAGTTGGCGAGCCGCGACCAAGCAGAAAATACCGCGAACGGGCGGGAAGAAAACTTCCGCATCTTTGCGATATTTCCGCGAGTTTGCGGAGATTTAACATTTTCGCGATAATTTGCGAAAGTGAATTTCGCAAATTCTGCCCACCCCTAAAAAATATATATATATATATTTATGGACAGGTATCAGTTCTGTCTGGTATACCTTGCGGTCTGATAGTCCAACTAGATACCTGTTTTTGAGACTTCCATTGGTTGAGTTGTACGTCGTTTTTCCCTTTTGGGCCAAGTGTGATCATAAGGGTTTGCTTTGGGCAACATTTTGTTTCTTGTGTTTTCCTTTAGGTTTATGGTAGTATCAGCCTCTCGGGATACTTTTCGCATTATCTAATGCTAAGTTACCCAGGGTGTATTATTGAGGGTGTGAGCTTCCTTTCTTTGTGTTTCTTTTTCATTTTTCTGTTGTACGGGTATCATGGTCTTCTTTCTCAGCTCCATTTTATCTATGCAGATGTATATTGTATGCACAGGTGTAAAGTATCTGTGTTGTACAGATCTAGATATAGCCCTGCTATATGCAGAATATGTTTATATATTAATGTGTGTATATATAAATATGTATGTATTTAGATGTATGTATATATAGATGTATGTATATACTTATTTCTTAACATATATATATGTACATTATGCTAGATATCTATGTATGTACGTAGAGCACAAACTATATAGATGTGTGCTTTTTTTGGTACTTTGTATGACAGATTCATATATATATAATTACCATCTTTCCATCTCTACAGGTTCTATGCGTTGTGTAATCCTTGTAGTGGTCACTTTATCTAAAAGTTTATCTGAAGTTGTTTTCTTCAACGATAGACTTTGATTTGCATCAGTCCTTGTACTTGGTTTGGTCTTTGCGACCTTGCAATGAATGCATTTATTCATCTGGGCTCTAATGTGGATATGTTCTGCAACTTTATTTTTCTAGATTTTTTAGGACAGGTTCCTTTGAATACATCCTTACTGGTTTACGGAGCTGTAGTGTACATGGCATTCATTAATGCCTTTGGCCTTTCTAGTCCATAGGCTCATTTCACCCTTTAGGGATCATGTACTACTACTCTACCATTAACTGCTGTCTCCTGACACAGTGGTATTCCGCTGCCCTTGGGGCATGTTTTTTTCCGTGCCTATAAGGTTGTACTTCTTTTCATGGTCTGTGGTACTTGCTAGAGTCCTTCTAAGGATGCCATGCTCCTTTTCATCTAATTCCTATGCACATCTGGTCTCTTGTTGATTTCGATCAGTTGGTTCTCGCTGAGAACTTCTGTAGATTAGTTCGCAGAACCTCCTACGGTTGGGTATAGCTATGGTATTTAATTCAAAAGTTAAGGAATCTGCACCTAGATGTCTCTATCAGATGTATAAGCTACATTTGGTAACACATTATCTGGTAGAGACATAGTCTAGCTGCAGATTCCTTAACGCCCTATCCATCCTCCTTGCTCTGCCGACGACCTGTAGCGTAAGGCCTGTACCCTTTTTCAGCACTGGATATTATACATCAGTGATCTCTGTTTCATGGAGTTGTGTGATTCAACTGACCATTTTATCTTACTTCATAGTTCTTGACTTGGTATTACCAGACCATTCAGTTTCATGTTCTAGTTATTGTTTCAAAGATATATTGATCTTTTTTTGGCACACTGTTTCCACAGCCAGTTTCTATAGTTACACTGCATGTTAGCGCAGGAGATTTCACACAGGAAAACTGACATCCGAGCACCGGAGGGGACTTTTATGACTCCACTCACATCACAATCAGAGCTGGCATCCTCCCGGAGTAGTAGGAGCTGAAAAAATTCCAAATCTACTCTCACACCCCTGGGGAGAATAAGAAAGTTAAAGAACCTGCTGCTAGACTATATCTCTACCAGATAATGCGTTACCGAAGCTAAGTGACGTGTTTCTCTGGGCATCTAGTATTATTTATATGTCAAGCCATTGCTGAATGGTTCCAAAGTATGACTTGTGATTTCACTTCAGGAGTAAGCTCAACTGGTTTTCCTTCCATAGTTTTTGATGAGGGCATCTATTGCTGCGATTTCCTTCAAGGATATTCCAAAATTGATGTCTGATGATTGAAATAGGTAATTGACATCATTTGCCTAGTGCTGTTGAGAGCCTTATAAAAGGCCAGTGGTCTGTAAAAACCTACAGTGGACATTTTTGAAGTTGTATCAGAGACCTTCTACCAATTTAACATTGTGATGACAGGAGAAGAAAAATTATGGGTTGTGATTGCATTTTTATGATGGCTTTAGAGATAAGGGCATTGACAAGTTAGCGTTTACTGTCCAAATGAGTGATGGTAGTGTCCACTCATGCATACCTTATAAAGTGTAACTCTAATGTGATGGTGGTCTTCTAGTGACCACAAACATCTAGGTAGGGGAAACCTAGAATCTCAAACAATGTATGTAGGAAGGTAGGATCCTTCTAGCATGCTTACCCCCACTTTTTGCCTGGTATCAGTGTGTTTTGTATTTTAGTACCTTCCTAATTGGCTACTGGTGTACCTTCTAAATCCCTGGTATATGGTCCTCAGATACCCAGGGCATAGATACACCGGGGGCCTCCCATTGGCTGAAGCATGTATTATGCCACTCATGAGAGACCCCTCAAACTGTGACTACAGGCCGGCCATACCAGCCTGTATGAGCTGGTGCTAGCAACAGAAGTGTGAGGGTGCCCTGCATGAGCAGGACACCCCCTACAAACCCAGTAGTAGATTCTCCAGGCTTTGTAAGTGCAGTCAGCAATTTAATACATATAGTGGACATTGAGTCAATTACGTGATGTCGAACTATATATTGACTGCACCAAAACCAGTCCTGTTTGGTTTCAAACATGCTGGAATTCTACCCTAACATAGCTTCCAGTGTTGGATGTAGGATCCCATGTACTGGTGGCTCCCCTAAGGAGCCCCCCTATATTCCCGGTACCAGCCTTTCAGGGACTAACAGCAAGCTAGTGCTGCTGCAGACCACAGACACGATTCTGCCCTCCTGCTGCTGAGCCAGGCTCAAGCAGGGGAAGGTAGAACAATAGGTTTTCTGTCACAGTGAGTTGTGACCACCGCCCAGACAGGACTTAGTGTATTGGGCGGGGGTGGGGCGCTTGCCAGTGCCACCAGACTGCTTGAATGGTAAAATTTGGTGCCCTCCTTGCATACTACAGTTAGAACCAGTTAAGGGAGCTGTTGGCTCATGGGAGTATCCTCCCCTCTGCCCAGCCCCTCCTCTGGGAGGGCCCTCTGAATCGTCCCAACGCTTTTGTTTGGTTACTTAAGGGCTTACCTGTGGGTGGCTCTTCAGATCTGTCATGGGACAAGATTCAGATCCAAAACCACTTAATCTTCAACTGTCTGGGCACTTTGGACTTCCTTGGACTTCGCCTTAGGAACTGAGACTTCATCCGTAAGACTCCTGTTGCTCCTGGTCTCATCATCCTACCAATCTTCTTCGTCGTCTGTGCCTGTGCTCCATCCAGGTTCTTCTCCAGGCCTCTGGGCATCAAGGACACCCGGTGTAATCTACAGACACCGCAACAAAGCTGACCTGTCTGCTGCTCCTGAGCTCTCACAGACTCTGAAAGGCTCAGCTGCACAAGTGGTGGTTCTGCAACTCCCTCGAGGCCTGCACTGTTTTCTCAGCAAATTTGATGCCAGTATCCCTCGTCGAAACCGCCGGAGCAGTACCCCTGTGCTCCGCATAGTCTTTTCGTTGCCAAGGCTTGTTGAATCTCTTCTCCAAAGATCTTCGGGCTCCAAGAATCTCCAGCATCCAGCATCTCCTGCTATCAAGATCTACGTCCTCACCGTATCCTCTGCACCGTGGGCCAGCATTCTTGGTGAGCTGCTCAAAGTCCTCTTGTGACTCCTGTGCTTTCAGCCTGTGGGCGCTCTTGTGGGTCTTCTTTGGCTCCAGCAGGCTCCCCTGCTTGCTGGAGGTCTCCTCTGACTCTCTTGCTCTTGGTAAGTCCCTTGGACCTTGCTGATCCCAACACTGCGCCTTCTTCGTTTTCCTCATCTGTTGCTGCTGCCAAACCTTGTTCATGCTCCTGCCGGATAGGGATCCCCGGCTTTCGACTTCCACCATGGGACAGCTTGTGAATGGCTCCTGGTCTTCCACAGCATCGCCTGTTCCTCACAGCTGCAATGACAAGGTCACCATCAGCTGTCTTGCATCTTCGTTCATCACTAATCAGTGGTCTTCCGTGCCTCCTGGTCACTCCCGATTGCCATAGACTGTGTCTCCCCTGCTTGCAGGTACTCCTCTTCAAGAATCCACCCTTGGATTCTATCAGACTCTTTCATCTTCTTCACCAGCGGCATCTTCACGGAGTCCTCCATTGTGGTCTACAGCGTTTTCCAACGTCACTTCACACCTTTGCACCTGGTTTCCGCGGTGTAGGTATCCTGGTTCCTGGGGTATCCACAGGTGGGGTGACTCTCCAACCTTCCATCTTCTATGGGGTTTCTTCAGGGTCCTCTGGGAAGGATCCTTCTTGAAAATTGCAACAGCGATGTCCCCTTTGACTTGAATTTAGTACGCAGTAGTGTTTCTACTCTGCACACGGCCTCCGTGGGGTTCCTGGGTACTTACCTTGGGTGTTTCCTTGGGTCCCCAGCTCTTCTAAGTCTTCTGGGTCCAGTCCCAACTTTGGTTGTGGTTCGCATTCCACTTTATTAGCATATGGTTTGGTCTCCCCCTGGAGACCACTGTGTATTTGTGCTACTTACCTTCTACTGTTGAAGTATTGTGTGTATTAGGATTATATCTCCAGGTAGTAGATATACCAATGTGCTAGCGAATGTTTATAATAAATAACTATTTTTATAACTACACTGTGGGGTTCTTTTTCACTTAACCTACACTATAAGTGCCGCAGCATATATTGTGCCCCTCACCGAACACATATTCGCTGCAGTTGCAGACTGTGTGTTTTGGTGCAGACAAAACTTAAGATTCAACATGGCACACATCCCTGTGTTCCATGTCTACGAAGCACTACCTGTGGCATAGGTTAGTCACCCCTCTAACAGGCCTCACAGTTTTAAGGTAGGGTGCACTATAGCACAGGTGAGGGCATACCTGCATGAGCAATATGCCCCTACAGTGTCTACGTCCATTCTTAGGCATTGTAATTTCAGCAAAGCCATATCGAGTACATGGTCTGGGAATTTTTCATTACAAACTCCACAGATCCATAATGACTTTACTACATGCTAAGAAGTTTATCAAACTTCTCAGCATAAACCCACACTGATGCCAGTGTTAGATATATTTCAAAATGCACTCAGAGGACATCTTAGAGATGCCCCCTGAAAAACGACCAACTCACTAGTTTGAAGCTGACTGGTCTAAACCAGACTGCCACACTCAGACATGTTTCTGACCCCTGAGGTGGGAGCCTTTGTGCTCTCGTGGGTCATGAACAAAGCCTGCTTGGGTTGGAGGTGCTTCTCACCTACCCCCAAGCAGGAACAGCATTCAGAGAGATGAGCCTCAAAGGCTTCCTGCCCTTTGTTATGCTAACCAGGGCCTCTCCAGCTAGTAGAGATGCCTGCCCCCTTATCAAGCCCACTTTTGGCGGCAAGGTCGCCGGGAAAATTAGTAAGCAGGAAAGCAGGAGAGATGTGTCTCCTCTCACCCAGGACCACCCCTAAAGTGTCCTGAGCTGAAGTGACCCCTCTTTTGACTATCCTCCATATTGGCTGTGTGGATTTTAGCCAATAGGATCAGGGGTATGCCTACTCCCCAAAGGGAGGGGACATACAAAGGGTATAGTCACCCTAAAGGTGAGTAGCCCATTGGCTACTACCTGCCAGGATCTGTAATGCCCCTAAATTGAGTACTTGGGGGTGTGGGGGCTTCCCTGTACCTTGATCCTTAGATTCCTGTTGACCTAAAGAAGAAGGGCAGACGAGCCATGCAGCAGTGAAGACTCCAGACTACAACTGACTTAGCCCCACTGACTTAGCCCCAGCCTTACTGGCCTGTCTGCAGCCCTCGAAGAAACCTGCTCCAAAAAGCAACTTGTCCTGCTGGTCAAGCAACCCCCACATCCCTGGGAGGACTGCATGCCTTACCTAAAGCCCAAGATTTCCAGAGTACAGCTGCCCTGTCCACAAAGAAACCAGCAAGAAGAGCTCCGGCGCCCTATTAAACAGCATAGCCAGCCCCTGGACCTACCTCTGCACCTGACGCCTTTGTCCCATGTCCAAGTGGCCCACCGGTTCTAAGAAGGATCCCCAGTGGTCCAGAGCTTGAGTCCATCCTAAAGGGACCTCTCTTGCACTCCACGACGACGCCTGCAGCCTCGACATGAAGGGTCCCCTAACCACGCCCGGCTACGGTAAGACTTCTTCAACATCCAAAGACACCCCTGGAACCGCAGTCCCTGGCCTTGGTGAGCTCGACCGACTGCGTACCTGAGTTTTTCATCATCCCTACTTATATCCAGAGCCACCAGTTTCCTTCTTCCAGCCTCCTGGCCTGAGTCTGCAGCATCTGTTCAAAATCTTCAGTCTCCATCGCTTTGCATTGGGCACCCAACGCTGTGTTGGCACTCTGCACCCAACCACAGCTGAGGGTAGGAGAGTTTGGTGGTGCCTCGTGCCACCCCAGTGCTGGTCCTAACCCCCAGAGATTGACCCCTAACTCCTCTTTGCACTCTCTGTCTCCATTGACTAACATTGGACCCCATTGGCCAAATTTGACCTCTGCATTTGGCTGTCCCAGTGCCACTGGTGGTGCAGTCTCTACACTTACCTGACCCTTGCCCAGTGTTGGTCCTAAAACTCGAAGGCTGGATTTGTACATCATGTATTTACCTTTGAAATTGCATGCTTCTTTTCCTTCCATAGGTTAACATTGAACTGTTCATAAAATGCAGTGTCCATTTTTTATACTTAAAGAATTGTGATATTGCAAAACGTATTTTACTGCAACTAGGTATCTTCTAAGTAATGAACATACAAGAAGTAATATTTTACAAACAATTGGTCTTGGATTAAGTCATTGAGTGTGTGTAATCATTTCTTGCTTGTGTGTGTACATCAAATTCTTAACACAGCCCTCTGATAAGCCTGACTTCCTGACCATTCTACCATAAAAGAGAGCATTTAGTATTATCTACTTTAGCCTCTGTAAAGCCTTTAGGGATCCACTGGACTCTGTGCACACTATACCTTACTTTGGTATAGGATATACAGAGCCAGCTTCCTACACTCACCACATACCCAAGGGTACAAACTGTGTTTAAAAGTTGTGCCACTGGCACCCAGACATCAGATCATATTGTCACTGAAGAGTAGTTTGAAGAAAGACTGCCCTGCTGTTTCCTGGACCCAGCAAAGAGAGACTGCACCAAAGAATGGAATGCACCTGCTGCTCCTTTGGCTAGCAAATAGGGGACTGTGCCTGTGGTGCCCTGCTCAAGAAAGTCATGGCTGAGCCTCAGATAGAACAAGTGACTCCAAGAGTCAGTTGGCAGCTTTCTTGTCACAGCTACAGGGCCACAAAAGCTGAAGAAGCGTGTCTTGGTGATTTGGTTACCTAGAACGCCTGACTGCTGAAGTTCAGATTGGGAGACTGGGTTGCATCCAAGTCTGCTGCCAGTTGAAGGGAGCCACTGGTTTTGCTGTTACCGGAGACCAGTAGACTAGTGGCAACTGATTTTTCTCTGGACATCAACTGTCTTTGATTTACATCAACCTCTCTGGCCAAAGCCACCGCTCTGTATTCATGGACTGAGGTTTAGCCCCAGGAAGACCCCCGTCACTGGATTAGCATCCTTGAACATCTTCAGCATCCTGCATCCCTTGCATCAGGACTACTCCATTAAAGTATATGGCGGTTTGCCGGTAGAGCCTGGAACTGGAATGAACACTACTTTGACTGTGAGGAACCTGTCCAACTAAGCCTTTTTGACATCTGAGACTCACTCCCTGCCATAGTTGGTCGCCCAAAGTAGAGCCAGAGTAGTAGTTACAACTTTATAAAAGTTTTACAGATTTTACCGCTAGCTTGGTTCATTATAGTGATTTATTGCACTATATGTAAAAGCAGTCATTTATTGCTCCTTTGAAAACTCATATCTCTGGACACTGCAGGGATTTGTGTCATTGACGGGTCTATGTCAAAATAAAAATACAACCTATTTTTATAAATTTGGTGTCTGATTTTTGCTTAGTCTTCTTTCTGTCTCATTCAACTGTTTTGGTTCTGCTTAATGCTATATATTTGTTCCTTGGTTAAAGCATGACTGCACAGAGCCCGTGCTACCTAGGGTTGAGCTAAGATTTTAAAAAGGAATATGATGGGACCCAGAACACGTATTTAGTTTATTACATGGAAGGGTCTCACAACCGCACCATATAATAAACCACTTTGCTCACGTTTGTTTGCATACTGTATCTATAGTATGATTTACTACACAGGTTGCTTCTCACCCAAAAGTTTGCAACATATGTTTCCTCCTTCTCCCATCATCATCCCACAGTGGGTCTTTAATCTGGTACTGCCGTTTCTGATGTGTTCTCCATTTGATCCCTTGCACAGTTATCCTCTCAGGCTCTTTACCATCAAGATGGCCTTCTTGGTGACAATAACATCTGCACGGAGGGTCAGTGAGCTTCAGTTTTTGTCATCCAAGTCACTGTACTGAACATCTACCCAGACAAGCTGGTTCAATGAAATAGATCTTCTTTTCTACTGAAAGTCATCACTCCCTTTCATGTAGGCCAATCCATCACCCTGTCTACTTTTAACACTCTGCCACATCCCTCTAAAGAAGAGGAGTGACTTCACCGACTGTACCTAAAACAATCGTTGTTATACGTTGTACCTTGATCGCATGAGACTGTTCGGGTGGATGACCAGCTCTTCCTGGGATATGTCAGATCGAAGAAGGATAAGGCTGTGCAGATGCAGCCCATCTCCCAGTGGATTGTGCTCTGCATTTAAATCTGCTATGCATTGGCCAAGAATCAACCCCTTTGGGCTTGCGTGCTTATTCCACCAGAGCCAAGACTATGACCACTGCATTAGCATGTGAAATCCTGGAATCTGCCAGGCAGCAGGGTGGGCCTTTCTGCACACATTCACAAAACGCTACATCCTGGACAGTGAGGTACGTTGGGACGGGCTCTTTTGCAGACCCACTTCCAGGGAGGTATTGCTTGGGAAGGTATTCGAAGGTAAGTATTTGCGGCTAGAAATCTCTATCAGATGAACAAGTTACTTACTTGCGATAATGCCTTATTTGGTAGAGACTCTATCTAGCCAGAGATTCCTTACCGACTTACCCATCCTCCTCGCTCTGTGAATGGACTTCTAGGGGCAGGGCTTTTCCTTTTCAGGGCCCTAGTTTTCCACACTAGTGGTCACTGGTCTTTGTGGCACCGCACTCCTGGCATGGGAAGTTGCGGAAAGAAACTGACATCAACGTGCTGGGGTGTTGCCTATATAGGCAATGTGCACATCACTTCCAGTGCGGACGAAGCTGCGCGGAGCCGATCAACACCTCCTACCAGCTCGCCAGGATACTGCTAATGAAAAATATATGAATCTAGTCTGATGCCAGGGATAATTCTAAGATAAGGAATCTGCTGCTAGATAGTCTCTACCAGATAACGTGTAACTGAAGGTAAGTAACTTGTTCATTAAGAGTGAAGGGTGCAGGCATTGCAGCAACCTTTATTCCCACAGGTATTGTCATTTCTAGTCAGAACCACACGTTTGTGCCGCACTCTGGAACATAGATTTCAATGTCTCGAGCTAGGAGAGCATGAAAACATTCATAGATCTAAGGCTACCAGCTGTAATGTTTAAAAGGATGAGAAATTCGCAGAAACAATATTAATGAAGGTAAGGACTTTTTATTTTGGTATGAGCTCTGTTCTACTTATGATCTAGTTATGGAGAAGCAGCACCAATTTCATGCAATTTCAGTTTAGTGGGTATTTGCAGTTTTAAACAATGCCCTTCCTTATGCATCTTCTCTTAAATACCTTTCAAAATACCCTAATTGATCACTTTAACCCCCAGACACATCTAAAGAGTCATTGGAGGTACCGAAGTTGATGCAGAGCATGAATGCTATAAGAGAAACACAGAAAGAAATCCCAATTGGAATCCAACCAGAAGATGTGACAAATTTGCTACTAAATTTCGAAATCAGAAAGGTATGATCAACTGAAAAAGAATATGCTACTAAATTTTGTTGTTAGCAAATGAAAAGCTGTCTCCTTCTCTGATTAAGTATGTCAAAGCACAATAATGAGATATGGAAAGCTTTATTAGTGTTTCTAATTTGCCCACCAGCTTATTTCATTAAAAAAAAAAAAATTCTACATCATGAATGTTGCCTGAGGCTGCTTAGACCAATACAAACATAAAACGTGATCAAACCCAAGAATAAAAATCTTGAAATATGAATTATTAAATCAAATACATGAAGAAGAAATAAAATATACAGTAACACAGCATTGCAGCACATGCAATTGAAACTAATAGGTTTTTAATTTGTTGTATAGTGCAAGTAAGGACAAAACTATATTTAAAGAAATAGTAAATAAATTCCAAGCTAGAAGAATTTTCCGTTTGTGGGAAGTATAAAGAAACCGACTTTTTCTGTAATTTACATGGCTTATATGAAAAATCATCAGGCTACCTGAACAGGAGGTTTTTCATGTTGTCATGCTGTGAAATTACACAGAGCAATGCTCAAGTCATTGCAGTTTTCTATTGGTGTTAAAGCTGTGTCTGTTTTGGATGACATAAAACTTGTTGGTGCTGAGGGTATTACTAAGTGGAGCACGGACAGGTTTTATTTGTCTTTTTAAAGGCAAGTAGTTCTATACCAAAGTTGCTACCATTGTGATTGATTTAAGCCTTATTGCAGAGCTGTGTAGCTAGTATGCAGGAATTGCTACCTTCTGAGCAGGATGTCTTGGCTTGAAGAACGATAAGGAACGTTACCTTCTCTATTAATGGTAAATCTACAGATCCCCGAATGCTGGCCACAATACATTAAAAAAGGATACTGGACTAGCTTCATTCCTCAAGCACACAGGACGGACACAAAGTGTCAACTTGTCCAAAAAGTAGCAACAACTAAAACAAGTGACCCAGATGTCCACCCTCATGGTAACAGCTTATAACACAGGGTGTTAAATGATCCCTCCAAGGGAAATGGGATATAACATGGGAATGTCTAATTCAGCATAGAGGTGGGTCTTCTCCAAGATACTCACACCCTCATAGCAGACTTCAAGCATCTTAAGGACAGGGTTTTCCCTAGCAATATTTCTCCTCAGCCGATAAACATATTGCAATGATTGGAATCAACTAGCAGGAAGATCAACTAAAGGATAGTTGATGAGGGTGGTGGTGAGATTAAAACACAGGTGCATAGATATACAGCCACAGTCTGTGTCAGAGGCACTTTCTAATTCAGACTATGCATCACTTGGGGAAGAACTAAAGACTAAAGCATTGTCATGAAGGAAGAGTTGGGCAAAATGATAAATAAATATGGGAGCACTGCAGTTATATCAGCACCTGTGAAATTCCACCTGTAAGAGCTTGGGTTGGTGGATGGGTGGAGGTACCAACATCAGTTGGGAACTAAATGCCCACACTACCTGGCTGCCCTTAAAAGATATATATCGGAAGGGAACAGTTCCTCTCTCGGGGCCTAAGTAGAGAGTATCAGTGGCTTTCTACACATCTTTGTCGGAGATCTTCTGATCTGAGAAACGCCGTAATGTGAGAGAGGTGTGTGGGGCTATTAGAAAAACAATGTCTTCTGATGTGTGCGGAAAGTGATTTAAAATAGGCCCTAACCTTGTTGATTCTCTTTAATAAGTGTTCAAGGTTGGGACTAATTAAAAGTCAGTGAGGCTACGTTAATGTGTAAAGATATTGAGGTAGCCTTTAGTTGACTTGGGTCAACATGTTTCGTGTATTGGTGCTCCAAGATAGAGCGACACTTCTTCAGGACTGAGGGGTAGAAGTCTATATGTAATGACTTTAAATGGTCAGATACAGGGTGTAATCTACCCTTCTGAATAACAAGGCCCTAAATTTAGGGTTCTTGAACTGACGTTCCACCTCCCAGGAGTGGGGTGAAAGGCCTCATAGATAAGGAGAGACGACCCGACCACTTGAACGGGTTCACCTAAAACCGAATGACATTCGGATGAGGCTGAGACGAGCAGGATCTATTACGAACCCGCACTCTTTTTAGGTGAACCCGTTCTAGTGGTCGGGTCGTCTCTCCTTATTTAGGGCCTTGTTATTCAGAAGGGTAGATTACACCCTGTATCTGACCATTTAAAGTCATTACATATAGACTTCTACCCCTCGGTCCTGAGAAGTGTCGCTCTATCTTGGAATTAATGGAACACTTGTATAGGTTAAACCACATAATTCTTGGGTCCGCCCACATGAGTTACAAATTTATTGCCTACCTCAGTGTCCTATTTTTAGGATATGAATGGTCAAGTGTAGGCAAAAGCCTGGCAGCACAATTTTTAGAAAAATATGCACTGGTCCAACCTCCAACGACTCTGAAAAGACTAAAATCAATGTAGGATTTTTGAATTTTGGTAGGGCATACATTTTAGATTATGCAGAAAGAGTGAAACTTTTCTACAACTTAATTAGACCTGATTTTTCAGTACATCATTGGACACAGGAACTTACAGATATCATGCGGTCCATACAAGCTGACATGATGGCATCCAAATATTTACACATGCATGTTGATACAACTAACCTGGTGATCTGCGTGGTTGCTGTACCATCTGGGTACACCTACATCACTTTCAGTGAAGGCGATACAGTACCTATTGCATACAAATCACATTTTTACACTAACGCTGAAATATGTTTTGCACCAACAGAAAAAATACATTCCTGGGTATGCCCCCCTCCATTTGGAGCATTATTTCGTATAAGCAATTTGGGACACTTACCCTTGTAGCAGGTGTTTCCACCGTGATATGCTCACTCAGTGCTGCTACCCCCAGGTAATTCATCAGGTTGTGGCGAGCTATTGTGACTTCTGCCACACTGCCCACCATCACACTGCCCATTCCACGTTCAGAAGCAGAGTCCTCAGTAGCCAAGGCATTTCTAATTTTAATCCCAGCTACCTTATTCTTTTTAAATTGATGTTTCTTAAATTTATTTTCTTGTTTAATGATGTCGTCCAAAGTGCGCTGTCTCCCTCTTTGGCTAGACTCTCTCTTCCGATCTGTGCTCTGACCGTCTCTCTCCGAATATTTTTCGGATGAATCCTGAAACGAACGAGAGGAACGTGTATCAGTATGCTGATACCTGTCAGGCTTCCTAATATTTTCACGGTTGCTCAGAATGTATTTTCTCTCCGTGTGCTCCTTTTGAGGAGACCCATCCCGTGACTGTGTTTTATTTTGTTTATTTTTTTGTTTGTTATCCTATTTATTCTTTGAAGAATAGGGTGCTTGCTTAGTTATTCTTTTCAGAATTGCTCTTAACTAGGGGTTTCCAAGGTCTGGCTCCCAGATTAGCTATACCAAGTGAAGCATATGTGTCTTTGTTAATCGTAGGCAAATCTCCCACCTGCTGTGCAGGAATGAATTCCTTCGGGCGTTGGCGTATAGCCACCGCTGCTGCCTCTCCTTTTATGTTACTTAACATTAACTGCCCAGTACTTGTTCTGTATTTGCTCCAATACATATGGTATGACTTCTATTAAAGGGGTACCATGTGTCCTTGTATATACGGCAGCGAAGATTGTACCCCAAGTGATACTATCTTCTATCGGGGGAGCCGTTCTCATTGGCAAGCAAATTTTCAGTATTCTGTGTTTTTCCTGTGGGCCCGTATAGGGAAAAAACAGCTTTAAGCTGTTCTGTTTTTTGTATTATCCAGAACGGGATTTGCTCCCGGCTGGTGGGAATTTTTCCCATAATGGCATTCAGTGTTTGTGGGCTAATACCTGTAGTAACCAGGTGTGGTTGTGCAGTCTGAGCAGCCCTTGCAGGTTGAACTGTTAATGTTCTCATTATGTATTGAGAAAGATTTCTGTAAATGTTTACCAGATCTCTATAGAGTGTACACATTCCTGCCGCTGTTAAGGCAGCAATGTCTGGATGCAGCTTGTATGAAGCTAAGACCGGCCAGGTCGCTCCTTCTCTGCTGAGTGGACCTAGTCTCACATATTCTGTAGTATGGGGTAGAGCACCTTTAAACTAATTAATGTGCTCTAGGTAAGTTAACAGGACTTCTAAGTCAATGTATGGACAATATTCATCCGGTGGTTCAAATTAAATGTTTTCATGAAACAACTGCCTGTGTACATCTGCAGGTGGCAATTTGACCCAAGAATTGAATACCTCTGTTCTGAATGCTTCGTGTGCCTAAACCATGAAGGTAATATCTCCACCCGTCTTCTGGAGGCAATGTTGTAGTAATATCATAGTAACTGCCTGTCTGCAATTCTCTGAAATATTTAGAGCAATTACTTGTTCTTCAACGTCCTCAGCTTGTTTGGTCATTCTCAGAAGAGTAGTCTTTAGCTAAAATTAGGGATATGGTATGCACAATCCTCCAAGCTTGATTAACCTACAGCCAATACATAGGATATACCTACTCAGCTGAGGCATATTTGTTTCTCTTCCCACTACGGACGTCTCCGGTTAAAATGTGAGTTTGGGTCTCTGAGAAAGCAAGAGTGAACTACTCAGATTGACCGTTAAATAAGAACTCAACTAACATTGGCAGTGCCATGTCATGTAGTTCCTACTAATCCGTAGGATCTGCACATTGTTTCGACAACATAATCTAGGGGCTTGGTGTCAAGACTGATTCTGCACACCCCCGCAGGATATGTTGGCCTGTAGACCAGCTAGCTCACAGTGCCTCTGTAAGCCCCCCTAGCCTTATGGGGAGCGAATGGTTTTTGGCAACCACTGAACATGACAGCCTTGACCCCTCAGGGATCATGGAAACTGTACAGTACCTTTCGCTCAGTCACTCGTGCTCACTTATTCTCCAAGAAAAATATAAAGAATAGGCAGTGGGATGTTTTCAATAATATTTATTGAACCAAAATTATTCTTGCATAAAATACTTGTGATGCAATGATTAGTAGACAGGCGCAGATATACGTGATTACAAGCACCAAAAGCGTAAATAGTAGATGCAGTTCTACCATGGTGCCAAAACAATGTATATATGCAGGCATATAACACATTGCAGTATTTGAGCAGTACATACTCCTAAGATGCAAACCCTACTTTAAGTGTACCTGGAGTGTATGTAGGTGTAAATCCAAGAATCCCCCCAATGTACCATCCAACCCCATTACCTGATGGTATAGAGTGAAAGACCCCGTGTTGGTCACAAACTGGACACTCCTCAAGAGATGTCAGACCGCTGCATGGTGTTTTCTCAGCATGAAAGGACCTCGATGTCAGCGGAAGAGCCTCCTCTCCTAATCTATCAGGATGCTCATCTTTTATAATAGGAAGCAGCCTTGCAATGTGCATATAGATTAGTGATGTTATGGATATGTAGATAGCCATGTCGCCCCGTGGATGAAGATAGAAATGACATTTGTAAATAGTGCGAAACAAGACCTTGTGCCTGATGTTCAGGGCATTGTGATAATGTTGTGTGAAGCTAGATGTGTAAACAAGTTTAGTTTCAGGGAAACTAATCCCACATTGTAGTGCATGCAAATATGTGCAAAAGCTCATAGCTGAAAATTTTGTAAGGACAATGTAAGAAATAAGCTGCTTTGCTATATGGGCCTAATTTGTGAATATAACAAAATATGGTCTTCATCTCCCTGGATGCTGAAAAAGCCATAGATAGGTTGGATTGTTTTGTTATGGAGGACTCCTTGCATGATGTTGACCAGTGTGAACGAATTAGCAGATGGGTCAAAGCCGGTTGTCACTCGCCTGTGAGCTAAGATGAATGGGAATTAGCAGTTCTCTGTGGTGGGTGTAAATAAAAAGGTAGACCAGACAGGGGGCCCTCTCTTTCCACCCCTGTTTGACCTCATGTTTGAATCTTTGGCTCAGAACCAATAACTCCATTAAGGGAGATTTGGCTGTGGACAACTTTAAACTCAGTATGTTTGATGATTATATTTAAGGGTCCCTGTCTTCTGTTTTTACTGATTTTTAAAGGTAAATACAGACCGAAAACATTTATTATCTTGGCTGTATTTATTTTTAAATGTGGATAAAAACGGAAATTGGGTCGCTTTTTGAGTAATTCTAAATGTTGACTGCCAGGCCAATAGCTGTGTGAATTGATAATTGAGGGGGTTAAAAACGAAATGAATTTTAGGATAGGGACTTTAACACCAGTAGATGTGCACAAGGTTTATACTGAAATGTGAATATTTTCATATAAGTGCATTGATGTATCACCTACAGGTGTTCATATCACTGAAAACTTGGAAATATACTAATTTCAGCTTAATTTTTCCACAAATCCCAAAATAAATATTGATAAATACAGACGGAAATGTCCCAAAAATTAATAGCATAAAACCGGGGGCCATAATTATATATCTGAAAGAAACACGTCCGTTAGATTCCTCACCTTAGAATATCCCCAGGCGTCAGGCTGGATCCGGAAAGATTTTTGTAGCAATACCCCTTGCGCGTCGCTAGGCGTCGTCTGCGGCTCCGCGTCCGTCGTTGGTGTCGTGCGCCGGAATGACATCGTCGGAGTACTTAGACGCCGCCCTTGCGCGCTGACGTCAGTTCTTCTTTTTTCCGCGCCAGACAGCGTCGATCCGGGAAGAGCTTACCCCTTGGTCAATTTTTGACTAAACTTTTGTGACTCTTTTTGGTCTTCTGTCCACTCGACTCTGGTGCCGGTAGGATGCCCGGGTTTAAAGCCTGTGACTCGTGTCATCGACTGATGTCGGTGACGGACCACCATCGCCGGTGCCCTTACTGCCAGGGGGCTGACCACGGCGTGGAGTCGTGCCCGATTGTCAGGCCTTGACCTCGAAGGCTAGGCAGGAGCGGTCCCGTAAGCTTCTCGAGCTTCGGCACTCGGCTCCGCGCCGCTCACGGTCCCGGTCCAGGAGGAGGTCCAAGGACCGGTCGCGGAGCCGCAGTCACCATCATCGCTAGTCGGGCTCGAAGTCTTTGGGTAAGTCGAAGCGATCTAAGAAGTCCAAGAGGCGACACCGCTCTTCGGACTCCCCTCGCCGGTCGCGCGACTCGGCCAAGGGTCAGGGTGGTCCCAACCCCGCGGCTCTGTCGGAGCTGCAGGAGATGCGTCCGTCCCCATACCCACCGGTCCGTGGGACTGACGCGACTCCAGTGGAGGTCAGTGCCTTCCTCTCGGCCATGAGGGGCCTGGCTCCGCCGTCGACGCCTGCCGGTGCGCCTTCGGGACCGCAGGCTCGACTGGGCAACCTCTCGTGCCGGCGGCTCCGGCGCCGTCGACGACTTCGGTCCCGACGCCGCAGGTCCCCGAGGGATCCAGACCTGGATCTCTGCCGGCGCCGGTCGACCTCACGATGCCTCCTCCGCTGGCGCTGACACCGGTTCCGCCCCGGCGCCGTCTCCGGACGACGCCGTTCCCCGGTTTAGCCCCTGTCCGAGCCCAGCGCCGGTGCGGCGCCGCTTGACACCGCTGCCGATGGATGAGCGTTTCATCTACCGCCCGGCTCCGATCATTCCTCCTGTTTATCAGGAATCGGATGACTGGGGCGACTGGGAGGGGTCTGAGGACCCTATGGCCATACAGGGCCAACTTTCACAGGACTGGGCAGACGAACTGGGGGATGCCTGTGGTCTGGACACTTCCCCGGACGCTGGTTTCATTTCTCCTCCGACTGTGGCCTCAGAGGAAGGTGCAGCTTTTTCAGTGGTGCTGCGCAAGGCGGCCGCAGCCCTGGGGCTCGAGCTGCCTGCTGTGGCTGTGAGGACTAACGTCCTCACAGAGGTGCTTCAACCGTCAGCAAGCTCCACTGAGCCTCTGCTGCAGTTCAATGAGGCCCTCATAGACGTTCTGCAGGGCACTTGGTCCAAGCACTCCACAATTCCTCCTGTGGATCGGAACGTGGCCCGTCGCCACCGCCCTGCTCCGGGCGACCCCAGTTTCCTGTCCCAACACCCCACACCCAAGAGTCTGGTTATCCAGGCCTCCACTTCCCAATCCTCCTTCCCGTCCGCCCCTCCGGATCGGGAATCCAAGAGGCTAGAACAGTTCGGAAAGAAGCTGTTCTCTTCCCTGAGTTTGGGCCTGCGGTCTTTGAACACCGCTTGCCTCTTGGACTGTTTCTCCCACTCTCTGTGGGATATGGTGGAGGACGTGCTGCCCCTGTGTCCAGAGGAGGCCCAGACATGTCTCTCCCAGGCGCTTGCTGACGGGCGAGATGCAGCACGACATGCCATACGGTGTGGACTAGACACCACGGACTCGCTGGGTAGGGCGATTTCTACCACGGTGGCGCTCCGGCGCCATGCCTGGCTGCGGTCCACGTCTTTTTCGGGGGATGTCCAGAGTTCCCTCATGGAAATGCCCTTTGATGGCGCTCCCCTTTTTGGTGAGAAGGCGGATAGTGCGGTGGCTCGTTTTAAGGACTCCCGGGCTACGGCCAGGTCCTTGGGTCTCCCGGCCCCACGGCCGCAAACTTCCGCCTTTCGCCCCTTTCATGGCCAAGGAAGGGGCGCCTCCTCACATCCGCCTAGCCACCGGCCGCAGACTTAACCTGCACGCGGTCGCGGACGTGGATTCCGCCATGGCAGTACTGGAGGACAACGTGCCGGTCAGTCCACATCCACCCCGTCAGCATCCGCCTCAAAGCCCTCCTAGTCCGAGCTTTCAGGCCCATTCCACGCCAGTGGGCGGCAGAGTTCACCATCACCTGCTCCACTGGTGATCCATCACTTCGGACAGGTGGGTGCTGCAAATCGTCCAAAGGGGCTACTCCCTTCCCTTCGAGATGACCCCTCCAGCCATGCCACCACAGTGCCACCATATATCGGAGGATTACTTGAATCTTCTGCGGGAGGAAGTTATGGCCCTCTTGGCCAAAGAGGCCGTCGAGCGCGTTCCTGGTCCAGAAGTAGGCCGTGATTGCTATTCCCACTACTTTCTGGTTCCCAAGAAGGGCAAAGGGGGCCTACGCCCTATCTTGGACCTCAGGAGCGTCAACGCCTTCCTCTGGAAGGAACGGTTCAAGATGCTAACTTTTGCTCAGGTTCTGGCTCCCCTCGACCCTGGAGACTGGATGGTAGCGTTGGACTTGCAGGACGCCTATTTTCACATCCCCGTCCTGCCGGCCCACCGGCGTTACCTGCGGTTCACTGTGGGTCAGGAGCACTTTCAGTTCACCGTGCTCCCCTTCGGCCTCACCAGTGCCCCTCGGGTGTTAACAAAAGTAATAGCGGTGGTCGCAGCTCTTCTGCGCAGATCGGGGGTTCCAGTCTTCCCCTATCTCGACGACTGGCTGTTGAAGGCGGGCTCGCCCCAGCAAGTCGTCTTCCACCTCCAGACTACGGCGGACCTCCTGCATTTGCTGGGGTTCTCCAACAACGTGCCGAAGTCACACCTGAGACCCTCCCAGAAGCTCCTCTTCATCGGAGCGGTTCTTGATTCGGCGCAGTTCCGGGCTTATCCTCCGGAACAGCGGGTCCGGGATATTCAGGCTCTGATTCCCATCTTTCGGCCTCTATCCTGGGTTTCGGTCAGGTTGGTGCTGCGGCTTCTGGGGCTGATGGTCTCCTGCATCCTGTTGGTGCATTACGCCAGGTGGCGAATGCGGGCTCTGCAGTGGGACCTGAAGTTTCAGTGGGCCCAGCATCGAGGCAACCTGTCCGAACATGTCTTGATCTCGGAGGGCACTGCGAAACAGTTGCAGCGGTGGCTCACGGACTGCGATTGGGTCAGGGGCAGATGCCTCTCCCTACCCCAACCGGAGCACGTAGTAGTGACGGACGTGTCCCTCCTGGGATGGGGGGGCCATATGGGAGAGGTGGAGATCAGAGGCCTCTGGTCTCCGGCGGAGTCTCAACTCCATATCAACCTGTTGGAGCTGAGAGCGATCCGGCTTGCACTGAAAGCCTTCCTTCCCTCTGTCCGGGGAAGTGTCGTGCAGGTGTTCACGGACAACACCACCGCCATGTGGTATTGCAACAAACAGGGCGGGGTGGGGTCGTGGACCCTTTGTCAGGAGGCTCTGCGCCTCTGGACATGGCTGGAACACCAGGGCATCATCCTGGTGGTTCAACATCTGGCGGGCTCTCTGAAGGCCAGAGCGGACAAACTCAGCCGCCGGTGCATGATGGATCACGAATGGCGTCTGAACTTGGACGTGGCGCAAGATCTCTTTCTGCAGTGGGGAGAGCCTTGGTTAGATCTATTCGCCACCGAAGAGAACGCGCAATGTCAGCAGTTCTGCGCATTGGAATTTCCAAGGCGGCACTCGCTCGGAGACGCTTTTCGTCGCAAGTGGAGTTGCGGTCTGTTGTACGCCTTTCTGCCTATACCACTTCTGCCCAGAGTGCTGAAGAAGATCAGGCGGGACCGGGCCCAAGTCATCTTAGTGGCTCCGGATTGGGCATGAAGGTACTGGTATCCCGAGCTACTCAGTATGTCAATCGATCCTCCGATACGACTGCCTCTTCAGGAGGACCTTCTGTCGCAGCAGCAGGGGACGGTCCTCCACCCGAACCTGTCCAGTCTCCACCTCCATGCGTGGAGATTGAGCGGCGACAGTTGATGCCATTTGACTTGCCTCCTGATTCTGGCCGCCAGGCGTCCCTCCACAAAATGGGTATACGCCTGCAGGTGGAACAAATTTGTGGCATGGTGCACAGCAAAGGCTGTGGATCCCCTTTCCGCCCCTCTTTCTGAGGTTCTACTCTTTCTTCTTTCTTTGGCCCAGCAGGGCTCTGCTCTGGGCACCTTGAAAGGTTATCTTTCTGCAATCTCTGCTTTCTTACGGCTTCCTGATCAGCCTTCTCTTTTCAAGTCCCCTGTTGTTTCGCGCTTTCATAAAGGCATTACTCACATGTTTCCTCCTGTCCCCTTCGTAATGCCTCAGTGCGATTTGAATCTTGTCTTGACCTTTCTGATGTGCGCTCCCTTTGAGCCCCTTCACAATTGTCCACTTCGTCTTCTGACTCTTAAGACTGCTTTCCTGGTTGCTATCACCTCGGCTAGACGGGTGAGTGAGTTCCAGGCTCTGTCATCTAAGCCTCCCTTTCTTTCTGTTCATCCGGACAAGGTTGTCCTCCGGACTCGTCCTTCTTATCTTCCGAAAGTGGTGACCCCCTTTCACATCGGGCAATCGGACACTTTGCCCACCTTCTTTCCACCTCCGCATCCTTCGAAAGAGGAAGAGAGGCTCCACCGTCTGGACCCAAAACGTGCGCTGTCCTTTTATTTGGACCGCACCAGACAGTTCCGGGTGGACCACCAACTTTTTGTTGGATACGAAGGTGCTAAGAAGGGGAGAGCCGTACACAAACGGACCATCTCACGGTGGGTCGTCTTGTGTATAAAAGTTTGTTACTCCTTGGTGAAAAAGGACCCTCCTGTTGGGCTGAGAGCCCATTCCACCCGGGCCACGGCGGCGACTACTGCCCTGGGACGGGGAGTTCCCTTGCAGGACATCTGTCAGGCGGCGACGTGGGCCTCACTGCACACGTTCACCAAGCACTATTGCCTGGACAGCCAAGTCCGGAGAGATGGCTTCTTTGGCTGTTCTGTTCTCCAGGACTTTCTGGTGTGATCGTGGTTCGCAGACCCTCCACCGGGGTTGGTATTGCTGGGGTATCTATTCTAAGGTGAGGAATCTAACTAACGTGTTTCTTTCAGATGAACAAGTTACTTACCTTCGGTAACGATGTATCTGTAAGAAACATTAGTTAGTTAGATTCCTCACCGACTCACCCATCCTCCCCGCTCTGCGAACCGACATCTAGGGTTAAGGTCATCCTGTTCAGGGCCCTAGACTTTTTGGCACCAGTGTCGGTCTCTTGCATGGCTCTGCGTTCCTGGCGCGGAAAGCTATGTACAAGAACTGACGTAAGCGCGCGAGGGCGGCGTCTAAGTACTCCTCCTACGTCATTCCGGCGCATGACGCCAACGACAGATGCGGAGCCGCAGACGACGCCTAGCGACGCGCAAGAGGTATTGCTGCAAAAATCTTTCCGGATCCAGCCTGACACCTGGGGATATTCTAAGGTGAGGAATCTAACTAATGTTTCTTACAGATACATCGTTACCGAAGGTAAGTAACTTGTTCTTTACACTACTTAATGGACCTCATTCACTCGCTACCACACCTGATAGAATACCTCAATACCTACCATAGAGTTTTACAGTTCAGTGAATGTCAGTAATTCGGGGGGGGCTAAATATTCCAACTCCAAAAAATGTAATCCAAACCCTGAAGGAATTATCCCATCATTACTTACCTTGTTCTAGCACTGGGAGGGACATTAGCTTAATCCAAGGAATCCAACCTACAGCACACTAAGAGGGAAATAATGATTGCACTGAGGGGCTGGTAAAACAACCCACTGTCATGGATAGGACGTATAGCAGGAATTAATTTTAGGAGCCTACCCCAAAAATCTAAATGTGTTCCAGATAATTCTGCTGCATAAAATTGTGGAAATACGAGAATGCCTTAAATACATTTGGCAATTCAAAAGGAAAGGATTGGCAAAAGACATTTCATAGTGGGAGCTAGACAGGGGTGTCTGGGTGTGCCCAACCTACTTAACTGCTGCTATGCCACTCACCTCTAATTCATTTGTCTATTGGACGAGGAAGGAAACCGATAAAGGGGTGCCACAAGATTGATCAAACTTTAAGTGATGCCTGCTCCCCCAACGCACACCTCCCCTCCACATGAGGTCACCAAATGTCTAAGGCACATAGAGACCACAAGCTCTCTATATCATCAGTAACAGCGCAACCTTAGAGTTTGGTATTGAATTAAATTACCCCCCTCCACATTTACACCCATATGGGTAAACATTGATTTTGCTCATGTCTTTATAGACAAGCCTTCAAACGGTGGTGGGTGGAAAGGGCAAC
Organism: Triturus cristatus; assembly: GCF_964204655.1. Taxonomy (NCBI): domain Eukaryota; kingdom Metazoa; phylum Chordata; class Amphibia; order Caudata; family Salamandridae; genus Triturus; species Triturus cristatus. The sequence goes on from NC_140584.1 coordinate 560,382,516, forward strand.
ATTGTGCAGGGCATTTCCAGCACAGAGAAATAAAAACATTTGAACAGCTCAGAGAGGAATGTGGGCTACAAGAAAGGGAGCGGTTACACCACTTTCAGATCACACACATGAGCTACACCCAAAAACAAAAAAGATTGCAACTGGTGAGGGGGTGGGGGCCTAGAGTGCCTACGGCAAGATGGCCATCGGCCATACCATAACACTGTTTTTGAGGTCAGATCAACAGGGAAGGCACTGTTCCTATCAGAAGATAGGAAGGAAAGGCAAAATGGTGAACAAAACATGGAGAGGAAACCTTAAGGACTATTTCATGTTGCCCTCACACACCCCTGAGGATGTCATGTTTCATCATTGGGCTTTTGCTCATTGTAGGGCTGGTGCTGCAGTGCTCTACGGGTCCCCCGAAGGGTCACTTTGGCAGAGATCTTTTGTTGTTTATGCCTTATGATGAAAGATGCGAGTATGAGGGTGTCCTAAATGTGTGGGTTGTTTTTGTATGTGTTGGTGGCTAAATTAAAACTATCTCTCGGAGATATCAAATAATTCTTTAATGTGAGGATTCTCGTGACTGGATTAAAAAAACATAAAAGGTTGAGCCTACTGTGGGGGCGTGATGTACCCAAGTAGCTTCAAGTTTGTGAGTGTAGTGTAATAAGGGTGAACCTGTTTCATTCCCTAAGGCCTGAGACTGATCCACAGCGCTTCTTCAGGACCAAACAAAAGAGGTAGTGAACTTACCCCACACCTATACCGTGTTATATAGCGGAGGAATCCTACTTAAAAGAGAAATACCTGCTTCAAAATTAAAATGATACTCCGACCTAGAAGTGTGAGAGAAACAGTAGGAGAGAATAATAAATTGAGATTCTGCATATCTGGTGTAGGGTGTCTTTAGGATCACTGTCCTAATACCAGAATGTCTCCAGTTATAAACATGTGCATGCTGTGATGGGCACTTAATCATTGCCAAATAGTGAAACATATGACAAATAAACATATACACACATCATAGCAAGCAGGTGGAGAGACACAGTGCACACAAGAATTGACTTAATGTTTCCAGTAGGGATCCAATGCCCGAGACAATGGGTGTAGGAGAGTAGGGTCTACTTTCTATGTTAACCCCCACTTTTCGAGAGACGTGGGACCGGCTACCTGGGAAAATTGGCTACTAGCTTCCAGCGCAGCTTCTGAGGCATCCTCGAAGTTGTGCTCTGGGGATTGAGAAGCCCCAACCCAGAGCACCATCTGCACCGACGATCAGCCCTCCACGAGTTCTGCGTGGGGCCCTTCTGCATTTTCCTGCTCGACGCGTCTGTCCGGTTGCTTGCCCGTTGGCTAGTGACCTCTGCGACGACGAACCTTTGACTTTCCACCACTGGTTTGGCTCCTCCAGGCTGGCCCTTGCTTCCCTGTGAAAGAGAAGCACCTCAGGCCTTCCTGGTCTGCAACAGAAGCGAATCCTTCACTCTGCGTGGGTTGCGCTTGCCAAGGCTTGTTGGGTCTAAACTCGACATCGACGACGCCGACAGCAAGAGCCCTCATGGGACAGCTCGCCTCCTGGTTCTGGTCGTCCTCGACGCCTCCTGTTACTCGTGGCTGCTGCGACAAGCTTCACCTCTTCACCTGCATCTTCACGACATCACCTGGTTCCTTCCTGGTTCCTTCCCGGCTCCTGGCTGGTGACCTAGACTCTGTCCCCTCTGCTTGCAGGTATCCTCCTTCTTGATTCCATCCTTGGAATCCACCGGACACTCTTCACTGACTGCCTGCAGCATCTTTTCTTCAGGCATCCATAGGAGTCGACGACGAAACCCGACGCAAGTTCACACCTATGCACCCGCAGCCCGTGGGCTAGGTAACTTGAGTACCTCGGTGCTCACAAGGGTATTGACTATCCTAGTGTCTAGTTTCCAAGTCTCTAACTCCTAGTTCCTTCCGAAGTGTCCTAAAACTCTTAATTTCTAAATACTACTATTTCTATCGACTTTAACGCATTACGCGTGAGTGTTTCCACTCTGCACCTGAATCCCGTGGGCCTCCCACTGCCTAGCAACTGATAGGATAGTGTAGCCCCAGCAGTTCCCTAAGCCTAACCTGTGTTCGTGACAGTGGTTCTTATACCACTTACTTAGTATAAGGTTTGCGTGGCCCCTAAGGCCTAACTGTATTACTTACCTGTGTGACTTATGTATGCTTAAATAAGATTGTGTTGTACTTACCTCGAACCTCATAAAGAGTGCTGAGGGTGTTTTGACCTGAATACATACATTCTATTTTTATAATATATCTGTTGTGGTGTCCTTTCATTTGGTATTCAAGGGATTGGAAAAGGTATAACAGCTGGCTTCACATGCCACACAGAGTTTAGCCTAAGACTGCTCTTGTCCATGCTACCACTAGGATAGCTGGTCTATAAGGCTGACTTTACAACCAATCACCATAAGGGTTGTTTGGACTGATACAGGGTGTACACTAGAACTAGTGACATCATATATCAGGCCAACTTCTCACAATGGGTTTGGGCCCTTCTGTATTTTTTGTAATATGTTAAAATACAGGGTCCTTGTGGATATATTCACCAGAAACTCCGCTTTGTGTTTCGAGATCCAGTCCTGTGCTTCTACTGTCGTGACCATTATTTGAATGCATTTTATCTGAGTGTCAGTTGGTTCTGAATCATCCATCTACTACCTGATGGAGGCACTCTTGGTCATGGTCAGTGGATAATATGGCTTTCTCAAACATGAGAACCTCAGTCTGTGTCATGGCTGCAGTAGGTGTGAGCCTTGACGTTTCCCATAACCTGGAGTCCTCATGGTCCGGGGCAGTCTTGTCTTGAAAGAAGGCCAAATGCAGATTTTCCCCAAAAATTGGTGAAGTTCATTAGTAAGTCTGAATTGGTCTTCCGGGGTGGGGGGTGGGTACAAAAACCCAAGACTTTCGCGAACACCACCTTCTCATCTTCCATCAGGGTCTTTTATTGAGAGGTTCACAATCAGTTTTTCTTTGCCGTCTGGCTCATGGTCTGTCTCTTGGGGGTCCGTTTGTCACCAGTGCACCTGCCTGTTGTTTCCTCCTCTTCTTTCTCTGCAATTGCCCCAGGCTCTACCTAAAAGAGGTTGGGTGAAGGGGTGCTGGAAGAAGAGTTGTGATCATTGGTGGAGTACCTGGAATCCGGGGTGCCACATTGGTGTGTGTCCAGTATACGGACACGTGTGTAATAAGACTTAAAAGAAAAGCACTGATTGTAACAGCCTACTGGTATTTGGCAGGCACCATCCAAAAGTGGGAGAACCTGCCATATGGACAGTTCCTGGGCCTAACAAGAAATTGCAGCTCACTAAAGGATTAAAATATGCAAGCCCAGACACTCAGCAGAAACCTATCCACCAGGCACTATCAGACCAGAGTCATTAAACAAATACTCAGTGGGCTCTTCCACCAGTTACACGACAACCCCCATGTGGATCTTGTGGCACATGCTTATACACTCAACACTCAAAGGAGATCAAACTGGGCCCTCATTTCACCTGGATACAAAAGCAACATACCAACTGCAATACAAAAAATTGCATCTACTACCCATGCAACCTCCACTATGTGGGTATGACCACAAGGGCCTTTAAGATTGGGATAATGGAGCACCAGAGCATGATCCGTTATGCATGTGGTGCCATGAGGGTGTGTAATCATTTTAACGATCTCTGACACTATCCTGATGCCCTTCGATGGACCGTCTTGAAGGTTAATCACATGTGGAGTGCAACAAGTCCCTTAAGGAACTGTGCTGGATTATTCGCCTCTGCATCAACAGTGAGGGCCTAAACAATGAGATCCGATTGTGTGAGGTATAACCCCATAACTCTGTGGATTATCACTAATGACCGTGGGTTCTCATGGGTAGCACTGGTGCATCACCACCTTTTGTTGGTGCACCTATAGCATATTACATCACCACACATTAGACATTAATGGCACTCATGGACATTCATAGCACATTATAAGATGACCAGCAGTGAGGCACTGGCATGAAGCGGTCCATTCAAACCCTTCTCTTGACATCATTTATTACGGACAAATGCCATTTATTTGTTGCATTCTCATGATCAGCATTGGTACACAGCCCAGAATTACCCCCTGTCATGCACCTAGACAGATTGTCATCACATACTTAACTTACAACAGCTTGTGTTTCACTATGAACGCACTATTAGATGGCTGCCAAAGTAGAACTGATGTGAAAAGGGGCCTCGAGCCTCTGCTGCTTGTACCTGCTCTCCCCTCCATGATTGCGTGAGGCATTCATAACACAGTACAAGATGTCCGCCGTTCGACAGACCGACAGAGCGACCCTTGACCTTTGGGTAGGTCGCTCCCCTGCCCACGCAGCGCCACCAGTGCTCTCCTGCCTCCTGCCTGCTGCCTTGTGTGCCCGGTTGTGCCCCTTGTGTGTATCTGAGTATTTCCCCTTCTCTCCGCGTATCCTCGTATGAGTGCCCCACAGTTGATGGTCTGAGTGATTAATTTCCCTCTTTTTTCTTGTCTCCCTGAACGAGTGTCCCAGAGTGCGTGCTGACCCCTTCTCTCTCCTTGTACCCCGAGTGCGTGCCCCCCCCCCCCCCCCCCCCCCGAGTGCCCGGTCCCTTTAGTGCTCGTTTCCTGTTTTTTCCGCCTTTTTTTGGCCGTTTCCCCGGCCCCTCGCCGTTTTCGCGGACTTCGCCGTTTTCCCGCCTTTTTTCTCCACCCCGCCTACCCTCCCGCCGCCCTCCTCCCAGCTGACCCCTCCTCCCCCGCTACCCCATATATGGCGGCCACGGCGCGCCTAAGGCAAGCCCGTCTGCGCCCGGCCGAGCCTGGACCGCGCCTGGACCGCGCCTAGCGCCACGACCCCTGGTCCCCGCAACCCCCACCCCCCCTGCCGCCTCCGCCTGACCTACGACACCGCCTCCCTCACCGCTCTCAACCCCGGCCACACGCCGGGCTGCTGCCGCGCCGCCCCGAAGCGAACCCACGGAGCCTTCACCTGCCGCAACTGCCGCTTCACCTGCCTACGAACACACAACACACCCAAGAAGAAAAACTCCTCCGGAAATAACCTCGAATGCATCCTGATCAACACCCGATCCGTCCACAGGCACGCCATCGAACTATGGAACCTCATCGACTCAACAAACCCGGACATCGCCTTCCTCACCGAGACCTGGATGAACCCCTCCTCGGCACCCGACATCACCATAGCCATCCCCGACGGCTACAAAATCATCAGGAAAGACTGCACCAACCGCACCGGAGGAGGCATCGCCATCGTCCACGAGAGCTCCATCCGCGTCTCGACCTACACAGACGACTCACTCCCCGACGCAGAACACCTCCACTTCTCTATCCACAGCGACCCCAAGACCACCCTCAGAGGCACCCTCATGTACAGATCACCAGGACCATGCACAAAGTTCAGCGAAGACGTCGCAAACTTCATCAGCCCACACGCACTCCCGTCCACCGACTACATCCTCCTAGGGGACCTCAACTTCCACCTGGAGAACCGCGCCGACAACACCACCACCACCCTACTGGACAACCTCGCCAACCTCGGACTGAAACAACTGGTCAACACCCCCACCCACTACGCCGGACACACTCTCGACCCCATCTTCTCCTCCAGCAAATACATCTCTTTCAGCCACACCTCCGAACTCTCCTGGACGGACCACAGCTGTGTCTACTTCAGCTTCAAGAAGACCACCGTACACCACCACGTCCAACAACCACCGAGAAGGCAGTGGAACCGTATCACCACCGAACAACTCACAGCAGCCCTCTCCCAGAACCCCCCCGCCAGCACTACAGACCCCGACGGAGCTGCCAACAACCTCACAAACTGGATCTCCGAATGCGCCAACACCCTGGCCCCCCTGAAGACCCAAGCAAACAAAAACAACCACAAGAAAAACTCATGGTTCACCCCCACCCTGAAAGACTCCAAAAAAGAATGCCGCACCCTCGAGAAGTCTTGGCGCCTCAACCAGACCGACGAGAACATGTCTGCTCTCAAGAACGCCACCCGCAAACACCACCAACTCCTCCGCGCCGCACGAAAATCAGCCTTCCAGAACAGACTCAACGACAACGCCCACAACAGCAAGGAACTATTCGGCATCGTCAAAGAACTCTCCAACCCCGACGCCGAAAACAACGCCATCCCCCCTCACAGGATCTCTGCGACTCCCTCACAGCTTTCTTCCACCACAAGATCACCGACATCTACAACAGCTTCGCCACAACCAACAAGAACACACCACCGGAACTCGCCACCGACAACACTGCCATCCACATCTGGAACCCAACCACCACCGAGGAAACCACACACATCATGAACTCCATCCACTCAGGATCACCATCCGACCCCTGCCCGCAACACATCTTCAACAAAGCCGACAACATCATTGCACCCCACCTCCGAGACTTCATCAACGCATCTTTCACCACCGCCACCTTCCCGGAGAACTGGAAACACGCCGAACTCAACGCCCTCCTAAAGAAACCAACAGCAGACCCCACCATACTCCAAAACTTCCGGCCCATCTCGCTCCTCCCGTTCCCCGCCAAAGTGATTGAGAAAATCGTCAACACTCAACTCACCACCGCCCTGGAAACCAACGACTAACTCGACCCCTCACAATTCGGCTTCAGAGCTAACCACAGCACCGAGACCGCCCTCATCGCAGCCACGGACGACATCAGATCTCTGACTGACAAAGGAGAGACCGTGGCCCTCATACTCCTGGACCTCTCTGCAGCCTTCGACACGGTTTGCCACCGTACCCTAATACGTCGCCTCAGCAACGCCGGCATCAGAGGCAAGGCCTTGGAATGGATCATCTCCTTCCTCTCCGGAAGAACCCAGAGAGTCCGCCTTCCCCCCTTCAGATCCACTACTACGGAGATCATCTGCGGCGTCCCCCAAGGATCCTCCCTCAGCCCAACCCTCTTCAACATCTACATGACCCCCCTGGCGAACATCTCACGAAAACACGGACTCAACCTCATATCCTACGCCGACGACACCCAGCTCATCCTCTCCCTCACCAACAACCCCACCTCAGCAAGAATCAGACTACACGAAGGCATGAAGCAAGTAGCGAACTGGATGACAGACAGCCGGCTTAAACTTAACACAGAGAAGACGGAGGCCCTCATCCTCGGCCCTTCTCCCACCGCCTGGGACGACTCCTGGTGGCCCCCCGCCCTAGGCAGCACTCCCCAACCCACCGACCACGCACGCAACCTCTGCTTCATCCTGGACTCATCCCTCTGCATGACCAGACAGGTCAACTCGGTGACCTCGGCATGCTTCAACACCCTCCGCATGCTCCGCAAGATCTTCCGCTGGATCCCCACCGACACCAGGAAGACCGTCACCCACGCCCTCGTCACCAGCCGCTTGGACTATGGAAACGCTCTGTACGCCGGCATCACTACCAAGCTACAGAAGAAACTACAACGAATCCAGAACGCGGCCGCACGACTCATCCTGAACATACCTCGCCACCACCACATCTCCGGACACCTGAAGAAACTTCACTGGCTTCCAGTCAGCAAGAGGATCACCTTCAGACTCCTCACCCACGCACACAAAGCCCTGCACAATATCGGACCAAAACTCATCAACCACCGCGTCTCCTTCTACACCGCTCCTCGCACCCTGCGCTCGACCGGACAAGCCCTGGCAGCCGTGCCTCGCATCCGCAAAGCCACCGCCGGAGGCAGGTCCTTCTCCTACCTGGCAGCAAAGACCTGGAACTCTCTTCCCAGCCACCTGCGCACCACACAGGACCACCTCTCCTTCAGAAGGCAGCTCAAGACCTGGCTCTTTGAGCACTGCCCCCCCCCCCCCTCCAGCCCCCCCCCCCAGCGCCTTGAGACCCCTACGGGCGAGTAGCGCGCTTTATAAATGCAAATGATTGATTGATTGATTGATTGACATGACGTGGTCCCTGCAAACTCCTTTGTGACAACTTACATAGCTTATTGTGAGCACACGCCTACTTTTTTGGTATCTCATTAATGAACATCAGTGCACATTTTAACCCCATATTATGTACCGGGATAGACTATTCACCACATGCTCTAGACCGGGACAGATGATTCTACCACGTACTCTAGCTACCTCAGCATGAATATTCCAACATAAATACACTAAAATATGGCCGCCAATACAGAAAGGTCGCTAAACGGGTCCTTAAGTCTCTGGTTGACTCGGACTCACCTTTGTTTGCATCACACAAGGGTTTCCCAGTCAGGATGCAATCCCATGACTGCACACCCTACACCTGATGAAGATCTCCAAATTAGCTGCATTTTAAAACCAGACCGCCTCCTCTGCTAGGTCTGGGCGAGCAGAGAAGGGTAGGTCTTTCTCACCTCATGTGTATTAGCCACATAAGTACTGTGGTCCGGTATGTGTCTCTGGAGTCTGGTTTAGACACTTGGCCCATGTACCCTCGCAACCACCAGGTATGCGCACCTTCCTTTTATTATCTTTTGTGTTACAGTTACCTGCTGTGGGCTAGCCACTGTTTTGACCTATGGGGCAGTACTAATCGATCTGAAGAGTAAGATCCCCCCCAGACATACATAGGATTACCTGTCACATGGCGATTCTCTGTGTGACACTTGCACAAGTGTTACCATTACATGTCTGTCCACCCGCTTGCTATGATGTGTGTATATGTCTATTAGTCATGTGTTTCACTATTTGGCAACAATTTGTGCCAATAAAAGCATGCAAATGTCTACCATTGGAGACATTTTGGTATTTGGGACAGTGATCGTATGGACACCGTACACCAGATATGCATAATCTCAACTTATTGTTCTCTCCTGCGAACCTTTCATCATATGGCATAAACAACAAAAGATCTCTGCCAAAGTGACCCTTCGGGGAGCCTGTAGAGCATTGCAGCACCGGCCCTATGAGGAACAATAGCCCAATGATGAAGCATGACATCCTCAGGGGTGTGTGAGGGCAACATGAAATAGTCCTTAAGGTTTCCTCTCTGTTTCGTACATCATTTTGCCTTTCCTTCCTATTTTCTGATAGGAAGAGTAGCTTCCCCTTTGATCTGATTATTGTTTTTGGCGCCCAGCTGCTGGACCTTCATTGGCTCCCAGTCCCCCCCTCGCATTGCTTCAAATGGTTTTCAAAGTACCTGTAACAACAAGGTCTGTGGGGTTCAATTTACCCTGAAATTGTAATCTGAAGGCCTGCGCTGACCTACAACGAACATAGATAATGACTGTGTCAAGTGGGCGGCAGCTGAAAGATAGAGAGAATTAGGTGTGACAGGCTACACTACCCCCGGGTGCTGAACTGATGGCACACTTGCTGAGCATCCGCGACTGAGCTCTGCGGCTGTGGTTGCACTGCCGAAGAGTTAAGATATCGACTGCGCGGCATCAAGGAGGCAGTGGGGCCTGGCATCGCAGGTGGTTGCACAGAGCTCTGCTGAGCGAAGTGCGGAGAGGAGAAGCGCACCCGAGATAGAGGTGAATAACTGGTGGCTCGCCCCTGGGGCCTGTCCTGCCCAGGGGGGGACTCCAATGAACACCTGAATGCAGACTAGAAGCTGATGTGCGTTGAGAACAAGGGTGAGTGAAAAAGCAGGCGGTCCGATCAATCATGCAATTGACGCAGGCGGAGGCTGTTCTGTGGCGCCCCTCTGCAGAGTAGCTGAGGCCTAGACGTTGCAGCGACAAAGGTGCGGGGCAAGTATTGCTAGGCCCGAAGTCGAGATGCTTTTGGTGCCAGAAGAGCTGCTGGACAATATAGGTGCTACATACTGATGGTACAGTAGCACAGTGGTTCCCAAACATTTAAGACCTGCGGCTCCCTTGACCAATTGGCCATTGCCAGTGGCTCCGCACCGTTATTCTTTTTTGAGGGTGGGGTGGATGTAAGCCCGGCCTCAGGAGGACTTGCATTTTTCTCCCTGAAAATAATTGAGATTAAGTTGAAGAAGGTATGATAATCATATACGCGGGGTGTTTCGTATTACCAAAGTGGCGCCACTGATAAAATGTTCCTAGTTACACTTCTTTGCCCATGCCTTTTTTAGAGTACCCTCTCAAACTTTTTTATCCCACTTACAGTTCTAGATAGCACCCCCTATGCATGTAGGCCCCATTGACAAAGTGTTTCTGTGCTTGAAGAATATTTGCATGCACTTCCATTACTACCCCTGTCATACGTGCCAACACACCTGTCTCAGCAGGGTGACTCACGATTTTTTAAACCACATACAGCTTTATTTTTGCTCTCTCCTCCCTAAAATTGCCTCCAAATCAATTTTTTTTAATTTTTTTAAAGTCCATCTTTCTTGCTTCCAAATGTTGGCATTATGCTGTATGTGCTATTGTACTTCAAGGGGCTCGAGGAGATAGCAGGCCAGTCTGAAAATGTGTGTGTTCTGAAATAAATGTGTACTGGAAGTACTTATGATTCAAGCACAAATATCAATACTTAATAATACTTAGTGTGTTTAATAGACAGGACTACTGTACTTTCCTGACCGCTTGCATTGGTGTAAAATGCATTTGTAAAAAAAAAACCTATTAACAAGTCTAACCAAATTAATCGAGTATTTTCCGTTGAATTTAAGAGTATTGGAATGTGGGGTTCCAGTGATTTGGGAGTGTTGGAGCTTGAGGATCCAGTGAGTTTACAGCTTTTGGCATGTCACTTACAAATCATCAACATCATGCATTTAAATCTAATTAGTTTAACTGAAGCCAACAGATCCTTCAACTTTAAATGCATTAAAGTGCTTGGTGCGCGGCTCCCCTGGTATAGGTTTGACGGCTCCTCAGGGAGCCACGGTGCACAGTTTGGGTACCACTGCAGTAGCACCTTGCTGCCGTTAGCCACCAGGACCCCTCTTTATTAATGGACACTGTAGCAACGCAGACATAAACATTGGCGGCCCAACTTTCACAGCGTGATAGCTCTCCCATCATACCTGTTGGAATTCCCCCTACAATGGTGTTCGGACCGGGTTAAATATTTGGGAATCTGAATACAAAGGGTTCCAGAGCTAGTTATTCAAGAAAATTATGGCATGGCGGTATCAAAATTGGAGGAACAAACCACTAGATGGATCAGGCTGCTGTTGTCACTGGCGGATAGAGTAGCAATTATGAAAATGATTGTACTGTCCAAATTTCTTTATACCAATAATATTGCGTCAACACTTCTTCAAAACTGTTTGATCCCACATGATTACATTGACGTGGGCAGGAAAACAGCCTAGGATCTGCTGTGATGTTCTGAGCCTGCTATATAAACAGGTATAGTGTGGAGCACCAGATTTACACTTACAGTATCTGTGTGCACAGGCACAGTTTGCATATTATTGGTATTGTCTACATGTTTACACACTGCACTTGGTGGTAGAGGCGGATGATACCCATATCAATCTACTCAGTGCTATCCTGCCCCACAACTGCTTCGAAGTTACAAGAGGAGAGATTAGCACAATTCACTGCACCACAAGAGCTTGGAAGGTACTTTGGACACAAGCAGGAAAAACCTTTTGTATGCCCCACGCTTCCCTTGCGGTTCCATCCAGATATTTTGGTCATGCAGGTGGCTGTTATGCATGCAATGCTGGACAGGGTGGGTTTGAAGACTATGGGAGATGTGTACCTTTATCGCCTTGGCAAATTTGCCACCTGGACAGCACCAGACTCCACTTCTGACTTTCCTTAAATTTTGGCTTTGTGCGTCGGTGAGGGTACTGTACCCCTCCTTCCATGCGGAGCCTCCTCTGCTGGGAGCACCTCAGACTATGCTGGCTAACCCTACACTCAAACACCTCATCACCAGATTATATAACATGGCCAAGACAGACAAATCATTAGGCACAAATCTGGCTCTTGACAAATGAAGTACTGTACTAGATACGTCACTAGATCATGACAATTGGGAATTCTGCTGCACACTAACTAGCTTGCTCACTGCAAACTGTAATCTGTGCATAATACGGTTTAAGTATTTGCAACAAATGTACTACACACCTGTCAGACTGTGCAGACATGGGATGAAGAGTGACACGTTCTGCGTGCGGTGTGGGGTATTGGAGGCGAACATCCTGCCTGTTGCCTAGAGGTGCACTGCTGTCCAGCACTACTGGACCCAGGTGACTAATGCACTATCTAACATGGCGATGGAAAGGTGAAAATGCACCCCCCAGGTATGTCTACTTGATCTGGTTAAACATTTGCTGCCGGCTCACAGTAAATGCACTCGGGCAAAAGATCAGCACCGAAGCTGACGCAGTGGTTTGCTGACATGGCATATTGCAAAGAGCAGCTGGATATATTTGCTGAGAAACTACCACTGCCTTCGCGTCCCAGGGATATTTGGGGCCCATTCACGGCGTACCTGCTGTCGACTGCAGTCATGTACTAATGCTGTGGGGGGTGATGGAGGTATCTGTCTGGTAAAGGTGAGACTGTCTCTGGAGCTAACGTCAACTAGAAGATAATGTGTGTGTGAGATGTCTTGCTGCAACTGGCACCTGATGGCATTGTGTTTATAAAACATTTTCTATGCTGAAAATCTCAATAAAAAGAAATATTTTTAAAGCGCAGCTAGGGACCGGATCCCTTTTAAAAATTGGATCCTTAATTGTAAGGACAAGGGACACGTTATATTTTAGTTCTATAAAATACTTAACAAGGTTGCCCCAGACACATGATTTCCAGTCCTTCACACCTGGTAGAAGGAGCCTAGCTTAACATTAGACTTGAGTTAGTTGAAGAATATTCTTGGACGAGCAAACACATCTATAAATCATGCAGGGGAAATGTAGACCCTCCTGGAAGTTTTTTGGGCCGTTCAGGTGGAACAGTTTGCTGGAGGAAATGTGGGTCTATAGTCTCCTTAGCCCATATATTTATGGACCTTGCCAATGTTTAAGAGGTTTTGGGCAGGGGGTGCTATAGGTAATTGGTTGATCGGCAGGCTCACAAATAGTTGAATGCCTGCAGGTTGTACTTCTTGGGCAGCTCGTCAGATGAAATGTATCAGTTATATATCGGGGCAGGAGAAATCATATCCCACATGCGTCTAGCAATAAAACAGTCCATATAATAAGACTAAAATACTGGGGGACAGCACCCTTTCCTTATAACATGGTTTGGATGAAGAAAATGTGTTGGCTGTGGGTATGGAAAAAAGGGCAAAAAAAGCTCAGGGAAAAGAAAAATATTTCAGGAAAGAAAGGGACTCAGGCATTGATCTGCTACTATCTAAAAACGTTAAGTGGCTCCAATGACCCAAAAGACTAGGAACACGGTATATATGGACGAAGCTCATTGATCATTATTACCAATGCATCAAATTCAGAATTGAAGAGCTCGGACCTGATCAACTGTAACCACCTCCTCCAGTAACAGACTGGACTCAAGTGAGTAAGGCAATAGTTTTGGATTACAGCAATAAACGTATTCAGGAGGAGGAAGGGTGGAAGATTAGGGGGATGTTTTGCTTGCATCACTAAATCCTAATAAAGAAGCATTGTCTCATGAAAAGGTGCTATACTGTTTGAGAGCATGACATTGTTATCCTTTATATCTTATGGTAGCTCAGACTATTGTTTTTAAAATTCCTGTTCCCTACTCTTGCTCTCTCACTCAATCCTAGTGCGACTAGTCCAGGTATTTTCAGGCTCCTTTCCACACTTAGACATCTGTAGCTGGAGATATGTTCATGCATGTGACCACAGATCAACTACTGCACCCTGTGGAGGGAATTCATGCATGGTTATGTTTTGCTCTCTTTGCCTCTTGACTGCATGTCAGATAGAGTCACTGGGTTCTCACTTAGAATACTTGTTAAAATATCACACGGTCCAAAAGGTGGTGTTTAGGTGCAAGCTTTAATCAGCGAATAAGCTGGCACGGATTGCACAATGGGTTGCATGTGTGCAATGCCTCACGACCACCCACTGACCTCTTTGCACCTCCAGAGTGTATCGGAGTCACAAAACTCACAAAACAGGGCTAGTAAGTAGAGATCAATCTCTTCTGGCCTCTGCATCTGGATTCTGGTAGTGCACCATCTCCTCCTAATGGGAATGCAGTGGTAGCACAGTCGCCTATGAGAGGCTGTGCCGCTCCAGTGCCTGCCTCCATGCCAAACTCCTTCAAGGGATGATCATTGTGTTGAGAAGAGTCACCGCAGTCAGCACACGGCCTCCTGCTCACCTCCCGCAGCTGACCACGCCAAATTTGGGGTGAGCCAGAGCTGCAGTGCAGCAAGCCTCAGCAAGTCCGTCAGGGCCGACTCCTCTGCGTCTCAATGGTGGCTGCAAATTTGACCTCTAGCAAGCCCCTGGTGTCTTGGTGCCTCATCTGCTCTCACGATACTAACAGGGAACCCAGAGCCAGCCAATATGCACAGAGAAGTGCTGGGTGGCTCAGGAGTTTCTGCGGGACGCGGCCATCTTAGTTGTGGTCAGGCTACGCTCCCAAAGGTAATTATTTTAATGCAAAGTAGTGAAATTAGCAAATTGTGCCCATCTGATATTGATACTTCATAACAGTTTCACTGTTAAAGGTACACCAGTAAGCACTGAAAGACATAATTCGTCTCCGTACAGACCGTGTATGACTTCACGCATGATGAGGCAGCATCCATCAGAAATTACATTGATATCATTGGTAACATTACATATCACCTATCATTAGAAATGGATGTGTCAAAATGTTTGTATACATATTACTGAATGATGTTTTGTCATTAGTACATTTGTTTATTGGTATAAATATCGTGAGGTAATGAACAGACCATCTGTGGTCAGTTATGATTTTGATTGCATGGGATGATTTATGATTTGTATAGTGGACCATAAATGGCAAATTGGATTTGTTTTTTAATGTATTTTTTTGTTTTCGATATGGAACTGTACTGCCACTTGAACTGTTTAATTTTCAGTTACTGTCTTGGGTTATGTTTACAAGTGAATGTTCAAGTGTTTGCAATAATAGAGACATAGTTTTTAAACGTGTTGTTTTCATTGAATTGCCAGTTTTTTTTTTAATGGAACATTAGCCACTTTTCATGCTCTCCACCCAACCATCCAACTTCTGCCAGACAAGGCCTTCAACTTGGCCCTTCACCTATCACCTTTGAATAGAAAGATACCCGACAGAGAACCACATGCCAAATTAGTTGTTATTTATCCCAGAAATTGGTTTATTTATGTGGGAAAGTCATTAGCAGTAGCATTTTGTCTCCAACTAATGTGGCTGCAGATGCCAATGGGGCTGTATCGTCTCTGACACATACTGTGCCCATTTACCATTCTGAAAACATAAATGGGTCCCCGTTAGGTCTTTGTGAAATTCAAGACATTGGACAAGACCATGATTCTAGGATTCGTGTATGCTCCCAACTATGATCAGGTACCCATCTTCTCCTCCTTATCGAGACTCCTGATGGAGTTTGGTAGTACTAGAGTTATAATTGATGGAGATTGAAATGTGGTACTAGATCCTTACCTTAACTTCTCTGGCTCTCTGGACAAAGCCAATGCTAAGGGCAGAGCAGTCCTATCGAATTTTTATTTTTTTGTTCTTTTTATTAAACATGTAATTGAGCCTCACATCAAAAAGTCGTGGGCAGTCATGTGCATATAGAGTATCAATTCAGAAGATTATTACAAATGTCCCCCTCTTGACCTTATCCTATTTGAGGTTATCCAGTCTCTCCTTGTTGACCACCCTTGGAGCCACGCCCCCTAGCGTGGAGGATGGGGGGATGCATATGTGTCCCCTGTAAGTATTAAATTTTCCCTAAATCTGCTCCCATTTCTTAGGGCATCCCCTGCCTCCGTAGATGAATTTCTCAGCCACCATGCACCAGTCCATGTATTTCTGCCATTCTGCTGTTGATGCCCCCCCATCTCCGGGCAACATTTTGTTTAACGATCATTGTTCCCATAGTTGCCCAGATTTGCTCTTTGCGGCTGAGATCCATAGCATCCCATATATTGAGAAGGCACCATTTAAGCAAAGGTTGCAAGTCTACCCCACACACCCCTCGCAAGTACTGTAGCCTCCCAATAGGTTCTAATCTCTGTTCGGTCCCATAGAATATGATAGAAAGTTCCGTCCTGCCCACTCCCTCTGCGACACTTGGACGCTCTTCCCATTTGCACTAAAGTGTTACAGGACAGGTAGGATCTGTGAAATTTTCTAAGTTGAACTAGTCTGAGTTTCGACGATATACCTAAGCCTTTAGGAGAAGCCATGGCCGCCAGCCAGTCTTGATCCTCTGATATCCATAAGTCTGTGCAGCAGCTTTCTCAAAGTCGTTGGAGGAGGTCAGGGGAGTTATTTATATATTTTTGGTAAGTCAGGGAGATTGCTCTACGGTTTAGGTAGTCAGTTAATAATCTGTCCTCCAGTGGGGTCGCATCCAGGAGGTCACTTCCTCGCGGTATGGCAGCTCATAAGGTGCATGCCTAATATGTAGGTATCAAAATCTTTCTGTGTTTGCTAGGTCATATTCGCGCTTTAGGTCCATGAGGGGGATGACATCCCCTCTGGTCGACAGGTCTCCCACTTTAAAGATTCCTATATGATCACACCTGTCAAAACCTGGGAAGTTGCATAGTCTTCAGAGAATTTCAGTGTTCGAGAGTGGTGTCGCTTAAGTTATTTTGGCATGCCATCCTAACTGTATGAGTCGCAGGGCCAATCATGTTGTGATGTTTGGGGTTGCTATATAGTGCTCGGTGTATCTCTCTGGTCTCAGAATGTACCTGTCCATTAGATATGCGGGTTCATCTTGCACCCATTGATTGATAACTGCTAATTGTGCCACTCAGTAGTAAACCTTAATTATTAGGTAATACGATCCCGCCATCATACCACCCTCTTGCAAGCTTTTGCGGGGTTATCCTCAGAGGTTTCCCATCCAAAAGCAGCATCCTAACCTCATTTTCGATTGCTCTGAAATAAGATTCTTGCACCCAGTATTGCGTGTTCTGTAATGCATAGAGAAATCTCGGGAGCGCCATAATTTTAAAGAGAGCTGCTCGACCTAGTAAGGAGATTGGTAGCGATCTCCAATGTTTTATGTCTCTTTGAAGTCGTTGCAAGGGGACTAGCAGATTATGGGTGTGAAAGAGATCAGGGTCTGTGGTTACCTATATACCGAGGCATCTAAAACCTTCTGTCACAACCGCTACCTCACATTCTGTTGGCAGAACTGGGGTCAGACCCCACAGTATATAGACAGTGGATTTGGACCCGTTGATCTTATACCCTAGAGTATTTGCCAAAGTTCATGTAAATGTTGATAATTCAATGGATGGAGGAGTGCGGTGCTGCGACATAAAATAGCACGTTGTCAGCATACAGGGATATTCTGTCCTCCCAGTCGACAGCCCATTGGAGACACCGGTTTAGGGGGGTTTCCTTTGACGCAAGTTGCCAGTGGTTCAGGGACTAACATGAAAATTAGCGACGATGGGGGGCAGCCCTTTCTCGTACCCCACTTGAGAAGGAACGAGTGTGAGGCTCTGTCATTCTCCACCACCTGTGTCAGTGGGTCTGCATATAGCAATCGGAGCAACGCCAAGAATTCAGGACCAAATGCTAGTCTTTCCAGGACTGCAAATAGATATGGCCATTTGATTAGTATGAGAAGTTGGCCTGATATATGATGTCACTAGTTCTAGTGTACACCCTGTATCAGTCCAAACAACCCTTATGGTGATTAGTTGTAAAGTCAACCTTATAGACCAGATATCCTAGTGGTAGCATGGACAAGAGCAGTCTTAGGCTAAACTCTGTATGGCATGTGAAGCCAGCTGATATACCATTTGCAATCCCTTGAATACCAAATGAAAGGACACCACAACAGATATATTATAAAAATAGAATGTATTTATTCTAGTCAAAATACCCTCAGCACCCTTTATGAGATTCGAGGTAAGTACAACACAGTCTTATTTAAGCATACATAAGTCACACAGGTAAGTAATAGTTAGGCCCTAGGGGCCACGCAAACCATATACTAAGTAAGTGGTATAAGAACCACTGTCACAAACACAGGTTAGTTAGGCCTAGGCCTAGGGAATCGCTGGGGCTACACTATCCTATCAGTTGCTAGGCAGTGGGAGGCCCACGGGATTCAGGTGCAGAGTGGAAACACTCACGAGTAATGCGTTAAAGTTGATAGAAATAGTAGTATTTAGAAATTAAGAGTTTTAGGACACTTCGGAAGGAACTAGGAGTTAGAGACTTGGAAACTAGACACTAGGATTGTCAATACCCTAGTGAGCACCGGAGTACTCAAGTTACCTAGCCCACGGGCAGCGGGTGCATAGGTGTGAACTTGCGTCGGGTTTCGTCGTCGACTCCTATGGATGCCTGAAGAAAGTTGCTGACAGGCAGTCAGTGAAGAGTGTCCGGTGGATTCCAAGGATGGAATCAGGAAGGAGGATACCTGTAGGCAGAGCGGACAGAGTCTAGGTCACCAGCCAGGAGCCGGGAAGGAACCAGGCGATGTCGTAAAGATGCAGGTGAAGAGGTGAAGCTTCTCGCAGCAGCCACGGGTATCAGGAGGCGTCGAGGATGACCAGAACCAGGAGTCGAGCTGTCCCACGAGGGCTCTTGCTGTCGGCGGCGTCGATGTCGAGTTGGGACACAACAAGCCTTGGCAAGCGCAACCCACGCAGAATGAAGGATTCGCTTCTGTTGCAGACCAGGAAGGTCTGAGGTGCTTCTGTTTTGCAGGGAAGCAAGGGCCCGTCTGGAGGAGCCAAACCAGTGGTGGAAAGTTCAAGGTTCATCGTCGCAGAGGTCACTAGCCAACAGGCAAGCAACCGGACAGATGCGTCGAGCAGGAAAATGCAGGAGGGCCCCACGCAGAACTCGTGGAGTGTGGAGGGCTCATCTTCGGTGCAGATGGTGCTCGGGGCTTCTCAATCCCCAGAGCACAACTTCGAGGATGCCTCAGAAGCTGCGCTGGAAGCAAGTCACCAATTTTCCCAGGTAGCCAGTCCCACGTCTCTCGTCGCCTCCACGGATCTCAGCTTGGCTGTGGATGTGGATCAGGGTCGGAGAAGTCTGGAAGTCAAGGCGCTGGTCGGGCTCTGCAGTCGGTTCCTCGTAGAACGTTGAGCAAAGCAAACGGCAGGTCGCTTGATGGTGCCTGTTTGCACAGGGTGGTCACTCCTTGGCCACAAGGGAGATTCTTCAGTCTTCTTCCGTAGTCGAATGTCCAGAGTTTCTGTTCAAGATTCAGTTATCAGGATAATCCAAAGTCTTAGAGACTCAGCTCCCACTCTTATACTAATCTGGGGGGCTGGGTTACCTGGGTTACCTGCTAGGTCCCTCCTATAGGTGGGACCAGGGAGGGGGGTTGTCCAGTTTTGCACCAGGACTGGGGCTGGAGTGCCCCAGCACCGGTTTGAACTGGACTATGCATGGGACACCTTGTGTGCCCCAGGCAGTGTCTCGTTTCATTCATCCCTCCCTGCCCCAATACACTAAGGCCTGTCTAGGGTGGTGCTAGCACCTCCCAAGGCAGGAAACATATTGTCCAAGCCTCCCTCACTGGAAGGACTCCCAGCAGCAGGAGGTCTGACTCGTGTCTGTGGCAGCAGCGTCCATTTTGTGAGGCTGGTGCTCTGGTTAACTTTAACCGGGTAGTAGATCTTCAACATGTCTTCTCCCTCTAGAAGGAAGGAATACTATCCTCACCGCCAGAAATGGTGTGGGGGTAGTATTCCAAAGTGTTAGACACCTTACACGACATGTTTTGATAAAGCCAAACCATATTTACCATAACCGCGAGGATTATAAGGCACTTTAAGAGTATATGGTAGGCGATATCATAGAACAGCTATAAGGACATGGTTCCGAAAGCTGCAGACATGCTCAGCTCATGCTAGAGCACCATCTCACATGTTACCAAGCACTCTGCCTTCAGGATTGTTAAGGCCTGCCATAGGAGTGACTGATAGGTTACCCATGTGTCTATATATAAGGTCGGTATAGGAATACTACACCTAAGCAAGGGGTGATTACACGACCTTGCCCCAGCTGAGTGATCAGCCAGTTGTGTCATAATGGAAGGCCAGCCAAGGGTGGCATAATACATGCTGCAGCCCCTGGTAGGTCTCGGGTACACCTATGCCCTGGGTACCTAAGGTACACTGTACAGGGTCCAAAAAGGTGATCCATACCAATTGGGTTATGTACCTAAAGTACATAGTGAATTTAGAGAGAGAACAGCTGGGCTGTGGGTCTGATTAGCAGGCCCACAGCCACATCTAAGTCGAAAACCAGTGAAGCAAAAGCAAAAAGTGGGGGTGAACATAGAAAGCAGACCCTACTCTCCTACACAACCCCCCCCCCCCAAAAAAAAAAACTTAGGGACATTAAACTAACCTTGACCAGTTGAGTCTTCATGTTCTAAGTGGAAATATTTGGAGAGTCCATCTGCGTTGGCATGGTCAGTCCCAGGTCTATGTTCCACTGTGAAGTCCATCCCCTGTAGGGAAATGGACCACCCAAGAAGTTTGGGATTTTCACCCTTCATCTGATTTAGCCACAAGAGGGGCTTATGATCTGTCTGAATCTTGAAGTGAGTGCCAAACAGGTATGGCCTCAGCTTCTTCAGGGCCCAAACCACAGCAAAGGCCTCCCTCTCAATAGCTGACCAACATTTCTCTCTAGGGGTCAGCCTTCTACTAATTAAAGCAATGGGCTGGTCTTGACCATCTATATTCAGTTGTGAAAGAACAGCTCCCACACCCAACTCAGAAGCATCTGTCTGGACAATGAACTCTTTGGAGTAGTCTGGACTTTTCAGAATAGGTGCTGTGCACATGGCCTGCTTCAGGTCATCAAATGCTTTCTGACAGCTTACTGTCCACTGAACTTTCTTTGGCATCTTCTTAGAGGTCAAGTCATTAAGTGGTGTCACAATGGAACCATAGTTCTTAACAAACTTTCTGTAGTACCCAGTCAGGCCCAAGCAAAGCTCTGACCTGAGTCTGGGTAATTGGAGGAGTCCAGTTCTTTATGGTCTGGATCTTGCTCTCCAGTGGTTGAACCTGACCCCCACCTATTAGGTGACCCAGGTACACAACCTTGCTCTGCCCTATCTGGCACTTAGTGGCCTTGATAGTGAGGCCTGCCTTTTGCAGGGCCTCTAAAACATTCCTCAGGTGGACCAGGTGATCCTCCCAGGTGGAGCTAAAGACAGCAATATCATCAAGATAAGCTGCACAGTAGTCATCCAGACCTGTAAGGACTTGATTCACCAACCTTTGGAAAGTGGCAGGTGCATTCTTCAAACCAAAGGGCATTACCACAAATTGATGATGTCCTCCTGGGGTCGAGAAAGCTGTTTTGGCCTTTGCATTCTCAGCTAGTCTGATTTGCCTGTAGCCTGCTGTCAGGTCAAATGTACTCAAAAACTTGGCAGCTGCCAATCTGTCAATGAGCTCATCTGCCCTAGGTATTGGGTGGGCATCTGTCCATAGACAGCTTACATCCCTGTCTGCTCTCTATATACATTTTAAGGAGATATGCGGGAGGTGTTCAGTTTATAGAATTCTATTGGGAGGCAGTTCGGCCCCATTGCCTTTCCAGATTTAATGCTATGAGTTGCATTTACCACTTCTTCCTCTGTGAGTTCACTCTCCAGCAATTTCAGGTCTTCTGAAAGAGAGAGATCATCCAACAGGTCCCCAGTTTTATCCGCTGTAACCGTGCACTTGGGAGAGTACAGGTGTTGGTAATATCTAGCAACGGTCTCGGCGACATCCTGAGGTCCGTTAACGTCTTCTCCACCTCATTTTTGAGGGCAGTTACCCAATGGCTCACACGATCGTGTCTGTCAAGCCAGGCCAGCAACTTTCCTGCGTTATCTCCTAGTTCATAGATTGTTATACTGCGTCACCGAGTGTCTGCTTTTTGCCCCATCTGTAACTAAGTTTCGATAGTTCTGTCTCTTGAGAGCTCAGGTGTGTTTTGTGTCCTCAGTGTTGTGGTTTCCAATTTCAGTTTCCAGGTTTACTATGTCACTTTCCAAAGATTCTTTCACTGCTCTTTTATCCCTTTTATGTCCTAACGCGAGTGATAGCGCATGTCCCTTATCCACCATTTTAAATGCTTCCCAAAGAGTCTGTGGGGAGTCAACCAATAATTAATTCTCTTTGAAATAGTTATCCATTGCCTGTACCTGTTCCCCTTTTATATGTCAAATTTTCTGATACCAGGGATGCAGTGAGATGGATCCTCTGGTGTATGCCCTGTCCATGATATAGTTTGCCCATAGTGGCCAATGGTTGGAAATTCCCCATGCTAGGTGTCCCCACGGAAACTGAGTACTTTATCGGCCAATGTAAGGATGAAATCTATTTGTGAATGGCAATTGTGTGCTGCTGAATAAAACGTGTACGATCTTGTTAATGGGTTGTGCGTCCGCCATACATCGATCATTCCCTGTGGCGTCAAAATGTATGATAAACGTGAGTGGCGGTGTGGTAGGTCTCTAGAGGGGTTGCGGTCCACTACTTCACACAAAATTGCATTAAAATCTCCCCCAATGAGAAGTTCTTAGTCAGGTATGCCCAGTAGCAATTTACACAATTCTGGCAACACTACACTGTGTAGTGCAGGCGGTATATACACAACACTATATTGACAGGCTTCCCATCCAATGTACCAGCTAAAATCTACCTTGTGCGTCAGTCCGGGTCTGCCCCACTGTTTAGGGGAAGTTTTTCCATAGTAGTATTCCTGCACCCCACGAACCCGAGGTGAAGCCAGCATGCAATAGTAATTTATACCCCAACCTGTCCAGGGCTCTACAGGAGTTACAAACTAGATGTGTTTCTTGTACTAGGACCACATCAGGTGAGTAGCGTTTGATGTATTTTAGTACTATACCATGTTTTATTTTGTTCCCTAGGCCATTTACGTTTCATGACAGTAACCTGATTGTAGGGATGGTCAGCGTTTCAGTCGTGCTTTGGTTGTGGGTTATGTCCAACCCACCCCCCCTCTCCCATGAAGAGACACGAGGCAACAACAGAGATACAATCAGGGTTTTCTGTCCGCTGCTCTGACATGGAGTTATGTATGCAATATAGATCTGGCTGCTGTATGACGGATGCTGAACTGCTTGCCTCCCCAACTATGCAGAGCGTCTGTCGCACCCACCCACCCTGATCTCAGCGGACTATGGCTTGGCTTTGTTGCCCCCCTCCCCCCCACCTATCTAGTCCTATTGGATTTGATGGAGGACCATGGCTTGTATGACCTCTGGTGCTTGACACACCCCCGGGACAGAAAATTCACATTTTTGCCATGCTTACATGGCACTTGTTCCAGGAAAGATGATTTTTCTCATGGCACATTCCTTATTTGCCTTCCTACATGACCATGCCATAGAGGTTGTGGAGACATGCCCAAGATAAAGCTTGACTATGGTCATAGCATGATCTGAGATCCCTTCCTTCACTAAGTGTTGGAAGCTAAATATTTTCCATTATAGGATGTCGGAAAACAAGCAAATGCCAGCATTTGTGTGCCAATGAATCCTCTGTAATCTCCGCGCAGGTGTTCTGGGTGGCGTGGATGGCCACTGAGGGGTGATTTAATGTGGGACTGGGGGATATGGAGAAGAGTTCCTTGGGACATGCAAACCAGACTAGTGAGAGAAATACATACTATTTCGGGGGCATACACGAGATATCCCACTCTGACTTTCATGAGTCGATTAGAGTGCGCCAAATATGAGTTGCAACCCCACTTTACTTCGCAGGCAGAATATGCTCTCCTCCGCTTCAAGTGGTGGCATTGTGAGCAGGAGGAAAAGGCCGGTCGACTATTGGCGGCGCAGCTATATCAACTGGAGGCTAGCAGCACTATCTCTGCTATAAGAGGAGAGTCAGGGGGCCTCATAACACACCCAGTAGAGATCACAGAAGCATTTGTCAGCTTCCTCCGTACTCTTTTTCGGATGCCTCTGATAATCCTGACCTGGAACAGGCCTTTCTACGGAATGTTCGATTGCCCACCCTATTCAAGGCCGGCAGACAATTCCTTAAGGGAGAGATCCCGAAGGATGAGCTCTCTGAAGCCATTGAGGCCATGTATGATAATTAAGCCCCTGGTGACAATGGCTTCTCGATCAAATTA
This sequence comes from Triturus cristatus, assembly GCF_964204655.1. Lineage (NCBI taxonomy): Eukaryota > Metazoa > Chordata > Amphibia > Caudata > Salamandridae > Triturus > Triturus cristatus. The sequence continues at coordinate 560,406,750 of NC_140584.1, forward strand.
TACAAAATTAACAGAGACATAGAGGTGGCCATGCTATATGACCTTTTCAAGTAACTGAAGGACTCGGCAGTAGTGTGACCTGAATTCAATAAAGCGCTCAGCCTAATTCTAAAACTGAATACCGACCCCACTAGCTGCACCAATTACCACCCATTATTGCTTCTCAATGCAGATATGACCTAAAGAGGTTATATCTGAAAGAAACACGTTAGTTAGATTCCTCACCTTAGAATATCCCCAGGTGTCAGGCTGGATCCGGAAAGATTTTTCATCAGCAATACCCCTTGCGCGTCTCTAGGCATCGTCTGCTGCTCCGCGTCCATCGTCGGCGTCGTGCGCCGGAATGACGTCGTCGGAGTACTTAGAAGACGCCACCCTCGCGCGCTGACATCAGTCCTTCTTTTTTCCGCGCCAGACAGCACCGATCCAGGAAGAGCTTACCCCTTAGTCACTTTTTGACTAAACTTTTTTGACTCTTTTTGGTCTTCTGTCGACTCGACTCTGGTGCCGGTAGGATGCCTGGTTGTAAGGCCTGTCACTCCTGTCATCGACTGATGTCGGTGACGGACCACCATCGCCGGTGCCTTTACTGCCTGGGGCCGACCACGATGCGTAGTCTTGCCTCGACTGTCAGGCCTTGACCTCGAAGGCTAGGCGGGAGCAGTCCTGTAAGCTTCTCGAGCTTCGGCACTCGGCTCTGCGCCGTTCACAGTCCCGGTCCAGGAGGAGGTCCAAGGACCGGTCGCGGAGCCGCAGTCACCATCATCGCTCGTCGGGCTCGAAGTCTTCGGGTAAGTCGAAGCGCTCGAAGAAGTCCAAGAGGCGACACCGCTCTTCGGACTCCCCTTGCCGGTCGCGCGACTCGGTTGAGGGTCAGGGTGGTCCCACCCCTGCGGCTCTGTCGGAGCCACAGGAGCCGCGTCCATCTCTATACCCGTCGGTCCCTGGGACTGACGCGACTCCGGCGGAGATCAGCGCCTTCCTCTCGGCCATGAGGGGCCTGGCTCTGCCATTGACACCTGCCGGCGCGCCTTTGGGCCCTGCGGGCTCGACTGGGTGACCTCGAGAGCCGGCGGCTCCAGCCTCGGCGCCGTTGATGACTTCGGTCCCGACGCCGCAGGTCTCCGAGGGATCCAGGCCTGGATCTCTGCCGGCGCCGGTCGACTTCACAACGCCTCCTCCGCCGACACCGGTTCCACCCCCGGCGCCGTCCCCGGACGATGCCGTTCCCCGGTTTAGCCCCGGGCTCGGCGCCAGTGCGGCACCACTCGACGCCGCATCCGATGCCGATGCATGAGCAATTCATCTACCGCCCGGCTCCGGTTATTCCTCCTGTTTATCAGGAATCGGATGATGGGGCGACTGGGAGGGGTCTGAGGACCCTATGACCAGACAGGCCGACCTTTCACAGGACTGGGCAGACAAACTGGAGGATGCCAGTGGTCTGGACACCTCCCCAGACGCTGGTTTCTTCTCTCCTCCGACTGTGGCCTCGGAGGAAGGTGCAGCTTTTTCAGTGGTGCTGCGCAAGGCGGCCGATGCCCTTGGGCTGGAGTTGCCTGCTGTGACCGTGAGGACTAACGTCCTCACAGAAGTGCTTCAACCGTCAGCAAGCTCCACAGAGCCTCTGCTGCAGTTCAATGAGGCACTCGTAGACGTTCTGCAGGGCACCTGGTCCAAGCCCTCCACAGTACCTCCTGTGGATCAGAACGTGGCCCGGTGCCACAGCCCTGCTCCGGGCGACCCCAGTTTTCTGTCCCAACACCCCACTCCCGAGAGTCTGGTTATCCAGGCCTCGACTTTCCAATCCTCCTTCCCGTCTGCTCCTCCGGATCGGGAATCCAAGAGGCTGGAACAGTTCGGAAAGAAGCTGTTCTCTTCCCTGAGTTTGGGTCTGCGGTCCTTGAATACCGCTTGCCTCTTGGACCGTTATTCCCACTTTCTGTGGGATGCGGTGGAGGACGTGCTGTTTTGATTTGGCGCAGTTCCTGGCCTATCCTCCGGAGCAGCGGGTCCGGGATATTCAGGCTCTGATTCCCATCTTTCGGCCTCTATCCTGGGTTTCGGTCAGATTGGTGCTGCGGCTTCTGGGGCTGATGGCCTCCTGCATCCTGTTGGTGCATTACTCCAGGTGGCGAATGCGGGCTCTGCGGTGGGACCTGAAATTTCAGTGACCCAGCATCGTGGCAATCTGTCCGACCATGTCTTGATCTCGGAGGGCACTGCGAAGCAGTTGACTCACGAACCACGATTGGGTCAGCGGCAGATCCCTCTCCCTACCCCAACTGGAGCACATAGTAGTGACGGATGCGTCCCTCCTGGGATGGGGGGCCACATGGGGGAGGCGGAGATGAGAGGACTCTGGTCTCCGGTGGAGACTCGGCTCCATATCAACCTTTGGAGCGGAGAGCGATCCGTCTTGCACTGAAGGCATTCCTTGCCGTTGTCCGGAAAAGTGTGGTGCAGGTGTTCACGGACAACACCACCGCCATGTGGTATTGCAACAAACAGGGCGGGTGGGGTCATGGACCCTTTGTCAGGAGGCTCTGCGCCTCTGGACATGGCTGGAACACCAGGGCATCACCCTGGTGGTTCAACATCTGGCGGGCTCTCTGAACGCCAGAGCAGACAAACTCAGCCGCCGGTGCATGATGGATCACGAATGGCGTCTAAACTCGGACGTGGCGCAAGGCCTCTTTCGGCAGTGGGGAGAACCTTGGTTAGATCTATTCACCACCGAAGAGAACGTACAATGTCCGCAGTTCTGCGCATTGGAGATTCCAAGGTGGCACTCGCTCGGGGACGCCTTTCGTCACGAGTGGAGTTGCGGTCTGTTGTACGCCTTTCCGCCTATACCACTTATGCCCAAAGTGCTGAAGAAGATCAGGCGCGACCGGGCCCAAGTCATCTTAGTGGCTCCGGATTGGGCACGAAGGTACTGGTATCCCGAGCTACTCAGTATGTCAATCGATCCTCCGACACGCCTGCCTCTTCGGGAGGACCTTCTGTCTCAGCAGCAGGGGACGGTTCTCCACCCGAACCTGTGCAGTCTCCACCTCCATACGTGGAGATTGAGTGGTGACAGTTGATGCCATTTGACTTGCCTCCTGAAGTCTGTGACGTTATTCTGGCAGCCAGGCGACCCTCCACTAAAACGGTATACGCCTGCAGGTGGAACAAATTTGTGGCATGGTGCACAGCAAAGGCTGTGGATCCCCTTTCCACCCCTCTTTCTGAGGTTCTCCTCTTTCTTCTCTCTCTAGCCCAGCAGGGCTCTGCTCTGGGCACCTTGAAAGGTTATCTATCGGCTATCTCTGCTTTCTTACGACTTCCTGATCAGCCTTCTCTTTTCAAATCCCCTGTTGTTTCTCGTTTTCTTAATGCGATGTATGGGATTTTTCAACGGGCTGCCTTCCCATCTGGCGCACCATCTGGTCCCGTGGGTCCTATGGCATACACCTTGGGAGTGCAGCAGCATTCTGCTCAGGCCCCATTTATGCCCTTTTTGCCGATGGCTCCTTCGTGGCAGTTTCCGGTGCCGTCTGGTGATCCATCTTGGCTTCGTTTGGATCGGCCTTCTTCGGAGCCCTCCTCGATGCCGTTGCCGACTCCCTCGGCTCCACGTCCGGCGTCGCCGACTCCAGCGCCTCCGACGCCGCCGACTCCACGTTCGGTTCCACAGACTCCGCGTACGGCGCCTCGGATCCGTTCAAGGAGAGAGGCCCAGAGAGTCTTGGAAGAGGAGCGTTATAGGGAGGAAGAAGGGGAGGTGGATACATCTTCCGACGACTTTGAAGGCATTCAAGATGCTAGCGGTCTTGATACAACTCCGGAGTGGGAGCATTCTTCTACTAGATCCTCGCCACCGCAAGAACTGGCTCCCTATCATTTAGTTATTAAGAAGGCCGCAGAGTTGCTGGACTTGCAGTTACCCTCTGCTGAATATAAGCCAAACCGTCTAACTGAAGTGCTACATTCGCCAACTTCAACTGTTGAACCTTTGTTGCCTTTTAATGAGGTTATCTTAGAGCCAGTTATGGACGTCTGGCGTAAGCCACTCTCTTCGCCGGCAGTCTCCAGACAGGTGGCAAGGATATATACGGTGGCTCCTGGGGATCCAAGTTTTCTATCTTCACACCCTTCTCCAGAAAGCCTGGTGGTGCAAGCTTCATGTTAGAAGCATTCTTCAGGCACCTTCCCTCAGACTCCTGTGGATAGGGAATCTAAAAAGACTGATCAAGCAGCTAAAAAGACCTTTTCTTAAGGGAGCATGGCGCTTAAATCTACAAATGCCACCTGCTTACTAGGGCGCTACGTTCATGCTCTGATGGACTCTATGAAATCATTAACCCCTAAGCTGCCAGAAGGAGATAAAGTTTCTTTTATGGAGGGGGTTACTGACACTCAGGCTGCTGCAAGGCAGGTAATTCAGTTGGGACTTGACATGGCTGATTCTGTGGCAAGGATAATCGGATCTTCGATAGCCACTAGGAGGCAAGCGTGGCTTTGTTCTTCTGGCTTCTCTACTGATGTTCAAGCCACTTTGGTAGATTTGCCTTTTGACGGAGAAAAACTTTTTGGCGAAAAGGCTGATTCCGTCTTGCAAAGATTTAAAGAGAGCAGGGTAACGGCGAAATCTTTAGGATTACAGACTCCTGCTAAGGGATTTGGTCTTAGGAAATTCAGAGGCTTTGGGAGATCCTCATTTCGTTCCTTCCAGCAGCCTCAGCAGCAGCAGCAACAGCAGCAGCAGAATCCCCTCTATAGGTCGTATAGAGGAAGACAAAGGGGACGGAGAGGTTCTGGCCGCAACCCATCTTCATCTTCTGCCTCCTCTGCTCCCAATGAAGCTTCAGGGAAGCAGCCCTAGATCCCCATCCTAGATCATGTGAGACCTGTGTGGGGTCGGGTGTCACACTTTCTGCGAGGTTGGAAATCTGTTACAACCGACCTTTGGGTTTTAAACCTCGTGGAGACTGGGTACGCCCTTCCCTTTCGGGAGTTTCCTCCCCCTTACCCTCCTTGCCAGGGTTACTGCTCGGAAGACCATCTGCTTCTTTTGTAGAAGGAGGTTCTAGCTTTGCTTCAAAAGGGTGCAATAGAGGTGGTTCCAGAGCAGGAAAGGGGTCAGGGATAGTACTCCCGGTATTTCCTGATTCCCAAGAAGGACGGCAGATTGCGTCCGATCCTGGAACTCAGAGTCTTGAACTTTTACCTGAAACAGGAGAAATTCAAGATGCTGACCCTTGCAGAGGTTCTTCAAGCGTTGCAGCAAGGAGACTGGATGGTGTCGATCGACTTGCAGGACGCGTACTTCCATGTCCCAATCCTGAAGTCGCACAGGAAGTATCTCCGTTTTACGGTTGGGTCGCAACATTACCAGTGTGCGGTCCTCCCGTTTGGTCTTACTACCGCACCTCGAGTCTTCACGAAGGTGATGGCAGTGGTGGCTGCTCATCTCAGGAGGTCGGGGATTCCGGTTTTCCCCTACCTGGACGACTGGCTTCTGAAGGCAGAGTCCCCAGAGATGGTGCAACATCATCTGCAGGTAACATCTCAGCTGTTACTCGACTTGGGTTTTTCAATCAATGTGCCCAAATCTCACCTGGTGCCCTCTCAACGCAACCTGTTCATAGGGGCGGACTGTGTGTCGAGCATTTCCTCCTCCTCAAAGAATTCGCGACATTCAGGAGATGATCCCTTTATTCCACAATGGAGCGGTTGTTCCACTTCTGAAGGTCCTTCGTCTGCTCGGTCTGTTCGCTTCCTGCATTCTGTTGGTCAACCATGTACGCTGGCACATGAGGGCGCTCCAGTGGTGCCTCCGCAGGCAGTGGTATCAGCACAACGGAGAGCTCAGGGAGTCTGTGAGGATCTCCGGAGAAGCTGCGGCGGATCTGTCTTGGTGGAGCGTGGAGGGCAATCTGTCTCAAGGAAAGCCCTTCCATCTGCCTCCATCGGTGGCTACAGTGATAACGGATGCCTCCACCCTAGGGTGGGGTGTGCATCTGGGGGATCTGGAGATCAAAGGACTTTGGTCTCCAGAGGAAAGGTTGCTTCACATCAACCTTCTGGAATTGCGGGCGATTCGTTTGGCACTCAAGGCCTTCCTCCCTTCCCGGTCAGTCGGTTCAAGTCCTGACGGACAACACTGCCACGATGTGGTATGTCAACAAGCAGGGAGGAGTAGGGTCGTGCCATCTCTGCAGGGAGGCGTTAAGGCTCTGGCCCTGGGCTCAGGATCATCAGATTTGCTTAATGGCGAATCATCTGGCCGGGGTGCTGAACGTACGTGCGGACAGTCTCAGTCGGCAGTTATCCGCCGACCACGAGTGGAGGCTCCATCCGGAGGTGGTTTGTCATGTCTTTCGGACGTGGGGGACTCCTCGGATGGAGCTATTCGCCACCCACGAGAACGCGCACTGCCCGTCATTCTGCAGTCTCCAGTATCCGATGCAGGGAGCTCATGGCTCCTTTACGCGTTTCCTCCCATACCCTTGATTCCTCGGGTTCTGAGGAAGATTCGCCAAGACCGGGCCCAATTTATTTTGGTCGCCCCGGATTGGCCAAGAAGGGTGTGGTATACAGATCTTCTCCACCTCTCCTCGTGCCCTCCGCTCCGTCTCCCTCTGAGGGCAGACCTCCTCTCGCAGTCGGAGGGGCAGGTTCTACACCCCCACCTCCAGAGCTTACACCTTCATGCCTGGAGATTGAACGGGGCAACCTGAATTCCTTCTGTCTCCCAACTGATGTGGTGGATGTTATTTTATCGGCCAGGCGACACTCCACCAAGTTCATTTACTCATATAGGTAGTTTAAGTTTGTTAAATGGTGTGGAGAGAGATCCATTGACCCTTTAAAAGCCCATCTTTCTGATGTGCTTCAGTTTGCGCTTTCCCTGGCTCAGCATGGCTGTGCTGTGGCCACGGTCAAGGGCTATCTATCAGCCTTATCGGCTTTTCTATGTCTTCCTGATCAACCGTCATTATTTAAATCTCCTATTGTACTAAGGTTTATCAAAGGACTTACAAACAAGTTTCCACCTACTCCTTTTGTAATGCCACAGTGGGACCTTAATCTTGTCTTAACTTTTCTGATGGGGTCTCCGTTTGAGCCTCTTCATAGTTGTCCTTTGAGGCTGTTGTCCTTTATGACGGTCTTTCTTGTAGCCATAACCTCGGCAAGGAGGGTGAGTGAGTTTCAAGCTCTTAGTTCTAAACCCCCGTTTTTAACATTACATGCTGAAAGGATGGTGCTCAGGACCAGGGCTGCTTTCCTGCCTAAAGTAGTTACTCCGTTTCATTTGGGGCAGTCTATTACTCTCCCTGTTTTTTATCCGCCTCCTCATCCCTCCAAAGAGGAGGAAAGGCTTCATCGTCTGGACCCAAAAAGAGCTGTGAGCTTTTACTTGGACAGAACGAAAGACTTTCGTTTGGACGATCATCTTTTCGTGGGATATGTTGGACATTCTAAAGGAAAAGCTGTGCACAAGCGCACTCTATCAAGATGGATCATCCTTGCCATCAAGATCTGCTATGCCCTGGCTGGTAAGGTTCCTCCTGAGGGTATTAGAGTTCATTCAACTAGAGCTAAGTCTTCCACCTCTGCTTTTGCCAGGGGTGTTCCTGTGGCAGACATTAGTAAGGCCGCGACTTGGGCCTCCCTCCATACTTTCGCAAAGCATTATTGCTTGGACTCTGAGATGAGGAGGGAGAGCCACTTCGTGCGCTCTGTCTTGCAAGACTTTTTGGTATAGGAAGGTGGACACCCTGGAGTGGGACTGCTGTGGGAATCTATTCACAAGGTGAGGAATCCACTGGCATATGTATCCATCAGAAGAACAAGTTACTTACCTTCGGCAACGCTTTTTCTGGTGGATACAGTATCTGCCTGTGGATTCCTCACTGGCCCACCCGCCTCCCCGTTGTCCACCTTTGTATACCTTAAAGGAAACCTTGTTTGACATGTTGTTTTATCTGGTAAACTTTTAGGAAATGCTTTTGTTCCTTAGCTTTCCTTTTTTATATATGTACTATGTATATTTGTTCGAATGTTGTATACTGTGTATACTTTGAATCTGTTGTCGGTCCACCTGTTCGCCTCGGAGGCACGATTAAAAAATGGGTGGAACTGACGTCAGCACGCCGACGTGGCTCTTTTATGGCTCCGGTGACATCATGCGGTGTCGCGAGCGGAGCCGAAGCATTATGACGTCCACGACGGTGTAGGTAGCTGGGGAAAAAAGTTCCGTGGAATGCTGGCGCAGGGGATATTCACAAGGTGAGGAATCCACAGGCAGATACTGTATCCACCAGAAAAAGCGTTACCGAAGGTAAGTAACTTGTTCGTTAGCACCAGAACCGTTGGCGGCGCCTATTCTTCAATCTACCTGTATATAGGGTGCTGATACTCCTGTGGGTGGATGCAAAATATTGCTGTATGTGGATGACATCTTGTTGATCTGGAGTAATCTGTGATCGTCATTTCCTCCCCTCATGTCAATGATTAAAACCTTTTCAGTTTTCTCTGGATACAAAATAAATTAGACCAAGGGTGAGAAATCGACAAGCTGTGACCCTCAGCCCTCTTACAGGGCTTATATATAGCTTACAGGGAAAGCAAAAGGCTTAAAATATTTAGGCCTGTTATCAGTAGGGGTTTGCATAATATGGTGCATGCCAATACGCAATCTCTTCTAACGAACAATGGAGCAAGACTTTGCACAGTGGTCTGTCCTTGAGGTTTCTTTCTGGGGAAGAGTCCTGAATGTAAAAATGGTGATGGATCCCAGGTTCAATTATGTTTTTGGCATGCTGCCAATATTGATCTCAATGTCATTACTTCACACCATAAACAAATACATTAAGATGTTCATTTGGGCGGGCAGTAAGCCCAGACTCAAACCTGCGAGACTGCATGCCGATACTAGAGCAGGAAGCCTACATTTACCCGATATGCACATGCACTATATTGTACACTATCTTTCTCAGATGGCTTAATTTTTAGCACCCACTGGGAATGCAGTGAAGTATACAATTCAGGACCCAGGTCTCTTATATATTACCCAGATTTGGAGATCTCAACACTGCACTCTGAGAACCATGTGGGCGACATGAAAAGATACCAACTGACTGTTAGGCGTCCATAGCACAGTTAGGCATTACTATTGATCGGTGACCAATCAGATGGCCCATTTGTGAAGGCAGGGGATTAATACAATTTGGGACATATTAGAGGAGGACCCCTTTAGCTCCTTTGAGACTCTTAAATTGAAATACAATTTGCCCCAGTCACAGCTGTGAAGATATTGGCAACAGTCTGCAAGACTGTCTCTGGTGCAGTGGGGCGGCTTTCTAGGGAACCTGTCTCCAACATGTATCAAACACTCATTGATAACCTCTACTCTTCAGACACACAAGCATCAACTAAGATCTAGTGGCAGGAGTGACAAGGCATTTCTTCTTCAGACGATGACTGGAGAGAGGTCCTAGACTGCCATGACAACTCCCTTATAGAGGCATACTTGAAGGGCTCCTGTTTCAAGATAGTGCATAACTGGTATTGGAAACCTTATAACCACTGTAGGGCCCGTCTAATCCCAGTGGATGCTTGATGGCGCTGCCCTTCTGCTGAATGTGATATGTATCATATACTGTGGTCCTACTCTGACCTGGTCCCTCACTGGCGCTCAGTGTGGAGCACATTGCACACTGCTAGTTATATCCCCATCCGGAGCACTACTGAGATAGCCCTTCTACACAATTTATGGACATAGAGGACATGTCGCATTGGCGGAGATGGTTGTTGACTACCCAAATGGTAGCCAAAATCTGTATCTTACAGCATTGGCATTCAACCCAAGTGCGCACATACCAAGAATGATTCAAGGAGCTGTACCGAATGGCCACCTATAAACTGTGCATTTACTAACCTCAAAAACAATAGAGAGTCTTTGATATTTGAGGACCCTTTTTGCTTATGGGTGAACCTTAATGTCCTTTGCTGTAGATGGCCCAATCCACCATAACCCTATCAATAGTGAGGTTTACATTCATCATTTTCGGGTCATGCATACATGAGGCACTATAAATGGGATGGGGACTGTTGAATTCGGGGGATATCTCGGTGGCTTGTTTCATTCCCCGGAAGGGGGCCACAGGGTTTTAGCTGGCAGCGAATGGTGGGATAGGGTTATGAATCATGAGTGTAGCTATTGTACCGGGCACGATGTTGCAGCTGTGTTAGACGAGGGGATGGCACAGGGTGGTTTGTAATCTGCACCCTTACGACTCTGCTATGTCGTGATGTTTAGAGATTTGTCCCATTTCTGGCAATGTATAAACTCCTTTATATGCATATTTAGTTTGGATTTTTTGTTTCCTTGTTCTTCTGCTTTCCCATGCATTATGTCTGATGCTCATTCATACTGAGGTAATTAATATTGGGATAATGATAAGCACGGACTATGAAAACCTGAAATGTTCAAAATAAATAAATACATAATTTTTAATAGTAGCAATTTCAAGCGGAAGGCCATTTCTTGATGATTTAAAAATACATTTTTACATCCATCAATAGTTACACATATTCAATATGCAACAATTGCACATGACGTTGCTTTTGCAAAATGCTCTTGATTTATTATCTTATGAAATATCTCATTATATTTCAACTTTGAATGCCATTAAGGGCGTGTTTCTTTTCTAAGTTGGTGGCACTTGTATATTCGCAGGAATGTTCTTGATGAGTCCTTTGTAGCTTGTAGACAGGGAGATATAAGGTCAGCGTGGTGTGGATGAGTGTGGGATAGTTGGTATTTGAGATTTTAAGGTTTCAATAGTATTTTGGCACTATTCGCAATAAAGATTGTGACTAACCATGTTGAATTGAGGTTGGGTCTGTATGCATTATTATGAGTATGGAGAGTGAAATTACAGTGTTTCCAGTCAACCGGATCCTACTTTAAGAGGCCAGTGCTTTGTGCAAAGGAGGGCATAGCGATAATCATTTCCCACTGAGTTGCATGCGGGTCCATTCAAAAGAGTTACATAGGGAACATGTTTACTCATTTCTTTCCCATCCGTAATATACGATATAGAGGGATGCTGAGCTCCTGGAAGGAAATCAATATTCTGAGGATGGGCGGGCATGATGTTTCTAGGCTTCACATTGATGTAAGTTACTGGGATCTTAGGCAGTTTCTTTATTCAAAGAGAAGTATTTGCAAGCTCCACCTGCATGAAATACATGGTTCTTTAGATGAGTACATGAAATGTCCACCCATATGCAGATTACGTGGAGCATCAATGAATTCCTTTTAGTAAAGTGGATGTGATTTATACCCCAATGTGGGATAAAAATGAACATAGGTAAACCCTACTGAACTCTTTGGTTAAAATGAATGATCAAAAGTACAGAGGCACTTGGTTCCTAGAAGCATCACCCTTCATCAGCCAGGCTAGCTTGAATCCACTGGCTTGAAGAGCATGGAACCCACGTCTGGACAATGGATGGACGGAATGCTGAACCATGTCGAACATTCACCCCCAGTATAAAGATCTGGACCTAAATCCATCGTTTTTAATTTGTTTTGCTCACCATGCCATTCCAGTATTTTCCCAGCCATATGAAAATCGGTATTTACCCTGCTCCCCATGGGAACGTTCCAGCCCGAACTGCCAGGCCAGGTCATCCCTGGACTGAAGATAAGCATCCTGGGACCAGTTTCAGGGTATCTCCCCTCATTAACCAGGCTAGCTTGGATCCAGTGGCATGGAGAGCATGGGACCCACATCTGGGCATACCTGTCCTACTCGGGGTGACAAATGCAAAAAGAACAATTGATAGACGGAATGCTGAACAATATCAAAGATTCACCCCAGTACAAAGATCTGGCCTAAATACATCATTGTTTTTCCTCACCATGCCATTCCAGTTTATTCCCAGCCATATGCAAATCAGTCTTCGCCCTGGTCCCCATGGGAACACTCCAGCCCGAACTGCCAGGCCAGATCCTACCTGGACTGGAAACATACAGAAACAAGCATCCTGGGATCGGTTTCGGGGTATCACCCTCATCAGCCAGGCTAGATTGAATCCAGTGGCATTGATAGCATGGGACCCACATCTGGCCATACCCATCCCACTCGGTGCTAGATAGCAGCAGGTGGAATGGAAGCAACCTGGACGCTCACAGAAAGCCAAGGAGGATTGAGGGAGGTGGTTTAAAAATGCAAGACGGTAGAGTGCACAGCACGGGGAGAAATAGGAAAGTAGATTTAGAGAAGCACTCCAAAAGAACCGGTGGTTCATGGTAAAGAGGGCACTCGCACAGCTAAATGGGCCAGGAAATAAACATGTACCCAAGGAGAGCTTTTCAGTAGCTACGGTCAAGGTAACGATGTTGGACTTGCAAACTAGCAGCAGAAGGTGTAGGCAATTGAACTATAAGCTGTACTGGAGAAATGATAAGTAAACAAGGTGAGCAGATGCACAGCATGAGGGAGAGGAAAAAGATGGGTATCCCTTAGGAGCTCCACTTAAGGATCTAGAGTGAAAGAAAAGTCATGATGTAGGAAGACCTAGTGAACTGTGACAGCTAAAAGGAACTAGGTCGTTGTACCCTTTCATTCCTGCCTTTGATGGGAAGATGTAGGAAGCTGGCTCTGTATATACTATACCAAAGTATGGTATATTGTGCTCAAAGTCCAGTGGATTCCCAGAGTATTACAGAGGCTTAAGTAGATAAAACTAACAGCTCTATTTGTGGCAGTGTGGTCAAGCAGTTAGGCTTACCAGAGGGCTGTGTCAAGAATTTATTGCACACACTCCGGCAAGAAATGAAAGCACACACTCAAAGACTGAATCCAGACCAATTGTTTGTATATGAAGTTATACTTTGGTGTTTCATTTCTAGAACCAAGTGAAACTCAGTTGCAGGTGAGTAACAGTCTCAATAAGCAGTAATACTTTTCAAATGCAATCAGAATTGGTTTGTAGGAGTGTTAACAATACTTAACAGTGAATGAAATACGTTTGTATTGGATTAGAAATGATAGAACTTTGTAATGGTACAAGTTAAGATTTTGGTATACAATATAGTATGAAATGCAATACAATCCTGTGGAAGGAAACCAAGGTTATGTGTTAGCAGGTAAGTACTCGACTTACAGTTCCAGTCACCAGGGGTTTAGATCAGCACTGTTTGAGGTAAGTACTACACCACATGCGGCACTGTGGCGGCCAGGTGCAGAGGTCACTGGGCCCAATGTAAATCAATGGAGGCTGGGGGCACCTCAGAGATGCACGGTTTGTAGGTAAGTACCTACACCCATGGTTGCAGTGAACAGGCCCCAAGAGTTAAGATCAGCAAAGGGCAGGCCACAAGGCAGCACCAAAGCTACACCACCAGTCAAGCAGGGGCATTCGGGTGCAGGGTGCAAAATCAGCGTCAGGTGCCCAATGCGTTTCAATGGGGATTCTCGGTCGATCAAAGAGGCTGCAGGCTCTGACCAGGAGGCTGGTTGAAGGTGACCACCAGTTGGGCAGGTTAGTTGGAGAGTTTGGGGGGGGGGGTTAAGGGACCGTTGGTTGGGCTCCCCAAGGCCAGAGTGCTGAGGATGCAGGGGTACCTTTTGGTGTTGGGTTTCTTTGCTGGAGCCGGTTGCATTCAGGGGGACCGTTCGAGTTGAGGCGACTTCGTGGGGCCCAGGAGAGGTCAGCCACCGAAGGAGAAGGTCATAGTTGCTGGGGAAATGTCACTGGACAGTTAAGCCACTCAGACTCAGGCCGTGGGTGCCGTATTCACAGTGCACAGGAGTCGCGGAACCGCCCGAATCCAGAGTCCTTGAAGATGTAGGTTTTCTGGACAGGGCAGCTGTCCTTGGGAGATCTTGGTCTTTATTGAAGAGTGGCTGTCTTCCTGGGGTTCTTGGAAGTCGCTGACCTCAGGACAGGCGTTGTCTTCTTTTCAGGTTCGGGCAGCAGGAGACAGGCGGGTAGGACTGGGGCCAAAGCAGTAGTAGTCTTCTTGCTGGGCTGCACAGTGTCCTTTTTGTCTGTCTTCTTAGGTTACAGAAATCTGAGGATCAAGGTTCATGGGTGCCCCTAAATACTGATTATTAGGAACGTTACAGGTACTGGCCAATGGGCTACTCGCCTTTTAGGGTGACTGCACACTTTTTGTGTCCCTTCCCTTTAGGGAGGGGGCAATCCCCTAACCTGGTTGGCTAAGATCCTTCCATTTAAGATGTAGGATTTTCTAAGGAGGGGGTGACTTCAACTCTGGACACCTAGGGGTGGTCCTGGCTGAGAGAGGACACACCTCGCCTGACTACTTATTTTCCTGCCGACCTTGCTGCCAGAAGTGGGGCTTGGTCAGGAGGGTAGGAATCTCCACTGGCGGAGAGGCCCTGGTTAGCAATACAAAGGGCCGGAAGCCTTTGAGGCTCACCGCCCTGAATGCAGTTCCTGCTAGGGGGGAGGTATGAAGCACCTCCACCCAGCAGGCTTTGTTCCTGACCCTTGAGAGCAAAAGGGTTCTCACCTTAGGGGGTCAGACACATGTTGGTGTGTGGCAGGCTGGTGCAGACCATTCAGCTGTGTGTTGATCGTTTTTCAGGGTGCATCTATAAGATGCCCTCTGAGTGCATTTTATAATAAATCCAACACTGGCATCACTGTGGGTTTATTTTGCTGGGGAGTAGTATACCTAACTTCTTAGCATTCAGTAAAGCCATCATGGAGCTGTGGAGTTCGTAATGATAAACTACCAGCCAATGTAATCAATATGGCTCCACTGCACTTGTAATGCCTGTGAAGGGGCACAGACACTGTAGGGGCATGTTGCTCATGCAGCTATGCCTCACCTGTGGTATAGAGCACCCTGACTTAGGGCTGTGAGGCCTGCTAGAGGAGGGACTAACCTATGCCACAGGCAACGGTTGTGGGCATGGCACACAGAGGTGTTAATGGTGATGCATTTTCCTGAGTGGCAAAAACGTCCCCAATAAGCACTGCTGTGGTTTAAATTTCAAAAATTAAACCATTAGTCTGTGGTAGATGTGTTTCATTTTTTTAATCTTTACAGTTTTTTCAAGCCATATGTAATGTTCACATCACATTACATCATCGGAAAATCCTTAGTTATACTTTTAATAGAACTCCCAATGCATTTCGGGCTGAGTCCTTCATCAGGAGATGTTTCCTAAAAAGTAATACCACTAATTAATCTTGAGTACCGAGTATCAACTATATAGTTAGTCTGTCGTGTCCGAATTAGAAACAGTGGTTTACAAGAAATGTGTGAGTAATAGTGATTTAGAAAAATACGGTGAAAGAGGGATTGTCGCTTGCATGTATCGTCAAGTAAACAATCAAGAGGAATTCAGAGAGAAGCAGTTTACCATGAACAATTAACAAATGACCATTTTTAAAAAGAAGAACCAAGTTAATAATTCATGCCCCAATGCATTTAAACAAATAATAAAACGCTTTTCACCAAGGTGGAAAATTGTGCACCTCTCACATTCCGAAACATCTAATGATTAACGGTTATGCCGCATACCTGACGTGTGTGTTAATCCAAATTAATTGAGTCCGTTAGACGAGCTCACTGTGTTCGGCGTTGTCAAGGGTGTGTAAGTATCCAGGTGAAAACAAAGAGGTTCAACTGTGCGGGTTCACTCGGAACTGTACTGTAGCTCTGTGAAGTGAAATAGAAGAGGGATTAAAGTAAAGGTGAGACAGAGAGACACGTTTACCCATCTTGAAAAGTGTGTAGATATACATACTTCATGATAATAAAATAAACTTTGATAGGATTGTCAAAATAAAATTGCTAAACAGCATAGTACGATTACTACTATTAAATCGAGATTATGTCAAACAATTAACAAAATCCACATAATGGTAGAACGGAAAAGCAGCTGCCTACATGCTAACATTATAAGTAAAAATTGAAGTCCATACGTTCATTGAGTCCCTTCGGACTAATCGAGCTAAGGCGAACTTCCCTTTGAAGAAGGTACTTATTGTTTCCTCTACCTTCTTTAAGTTGACTAAAATTGTGATTGTCCACACACCTCTTGATCAGGAGGCAATACCCACAAGCACCCTCCAAAAGATAAATTGGAAATATTTGCGCATTATCAGGAGTGCAATTGTCAGCTTTTTCTTTTCTACACAGAGAGGTGTGCCATGTCAACCCTTCAGTTTTGTCTGCACCCAAACACACAGTCTGCAGTGACAGTGTGCATGTATTAGGTGAGGGGTTTCTGAGGGTGGCACAATAAATTCTGCAGCCTGTAGAGATCCTCTCTGGTCACAAGGCCCTTGGTACCAGTGGTACCTTTTACAAGGGTCTTACATGTGGGCCAGGGGGTGTCACTTTTGGAAACAATGGTACAGTTTTGGGAAAGAACACAGGCCCTGGGAACGTGATAGGCAGGGAGCCAGGGCACATTAGTCAAAGGGCATCAGAAATCTTGCAGAAAGTGTGTGTGTGGGGGCGTTACTGCAACAGAAACCTACTTTCCTACAGAAGGGAACCAGTAGGGCGTGGAAGGAGAGCTCAAAGGGGTTGGCCAGCCAGGATCACTCACAAAACCCAAGCCACCAATTCCAAACTATGCGTGTTAGAGGAAGGCATGGTTATTCCCGTTCCCCATAGTGCCAAGTCATACCAGGGGGAATGAAGATGACCTTGGTACCTTTTAGAGAGCCAGTGGGGGTGGAAGTAGGGAGTGGGGCAAGAAAGAGGCAAGTGCACACTGGGAAGAGCTTGTGAGGAGCAAGGTATAAGGTAGCCTGTTAGGGGGGTAAGAGATTGGGAGGACCAGGGGAGTGGTTATGGATATGAAGGCAAGGGACCCATGTCAAGTGGCCAAATAAGGACACATAATGGAATAGGGAGCACAGGGAACTCTAGGCAAGGTAGCAGTATGGAAAACAAGGAGATCGAATGCGCAGAAGAAGGGCATGGAAAAGGGTCAAAGAGGTTATGGTAGCTCTTACTAGGATTAAGGAAAGAGCAGCGGATGTCAAACATACAGGAGAGTTTCTGGGTAAAGGATAGATAACCCTGGTGTGCTTTTTGAGAGACAGGTTTGTCTTTTGAACAGTATTACTATACAGCTGTAATAAAACCAACATATAAGGTAACCTTTACAACATCATCTGCATCACTCAGACATTGGTATGTAACCATGGCCTCCACCAGGAAAATGCCTTTGAGGGAAATAGCTTGAAACTTAGAGAGGAAGTGTAGATATTTAGCTGATCTACATCATAGTAAAAAATGTTTCACCTTTAAACAGCCAAAAAAATATGAATGTCCAAAGCTCCCAATGGTCTCTATATTGACTATTTTGTCTAATAGTCCGGAAATAAAGGTACAGGTTCTGTCCCGCCCAACAGAAGTGCTACAGTTAAATGTATTTTTTAATAAGAGTAGCAGTATATTAATTAAATTGATATAGACCTCATCACCATACTTCTTATTATTGGTAAATTGTAAAGCATTAAACCAAAAACTGAGCATCCGAGCACATGCACTCAGGTTCTCTAGAGCAGTGGTTTCGAACCTTTTAACTAATGTCCATTTAATCATTACTGGAATCTGGGGACCCCCCCACTGAGTTGTTGAAATCTGGGGACTCAGGCCTCAACAGTTTTTATGACCCACAAAACAATAAATGCCATTATGGAAACTAGAACTTGAAATTTTAATGGGAAGACTAGAGATTTTTTTAAATCAGTTGAGGTTACCCATCGTCCATACAATATTTTATTTGATGCGCTCTCCTACTTATTTGTAGCCTTCAATTTCAAATTTCTTCACATTTATATAGAATGTTTTAAAATGTTAATTTCTCTATTTTTCTTCTTTATTTATAGACACTTTATTAATCTGATAAAAAATATTTTATTTTCTAAGCAGCAGCAAACCCCCGGAGTATGCTTCGTAGACCCCCAAGGGTCCCCGGACCACAGTTTAAGAACCATTGCTCCAGATTAAAAACTCCCCGAAGTGCAACACCCTCAGTTTCACGAATAGCAAGGGCCAGCATGTTCTACCGTTTACGGCACACAGATAGAACATCTTTGCGCGTGCTCAAATAAGAGTTTATCATACAAGCTTAGAAGGGTTGCCGAATTTTATTCAGTTTCCTAGATATACTGACCGTATGACAGCTCGAGGGCAACTCGGTGCTTCAAATATCTGCTCTGAGAATACACAGGTTTCGAAGTATTAGAGAGTTACCCAGAATTCCCAATGATAGATATTTTTTCAGGTGGTCACAAACTGTGTTGTACCTCTGGAATTCGCTTTGCAAAGGGAATAAAGACAATGCTGGCCTGGCTCTTTTACTTCTTTAATCATTGGAATTATGTTCTCAGATGTCAATTCATGTTGCCTACTTCAAATGTTCTGGTCGTTGGGAATGCGTTAAGTCTATGAACTAAGCATCGGTCTTCGTAGTAATTTCTGCAATCTTATTTGTTTCTTTTATAAGCAAGAGTATCAGAAAACGAACTTGTATAGTGTGAAAACAGTTGATCACTTTTAGCTCATATGAGCTAAGTATTCAAGAAAATGTTTATGCTATTATTTTACCAACAGGTTGTGGTAACATTAACAAAGAAAGAAAATGCGCATCCTTTACATGTCCTACAAATATTACAACTCGGAACTCAAACCAGAGTTCGAAACCAAGACTTGAGTGCCACAGCATATCTAAAAAACATCTCATTGACGTGCCATGAATTTTACGGTGAGTGCCATGAATGTTACGGTGAATACCATTTCTCCATGGATTTAAACTGATTTCTCTAACTTTTCTTTGTATTAAATATTTCAGCCTTTTAACTCCAGCTAAATGTCAGTGCAGATCTTTGATTACTCTGTGCACATAAGACAGATGTTTTCTGTTTTTGGTATGCTGCGTTCGTGTGTTTGCTCTAAAGCACTCACCACTTGCTGATATAAGGGAAGTTGAATCTACTTTGGGTTCAAACTCTACCTGCTGCAATGTCCGATTCAAGAATGTTTTCCAGAATATTATTTTTTTAACTAATTTTGTTTCACTGTATTCAACGTGTTTAATAACCATCCTTTGATAAATCTGACACATCTTAATGGCTATATTGTTGTGAATATGTGTTCACTGCTAGCGATCCTCACTGGATCTTCTTCAGCGGCTAGGACACCGTCAGCCTGCCTGGTCTGTGCAGGATTGGTCATCTCTTTAGTCTGCCCCATCGGCAGCAGGATATTGGTCAGCTTTGAGAGAGTGCTCAATTTGCATTCAAGTGCTGAAGGTCACCTATAGGTAGTATTATGTGTAGTAAAGGCACCAGCAGAAATTAGGTGTAAGAAAGAAGTGTATGCAATTTGTGCACCTTAGTGTTCAAAGTACTATCAATTTGGGTAAATATAGTAGTTTATTTCCAAATTGTGATTACGAGATGTGTGGAGAACCCCACAAAACAGGTAATTTACCCAGTTAACACACATTTTGACAGGAAAAAAACATGTCTAAATCAGAACCTGAAAAACTGCTATGAAACAGGCAAAACATATGGAAAAAACTGCATCAAGTGAGTGGTGTCAGACCGGAGTGATTCCATTAATTATACCCTGTCCTGAGATGTGTTAAATAGCCAGACAGATAACTCAGTGAGTTACACTGCTTCTGTGACTCACGAGTTTGAGCCCTACCAAAAGCAGCAACCTCACGTAATCTCGAGGCCTATGAATTGAATACAATTGGTTTGGATGCTACCAACACCTGTGCTGCCCTTGGAATCATCAGATATGAACTGTTATATAAAAGAAATCAGATTATTATGAAAGTGATCTCCCTTAAAGCTAGTCGAAGTGGACCACTTCAGAATGTTTGTCTGGCATGTCAGTGTTTATTTGTATGCAAGAGGGATAAGGTACAGGAATATCTACTTTCCGTGGTCTACTGTAGACACCAACGAGGTTGTTAATATAAACTAATATAAACCTGCAATAATGTTGCATCCATTATAGAAACCTACCAATGTATTTTAAAGTAATTATATATTTGCTGTTCTAATCTCCACCCATACTTATTTTAGAATATAAACATAAGTGGAATTATGAACAGTAAATATATATCCTTACAGTGTATTGGTTGTATAACTATTCACATGCAATATACCACTTCTCCAGCATTGAATCTTTCATAGATTCACATGCTTGAATCTTCCCCGTCGTCATGGTGGGAGTCTCATGGTATTAGAAATATAGCAGTACAAAAGAAAAAACTCCATGAAAAACCCATCCAAATGCATTATACTTTGGTAACCCATCACCATTATTATATGGTCCAAAAGTCAGCCAATGAGACGCCAGGCCTGAAATCACAATCCCCTGCAGAGCCACCATACCTCAGATTTCCAACCGCACGTCGTGTGAGAAGGAGTCTCCCTGAGCTCTGCTCAGTTTCTCTCTGTGGTGAACTTTTGGCTGTAATATGTGTAAGTGTATTGTTTATTACTTTGTCGGTATCAAGCGTTTAGAATGTATTAACGGTATGTTACTTTATGGAACGTAGGTTAGAATGGCTGGAATGTTGAGGTAGGAATGTTAGTATTTGACGGTACGAGAACTGACCAGGGAACTGAATAGGACGGTCGTGGGTCCTTCACCAGAATAAAACTTCAACTCAACTTCAAGAGAATTGCATCTTTATTGAATATGGTGTTCCATTTACTACATTTAATGGCGACGATCTTATTCGTGGACCCACCGACAATGAAGATTTGAAACCTCGTCATGGCTAATAGTTTGGTTCAAATCTGAGGAAAAATTGTAATACGGAAGATAAATATTTGAGGGCGTCGGATCTAATTTACGGAGGAGGATGCCGGTAATGTACTATTTATATTTGTGCTAAGTACGCAATTGAACCTAGCGCTTTATTTTTTAATATACGCGCTGACGGTTTGTTCGCTATGGACTCGCTATGAGGTGCTTTTTACTTGCGCTGCCGCCTGAACATACCCTGCGGTTTGGATGCATTTTGAAGCCCATTTGTGCCTTATCTGCACAGCGTTTGAGGTTTTCTTAACTCCTGTTAACGTCTGAGGTGTCGAAGCGGAATTGAGTGTTGAGTTTCGGCATTTTTAGAAACGACGGCGGTGTTCGATTGAGCGGCATTCTCAGTGCGAGCCAGGGAACTGAGTGAACAGTGCGCATTCCCTCTACATGACGTCATCGCTCTACTTCACGCTGCGTGCCTCCATTGACTAAATATTGTGATCCGTTGCCCAGCAACCAATCGAAGCGCGTTTCAACGCGAAGCACACAGAAAGGAAGTATTTATTTTGCTGTTTCAAGGCGGATGCAACAAGGAACAATAGCATTCATCTAAAATTAACTTTGTGCACTGAATATTAATAATTTCATTTTCATAAATGTATAAAGTTGTAGAGAATGGCTTCCAACAGTAACTCAAATGTTATGCAACCATTGCCTTTTCTTGAACTACCAGGTAAACCTGTCAAACCATGGCATAAATGGCTGAGGATTTTTGAAAACTATCTGGAAGCCATAGATGGCATTAAATATTCAGCAGCACGTAAAAAAGCTATTTTATTTAATCTTTTGGGCAACTCTGGGCAGGAAGTCTTCGATAATTTACCTGTTGTTCCTGCACCGTCTAGAGATGACTCTTGGGAAGTTTACAAAGAAGCATTAGCACGCATTGGCAAACAGTATGTGGATGAACCTTCAGTAATGGTGGAAAGGCACAAATTTTTTAAGCGTAAACAATCTGCAGATGAATCTATTGAAGACTACTTGGCAGTATTACGTGTTTTAGCATCTAAGTGTGTTTTTGATAATTACTTAGACACTGCTCTACGTGATCAATTAGTTTTTAATTGTTAGTCATGGATATTGCTAGGAGTATAGAACGTTCAGTGGTTTCTTCAAAAATATTATCTGAATCTAGTATTAATGTGTCTTCAGACATTTCTAAAGTTTCAGCTGTGGAAGTCGCACCAGGTAGTAATGAGACCAACGTACATATGGTTTCACATAAGAACAGTGGAAAAAGGATGGTTGACAAGAGAGTGAATGGAGCATGTTACAGATGTGGTTTAAGATTCCATTTAGGGAATTTTCAAAATTGCCCGGCTCAAGGCAAGAGATGTAACAACTGTAAAAAAGTGGGGCATTTTTATAACGTGTGTCATGCTAATAAAACAAGGGTCAGGGTTAGTCAGCTTGATGTGGAAAATGATATATTGGCAGAAGCCATTAACAATGTTTCTGTATCATCAGTGGAGATTAGTGCATTGTGTGATCATGATAAACAATGTAAGGGCCCCATATGTGATGTTAAAATTGGGGTAATTGATTTAGACGTTATGGCAGATTCTGGATCTCCTATCACAATTTTAGCTGAGAACACATTTTACAAGTTTTGGTCTGGGAAACTGTTAAAATCTACAACTATTAATTCCAAAGCCTTTGGAGAGTATGACATCATCATGCAAGGATATTTTGAGGATAGTATCTTGTTTAAAGGGAGAAACATTCTTACAAAAATGTATGTAGCTGTCAACGGACGAGACATTTTGGGTTGGCAAGACCAAGCTAAGCTTGGTATTATTTTACGACCTGGTCATGATGAACCTGTCACATTAGGTGATATGCCTATTTTAGCAATTCAAGAATCTAACATCTGTGATAATTTTAGTAAGATGCTACAAGTCAAATTTCCCCAAGTATTTTCTAATAAGATTGGAGTAATCAAGAATTTTGAGCATAATATTGTCCTCAAGAAGAATGCTATTCCTGTAATTCAGAAAGTTAGACCGGTTCCTCTGTCTGCCAGAAATGATCTTAAGAAATTACTTGATGATATGTGTTCTCAGGGTATTATCAAACAAGTAGAATCATCTGAATGGGTTTCTGCGGCAGTCGTCGCACGGAAAAGTAATGGGGATATACACCTATGTGCTGACCTCAGAGTTCTTAATAGGAATATATTAGTTGATTGTCATCCCCTCCCACGTATTCATGAAATGCTAGCTAGATTGGGTGGTAGTAAATATTTTTCAACAATTGATTTACGTTCTGCGTACCATCAGATACCGTTATCTACAAATTCACAACATTTAACAACTTTTGTGACACCTTTTGGTGTATATATGTATAAGCGAATGCCATTTGGATTGGCGTCCGCAGCCAGCGTATTTAAACGTATGATGGATCACATTTTTGGAAGTCTAGAAGGGGTACAGGCCTTTCAAGATGATATTTTAGTTCACACCGAAAGTCTAGATGAACATATTGTATTGTTAGAGGATATCATTAGCAAATTGGGTAGGTGGGGTATGAGAGTTAATTTTGAGAAGTTTAAATTCTTATCACAACAAGTCAACTATTTAGGACATAATATTTCAGAAGATGGCATTAAACCTAAAGAATCCTTACTTAAGGGGCTAAATGAAGCAGCAATCCCAACTGACAAAGACTCTCTTAGGGCATTTTTACGCCTTAGTGAGTACTTTGCACGTTTTGTGCAGGGTTATGTGGTAGTAGTGCAGCCCTTGAGGAATCTGTTAAAGAAAAATGAGAAATTTATTTGGTCCAAGGAGTGTCAGGAAGCATTTGAATCTGTAAAACTTTTAATCACTTCTGCTCCGGCCATTAAGCCTTTTACATATGGTGCAAAATGTATAATTACGGTAGATGCCAGCGGAAAAGGTTTAGGGGCAGTTCTTAGCCAAATCGTTACAGGTCAGGAGTGGACAATTGCATTTGCTTCACGTACTTTGAACGTAGCGGAAAAAAAATATAGTACGATTGAACGTGAATCATTAGCTTGTTCTTGGGCTTCTGAAAAATTTAAAATGTATATCTGGGGCACAAAATTCGAATTACATACTGATCATAAGCCTTTGATATATATGTTGGGAGATAGTTGTTCAAATAAAGCATCATCGAGATTGATTAGATTGTTGGCTAGGTTACAGGAATTTAACTTTGACATTAAATACATTCCGGGTGGGAAAAATGTTACAGCAGATTGCCTATCATGCCTACCTGTAGAATGTGATGATGTGGAGGATGACAGTGAGAAAAAATGGGAAGGTCTGGAGTATGCTTTCACTATTGGAGATATAAATGAACAGTTTAAGATTTTGGAAAAAGAATGGTTGGAGAACTGTGAGAAAGATGAATGTATGACACAAGTGAAGACATTTTTAATTAATGGTTGGCCCAGTGATAGGTCTATGTCCATGGAATTAAGGTGCTATCATCAGGTCGCTGCAGAATTGTCAGTTAATGATATTTTAGTTCGACAAGAGTTGTTTGTTCCTCCTAGTAATCTACGGTCAAAAATCATTGCTTTAGCACATGAGGGACATTAGGGCATTTCTGCCACGGCAAAGAAAATTAAACAGATCTATTGGTGGCCTGGTGTTGATGGACAGGTTAAGATATGTGGACTTGTGCACTGAATGCTTGTGCTCGGACAAACATTGGAAGACTTCAACTGTCCCATTATCTCCTGTTAGTTGGCCTAACAACGCTTGGGAAAAAATTGGTTTAGATTTTTCTGGTCCATTTAATGTTGTTGGTTGTGAGAAAAGCTTTCTGATTGTTGCAATTGATTACAATTCAAAGTGGTTGTACTTTTCATTTGTAAATTGTGCTGATTCTTCTTCTGTGATAACATTTTTGAAACATCTATTTTATATAGAAGGGAGAGTGAAGGCAATTGTTACGGATAATGGTTCACATTTTGTCTCTGAACAGTTTACTATTTTTGTTGGTAAAAATGATGTGAAACACATAAGAGTACCGTTGTATAGTCCTTATGCCAACGGTTTAGTTGAAAGGGCAAATAGGTTGATCAAAGAAGGTGTTAAGACAGAGGTGGCTAACAACCTTGATGTAAAAGATTATTTAGAGTTCAAGGTCTGGAATTACAACATTACGCAGCAGAGTACAACTGATGTAGCTCCTTTTGTTTTACTTAGAGGAAGAAAACCAATCAGTTCTATTAGCCCTGCTTGGTTATTAGACAAGGTTGAACGTTATCACAAGATAGACTTACAAAGTCTCAGAGAACATGTCCGCAAAAAACAAAATTGCTATAAAAAGAACTATGATTACAGAATGCATGTTAAGGAAGGAATTTTGAATGTTGGTGATTGGGTTCTGATTAAAAAACCGTATAGAGTCGGTAAGGGCCAGTCAAAATTCTCTGAACCAGTAAAAGGTATAAGAATAAATAGGTCGGCAGTCCTATTATTATTATTATTATTATTATTATTTATTTTTATAAAGCGCATAGTCACCCGGAGGTATCCCAGCGCTGAAGAACCCTAAAACAGTAAAACTGAGGACCGAGGCTGAGTTCACGAGGGGGACATAGGAGCTAGGGAAAAAGATGTGTCTTTAGCAGTTTCCTAAAACGAAGGTATTGGGGTTCCAGACGGAGAACCCGAGGAAGGGAGTTCCAAAGACGGGCCGCATGGACCGAGAACCGTCTTCCTCCTGAACGTGCTTTCCTAAACCTTGGGGCGTTGATGAGATTTTCTGCGTTGGAACGGAGGGATCTCGTGGCTATGTAAGGGGTGATGAAATTGCGGAGAACTGGGGGGCCTTGGTTGTTCAAAGTTTTGTGCACCAAACACAAGGCTTTAAATTTAATTCTCTCCCTTATAGGGAGCCAATGCAGGAGTTTGAGGGCAGGTTTGGCCGATGATCTTGCCGGGGTGTTGGTAATGATCCGGGCAGCAGTATTCTGAATCCTTTGCAGTTTATTCAGTGTTGCTTCCGGTGCACCCAGATAAATCGCATTACTATAGTCCAGTCTTGATATAATAAGACCCTGGACTAATAGTTTTTGTGATTTCGGAGGAAGAAGGGGCAGGACTTTCCTCAAGGATTTTAGAAGACCGAAACAGGTCCCTACGACCTTCTTTGCTTGCGGGGCGAATGAGAGTTCCGAGTCAATCCAAACACCCAGACTTTTCACCTCTGTCTTTGGGTCTGGGGGAGGACCTAGACATGTTGGCCACATGTCCAGAGGAAGTGAAGTTCCTTTTGAGCCGAGTACAAGGACCTCGGTTTTTGTCCCGTTTAGTTTTAGCGCTGATCTATTCATCCAATGATGGACCTGCGTGAGGCAGTTGAGGAGATCAGCTTTCTGTTGTTTAGGGTGGGACAGAGACACCACTAATTGTGTGTCGTCAGCATAGCTGATGACACTCACTCCGAAAGGGGTGATAACCTCCTCCAATGTGGACATATAGATATTAAATAATGTGGGGCTCAGGGAGGAGCCCTGAGGCACACCACATTGGAGGGGCATTTCGGAGGAGCGGGCGTTCTTCTCCCAGATCTGATAAGATCGTTGTGTCAGGAAGGATGAGAGCCAGGATAAGGCTGTGCCTTCCAGACCAACTCTTGCCAGCCTTTCGATGAGGAGTTGGTGGTCAACGGTATCGAACGCTGCGCTAAGGTCGAGGAGGATCACTGCCACTGATCCTCCTCCATCCAGCAGCGTTCTGGCTTCCTCTACCGCCGCCAGGAGGGCGATGTCCGTGCCCTGTCCTGGTCGGAAGCCCGTCTGGGAATTTTTCAGTTTGTTGTTAGCCTCTAGGTACTGCGAAAGTTTCTTGTTGATGAGTTTTTCCGCGATTTTACTTACTCCTGGGAGTAAGGAAATGGGCCGGTAATTCGCCAGGTTTTCAGGGTCAAGAGTGGGTTTCTTCAGTAAGGCCTTTACCACCGCCTTCTTCCAGCTCAGGGGCACAACTCCCTGTTGAAGTGACGTATTAATCAACTGAGTGAGGGAGGGGATGATAGAAGGGGCTACCTCTTTAAGGATCCGAAGAGGAGCAGGATCTCTGGGGGAGCCGCTCTTCATGGAGTTGAGCGTCGTCCGTACTTCGTCTGAGGTGACCTGGCCCCATGTGGACAGGCCGGTGGAAGAAGTCGGATATGGGAGAACGGTTTCTTCCCTCGGGCTCAGGGGAGGAATTGAATCCAGGATTAATCGGATTTTGTCCTGGAAAAAGTTAGCCAATTGTTGGCATTTCTCTTGGTCAACTTTAGGGTCAGAAGGGGGTCCCCGTTCTTGTTCTGGTGGTTTTGAGAGTTCTTTGAGGATAGCAAATGCTTCCTTCCCGGAGCCACCCGCTCTCTCTATTCTCTCCTGAAAAAACACGCTTTTGGTTTTCCGGATAGCGGTTTTATAATTGAGAAGAGAGATGGAGTAGATATTTTTATTTGCTCCTGTTTTATCACGTCTCCATGAGCGTTCGATTTTTTTACATTCTTGCCGTAGGGCTTTAAGCTCTGGAGTGTACCATGGAGCAGGGGATATCTTTTTAAGCTGTTTAAAAGTAGTGATTTTTGGAAGCAAAGCGTCGAGAGACGACGTAATCCAGTCACTGAATTGTTTATCGGCCGCATTCGGGTCCGAGGAAAGCTCGGGAGTGGAATCTGTAAGAGAACGGGCCCATATATCAGATGACAATTTGTGCCATTGGCGGTCGGTAACCTGGGTTTTAGGAGTTAAGTGATTAGATATGGGAGTTTCCCAGAAGAACGGAACCAGGAAATGGTCAGTCCATGGAAGGGTCACCGGAGGGTTGGTGGTCATCGTTGGAATATTGGTAAAGATGGGGTCCAATAGATGGCCCTTCTCGTGGGTGGGCTCGTTGTTCACCAGACATACCTCTAGAACTGTAAGGTCATGTCTGATGTCCGCGGCGACACGATCCGTTGGATCAAGGAAGTGGAGATTGAGATCACCTAATAACAGGAAGTTGGAGGTGGAGGAGGCTAGTTGGGAAATGGATTCAACTATGGAGTTGGAGAAATTGCCTGGGGCCCCAGGGGGACGATAGGTCAGAAGCCCCGCCACAGTGAAGGCTGGGGAGATTTGGATGGAGAACTGGCCGCACTCACAATCCTCGATATCAGCGTTAATCATCCTACAGACGTATCGTTCCCTGTGGATTATGGCTACCCCGCCTCCCCTCCCTTTAGGTCTATTTAGCGTTTGGCAGAGATAACCTGTGGGGAGGGCTGTGACGACATCCGGATCGGTGCAGTCAGAAAGCCATGTCTCTGTTAGGAACATTAGGTCGAAATCCTGATTTTGGATTAGGAGATTTACTTCGGTGGCGTGTTTCGGGAGGGAGCGGCAGTTGAGGAGTCCAGCTTTCAGAGCCGGTCTGGTGATTTTAGGGGGGGGAGTCGGATTGCAGTATGAGCAGGTCGAAAAGACCTTACCTTCCGTAACCGTGTGGTAGCAGGTCAGGGTGGTTTTCGGACGTAGGGCTCGTAGTGTATCAGCTGTATACATCACTCGCTCCTGAGGGTCACCTGGCAGAGTAACGGGGCCACGGGCCGTCCGGGTCCGGACGGGCCCAGACGGGCTTGCCTTTGGCGCGCCTTCGGCGCGCTGACGGCACGCCCGCTGCGCCCGTCCGCTGCGCGTCCGGTAATTGCACATTATTTTATGGGTTTAAGGAGGGGGGTGGGTGTGGCCTCAGGTAGGCGTGGCCTTGCTTCCTCGCCGTAAATGGCGGCGGGAAATTGTTTTTCCAGGGTTTGCTCGTTGCAGCGAAGGAGTCGCTGTTTCAGCGTGACTCTAGCCCGCTCTGACTGTTTGCCGGGTGAGTGCGCTTTTTAAAATACAATTTTAGTAAGGTGACACAAAAATACAGTGGTGATAGTTTTTAAAAGAATTTCGGCGTTCTCCCGGCTTCCGCCTCAGGAGTTTTCAGGTTCTGTCAGTTTCAACGCTGCTGGTCGCGTATATATGCTGAGGGGGGTGGGCGTGGCCTCAGGTGACACAAAATACAGTGGTGATAGTTTTTAAAAGAATTTCGGCGTTCTCCCGGCTTCCGCCTCAGGAGTTTTCAGGATAATAGAGGGTGGTGGAATTGCAATGCTTTAGTCAAAGTAACTTCTAAGCAAGCAAGTATAATTTCAGAAAGAGTAAATGCACATGTGGGCAATGCAAATCAGGATTGGTTTGATTTAAATTCCCATGCACATACAAATCACAGTGGGAATTTGCGAACGGTATCTTCTGGGAACAGTGAAAGAAGGGAGATTGATTTGAGTGACGATAATCTAGATAGAGGAGATTGTGTGGGTGAAGTTCATAATGCAGCTTCCGTTTCTCCACCATCTGATTTTTACCTTAGCAGGTGGAGATTCCGCAGGCAGGAGTAGCTCCAGAATGAGATCTGCTCCTATCCATTCTAGAGACTATGTATATTATTAATGTGATTGTACAGGTATATATTTTCTTGTTGACTTGCTTATGTCCATTCTGAAGACTAGGTATAATATGGACATGATTGTATATATGTATATATTTCTTCTTTTGTTCTTTCTTTAATTTCTTATCTATGGAAAGGGGGATGTGTAATATGTGTAAGTGTATTGTTTATTTCTTTGTCGGTATCAAGCGTTTAGAATGTATTAACGGTATGTTACTTTAAGGAACGTAGGTTAGAATGGCTGGAATGTTGAGGTAGGAATGTTAGTATTTGACTGTACGAGAACTGACCAGGGAACTGAATAGGACGGTCGTGGGTCCTTCACCAGAATAAAACTTCAACTCAACTTCAAGAGAATTGCATCTTTATTGAATATGGTGTTCCATTTACTACACTGGCTTTCATCTCAGTATTTCTCTGGAATAGAGGTATTGTTATTTTCTTCACTTGGCAAGATGTCTGAAGGCTCTAAGAAGAGGCTTTTCAGACCATATAGATCTTGTGGGAAGGCTAGACTTTTCTCTGAGGACCCCCACAAAGATTGCTTATATTGCTTACACCCAAAACATGTTCCAAAGGAGTGTAAGCATTGCAGAACTTTCTCTGCCAAACCCCTCAAGGATAGAGAAGCACGTTTGCTTCTGTGGCTTCAGAAAAATAAATCTAAGTCAGAATCTGGTTCAGAGGCTGAAGAGGCTCATTCTACTCCTAAAAGAAAATTAGAGCCTACTGTTTTAAAAACTGACTCTAAAAAGCTGAAAGTCAGTAAATCTAAGGACAAAGCAACAGAATTACAACCTACTGAAGGTGTTCACAAAAAGCCTTCTTCTTCTGTGCCTCACACTCATAAGAAGTCTGTGGAGAAAAAGGCTCCGTCGACAGACCCTTCGACAGCTACATCGTCGATAAAAGTGACGGTGTCGTTGACGGTTACTCCATCGACGACGGCAGCGTCGTCGACAGCGACGACAGTCTCGTCAGCGGCGGTTAAGCCGAAGGCACCATCGATGACTTAGACGATGACCTCGCTGACGACGGCTATGTCGACGATGGCATTCAAGTCCCCAGATATCCAAAGATCGTCGATGACTGTGTCTATTAAAAGGTTTCCACCGTCGACTGGCTCGTCGACTGAGAAGAAAAGATCCTCAGCTCTGTCTGATACAGGAATGTTTTCATCAGATTTGACAACCTGGAGCAAAGTCTCACTACCCCCTCCATCCCATCTGTTGGAAATGCAGGAATCAGAGGAGAAAGGTTATTTTGGTCCTGCGTACAGTCCATTTCAACTCAGGATAAAAAGCCAAGACACAGATGAGGAGGAATATCAGGACAAATCCGGATATTTACAGGAGGAGTTCTCTTTTAAAGACCATCCTCCATCAAGATCATGGAGGTATGAGTCTTTTCAGGCTCTTATGAGTACAAGGAGGAGGAGGAGAACCCTCCAATGGTCAGAGAAGACTCTATGTAAGTGCCACTTTCATTGGTCACGGATCTGAGGTACATGATTCAGGACTATTATAGGCGTTTTCCAGAAGTAAATGCTACTTTACCTGACACCCCAAGTAAGACTCAAAGCGCACCCGCTACTGAGAAGGCAGCTCCACTGCAAGCCTCACAGATGAAGCGCCCTCCAACAGTAATACCCATCAGAGATGACTATATTGAGAGCGATGTGGAGGAACAGCCAGAAGGAGAGTTGACATACGAGAATGAGCCTGTGGGTGATGAATGGGATCAATATATCGCTCCATCGTATCCTTCAGCTGCGCCTTCCCCAGCAAATTCTCCGCTGGAGGATATTGAGGGATTCCACAAGCTAATGGAGAGGGCATCAAAGAGGTTTGAACTTCCTCTTCCGGTGAAATAGACAGACTGTTTCTTGTACGACTTCAAAGATTCAGTTAGAAAGTGAATTCGGACTATCCCAATGGTGAGGTACATATGGGAGGAAGGCGTAAAAATCATGAGAAATCCAGCTTTGGCATCAGTCTAGAGAATGGCACCAGAATCGTCTCCGGCCTGTCTGATAGGTCACCCCAGACCGAAATCAGTGGAGATGCAAGCAGCGCAGAGGCGCTCTAGAAACCCGACAGCTACATGTTCTGCTCCACCAGACAAAAAAGATAAAAAGCTGGATGGCGCTGGTAAACATTTTGCGGTTATGGCTGCAGCGTCCATCAGAGCCTCAAATGCTTTGGCTATAGTAAGCCGATATGACAGACAAATGTGGTCTGATTTAGCGCCATTGCTGTCTCACCTTCCTGAGGATAAAAAGGAAGAGGTGATGCAGATTCTTCAAGACAGAGCTAGGTCAGCCTCCGAAATGATTGACATAGCCATGGATATTTCTTCAGTGGCTTTTAGGCAGTTGGCAGGGGCTGTCGCTCTTCGAAGACGGGGCTGGCTCAAAGCCACCTCTTTCCGGCCAGAAATCCAAGCGAAGATTATCGAAATGCCATTCGATGGTAAAAATCTTTTTGGCATGCATGTGGACGATGCCCTTCAAGGAATTAAGGTGAATACAGACATGGCACGTGCTTTAGGGACCCTTCAACAGCAAAGGTTTCAGTCCTTTCGGGGCAGAGGAACGAAAGGCCATTACTAACAAAGGCAGTCATTTCAGTCTTATAGGTATCAACTCTATCAGCAACAAGGGTATCAACAGTTTTCTAATCCGCAACAATTTTGATCGTCCAATGCACCGTACCAGCAGTAGGCAAATTGACGGCAGACAGCACCTAGAGGAAAACCTCAGGATGGCGGCAGGCGACAGTGACACTTTCAGGGCGCCAACCGCCTCGTCAAAAAGCAAACCTCATCAGAACCACTACCTCTCTCAGTTTTACCAACAATGGTTGTCAATAACATCAGACAGATGGTGGTTGGACATTATTCATCAAGGCCACACCCTAGAATTCATTAAAAAACCACTGGTCTGACCTCCAATTCCCAGAAAACATCAACATCTATCCTTACTAAAGAAATTGATTTTGAATCTCCATATAAAAGGAGCAATAGAAGAGGTTCCTCAAGAACATCGAAGGAAAGGATTCTACTTGCATTTTTTCCTCCTAAGGAAAAAACAAAGTACCAAGTGGAGCCAGGTGATGGATCTAAGAGGTTTAAACAAGTATATCAGAAAGCAGCTCTTCAGAATGTTATTGCTGCAAGAGATTCTGTTAATGCTGAACAGAGGAGACTATATGACATCTTTAGATCTATTAGATGCATACTTTCATGTTCCAATACACGTCAAACACCGACGGTATCTCAGATTCGAGGTGGCGGGGCACCACTACCAATTAAAAGTTTTGCCCTTTGGTCTCCGTTCCGCACCAAGAGTATTCATAAAGTGCAGGGCACCAGTGGCAGCATATTTGAGACAACAAGGACACCAGGTTCATCCGTATCTGGACGACTGGCTGATAAAAGGTCCAATGTATCAGTCCACTCGGAACTCTCTGAGGACTTGCAGGAATCTGTTTGTGTCCCTGGGTCTAAAAGTAAACGTGGAAAAATCCTCTCTTATTCCATCCCAGATGCTACTGTTTTTAGGGGCACTGTTAAACACAGAAGAAGCAAAGGTGTATTCGTCAGGAGAACGCATTTAGAAATTTTTTAAACTGAGTTCTCTGATTCAAAAAAAAGAGTCAGTTTAAGTAAGGTTGTTCAAGTCCATGCTGGGAATGCTCTCATCCTGCATTCCGTTAGTCCCAAATTGCCGTCTCCACGTGAGGCCACTTCAGGAACTTCTCGACCTACAATGGGTTCAGGCTCATGGATCGTTTGAGGACCTAGTCATTATCACTCCACCAATTAAGAAGGCACTGTCAGGGTGGGGGATAATAAAAAATTTCACTGCAGGTCTAGTCTTCGAACCTCAATCTCCCAGTTACATAATGACAATGAATGCATCCCTACAGGGATGGGGGGCACATCTACAAGACCAAGAAATACAAGGTCATTGGAGCAGGCAAGAAGCGAAGATGCACATCAATTGGTTGGAACTAAAAGCAGTGTTTTTAGGTCTTCAAGTGTGCGTTTCCAGAATTCGCGATTCACCAGTCCTTATCAGAACAGACAACACGACCACTATGTTTTATCTTCAAAAGCAAGGAGGAACAAGGTTACAAATCTTATCAGCATAAGCGCAGGAAATCTGTCAGTGGCTTCTGAAGCACAATATCGCTCTACAAGTTAAGCATGTCCTAGGAATCCACAACGCGTGGGCAGATTCCCTGAGCAGATCGACAAGCCTATGCCAAGATAGGGAAATAGATCATCATCGGCTTCTACAGATATTCCACCTATGGGGAACTCCAGGGTTGGATCTTTTTTGCCACTCGGGACAACAAGAAATGCAAACAGTTTGCAAGCAAATTCCCTCAAAGAGGATCATGGGGGAATGCTCTTCAAATTCGATGGACGGGAATGTTCGCATATGCATTTCCTCCACTCCCTCGGATACTGAAGGTGTTGAGGAAAATGAAACTGGAACCGTGTCACCTGATACTCATAGCGCCATCATGGCCGAGACAGTTCTGGTTCATGGTGCTTCTACAAATGTCAGTTTCCCCTTGTGTTCAGTTTCCACTGGTGCACGATTTGATATTGATAAGCAAGGGTCAAGTGCTACATCCTAAATAAGTTTGCTAAATTTATCTGCTTGGAACCTCATGACCATGGATTCCAAGCCTTAAATATCACTCGGGTATTTTGGGATATTCTGTCTCATTTAAGAGCAAATTCCACCAATAAAACATATGCTGCGAAGTGGAAAAGGTTTTGTCAGTGGTGTGTGGATCACTCTCTACACCCTTCATCTTCAACACCAGACCAAATTCTTCCATATCTACTGTATTTAGCCAAGGCAGGCACATCTTGCGGCAATCTCAAGATATCGCAGAAGGCCGGGGCATCATTCTCTTTGGTCTAATAGAGTAATAAAGGAGTTTATGAAGGGTCTTTTCAGGGTGTTCCCTCCAATAAAACGTCCGGCGGTACCATGGCAACTTAACACAGTCCTTAATCAAATGGAAAAGCCACCTTTCAAACCCATTCATAAAGCTGATCTAAAGTTTGTGTCATGGAAGGTGGCACTTCTCCTGGCACTTCTCCTGGCACTGACATCAGCCAGAAGAGTCTGTGAGATTCAAGCTTTTTCGATATCTGAACCTTTTATGCAGTTCAAGAAAGACAAAGTTGTGCTAAGAATGAATCCTAAATTCATTCCGAAAGTTCTGAAATCATTCCATCTAAATGAACCTATCGTTCTACCTACATATTTCAAAAATCCAATCTCTATAGCAGAAAGATCTCTTCACACGTTGGATGTCAGAACAAAATCTTTTAGGAAGTCAAATCAACTGTTAATCGCTTTTGCCACTCCCAGGAAAAGTTTGGCATTATCCAGAAATAATATTTGCAGATGGATATCCTCAGCAATTGCATTCTGTCATGAGAAGGCTGGAAGGCCTTTAACTGCAAAGTTTAAAGCACATTCGACAAGGAAGATGACTACTTTCACCGCATTATTCGCAGGAGTATTGCTCCCAGACATTTTCAGAGCCGCAACGTGGTCAAATGTCCATACTTTCACCAGGCACTACTGTCTGGACACAGCTTGGAAAGGATATTCAGCGGTGGGACAGGCTGTGCTACGCCGACTGTTTCTTTAAGGTATTGGTTTTTCTAAATAACTATTTATGTTAATAAAGTAATACAGGTTATGGGTGTTTCATGATATTTATATATTTATATATAGTTTTGTTTATTTTAAACATTCTGAGACACACAATCCACTGTGTAAGCCAGAAGATATCGTAATCTACGAAAGCGTTTATTGGAACAATAAGGAAAAAGAGTTCTTACCTTTAAATGCCTTTTCGAAGAAATACTGCTTTCTAATCTGATTCAAGCATGTGAATCTATGAAAGATTCAATGCTGGAGAAAAAAACAAGTTACTTACCTGTACACTGCGGTTCTCCAGTATTGATATCTGTCCTAGATTCACATGCGACCCGCCCACCTCCCCGTTTGTAAGGTAGACCACTTTTACCTCACGATTACTTCCTTGGCTCACACTGGTGCTGGAAATATGAGGTATGGTGGCTCTGCAGGGGATTGTGATCTCAGGGCTGGCGGCTCATTGGCTGACTTCTGGACCTTATAATAATGGTGACGGGTTACCAAAGTATAATGCACTTGTATAGGTTTTTCATGCAGTTTTTTCTTTTGTACTGCAATATTTCTAATACCGTGAGACTCCCACCATGATGACGGGGAAGATTCAAGCATGTGAATCTATGAAAGATATCAATACTGGAGAACCACAGCGTACAGGTAAGTAACTTGTTTACTGGCTCACCACTGGCCGATCTCTTAACCATGTGCCATAAACTAAAAACATCAAGTCCCATGGGAGTGCACAAGTGTCAGTGGGGCGCAAGCAATCCAATGTCAGTGAATCACCTGTCTTTGGTTTGCCTAGCCAAGACAAAGTGCTATGAGCCTGTTTGATTTGCAGTATTGAAATTGCTTTGGTGATTGATTCGTTCGTTCAGTTTGTCTCTTTTTTAAATGTGTAAAACATATTGCCAGGTGACTATGTTGCACTGCTGTTTATACTCAATGTGAGAGTGAGGTGTGCTCCTCTGTCCTGAGCTGGGGTTAAGGTGTTTATCCTCAGAAGGGTAGGTATCTCACAGTACCTCACTAAATTACATAACTTCTGTCAAAATTCTGAAAGAATGTGAATGCCTTGATTCCATAAGTTATATTGATATCTAAACATAAGCAGCACAATGTCGCAGACAATGAATTGGAAGGTTCGTCTGGGCCTGCCCTTATTGCCATAACCCAACCCACTGCAAGTCTGAGTACTGTAGACACCATTATCTCCTCATTTTACTCTAGTCTCCACTCTATCTATCTATCTATCTATCTATCTATCTATCTATCTATCTATCTATCTATCTATCTATCTATCTATCTATCTATCTATCTATCTATCTATCTATCTATCTATCTATCTATCTATCTATCTATCTATCTATCTATCTATCTATCTATCTTGGGACATGGACATCATTTAAGGGTCACCAGGTGTTGCAGCTGCGATCTCTGGTTTGTTCTTTGTAATCCCTGGCCTCAGAGATGTCAAAATCAGTGCCAGGAACTCAGGAGCTGCTTGTCCTTATGCCGTTTTCTACCAGTTTTTTTGTTACACTAATAGTGAGTAACTTTAGTGTAATAAAAAAATTGAGTAAAATTAGCTGGACTGGGAACTTCCCGGCAGCTAAGGTAGGTAAAAAATGTTTTAAATGTATGTTGTGTGACAGCTTGTGGGTGAGAGTGTATTTGTGTGAGAGAGAGAGTGTGTGTGTGTGTGTGTGTGTGTGTGTGTGTGTGTGTGTGTGTGTGTGTGTGTGAGTGCGTGTGTGTGTGTGTGTGTGTGTGTGTGTGTGTGTGTGTGTGTAAATATTAATATGAGTGACAGTCAATGACAGGTAGTGTGTGACAATGTGTGAGTTTGAGTGTTAGTGAGTATGATTGAGTCAGACTGAGCGAGAATGTGTAAGAGTGACTGCAATTGAGAGATGAATGAGCGAAAGAGTGCTGGAGAGTGAGAGAGAATGAGGGAGAGAGATGAGTGAAAGTACAGAGAAAGTGAACTTTGGGTGACTGTGAATGAGTGAGAATATGTGGGTCATAGTGAGTTGAAAGTGAGTGAGAGTTAAGAAGTAAGTGTGTGCAAGATAGTGAGTGACAATAAATGACAGTACAATTTGTTGAAAAAACAGTTCATTTCTAAGCCTGTGCTTGCAGTTTTCACATGTCTCTTTCATGCCACTTTATATCTCTGTCAGCCGTGAGTGGGGGCCCCCCTCCATGTTCCTTTCAGGGAGGCCACATCAGGTTTTGCTGAACTACCCTCTTCAAAGTACTCATAAATCTTTCAACAACGCCATTTGCCTGTCGCCAGAGAGGTGTACTTTTCCGATGTTTGATGCTCAAACAATTACGGAAAACTCTCAGAGAGCAGTCTTGTATCCTTGGGGGCACATATACCCTATCTCGTCGCCCGTTGTAGCATCCCCCCAGCCCAGAAGCCTGCAACAGACCACGCCATACACGGAGCTCTGGTTTGCACATCTTTATTCTTCAGCATGCAACTGTTAACTGAACGCACTGTATCACCAACTTTATTAACACCCAGTCACACCCAACAGATTACGTAATACTTTTAAGGAGCCCACTGAGGAGCACTAGAGGCCTCATATATACAAGCATGGGGCAAAACAGTAGCCACCTTCTAGTGGATCAATAACATTCATCCTCAGATCTTTCTTCTATTCCAACTCTCTTTTCAATTGATGCTTCAATGATTTACTTTCTAAAACAACCAGACTAAGGACAGGCATCCCAATGTTGGTTCCATCAGCCAGTGCCAGTCTTACTTTTCACTGACAATAGGAGTTTAGTTGCGTACAGTGAGAATGGCTGTCATTTATTGTTGAAAACCTTTCTGAAAGGATTACCACTTTCAGGAGGTTAGTTCTATTCACATAAAAGCCAAGGTCATGGTTGCTCCAGGAAGAACACTCCATAAAATAGATTTTTAGTAGTGTAGAAGTTTAATCGCCCTGTACCACCAAATAGAAAGAGTTCTCCTAAATATACTCAACTAAAGGCTACCATATGTTGAAAACTCTCTTCTTTGTGCTTCGTTTAGTAATAGTCAAAACAGATGCAACATAAAAATCAGAGGACCCAAGCGTGGCTTAATAGAAGACAGGGCTGGGCCAGTGTAAACTATTAAAACCCTCAATCTAAGAAAAGAGTGGCTGGAATATATGGCATGACATGGATTTTATATCGGTGTTATGGTCTTTAATTGTTGATTGCTCTTAGGAGAGGTGAGGGCCATGTCTCGATTGGTTACCGAGCCCGATTTGCATGATAAAGTGGGATCATTTTAATGTAAGGTAATTGTTTGAGATATGCGATGGAATATTGCAAGTTATTATTTCTCCTTTCATAAACCGCGAATAAAGCAGTTCTATGGGGAAAAAATAGACAGTCTGACATGATGCAAATTGCTGAAACATTCATGAAGTTTTCAAAATGATTTGAAGGCCTTTAATATCTTGCTACTTACATTGCTGATCATTGGACCATGTTAAATGTAGTCCTATGCTAAAAGCTGCAAAGTGTGTCTTGTGAAATTTGTTTTTACTGGAGCCGGCTGTAATAGGATGTCATGACTCGGGGTCAAACTTTAATTTGTCTAGTAAGTCTGGATATTAACGCTGGTTCTAGGCATGTTAAGGGTGTTACAACTGGTACAGGTGTTTTATGGCACATTTGGCATGACACTGTCTGGAGAGAATGGAATTAGTCTACCTTGTGACAGTTTGAAGCCATTGTCCAGCCATAAAAAATTTGCAACTCGGACATCGTGTGATTCTACAGTCATGTGTAGCTAATTGTGATTAATTTCTGTAGGCCCAGTGACCTGGAATTATGTCAACGGCCTCAGGAGTTTTACCCACTGCCATTTGCGTAGGGTGATATCTTTTCATTGAAGCTGCCCCCAGTCCATCTCTCCAGTGTAGCCCCATGGACTGCATGTGGGCTGTTGGGGCCTGCATTTGACTAAGCTGCTGGACACTTGGAAGACGGACGATGACCCACTGCTAATAAATTAATCATTTGTGTACTGTAGGAAACCGCCTCTCTGTACAGTGTACTACAATGAAGTACACTATGTACAGAGTGTGAGAGAGCCCCAAAAGGCAGGTAGAGGTAAAACGAGCTAATACTAACTCTCTTTTTGTGGTAATGTGGGCGAGCAGTTAGGCTTATCAGAGGGTAGTGTTAAGCAATTTGTTGTACTCACAGAGGCAATAAATGAGACACACACTCGAGAATAAATCCAAGACCAATTTGTTAAAATAATGTTGATTTTATATAAGTTTTAAAACCATAAACAGTCGAAGGGTAAGTAGTTTCGAAGTTATGATTTTTTAGTTAAAAAAATACATCACTTCTATGCGCAATCATTCACTATAGGAAACAATGGGGAAAAAGCAGAAAAATGCATAGAAATTCAGTCAATGTTTTCATGAAGTTAACCATCTCATTTTAGGTTGAAATTGGGACCAGGTACAAAGTTCCAGCAGGAGAAGTTTGGAAACATCCCAGATTTTCCAGGAGCATAGGTGCTGAAAGGTAGTTGGTGCACAAAGACGAAGGGGGCCACTTAAAAAAGCACTGCACAGATAGACTTACAGCTAAGTTTGGTGGGTCTTCTCAGAAGGAGGAGGTCACAAGGGCCTAGGGGACCACGGGAGCAGTGCTGGTTGGTCAATACTGGAGCTGGTGGGACCAGGTGCAGAGTGTACAGGTTAGCCGGGTGTGGTGCATCTTGAGGTTCTTGCAGTCAGGAGAGGCAACCTGGGGAGGCGATCTTGGGACAGTTGGGCCACTCAGGAAGTGGATCTTGGGTGCCTCAACAGGTGATTGCTCCTAGTGCTTCAGAGTCTGGAGTGGACTCTTCTTCTCGATGTTTGCCGTTGGTGGTCCGGTACCCCGGGTATTGATACACCCCGGCTTCGGTAGGTCCTGGTGCCTCCAAACTTGGCAAAGAGGAAGATCTGGCCCTCCGGAGCAGTTGTACCTTTACTTTTTTCGGTGCTGGATCAAGGTTGTCGGGGAGTAGCAAGTCAACGAATCGGACTTCACAAGATTGGTGCCTGTGTTGTGCAGGGGAGTGATATCTTCACTCCAGAAGAGTGTCACAGCAATGAAGGCTTGAGGTGCTCCTGGATTTTTGGAATTCTTTTAGGTTTCAGGACGACACAGCAGCAGTGTTTGTCGAGTCCTGAAAGCAGCAGGCGGGGTTTGGCGCTGTTTTCTTCTGCAGTAAGGCTCCGGTCCTCGAGGAGTGGGTCTTCTTTGTCCTGGTCTGATGTTCAGGTCTCGGGGTGCCACCTAATTACGGAATTTGGGGGCATTACAAGGGGAGACCGGTAGTAACGAATGGGCTACTTACCTTTAGGGTGCCTACACCCTCTAGTGACCCCTTCCTGTTCGAAGAGGAATTACCCTAGCCCTGATATGTTTACTGACTGTCCCAAGATGATGGAATTTTAGGACAGGAGTTCACCTCACCTGCCCTGCCCTAGGGGTGTTGTAGGCTGAGTGGGGACTTTCCTCCTAATCCAACTAATTTTCCCACCTTTCCTCCCACCAAAAGTGGAGCAGGAAAGGGGGCCTGGGCTCCCCCACTCACTGGTGGTTTCTGGATTGGATTTCAAAGGCAGCATTGCATTTGAAATCCAATCCCGCCCAGGAAGTCCCTCCTGTCTTGAAGGAGGTGTGAAGCACCTCTGCCCGACCCAGCTTTATCTCTGTCCTCTAAGAACACTGGGTCTCACCCCATGAAGTCAGAAACATGTCTGCTTGTTGCAGGTTCGGGGAAACAAGTCAGGAACCACACCAGTGCTTGGTGGGTATTCAGGGGTCCTTATAAAAGGGTCTCCTGTGTGTATTTATTGATAAATCCAACACTGGCATCAGTGAGGATTTAAAAAGACAAGATGTTTGGTACCAAACAACTTAGAAATCAGTGAAGCCATCATGGAGCTAGGAGACTTATGTTTACAAGTATCCAGCCCATGTACGCCCTGTGGCTTACATGTGCACTGACAGCATCTCAGAATGGACTAGACTGCTCATGCTGATATGCCCACACACAGGATATAGTGCACCCTGCCTTAGGGCTTAAGGCCTGCAGTAGAGGTGACTTACCTATATCCCATGCAGTGTGTGGGAGGCATGACATACAGGGCTGTGTGTCATGTCGACTCTTAGGATTTCTCCGCATCAAGACATGCAGCCTTCAATGGCAGAGTGCATAGCCTTGGTGAGGAGTCACCAAGGTGCCACAACTAGTGCTGCAGTCCCAGTGGACCCTCTTCAGTACCCATGCCCTAGGTAACAGGGGCACCACTTACAGGCTTACAGGAGTAACTGAAGTTGTGCCAATTGTGATACAGTTTTTGGGAAAGAGAACTGGCACTGGGAAACGGGTTAGCAGGGACCCAGTTCACTTACAGTCTGAAATTACGTCAGGCAAAAAGTGGGGGCTAACCATGTCAAAAGAGGCACTTAACTACATGTACTTTGGCAAAAAAAACAATCATAAAGCATGACAAAAATTTTCACAAGTTAATTAATTAGAAAAAATCATATTAATTATCTAAAAATCTCATAATTTGATAACCATACTTAAAAAGCAACCCACAGTAAAGGTAAGATAAAACTCATTTACTAAGTGCACGTACACCAAAACATTTCTTGGCGCTAAAGTAACAGGCTAATTGGAAGGATTATTTTAAACTCCAGTCAAAACCCAAAGGCTTGCTTGAACAGTCAAGTCTTTAAGTGTTTCCTGAAGGACAAGATATCCATCACTTGGTGGATTGTCCATGGCAGAGATATCCAAGAAGCAGGCGCTAGCACTGCAAAATTCCTGTCTCCCAATCTGCTTTTCTGAAATTTGGAAGTGGTCAGTAAATTAGAGTGAGGAGATCTTAAATTAAGAGAAGGGGCATATCTTGTTTGCCCCAAATTTCGGAGATAAGTTGTTCACACTTTTCAAAACTATACAACAAAGTTTAAAATCAATCCGTCGTTCATGGAGCCAGTGTAGCTTTTTCAGCAATGGTGTGAAATGGGTATGCCAGGGAACACCAAAAATTAGTCTGGCTGTCTCATTCTGTAGCACTTTATGTTTATGCAAAAGGTTATCAGGCAGGCCAGCTAAAATCACATTGGCATAGTCTTATCTGGACAAAATATAAGCCATAACCATTACTTTACGTGCTTCCATAGAAACTAAGGGGTGCTATTTTCCTTACAGGAAACCAAATCAAAGGAGACAGTAGCAACTGTAGGGATAAAAAGGCCACTC
This sequence comes from Triturus cristatus, assembly GCF_964204655.1. Classification (NCBI taxonomy): domain Eukaryota; kingdom Metazoa; phylum Chordata; class Amphibia; order Caudata; family Salamandridae; genus Triturus; species Triturus cristatus. The sequence continues at coordinate 560,449,037 of NC_140584.1, forward strand.
TACAATTAACATGTTGCTCATGGGTAATACTGGAATTACAAATTTTGGGTCTAAGTAAGAGTTTGACAGATGAGTTACTCCATCACATAGTTCACGGATGTCCCATCCGCCTAATTAGAAGTGCATTAAATCTATAATCTGACTATAGCACTTGTAATAAGGCGGATGGGATATCCGTCATATTTGTGCCAGATGTACCCATCCGCTAAACTCTAAATCAGACCTTTAGTATGTGCCAAGCAATTAAATCCACAGAAAACAATTACAGTTTTCAGAGAAACAAATATACCAGTAGTTGGTTCCTCAAGTTCAGTATTCTCTATCAACATACATCTAGACTATAAAATCTCTTTTAGCCCAGTTCCTGTCCTGCTTGGTCAAAGTCAACGAGGCATTATAAACCTCCAAGAGGCCAAATTCCATAGCTGGAGATTTACCATACTTGAGCCAAGTAGATTAGTGACTTAAATCCCTCTCCATACAATTCTTTATGATCTCCTGATTCAGTCTAACTCTTAGATTTGTCCATATTGAAATCCATAAAAGAATGTGAGCTACTTTAACCTTTCTCTGCAAACAGTCTAGGACCAATTCATAATGGCAATTGACATGTGGTGTACCATGGGGAACGCCTATAAAGCACCTGCAAAAATCGACTTAGTCTCTTCCAAATGCAAATGAGCAACATCAGTGGTGCCCCAATCACCAGTATTGGAGAAGCCTATGAAAAAATAATTTTGGATGTCCCTGTTTGAGGTTCAATTTAAACATTCTTTCCCTTGGCTCCCTTTTGATGACATACAGATTACAATGGTCATCTTGCTATTATATGCCATTTTGTAATCACTATGTGCTTTTTTTTCCTGTAGATTTAAAAGGCAAACCTTTGCACATAATCAACTCTTCAGATGAGACCGGAGAACATCTTTTGAAAATGGAATACATCAAGGTTCGGTATTATTGAGTTATTTCAGTGTTCAAAGAAGTTTATTTAATATTGTTCTATACTGTATAATATATTTAATTATCCAGGAAACAAACAATATCCTTTTCGCTCAACTATTTCAAACATTGCTATATTCTCAGTCTGCTAAATTTCATTCTGAATCTTGTGGTACCAGATTATATTGAGTAAACCTGTAACCTCTTATTTGCCTGTCGTGCTAATGGTCTTATTTTACCCTTAACTTTTAAATCAAATTTGTTATTTATGGTTTGAAGGTAAGTGTAGAGGGGTTGAAAAGCCTTTGGTGTATCTCCCAGTCCATTTAAAGATCTGTCACTATGTGCTTATGATAGCTAGTACAAGAGCCCCCTATTCATAGTGCACAGGTGCATATCATTTAAAACCACAACCATTAATAGAAGATGCATTAAATATAAATATTTTGCATGATTTAAACTTCCTAAAGGATTCACTGAGATGTACAAATTGAAGTTAGTATGTATTTAATTGTAAACAATTTTCTTCTGATGGATAATTCCACCTGCAGATTTCTCACCTTTGCATATTCCCAGGTGCAGACACAGGGGTCCTATTATGTAAAGGGCGGCACTTTCATTGTTGTGTGTGCCTGGCACACCTTAAAACAAATGCATTGGGCGCAAACCAGGAAACTGTGCCCTAATACATGGAATGCACTGCCCCCAGGGCAATCGCCAACTCGCTCTGCCCCCAGGACAGTCCATTCAGGTGAAAAACTGAGCGACTGCTTTGAAGAAGCTCTGTGTTTTCACGGTGCAGGCGGCAGCCTGCCTGCACTTTTAAAGGGTATCAGAGATCCCCTTGCAAGCGGGTGCAGTGAGTGACTGCACCCGCCTGCAAGGGGGATGTCTGTGGGGTACACACGGCGGCTATCAGGGGGGCGCACTGACAGTGTGCCACCTTTTAGATGGCGTACTGTCAGTGCATCCCCTGATAGCTTCTTTGCCACATGGACACAGAGGAAAAGGGAGTACCTCATTTGCAAGGGACCGAGCCCCCATGCAAATGAGGGGGATGCCCTCTTAAGGAAGTGCTGATGCTGTATGTGCGCCAGCACTTTCAGTATTACAGAAGGGGCCACACAAGCGTCTGCTGCCCCTTCTGCAATACAAGGGGCACTTTCGTAATACAGCCCTAGAACTTTAAAGTCTATTGCTATAGCTCTCTGGCACTGGAAGTTCACATCCACTCCGCTGCAATGTCACACGTGGAGTGATGATATCCACTTGACTTAACATTGGCGTCTCAACAGCACTTCTACTTTTTTCCTCTGTCGACATAATCCAGAGCTTCACCCACTTGTGAGAGATTTATCACAATTCAAATGTACTTTTGTCGGTGGTGCAAATAGGATTATATTCCTCCTAAAATATCGGGTTTAACCCCTGTAGGTGTTGTGATTGTCATCTGCACACCAATAACCCACATGACAACTGCCTGTGGTGTCTGAGCTCGAGACATGACACGTCATTATGCAATCTCTGATGAAAGATGCACCATAAGGCCATGAAGCAATGTAAAGTTATTCTCTTTATGGCTTGTTCCAAAGAAGACTATTGGAATCACCATCGTATAAGGTCGAGATTGCTACAAAGCTCAATATCCTACTTGAGCTCTTCACACCCTAACAAGTCTTCCAAGTAGGAGAAGCACCAGCATAAGAAGCAGCATACTACTTCTCCACATTGTAGGCCCAAAAGTACATGTAATTCTCTTCAGCTCCAACCAATTCAGAGCTGATGGTGGAGATATAGGTGATGTTCACAGTGGCCATGAATTAAACTCCATCAACACCACCTCCATCTTTACCTCCTCTATTTCAATTGGTGTTTGTTCCCTTGGCGAGGAGTGGATCAGACTAGATTCATGCAAGACACGATGGATTTCTTCAAGAGGGCAATTGTCCCCTCTGGTGCTCTGGCTTTCCCCATGGGACAAGTCAGTGGGCTTTTTGATCTAGTACCAACCCTACCTTTGGCACCATACAGATTTTTCCCAGGGTCGCCTCAGTTTGGGGTTCCTCTTGGTTCATCACTAATGCCATCCCTTTATCGATTGTGCCAAGCCCCACACCGACATTGACTTCAGTGCAATAAAAAGCATCAATCCGCTCTCTACCTCTAGGGCATTTGGATCCAGCACCCCACACAACACCGTTGTCGATACCACCTCCAGTGCCTCAACTCAATTCAGACACCTTTTTACATGTATAGAGAGACAGATCGAGAAGAGAAACCTTATGCTTACTGGAGCAAAAGTAGCCTAGGAGAATCCTTTCCAAGCAGACATAGATTTGGATGATCAGCAAGGAGATGATACTGATGATCTTCGTCTGATACATTAGCTTTTCGAGAACTAGCAGAGAGGGGACATCCCCAGACATAGATGTGAATCCATCTTCATGTTCTGCTCCACCAGAGATTGTCATTCCATATTGTACTGAGATAATTATTAGAGGTGCTTGAACATGATTCTACCAACAGTCCTCCCTCACCAGTGAACTCTTGAATCCATTTAGTGAAGCATTGCTGGAAGCCTTTAAGGGATCATGGTCAAAACCTTTAGCAGCTCAAGCAGTTCATAGTACTATCGCTCTCGGGTATAGACCAGCACCTGGTGATCCGATTTTCCTGTCTAATCCCCCATACCAAGAAAGTTTGGTGGTCCAGAGTTCCTCCACTTCGAAACTTAACCCAGATACATTCCCAACTCTTCTGCCAAATAGAGCCAAGAAAACTAGAGACTATGTATAAAAGGTAAGTCAGCCGAAAGCTTTGCCTTCAGACCTAATAAAATGGTTTGTTTTTTTAGTTGTTACACTCATGGACTCTGGGATATGGCAGCCTTGGTTGCAACCAACTTACCAGACTACTTAAGAGACCATTTTTTGGAATTGGTTAAAAAAATGACAAAATGCTTCCAAGTATATCATAAAAGCTGTATTAGACACTGCTGACTCTGGAGCTAGGGTTATGGGTTCATCTGTAACCCTCCAAAAGCCCATCTATGGGCTTTTCCACAGATGTTCAAAACACTAATGGATATGCCTTTTGATGGCGAACAAATCCTTGGTTGAAAAAAAGCAGATGTTCTCTTTGAGTGATTTAAAGAAAGAATATCCATGCCTAAGGTTTGCAATCTTCTAAATCTTTTCACCCTTTCAGAAAACCTTGTTCCTTTACAACTTGATGCTCTTTTAGCTTCCTCCCTATTTGCTACCTTGTCCAGAGATTCTGTACCTTTGAAGAATAAGCATTGCTTACCAAAGGTGGTTTCATAATTAAATGCTTATAAGGTCTTTTTTCTGGCTTCCTTTGCACCTTCTCCTCATCCCTCTAACAAGGAAGAAGAGGCTTCACAGATTACAGTCAAGAGAGGCCATCAACCACTACATACAAATAACTCTATACTTTCCGACTAAATGATAGTTTATTGATAGGCTATAAGGGAAGTTAGTGAAAGCTGTTTGTGAACAATCTAATTCCAGGTCGATTTCCCTGACAGTTTGGCACTATTATGACAAAGCTAGTAAGACCCATTCTGGGACATGTAGAGGCCACTCCAGCAGATGAGTAATGATTGCATCACTCTTTTTGATAAGTGCATTGTTACACTCAGTGTTTGAAGCTGGGGACTTACTCTTCTGCGCATTCTTTGACAAAATGTTACCGTTCACATTTGAGTAAAGATAGCAAATTCAATACACTAGGGTAGTACTTTCTTTATTTTTTGCAGCACTATCCTCAACTTCCACCCATGATGTTACTTGGAGAGTGGTTCATTAAGAAATGTGAATGATGACGAAAACATATTCCTTTCCTTTGGTAACATCTGTTCTGATGTGTCCCAGCTCCCATAAATTACTTAGTCTCGCCCATCTCCCTTCTTGAGGTTGAGTCGCATATTGTTGTATTTATTATTTTGTTGTTTTTATGTAAGATTTTTAACTATGGCACTCTCCTGTGAATTTCTATCCCGATAGGCATGTAGAATTTAGGACTTAAGTGGCGTCAGAGACTAGATCTACACTAACTGACATCATTTCTCATGCCTGCGCAGAAACTTGCTCGATGTTGATAGGTGCCTCCTACAGCCAGTCAGCTATAGCAGGAAAAAAATTCTGATTCAGCTTAGTACCTACAGAGTGTGCAAGTAAGAAATCTGCCAGGGCTGAAACATCCATTAGGAAGATATTTTCAAACGTAACATCATGCAAGTATGTTCACCTGAGAAGGAACTCCCACACTTGTGCCTTGAAAAGTCGAGGAGGGAGGTCATGGTTTAGCGCTGGACAACGATAGGTGCATCTCGTTAGTGCCCACGAAGAGATGCCAGGCCCCCGGTCCACACCAGTACCTAAAATGGTCATGAAGACCCTGCCCTGAAAATATCAGCTACTGCATTTCACTATTACTGGAATCCACTGTCTTACCTTCTGGCCAGACAGGTGTACAATCGGGCCTGTAGTGATACAGCCTGGTGCCACTCTCTCAGAACTTCCTCGATAACCTCAGCAGCATTAAGCACGGGTATGGTGTGATTCTCCCTGGACCCGGATGTAAGAAACAGTGTGCACCCTTGGCTTTCCCTCTCACTGTACATCTCCTGGCTACATTGCACCAGATTTCCTGCTTACTTGTACACCATTAAGAGAATGGACCTCCCTCTGTCGACTTCATAGCGGGCACAGTCGTTCCACCTCTGCCTCCTTCTCTTGCCCCCCATACCAACAACTTCAGCGTAGTACCCAAACAGCGGGGAGAGATTCAACAGAGCACCCCTGGGGTCTCCAGTGCTAACTGAAGCCTGGTAACTAGTTAATTGGCATAGAAAAAGCACTAGTTTTGGTGAAAACGATGGCCATCTTGGAAAGGGTTGATGATTTGTTGGGCGCACTGAAGCCATTTCATTGTACGCCCTCTTATCTGGCTTGCTGGCAACATTTCACTTGTTTGATTACAGCGGAATCCACTCCCTGTGTGCAACTGGTTCATATGGCAGCTTACTTGTGCTCTTTTGACTTAGTGCCACCCTGCATTGTTCCCTCGTGGTGTGCTGACATATTGGTTTAAGAAGTCAATACTACTTAGCCATAAACGGATAAGAGTCGTTAGACAAAAATAACATATTCAGCTTGGTGTATTGGGCTGACATTGGGGGTCCTAGATACTCGGCTTGCCTGACCTTGCAAGGCCAATGGTCTGTAGAGACATTACATATCTAGCCTCCATGCTGTCGACTTCACAATCAGCTTATTACCCTTCTCCCCACTCGTGATTTTGCTAATGTCAAAGGTCAAACTCATGCGTCAACTTCTCTTCTCGCATGCAGTGGCCAATTGTTCTAGGACAAAGCCACTTGTATACACACCAGAAATCTAGGAAACAGCAAGTCCACTCTTTTGAAAGAACTGACAGACATCATGTTCCCCATAAGTACTGGTAACATGGCAGTGGTGGATAACACAGCAGCAGCCCAATCCCGGGGGAGGGGGGCTGTAGGAAGCTGCCTCTGTATATACCATGCCAAAGTAAGGTATAGTATGCACAGAGTTCAGTGGATCCCCAGAGATTTTACAGAGGCTAAAGTAGATAATACCTTACTCTCCTTTGTGATAGTGTGGTTGAGCAGTCAGGCTTATCAGAGGGCTGTGTTAAGCATTTGTTGTACAAACTCAGGCAAGAAATGATTACACACACTAAAAGACTGAATCCAAGATCGATTGTTTTGTATAAAAATATTACTTTGTTACTTTTATTTCTAGAACCAAGAGAGACTCCGATACAGTAGGACTGTGTTTACAAAAGCAATAAGAATACTTTACAGTGATGCTGGAAATACTTTGTGTCAATCAACAGTGGCAGTAACTTAGCAATGTAAAAGATAGACAGTGCTAATATCAAGAAATGCTATGCAATCCTATGGAAGGAAAATTGTTATGTACTTTACAGGTAAGTACTCGACTTCTAGTCTTTAGGGTTATAGACCAACACTGGGCAAGGGTCATATCAAGGGAGGTACTGCACCATCAACAGCACTGGGGCGGCCGGCTGCAGAGGTCACTGGACCCAGTCTTTGTCAATAGATGCTGGGGGCACCCACAAGAGGTGCTGGTTGCAGCTGGGTACCTGCGGTTTCACGGCACAGGCCCCGGGAATTTAGGCAAGCATGGGGGCCACAAGGCAGCACCAAGCATACACCACCAGTGGACAAGGGCGGCCGGGTGCAAGGTGCAAATCAGCGTTGGGCGCCCAATGCAAGTAAAATGGGAATCTCGGTCGCACAAAGAGAATGCAGGGTCAGACCAGGAGGCTGGATGAAGATGACCAAAAACTGGGCAGGTAAGTAGAGGTGTCGGCAGATGCCTGGGCACCGTCACTGGGCTCCCCAAAGTCAGTGGGCTGAGGATGCAGGGGTGCCTTTGTACATTGGAACTTCTTTACCAGACCTGGTCATGGCCAGGGGGACCCTTTGAGATGAGGCTGCAGGCATCTTCACAGAGAGGTCAACCACCGATTGTTTCAAGGTCTGGAATGCTGGGTAGATGTCACTGGACTGGTGAGCCACTCAGACTCGGCCATGGCATTGGGTGCAGAGTGGGCAGTAGTTGCAGCTCCATCAGGATCCGCAGTCTTTGAAGTTGGTTGCTTGTGGACAGGGCCGCTGTCCTCAGGAGATCTGTTCTTTGTTGAAGTGCAGGCAGTCTTCTTCGGGTTTCTGGAAGTGACTGGCTGCAGGTCAGGCCTCGTCTTCTTGCAGAGTCTTTAAATCTGAAGACTGACCGTTAGGGCTGGGGCCAAGTCAGTAGTCATCTTCAGACTTTACTGCACGGTCTCGTCTTCTTCCTCCTTCTTAGATCACAGGAATCTGAGGATCAAGGTTTAGAGCTGCCTCTAAATACTGAATTTAGGGGTGTTACATGTACTGGCAGGTAGCAGCCAATGGACTACTTACCTTTAGGGTAACTACACCCTTTGTATATCCCCTCCCTTTGGAGAGGTGGCATCCCCTAACCCTATTGGCTAAAATCCTTCCATCCAATATGGAAGATTTTCAATGGAGGGAACCACTTCAGCTCAGGACACCTTAGGGGTGGTCCTGACTGAGAGGGGACACGCCTTTCCTGACTACTAATTTTCCCGCTGAACGTGTTGCCAATACTAGGGCTTGGTCAGGGGGGCAGGCATCTACACTAGCTGGTGAGGCCCTGGCTGGCATAACAGATGGAAAAAAGCCTTTGAGGGTCACCGCCCTTGAATGCTGTTCCTGCTGGGGGGTAGGTGTGAAGCACCCACCCAGAACAGGCTTTGTTTCTGACCCACGAGAGCACAGGGCTCCCACCTCGGGGCTCAGAAAGATGTCTGGAAGTGGCAAGCTGGTGCTGACCAGTCAGCAGGAGTCAGTCTGAGTTGGTCGTTTTTCAGGGGGCATCTCTAAAATGCCCTCTGAGTGCATTTTGTAATAGATCCAACACTGGCATCAGTGTGGGTTTATTATGCTGAGACGTTTGATACCAAACTTCCTAGCATTCAGTAAAGCCATCATGGAGCTGTGGAGTTCGTAATGACAATCTCCCAGCCCTTGTACTCAGTATGGTTCCACTGCGCTTACAATAACTGAGAATGGACTCAGACACTTTAGGAGCATATTGCTCATGCAGCTATGCCCTCACGTGCGGTATAGAGCAACCTGCCTTAGGTGTGTAAGGCCTGCTAGAGGGGTTACTTACCTATGCCACATGCAGTGTTTTTTATGCATGGCACATAGGGATGTGTACCATGTCGTCTCTTAAGTTTCAGCTGCACCAAAATACAGTTTGCAATTAGTGTGCGTGTGTTAAGTGAGGGGTCTCTGAGGGTGACATAATGTCTTTGGCAGCCCTTAAAGTACCTCTCTGGTCACCAGGCCCTTGGTACCACTGGTACCTTTTACACAGGACTCATATGTGTGACAGAGGGGTGCGCCAATTTTGAAAACAAAGGTGCAATTTTATGAAGGAATACAGGTACAGGGGCCTGGTTAGAAGTGACCCAGTACCTGTGTCAGTCAAAGTTCCATCAGATACCAAGCAAAAAGTTTGGGGGAGGTACTGCAACAGAATCCCATTTTCCTACAGGGGACATCACTAACTTTCAGAAACAGACAGCATTGGTGGAAAGCAGGCTTGAAGAGGTGGAAAGGTATTTTGATACACAGCCAGAATGGAGCCGTAATCTCTAGAGGAGGCATACGAAAATCACAGACATGGAGGATTGCAGCCGGGGAGACAGTGTGCGCATCTCAGGATTCCAGAGCAGGTAGAGAACAATACGCATTTGTTCTTGCACACCCAGACCCCCATGTTGCAGAAAATCACTTTTGAGCCCCCACTGGAATTACAGGGGATGCATTGAGAATGGTCTCACAATTTCAAGACCAGAGGTCCACCTACCAACCCACCCCACCCCGGCTTCAGTGCGAGACCGCAACAGTGAATGCTAACCACGACCAGGTGCAAATCAAGATCTTCTTTTAAACTTCTTATAAACTTTGAACCAGATTGAACATTGAGTAGTTTGTCCTTTTCTTTTCCTCTCACCCTTCATATCCTTCTTTACCAACTACCCAACCCTCAGGTGGCATGAATTATACAGATCTGAAATGAGTGTTAGGATGGGGCAGTGCCTGCAGAGTAGCAGCAGGGAAGAGTGGTTTGCAGAGGGCTGCCTGGGCACTGTTTAAAGTACGCATTTCTCTTTGGCCAGCTGTCTTGCGATGGCCAGCCAGACATGGGCACTTTAAACCTCTCAACCCAGCTTAACCCAGCTGTCTTAGGTCACCTGGGTTGAGAGCAACTTCAGGCCTACATTGCCCTCCGGAGCACCGAGAACGGTCACTCCCTCCAATCAGTGCACTGCTCTCATGCCCATTAACCGCATGTGTGCTGCACCAGTATAGATCAAGGGAGTTTGCTGCCAGCCCACACTGCAGTCTCATGAAGAAAAGGTCTGAGCGAGGAGGGCGTTGTAGTCTGGATTCATGTACATTTTTCATTTGCACTTGCACCCACCCCTTTGCCCACCCTCCCCCCGCCACCACTGTGCTAATCCCCCTCCATTTGGAACACAGATAGGACCGCAGTCTAATGTGAAAACACCCTGACATCCATTTAGGCATGTTACTAGTCATGCTTGACGATCCCTCTCTACCACGTCCTACATACGAGTTAGCAGCTGTTACATACTCCACACTATGCCAGGGACCATCTAATACTGCTCTTTACAGGAGTTACCAATGTCAGGCTCTTCAATCCAGATGTTTTACGACTATTGGGAATAACGCTGGTCACCTGTCTCCTCTCAGCAGCCATTTCATCACCAAGGTCGCAGTCACAGTGAGTTTATAGACTGTACATAGTTGTAGCCTTCCTCCTGGGACCCCCATACCCATCCTCATAGGGCATGACTAGGTTTCACTTTGACCATTTTTTCTAGGACCCTAGCAGACATGTTCTGGTTAAAGATACATGTTTACATTTGAACATACCCACATATACCTCGTACACTTTTAACTCTAACTACCCTCCTGTATAAAAAGATACCTATCTTCATCAGACACTACACTGTAGGTAACACCGTCATGCCGAGGCCCAACATTCCCAAACTGCCTGTGATAACTCTTCACGTCAACAGCTTATCCCACTACCTTAATCATACGAAAAGCCTTACTTTTGTTGGTCTCCATCGGCCAAACACTGCTCTGTTTCAGGAGACACATTGACGCCTACAGAAGGATGGACCTTATTTAGAGACAGAGTAGGCAAATCACTCCACGCTAGTTACACCCACTCCAGGCATCCTGCTATGACACCACAACACCACACCGGAAGAGAGGCACAGTGATAGTATTACACAAGGCCCTCCCTGCTAGGGTGTTGCAGACCTGGATGGACAATGAAGGGTGATATATGTTCGCTAAACTCGGCACACACAAAAACATGTATATGTAGCACCTGTATATTCTCCAGAGTGTGTAGATTAAAAGTCTCCTTCGAAGGGGCCAAAGTTTTACTGAGTGGTGACTGGAATATCACCATCGAGCTTGTCCTGAGAGGTCTGGGAAACCGGACATCAGACATGATAGGGACCAGAATATTATGAAGGACTTTATCTCTGACAGTGCCATGATAGAACCCTGGCGACTTTTACACCCACATGACAAGGACTAAACCTTAACTTCGGTTTCCATTGTGTCCATACTAGGATTGACTATTGTATACCAACCCCCAATGTAGCTCAACCCTTGGTTTCGGCTGCCATAATCCCAAACGGGACCTCTGACCATGACCTCATTGAATTGCAATTAAATCTAGGGATGCACCCCAGATGGGTGGCGGGGACTAATAATTATAAAAATAGACATTATTTCAGGATTCCAATATTTTTCTGTATCATTGTATGCTTCGGGTGGATAATCTGATGACAGAATGGAAACTGAGTTTTTTCAAAACTTACCTGTCTCCATACTGACACCAGGCCAATCTCTGAAGCAGCGGCTTTTAACAATATGGCAGCGGGTTTTAACAATATGACCTATAATGAAGCTCGGAGAGACGAAGACTCCCTGCTGAATTTTATAGACTCATCAATTCACAGGTCTTGCCGGTGTTATCCTCTTTGTTTCGGGAAGTGCTAGAGGAATGCCAGTTGCCAGACAAGTTTGTTAGGCCCAGAATATCCCTTAACCTGGAAGGGATCCCTGGGGCTGCTCCAATTACAGGCCCATTTCGAATTTTCGATGTTAGTACCAATGTTAAGGTTATGGTGAAGGTTTTGGCAAACTGCTTAAAAAAAAGTCACCCCACTCAAGTACAGTTTGTACCGCGGCGTTCGTCGGTCAACCACCTTCATCCTTCATACGGTATTGCACATGTCTGGCATGTAATAGATGACCTAGACAAACGGGTTCTGCTCTCATTAAACCAGTGCTTTACAAACGTTTTAGAACCACGACCCAACTTTTAGAATTACAAACTTTAGTGGCTCACCTTGCTTTAATTAACATGAGGTGGGCGATTTGTTTTTAATGTAACTAAATCATCATGTGGTAGCACACTGTCATTTGCAGACCGCACATTTTTCCATTGAAATGGCCGCTAAATTTGCACAGGCATACAGTTTCACCGAGAACACTATATTATACACCAATGATAAAGTGTAAATATCGTGTTTGAGTGAATATTTACCATTTGTGGATCACTAAGTAAAGTGTCTTGATTTGTTTTGTATCCTTCTAAAATCTTTGATTCCGTCACACCTCAGAATTACAAAGAAAAGTGCTTCATATTTTCTTTCCTAACTGCTGAATGTGTGCAGTTCATTTAAAGGTATTTACGTTTTGTTGGGTTTTACAAAAACATGTCAACCTTTCTTTATGCACACCCTCTACCCAGCAAGACTGTCACATAATTCACTTTAATTCTCTATCTCTGACTTCAAAGTGAGAGGGGTTTGTACACAACAATCCGCATGGAAAAGAATTGCAGCACTTTGTCAGCAGACGTAGCGTGACATTTGTCAGCTTCTTTTGAAGCACAGCAAATGTGGCAAGATAAATAGAAAATGGAAAGGCATTTTTTTTATTGCTTGAACTTTCCCAACCCACCAAAAATCAGCTTGTGACAACCAATGAGCCATGACCCACAGGTTGCAAGCCATGGCATTAGATGCTTAAAAAGCTTTTGATGGGGTAGACAGGGAATATAGTTTCAAGCAATGAAAAGATGGACATAGACCCATACTTTATCATGTTAGGCAAGATTGTATACCATAATCCTACTGCAGAGGCTACCTGTGGAGGCTATTGCTCTCTACTTCAAAATTTAGCAAGGTACCAGAAAGGACCGCCCAATAGCCACTTTAAAAATTCTTTGGGCCCTGGAACCTTTCGTCATTGCCATATGACATGACAACCACATTAAAGGGCTGATGATACCGCAGTAGAACCCATAGCATTTTATTATGCTCATGACATCTTGCTATCCCTGATCGATCTTTTTTGTGCTTTTCTGGGTATAAAAAAGTTTCATCAAATTGTGAGACCCTACCGCTAACTGCCTCCACTCCGCTTGCCTCTACGGGTTCCATGCCTTTTACATGGAAAAACAATAATCTGAAATATTTTGGTCTGTATATTAACAGAGGCCAACAGAAGATGGTCCCTGACCACACCTCCTGTGTAATGGACAAAATGAAGGCGGATTTCCCAAAAAGTTCCACTTTAAACCTTTCATAATGTGGGAAGATGCAAGTCATTAAAATTAATATAGCTCCACTTTTAAACTATATCTTCAGGATGCTCCCCCAGATGGTACCTAGCGTGCTACTTAAGGACATTGACAAAATAATTCTCAGCTTTGTATGGGGGAATGTGAAACCCAGGTAGAGAAGTTCCAAACTTTACTCTGACACTACTAAAGTTGAGCTTCACTTTCCCCTCATGGACAGTTGTTAGTTGCCCCACTGACTATTTACACACTTAAAACACACTGAGAAATACCAAATTGGGTAACATTGAACAACCATTCCCTATTCACATCAGGAGGCCTATGTATGTATTATATGAAACTGCTCTGGGAAACGACACTTACGCATCCATATTCAGACCCAAGTACTGATCACTGAGGGGACACGGCAAAGTGCTGATACCTTACTGCAGACCTGATGGCTTTATAAGGTATTTAGAGAGACTTCTATGGCTTGGCTTAGAAATAATTAGAGAGGCTGAGAACATATGCTGTAGATATTAAGGAGCTAGTAACTTAATAAAGTAGGTAATGTCCGCATGTGTAATACAATTTTGTGATTTTCCAAATGTAAATTTTTGATATTATGACTGCGAAGAGCACCATATTACCGTCTTTCTGATACACAAGATTTATTGCTGAATTGTAATTAATAACCAATTTTATGTTGTAAAATAGAAACAACTATGTATGTCTACAGTTTTTAATGGCCAATGTGGAGACCCATATCTATATACAATACTTCCCATACAGGCAAGGCAAAGGTTACTCAGACTTCTCGAACTCCTAACACTGCTTATCTGAATGAGCATAACTAGTTGTAAAGAGGAGTGAGAGACACCCGACAGTTCTCCTTTTCACCAACAAGGGTGCACTAAGTATTCTTCTTCTTGGGTATTAGGAGATCTGTGCAGGTGCCCCCAACCCCCCCTCCCTCCCAGATGAGTGGTTCACAACAAGCCTGTGTAATCTATGTTAGAAGTCCCATTGTTTAGCATGGCAAAAGATGGAGACTGAATACCTTCTCTAGGTACTGCCAGGAGACTAGTGATTGGAGCCTCATAAACTGAAGTGACAGAGGATGGATATAGGGCTACCCTTGGAAGTTTAATAAGGTCCTTCTTAGTAAAGGCTGCTGGTTAGATCTTTGAGTACTGACTTTTGGTAGACAGCAGTGGGTAAGGGTGGAACAGCAGTTTCTGTTGTTCAAGGTGAGGAAAGTTCTAAGCAGGGCTTGCCCTTTTGTCTGTCCATGATAACTGCTTCAGGAGAGTTGATGACAGCCAGGTTCATACATCTCATGCTTCACTGAATCCTTAGTTTGGGTGCTCTCGCTTAGAACCAGCATCATGGCTACCTGTTGTGAGAGCCATAGCATTGCACAAAACTGTATCTGATGAACAGCCACAAAATGGCATTGGAAAGTGAACCAACCCAAATCAGTTTAAAAAACCCTATTTTGAAAATTAGTATTGAAAGTGGACCAGGCCATACCATTTGGTCCCATTTCCAATTTGTTCTTGACCAAAGAAGGGAGTGCTCCACAGAGTACTTGAAGAACTGTTGTGTGAAGAGGTTTGGTGTCTGCCCGTAAGCCAGTACACTACCTACCACTCATCGGCAAGATCATTGGAAAAGGCAGTCTATCATTGGCAAGCTCATTAAGAAAGCAGTTTATGTTCAACTCCAAGATCACATAAATTCTAACCATCTCCGGCACGACTCTCAGTCTGTCTTTTGATTACAATACAGAACTGCTACCTTACATATCACAGATGATGCCTTCAACCACAGATGAAGATGACCCCTGCTTTTTGATATTGCTGGAATTCTCAGATGCCTTTGACTCCCACCTCATATGCACACTGGAGTCTCTAATAGGATCCACTAGACACCTTTACAGCTGACACCAGTTTGTTCACATGGGCAACTCTAGATCCCACAAGATTCCTGTCACCTGTGGTATCTCCCAGGGTTTGATACTGTCTCCAATTATCTTTAACCTCTACATAGAGCCACTTGATGCTCTACTCAAATGTATTGCATCAAGATTCACCAATATGCTATTGAAACACAGTCCCCTCTGCTTCAGACATACAGTGCATCAAATACTGCCTGCACATCATCCAGACCTAGATGTGCAGCACCTGCCTCAAACGCAAGTCAACTAAGACAGAATTCCTGTTTTTTGCCAAGAACAACAAATTCCCCTTTTATTACATATGTTACCCCTAATTTAGGCCACAAATAACTCTAAGGGCAGGGTGCCATGTAACTAAAAGGTAGGACATGTGTGTTTAATCTTTACATGTCCTGGTAGTGACAAACACTCAAATTTGTGCTTCACTACTGTGAGGCCTACTCCTCTCATAGGCTATCATTTGGAATTCCGTTGTACCCTTTTAATTAGTAACTCCTGATTAGAAAGAAGTAGCTGCATGATGTTTATTATCTTTGAAAGGGTCTTGATAGATCATACTTGCTGGTGAACTTGGATTTAATGTTACTGCTTTAGAAATAACACTTTTAGAGAGTGGGCATTTCTCTGCACTTAGTGTTCTGTGTGCCTTACAGCCTGCCTCCAATACACATCTGGGGAGGCTGACAGCTACACCTTGTGCATTCCCTCTAGGCAGCCACAAACAAACAAGGATAGGTGTGTCTGAGTACCGATCTACATACATCTGCATTCTAATGGCCTTGCCTGCCAGGATGGAAGAGCGGGGCCAGAAAAGGCAAAAAGGCACTCCCTGGAATAATTTAGGCCTTAGAGGAGGGAGTCGGAACAAAATATAAAGTAGAGGAACCTCTATACTGACCTATTTGAATTTAGGGATGACCCATGAGGGTTCTACATTACCCCATGAGGGTTCTACATTACCAACCAAACCTACTGCATATCATACAACATAACATGTAATTTTAAACAACAATATAGTGCGAAAATTAATCATATTGATTGTGATATATAATTTTTGTATACATGCACATGAAGTTATATCAAACAAAAAATGTTTACAAAAAGATTAATAAATTGTTGTTTAAAATTACATGTTATGTTGTATGATATGCAGTAGGTTTGGTTGGTAATGTAGAACCCTCATGGGTCATCCCTAAAATCAAATAGGTCAGTATAGAGGTTCCTCTACTTTATATTTTGGAAGAGCGGGGCCAACACTTCACTTGAATAGGCAGTGTCCTATCCCCACACGAAGGACTGATTACCCCCACAGATAGCCTGGCAGACAGGACTGGGTTGAAAGGGATACTTGTGCACTCAAGAGAGGTGCTTTGAGGTCACCAACACATGAAACGCACTTTTGGGTATAAATACTAGGTCTCGGAACACCTAAAATCAGACATTACTGGACTTGTTACTGAAAGTCTACTGGAATAACTGCTGTGCTGCTTATGGACTCAACTGGACTGTTGATCTGGAAGGCCTGCTTTTCTGTTTGTTGCCCTGCTGCCTGCTGCTCTCTAACACTGCTGAAGGTTTGCTGGATACTGCCTTCACTCCAAGTGATTTTCAAGGACTTCTTGGCTTACCCCTGTTGATCGAGACTTGGGAATATCAAAGTCTCTACCCCTGCTCCTCTGCCTGGCTCACTGGTAGTGGCCGAGAGGCTTGCAACACTGATTTCAACTCATCTCTTGTCTGCGTGTAGTAGAACCAGCACATTGACCAGGTTACAGGAGTAATATTGCTGCATTGGAACCAGCGTTTTGCCTCCAGAGATAATCGCATGAGCGTATCGCCGCCGCTGCTGCACCTAGGTGGAATCGACACATCCCATTGACTTCATAGCAGATCCTGGCACATTGCTCAACGCCTCTTGTCTATGGCACCCATCTTCAGAACTAACACATTGTCTTCACTGTGTGGAGAAGATGAGCACATGTTGCTGTTTGTGATCAGGAAAGATACTTTGTTCACTGGGGTCTGCATGGGTCCTGTAGCTGGCCAGCGCTTCATCGTGGTCGGCCCAAACTTTGACTTTGCCCCGATCCAGCGTGTGCTAAAGTAACTTTTGGGGCTTCTAAGCTCTTTACTGCATTTATTCCTTGAAAATTCTATTTCTCAAATTCTTGTCATTTTGGTCTTGTTTTGTTCAGAATATAATTATCAATTTTTATAAACCCCTGTGGAGTCTTTTTGTCGTGTATTCATTGAGTTTCTGTGTGTTTCACAAATACTTTACTTATTGCCTTTTCAGATAAGCCTGACTTCTCTGTGCTAAGCTACCAGAGGGTGAGTGCAGGTTATTTTTTAGCGTGTGTCTAGCTTACCCTGACTAGAGTGGTGGTTCATGCCTGACCTTGGTGCATACCTCAGCCAATCAGGAATCCCATTTCTAACATGCAGTTTCTGTATTGAGCTAAGTGAGGAAGCTAACCATCGGAACATCATTATGCTGTCCAGCGTTCTCGCCACAGACCAAGAAGGTTTGGTGTTATTGGCGCCCGAAAAATAAACAAAGTGATGGGAGGAATGCTTACAAATAGTCTAACAACTGACAACCACTTGAGTTAACATTCCACCCCTCATTTTCTGCCCACCATGCCACCTCAGAATAGGCCTAGCTATATGCAAACCAATCTTTGTCCTGCTCCAGTAGCAACAGCCCAGCACAAACTGCCAAGCCAAATCCTCTCTGAAACTGAAAAAAATTCACTTCAAGACCAGTTTAAACCATTCTGGTCTTTTAAGTTGGATGAATCTTGATTTCAGTGACACCCATGTCTGGCAATACCCACGGCTTCTCAGGATGTTACATTAAATATGCAAAAGGTGATGGTAGAAATACTTGATATAGTCTAACTGCTGGCAATCACTTGGTGTAGTTTTCCAGCGCATAATTTTTTTGCCCACTATGCCACCTCAGATTAGACCCAGGCATGTGCAAATCAGTACATCTGCTTTTGTGTTTTCGATGTTACCACTACCTGACCATGGTGTTCACCTATAAAGAACCATCTACAGTGGCCCGGAAACTAAAACTTCCGAAGATGAGCACTCTTCTGCACTTGCTGCTGACCGCATGCATCTGTCTGCACTGGCCCAAAGGCTGCAGCTGCCAAAGATGAGCACCAGCCAGCACCAGCCTAGAAACGGTCAAAGAAAAGCACCTATTTATATTACCTAATCTGTACTCGCCCAGTAACTGCAACTGCCAAACACAGGCACTCAATGAGCAGACCTAACTCACTCTTCAGCACTGTTGGCAAAGCAAACCGATAGGCTGATTTCCACGATTCCTCAATGCTGACACTGAGGGTGTGAGGTCATAGACAACTCCAGCCAGTGCCACAGATCCACAGTGCTTTCGAGCATTTAATTCAGAGGTGAACTAGCATAAACAGAGAAAACGCAGAATTTGTGCAAAGGTGAAACTTGTTGCTTGAATGCTAAACTTTGCTAGTTCAAATTGTGTAGGCATAAAGAATATTGAACTGACCTGCAAACTATCCATTGTGGTAATCAACAGTCAAGTGCACCTTTGCCCAATTCGTACATATACCTATATGTTTGATAAATTACTAGATATTGGGGACTCCCCAGAGGAAGGCAAGGGCACTGAACAGGGTGTAGTGCTTCACTAGAACTTGTTGGTACATTCACAACCCTGTAACTGAATCACCCTTTCAGTATGCAATATTTAGTTTTGCTGAGAGATTAAAGTACTTTTTTGTTTTTTTAACTAAAGGCAAGCACTGGTCTGGACAATACTCTTTCTAACAGAGTCTTCCAGCAACAGATTTCTCAGTGTTTGAATATTCCCCAGGCATTAGAATGGATTCAGAAACATTTCACAATTCACTAACAACTCTGTGCACCTGTAGATGGAGCAGTGTTGCTCTGCACTGACCCTGTTCCTCTCTAGAAATGATGCACAAAGCTCTTTTAAGTGACACTCCTGGACTCTGATATGAGTTCCTTTCTTTCCAGAGCACCAGATGCAGATCTGGAGCTAACTCTCATCTCTTTGATACTCCTATTACCTTAACATTTTTAAACAGTATGCAAGGGAAATGTCACCTCCAAAAACACTAGGTTTTAAGCCTTGTAGGGACTACTGGGACACATCTCTGTGACAGACCCTCATCAGGTTTGCCTGTGGTGCCTGGGGTCAAGTCATTTAAACAAAAACTGGGTTTAGGCTTACATCAGTAAGGACAAGCCTATAAACATAAATAACACCAAAATTACCAATACTGAGCCTCAATTTACTATCCGCGTTATTTAGCGGGGACCATATTGAATGAAAACAACATGTACCTCAAGACCACTTTTTCCGTCTAATCAATTTGTTTAATCAATTATTTAATAAAGCACTTTAATTTTTAGTGACTCCAGAAAATGAATTTCAAACACATATCACAAAAATGTAGCTGTGAACACATAAAACTTTTTCATTCCAGACACACGTGATTTATCAAAAATCTTTCATATCTTACATTCATTCGCATACCATACTTCGCAGATCCAAACAAACATATTACCGCACATCAAATCACATCAAAAGATCAATTCAATCAAAAATTATTTTCAATTCAATCAAAAATTATTTTCAACAAGGCCATAGAATCATTTTTTACCAGGATGATACATAAATACAGATTTTTAAGAAATTATTTGAAAATCTTATGGCCAATGAGCTATGGTCGACGCGTTTCAAGCCCCGTCTATTCTTGGGACTCTCATCAGGACCTAAAAGCTAAAAAGACAGGAGAAGACTTAGTACTACTAGACACCCAAGGGCTCAACATGCAACTGCACGACTTTCTATTTTATGTACCTTTATTCAAAGGGGAACAGAACGTCCAGAGAAGTCTTTAGAACCTACAAGAAAACGACCATATAGATAAGCACAGCTAAATATCTATCTCATGAAATCATGCATTCAAGGTTTTAAAGTATGCTTACTTTAAGTGTGTCATCTCGTGGTTAAATTGTGGTTGTGTCTGAGAAAAACGGGAACGGGGACATTAGTTTCGTTTTGGATATCCTAACATGTTTAAGATGGATTAGGGGCTAAACTATATGACTTACTTTTTATCTTGCTTGAACCCTCCTCACTGTGCGTATCGTATCGTAAGGACACCTTTGGTGGGCTGAGTTTCCACTGACGCTGTAATATCAATATTCAGGAGTCAATGCCTGCTTCTTTACGAGAGGTCTCTATGGCAATTTCAAAGGGGCAAAAGTTAGAAGAAGTGTACCTTTGTTTAATCTGTGGGTGCGTCTCTTTCTTTTGTTCGACGAGTCCGAGCAAGCGTTAACGACTTCGTTTGCACTCTGTAACAGGAAAAAGAAAAAGAAAAAAGTGCTCAGTTTCGCTTAGCGTGCTTTTTTTGCTCTTCCATTCCCGGTGGTTCACGTTGTTGGCTTCTCTTGTACCTGAGTTCTTTAAAGTATTCTTTCTGCAACGGAGACGATTTCTTCCCCCCTGATAGGGAGTCAAATGGGTGGCGACGATTGGAAAGAGAGTCTTCTCGTCCACCATATTGGTGCTTTGATCTGTAAATTCCAGCTGCCTCCTAGAGTGCTATTCCCATGCCCTTGGGATTCCGTGGCTTAAGTGCTTTCAGGTGTTCCCCGAAGATCTCCGACCTCTCAAATCAGAATGCACTATTGTCTTGACAGTCAGGTTTGCAGAGAGGGGCATTTTGCCTGCTCAGTGCTGAAGGACATTCTGGTTTGAGACGATTCACAGACCCACCTCGGAATAGGTACTACTTTGGTATTTATTAAAAGGGTGAGGAATCTGCGACTAAAAATCTCTATCAGAAGAACAAGTTACTTACCTTTGGTAATGCTCTTTCTTGTAGAGACTCTGTCTTGCTGCAGATTCCTCACTGACCCTCCCGTCCCCCCATTTTGTGATTGGACTCTCTCTATTAATAAAATACAAAGTCTAGGAATCTGGACACCAGATTACCAGTTTGCTATTGGGGTTCTGCGTCTGTTGCCATGCACAGTCTCAAAAGCAATCTATGTCCGCGCACGTAAATGGCGCCTATATAACCTCTACACATCGTTTATGGAGCCCAAAACCACCATTGTGGAGGTGCACAGCGCCACTCTGAGGTACTGCTGAAATGATTCAGCATCCAGTCTGATCCCTGGGGAATATTCAAAATGTGAGGCATCTCTGGTTAGATGGAGTCTCTACCAAAAAGAGCACCATTGAAGTTAATTAACTTGTTTATTGTGAATGTTGTTTGACTTTTGAGTTCTAACCTCTTGCCTAGTCACATTACCCCACTATGAAATCTTTGACTCCTTGCCCTCGCTGTCCTGACAGTGCAGAAAGGGTGTATTTCATCCCTTTTTGTGGAGCCATGGTAGGAGGGACCCCTGAAATTGACCTCCGTCCCCGTGGTTTGAGAGAATGAGGTGTTTTGAAGGTAACATATCTATCAAGTGTAAAAATGTGTTTTTATTCCCGTATTTGTATGTGTACTCATAAAAAACATTTTGTCTATAAATAGGCTGACCGGAATGGACCATATTTTAAAACCGTTTACAAGAATACAGAACAAACTATGAATGTAAGTTGATTATATTTTTTTTGTTGATGATATAACTGTAATAAATCTCTTGCTGAGTTGAATAATTTTACAAGCAGTACCCAGTAATCTAATTGCCAATGGAAATGTGTTGTTTGTGAAATGACTTCATAGGGAGTAAAGTGTGTGATAATAATTCCAAATGATGGATTATGCACAACCCTGTAATAAAACGATGAAGCAGTTTTGCTTGTGTTCCTATGCTATTTTGTGCTACAGGAAAGCAACATCAGGCGATTTGGCTTCTACCTTGTTCCAGATGTCCGCTGTTTACTTTCAGAAGGATAGCGGTATTATTATAAGTTACAGCACTTTTTTATTTTTATGCTGTTTTATGTTGTTTTGCTTTATATTTAACACCATTGTCTTCAAGAAGCCGCGATTAGGTCTCACCTTGGCAGCGCATGTAATCTGTATGTTGGCTTAAACTTCAAGTAATCTGTTTTTCCGCTTGCTATTGACTTACTTGTGGTATTGCTGTTGTTATCTCCCTTTCTGTTGGCTGTTGGTCATTTGCTAACATCCGTGTGGTCCCGATTCAGCGGCGCCTAACTACAGTTTTAGTCCGCTCTGCTTGCACTTCTTTTAATTACCTGCAGTGTGCCATCTGTTTTTGCGCTGTAGCCTGCCTCTGTAACTATTAACATGTGCGTGCATCCCGGCCGCCGAACACAGTCCCGGACTCACCCCTCCCCGCCCCCACTGCTTCCTTGTTTACAGAGTTCCCTGTTTAACAAGCGCCCGTTGTGCTCTTTTATGTAATGACGGACGCTCACAGTTCACTGAATCTCCCATCTCCCACCTCCCACGCTGTTCCATGGTTAGTAAGCCTGCCCCCAGTCCCCACCCCCTCACTGCAGGGGCTAAGGGGCATTATGTTATGCCCCTGCATTGCACGGTTGGGAAGAAGTAGGCCATTGCCACCGGGTAACCAGGGCCAGATCTCTTGCGCTTTCTGCGTAGTCAGGGACAGGCCGTGACGTCACCCTCTTAGTTAAGGCAGGGACAGGCATCAAACCCTGCAGTTTAATCAGGGGCAGAAATGGCTAACCTCCTACGTAACCTTTCGTACGAGCCGCCAAGCCTGCGTGCATAATGTGCGGCATCTGCCGCCATTGTACGCCCTGGCCCCGCCCGGAGGGGCAGACAGACAGCTTCTGGGGGCGAGCTCATGCCAGCCCTCGCTTCGGGCCACTCTCAGACTGACATCTCCCGCTCTCCGGGTTTTCAACTCGCTCGGCTGCCCGGCAGGGTCATTAGCAGTGATTGTTGCCTCAGATTCCCCTGCCCCCGGGGCGCGTGGACCCCTCGTGCGTGCACTAGTGTCCTTAGCAGAACATGGGCTGTGTGGATAAACCTGCATCACGCGCAGTGGCCTCCTGCTCATTTGGAAAGATGCGGTTAGCACTTGGGGCGGTGCGGGTGTCATTTATTCCTTTCATACCAGTGCAGAACTTGCCGCCTCCTCCTCTACTGCTTGGTATTTGAAGGCTGTGTGCATTGTAACAACACGCAGACCACAGCAGACCTTTTTTTATTAAGATGGTATGTTGGAGAGCATGTCGCATAAACAGGACTTTTTTTGCTTATTGCTTTTGTACTCTATGCTTCATATGTTTTTGACATGTACAAAACCTAAAATGCTTTCCGTGACCTTTTCGTATAAATATTTTGTACACATCTTCTATTCTAGCCAGACCTTTTGGCTTTATCAATGCTTGTTAGATTATCGTTAGGCTGAGCTCCGAGGTACCTCAAGACTGATACAATGGCACTGCTATTTTTCACCTTGATTGATGGCTTTATGTAAATGAATTGAAAGTTGTTTATTATACTTATTATAAATGGCAATAGCGCTTGCTGAACAAAACATGCAGTTCCTTGACCCTTTATGACGTGTACACCTTTTTTTGTTGTAGCTTTTGAGTACCCGTGACATCAACGTCTCTAAGTTGTTATTCTCTGACAGTTTCCTATGTGATATAATGGGTTCATCCTTATTGGGTGGATTCCATTGTTAATTACCACTAGTGTTAGAACTTTATGGTCCATCTGCTTGGACTTCATTATTCTGTTGGATTGAATGTTTCCTGCGGATCACTATCCTTGGAAACCTCTTTTCCTTTCGCTCTGTTTGGTGTCCTAATATTCTAGCCTTCAGGGGTTGGCTATTACGCCTTATATATACTATAGATATTGTATATTTATATATATATATATCTTTTTTTCCTGGTTTCAGCAAGTTTACTTCATGGCAACCTGATCGCAGGTGGTGCTGTGTGTTGCAGCGCTTTGCTGCACGCTGTTTAAGTCAGGCAAAAAGGGGTTCCACAAGTAATAAAGAATGGATCCCTCAGCACTCCGGTATAGTTTTTCATTGCTTCTTTAATTAATGCAGAGACGCCAACGCATTTCGATGCATCCAATGCACCTTGGTATATATATTAATATATATATATATTAATATACATATACTATAATATATTCACTCCACGGCTGCTTGATTAGCTGAGTCCCCCTTGCAGTGGCACAGACGAAAAAGCATGATCCAGGACTCCAGGCTTTTTGACACACCTGATGTATTTTTATTTAGTTTCATCCTGTAAATGAATGAATAAGGTGGTCTACAACAATTGCAGTAACTGACCACGACCGACGCGTTTCGGCAACCGCCTTCAACTGGATCTTCTGGTGAAGACGGTAAACCGCTTATTTAAACACTTCACTTTTCTATTTTGATGACCCACAGAAACACTGCAATGCTAACCTCATGGTTGCTTGTTTGGCACATAACACTCTCCATAGGTTCAAATAATTGCACATTTTATCCCAAGGGGAAATCAAAACAAAATTCAAAGCTTTGAGGACCAATACAAAATAAAATGAAGCACAACATTACCCAATACACCTGTGATTGCCACTGTCAGAAATATTATCTTTTATTCTTTTTTAGCATTTTGTTTTATTTTATAATAATATATTTTATTTTTATTTTTTGTCTTATCTTTTTTATTATTATTTTTATTTTTTAACTATTTATGAATCATCCCATCTTTATACTGCATCAAAAAAAATCCTATCAATCTAAAATAATACCTCAAGGGTGTAATTCAATTGATCATTATATGTTTTCTTGTTTACAATTGCAAACAGATATCATAATAAATACTACAGATAAAGTGCATAGGTGCTTTCCTAAAATTAAACTAAAAGGGTATAGACATAGTTAAAGTACATCATGCTGATAAAGTGCATTATTTTTCCTTCACTTTCATCAATTATATTAATCTAAACTGTTTCCAATGGATTATTGTATCTATGTGCAAAACAGGCAGAGCATTTGAAGTGCCACAGATTAAAAAATATTGTCAACTAATTGAAAAGTGCATTTTTAAAGTGCAATTCAATTTAGGGCCATCGTCCTCGATTGAAATTCTTAGCCACACATTTCTACTGCTAATTATAAATGTTTGGGACATGATTTGCAAATCAAAAGTGTCTTGTGCTTCTAAAGTGCATATGTATAGAAATATAAAAGTTCCCATATATTTCTACTGTTATCAGACAATACATTAGGACATCCATTGTAAGCTGAAAGTGTCTTGTGCTTCAAAAAGTGCATATGAATATAAGAGCACCCGCCACTTTGGGGCTCCCATGCCCTGCTTGAGGCATTCTCATTCTGCCCTGCAAGCAAGATTGTCTCAAAATATGCTACTAAAATCAGAAAATCCCACATCCTGAAATTCAGAGTAAGGCTTCCATAAAAGTTCACAAAGCAATACAAAGATGTCCTAGTGAGTTTCCCGAGCTATCCAAATGGGCTGAATGCTACCTGGAGTCCTCTCGGCGCTTGGTGGAAATACTGGTAAAGTACGCCGAGAGTGACCAGGTTGCATTACAGCGCCAAATCGACGCTTTGAATATGGAGATTGATAAGTTACCTAGCACTCCTCTTATGGCCAAATACTGTGAAGAAATGACAGTGCGCTTGCACCGAGATGAAGAAGTCCTAAAGAAAAGGAAGGCATGCAAATTCCAGCGAGATCGGTTGGACTATGATCATGGGCAAATATTCACATTTGCCAAAAAGTATGACAGTGGTAAGGCAAACAAGAAATGAACAACGACCACATCTGCAACAGCACAACCGGTTAATAATGACTTACCAGAGACCTCTTCACTTTCTGAGTTAAGTTCTAATGTTGACAGTGAATCGGACAACGACCAGCAAAGGGCGCAGCGGCTGGGGTTTCGAAAATTTACCCTGGCACAGGAATTAGATTGTATGCGCTAGGATCGGAGGCAGACTCTGCGCTCTGGTGCTCGAAATGCAAATACCAACAAAGCACCAACAGGAAACGCAGTGCAAGGAGGAGATGCAACAACCGGCGCAAACGTGAGTACAAAGCCACCCTTCAGAAAACCCCGCAAGCAATGGAAGCGCAAGTAAAACTTAATTCCATTGTTAATGATTCACAAACTGTCATCAACCTCACTAATACACCATTAAGTGATAAGAGACTAATATGTTGGCATTGGGACTGTCTTTTAGTGCCAGAAGTAACTTTGATTATGCCGGTACCAGAATTGATGTATATAAGTAGGTGCGCAAGTTAAAACTACGCAAGTTTCATTCATTACACAAGTCAGCGAAAGTAGTACCATCTGTAGCATCAAACCTGAGTCCACCTCTGTTAACAGCAGGAGATGCAGAATTGCTGCAAGACCTTTTACAAATGCAGGATGAGACTGCACCAGTACCTTCTAACCCAGGCTTAGGGCACACTCATCACAGCACCTACCAAATTTAAACCTAAATCAACGTTTTGTCCATTGATGTTGAAAGACAACATTGACATGTTTCAAGAAAATGTTTCACAGGATCTGAGGTTTTTATATCAAAAACAGGTCAATGTCAATAAAAGAAACCACTACAGTGATTTTGCTTATCATCAGCTTGTAAAAAAAATTGCAAAACAACGTGAATGTTATTATCTGCCAGTCTGATGTAAGCGGAAACGTGGTGTTATGGCCAAGGGAAATGTACATGGAGGAGGCCCTTGGCCAACTAAATGACAGAGAGTGTTATAAAAGATCAACAATGACAGATGTCAAACAGGCCTGGAATTTGTTTTATACCAATCTGATGGCATGGAGAAGCACGGGCCTAATAACTATGGATGAGTTCAAATTTTTTAATAATGATCAGCCAGTGATGCCCATAGTTTATTTTATTCCCAAAATTCATAAAAACAGTGTTAAGCCACCTGGCCGTCCAATAATTTCTGCTTGCAATAGCATTATGGAGAACGCCAGCAAGTACGTTGCCTATTTTCTACAGGACCATGTTAAAAACCTTCCATCATTTATTCTTGACACTGACTTATTACAGAAACTAGAGGGAGTGATATGGCAACCTGAGTACCCGCTGATCTCTTTGGATGTATCCTCCCTGTATACCAATATCTATCACAGGGATGGAATGAGAGCTATTGAACTCTATCTGAACTTGAGACCTATCTGTTTTTATGAACACAACAGAATGTTAATGTCAATGTTTAATCTGTGCCTGGAAAACAATTTTTCTATTTTCCAATCAAGTGTTCCAGCAGGTGAGGGGTGTGGCTATGGGGGCCTGTTTCTCCCCTAGTTACGCCTGCCTCCATGTGGGGTACTGAGAGGAACAGGTCCTCATACCAACCTATACTAAAATCATGTCTGAAAATGTTGTGAAATGGTTTAGGTATATTGACGACCTTTTGATAATTTGGAATGGACCGGAATGTGAAGCTTTGCAGTTTATAGAAAAAATCTCAATAGTAGCAACTTGAATCTTGGTTTTACTGGTCAAATCAGTGACCGGTCAATATGCTTTCTAGATGTTGAAATCTTTATTCGTCACAACAAATTACAGACTAGAATGTATGAAAACCCACAGCCGGTAATGCCATATTACATGCTTCCAGTCACCACCCTGCATACTTAATTAAGAGCATCCCCTACGGAGAAATGCTCTGAATAAGAAGAATTTGCAGCACTGAGAATGACCGTATGAAGGCACAAAGAGATTGCAGGGAAAGGTTTCTGAGGAGAGGCTATCTACCAGAACTTATTGAAAAGGCCATATGCAAAGCCAATTAACCTGGCAGGTCACAGGCACTTACAGGCAAAAATAAATTGGTTCAAACAGAGCAAACCGAGACTAGATTGATTTTAACCTACAATAGTCAACATCAAACTATTCGGAAAATTGTGAATAGAAATTGGGCACTGATTGCAAGTGATCCCGTATTGGGGAGCCAACTGCCGCGATCTCCTAGTATCACATACAGGAAGGCGAGATCAATGAGCAGTTGCTTAGTATCCAGCAGCCCAGAGGTCAGAACGAATAGCTCTTGGCTTAATAGCAGCAAGGGTTTTATCAAATGCTCAGTTTGCAAAACCTGTAGAAATGGGGTGAGCAAAACCGAATACATGACTCCCTTTAACAACAGACCTGTCCGTATCCAAAGTAAGTTGACTTGCAAGACGGAGTACGTGGTATATGTGCTGGAGTGTCCTTGTGGCCTGCGCTATGTGGGCAGCACTAAGCTGCAGGTGCACAAGAGGATACTGCAGCACATACGGGCCATTACCAACGGCGATACTGCGTACCCAGTAAAAAGACATTTTGATGAATTCCATGCCAAGAACCCTACAGATCTCAAGTATTTTGTGATTGACACAGTCCCACTGTTGAGAAGAGGTGGGGACCGTGAGTCATTGTTACGTAAGCTAGAGACTAGGCACATTACACTTATGAACTGTAAAGCAGCGAATGGATTGAACGCTAGCGAAGATTTTTTTACCTATCTTTAATGAATTAACATGAGAAAAATAGTACACACATTCTGCTGCCTACCTTTTAGACCGACTTGGTTTTAATTTTGTGAATTTAATTTTGGTATAGATTTGCAAATGGTTTGCACTTTAAAGAATGACAGTATTTATTTGCGTATTTTTGCACTTACTTAAACTCGACAAGAATGTTTTGGCATCTGCCCACATGGGCTGTATTCTCCTTTTCAAAAATATCTGAAAAATACATGGTAACAAATTAGGTGCCATTTAAGACTCATATGAATTTTAAATAATGCTGCTATCCTAATGGGGGAAAAAGTTTGACATTGCTTTAACTTTTTTTTAGCTGCTTTTCTATTTATCAATATGAGTATGGCATTATTAACTAAGGTCATCAGTCATTTTAGAGTGGAACAGTGTTATATTGAGTATTTATATATTTATATGTTTTTATATATTTATTCAATTTGCTGCTAATCTAGTGATATTATTTCACCTTTACTCTATTATGTACTGTATCAATGTATTTTACATCTATTTCATTGCTGACCCTCCAAGTAAGTTACACTTCGTGGCAATGTTATAGTATGTTTTCCATGTCTATAGCCAAACAGCGCTGCTGATGCACATGAAGTACGTCACACATTTGCACTTTAAATGTATAATCCGCGATCTCAACTGTCATGTGATCAAGGCCCCACGCGGGCTTAAACGCGTTATGGCGGCGGTGGTGTTGGGCACTAAATAAATATATTGCACCATCTATTGGGTTCGCTTTGTCTGTTTTCCTGCAGATTGTTACCTGGATACGATTCAACTATATATATATATTTATATATATATTATTCGCTAAAAAGATATCTTGAGGCTGATCGTATTCCTTGGGGTCTAAGGATATATACAGTACCATCATATGAAAACCCGGACCCGAATTTGTTATTAGAATTGGCAGACCACACTACCAGATCAGCAAAGGGGATGGTGGAAATCCTGATAAAGTACGCCATCAGTGATAGAATTAAATTGCTGGAGGAAATAAGAAAGTTAGAGGAGCTGATTGCCAAGGACTCTGCAAAAGAAACAGCAGAAAATCTAAGACAGCAAATGAAACAACGGCTGATGAAATATGAAGAGATAATCAAGAGGCGCAAACATGAAAAGTTTGCTAGAGATCAGCATGATTATGAATCAGGCAGGGTCCTAACATTTGCGAAGAAATTTGACCTCCCCAGAAAATCAATTCAGGAGGCAAAAAAGACTAATGTAGTAACAACAAGAGATACATCAGAATCAGACCTGGAAATTGAGCAATCTGACCCAGAAAGGGCGCCAAATGTAGCAGAAATAAGAAGCGGAGGAGTACATTTTCCCCAGGAATACCAGATCATCCAACAGTCATGGTGCCAATTACCACAAAGAACGAGACCCCCAGAAGCAGAAAAAGGAAAACAAGCGGGGGTAAAAAAGGCAAATGTGCAATACACCCCGAGAGTGACACGGAGCAAAAGGGGTGCCTACAAGAAGTGAAGTGTGAGGACTTAACTGTAGTGATCTGTCAAAACGAAAATTATCAAAGGTGGAAGAACAGGTACTACGTAAGGGACTCTCATTTTGTCCGACAAACAAGTGGGACTATGTCCAAACGCGTATAGATCTCTATCTCTTTATACGCAAATTGAAACTTTAAAAGATGTTTGAAGGAAAACCAGCTAAACCTTCTATAGATCCAGACCGGGCAATTGACCCGACAGATCTATTAACTGGACATGAGTTACCAGCATTGAGAGCACTTCATAGCTTAAGGGAAGAATTGAAAGGGAAAACTATGGTACAAGCAAGGAGTGACGTAGCATTCCTAGAACAAAGCAATTTAGCACAAACTGGCATTGTTAGTCATCTCAAACAGAAATCAAGATTTGTACCAAGAACTGCATTTGATATGATCGACAGCTTCCATGAAATGGTGATAACAAATCTGGATAAATTAAGATCTAACCCAAAGGAAATGAAGGGATATCATCAAAATATTTCTTTGAAAGAACGTAAAGCAATTAAAACTTTACAGGAAGATTTATCAATTGTCATAAAGCCTTCAGACAAAGGCGGGAACATTGTTATTCAGGACAACGTTTCGTATGAACTTGAAGCTTTGCTTAACTTAATAATCATGTTTGTTATGAAAAAATCTCCAGTAAAGAATATAATCAAAGTATACTTGAATTCTATGGGATAATTGACTTTTGGAAATGTAAAGGAATTTTGAGCCAGAATGAATATAGCTTCATTAAAACAGATCACTCAGTAACCCCAACCTTCTATCATATACCAAAATTGCATAAGAACAATAAAAGACCACCCGGGAGACCAATAGTCTCTTCAATGGGTAGCCTTTTAGAGAATACTTCGATCTTGGTAAACTATGTACTTTGCCCTTTTGTTTTTGATCTGGTATCATATATCAAGGACAGCACTGATTTCATTAAACAGATTGCAAATATAGGCTGGGAACAAACACATTTGCTTGTCATTCTAGACATCACCAGCCTATATACAAGCATTAATCATGGTCAGGGTGAGGCGGCTGTCAAATCCTTTCTAAGAACTAGACCACTTACATATACAGAGCACAATCAAATGATTTTACAATTTTTATAATTCTGTTTGAATAACAATATTTTTTGCTTTGGTGAACAACTGTACATCCAGAGGCAAGGTACCGTGATGGGCACGTGCTTTGCCCTCAGTTCCGCAAATTTATTTGTGGGCTGGTGGGAGAAGCACGTGGCCTGGGCGGGCACCAATGAGACGTGGTATCAGAAAATAGGTATCTGGACCCGTTTAATGGATGATATATTCTTCACCTGGACAGGGAGTAGACAAGAGCTAGAAGAATATATCACTAATTTAAACAGTAATGACATGAACCTCCATTTCACCAGTACTATCAGTGATCGAGAAGTACCATATCTAGACTTGTTAGTATGTGCTGATGGGGGTACTTTAAAGACAAGACTGCCCGTAAATCAACAGCGGGGAATGCAACTCTGCATTTTTTTGAGTCAACATCCGCGCTGTTTAGTGAACAATATCCCCTATGGAGAGTGTCTTCACCTAAAGAGAAACTGCAGTAGCAGTCAGGATTATGAAAAAGCTACAAAAGAAGCCATGACACGGTTCAAACAAAGAGGGTACCCAGAGCGGATTCTAAAAACAGCAGTAATAAGGGCAGAACAACGCAAAAGGGAAGATCTTCTGAATAAACCTCTTAAAGAGGAAACTGAAGGCACAACAAGGTTGGTGCTAGCTTTTTCCTCGGAGTCAGGACATATTCGAGAGATTTTAATTAATCATTGGAAAATACTTCAGACAGATGTAACCATAGGAAAGAAAATAACTAAACAACCGAGTATTACCTATAGGAAAAACGTTTCACTAAGAGATCTACTAGTGCACAGCCATTTCATCAAACGGGATGCCAACCAACAAGATATCAAAGGCTCCTATCCTTGCCTAAAATGTAAGGCGTGTAAAAATAGAGCAACAGAAAAAACCTATGCAATTCCAGGTAGTGAACGTGCTAGACCTGTCACAAAGCTACTCAACTGCAATTCAGACTTTACAGTCTATTGCCTCGTATGTCCGTGCAACCTACAATATGTTGGGAGCACGATACATCAGACAAAGAAGAGGATTCTAGAGCACATGCGTGCAATAACAAAGAAAGATAGCAGTTATCCTGTAGCCAGGCATTTTGCAGAAATGCACAAGAGTAATAGCAATTTGCTTAGATTCTTTTGTCTGGATCGAGTTCCGCCTCTGAGGAGAGGGGGTGATCGGATAAGAACTCTGACAATTAGAATCTAAGTATATAATAGAACTCCGCACTCTGACCCCAAATGGCCTGAACTGTGAGGAAGAAATGTGGGTACATGTAGGCTAGAGCCATTATAAATAAGGAAAGAAAAGAAAGAGTGAAAAACTGACAAAGTGTAAATCTGATATGTATTGGAGTTGAATTTATGAAAAGAAAGTTAGAATTTTTATCTTAAACTTACATTTTTGGAAAATGATGAATTGAGATAGAAGGAAAATGATTTGTAAATTCAAAATGTATAGGTCAGTGGATGTCTGTGTATATATATATTTCTGTATTCTTATATACATGCATTTTTGTATATTATGGATTAGGTCACAATGTGATGACTATCATTGATTATTATGAGAATTATCCAAGAATCTGGGCTCAGAACTGTATAGGTATTATTTGCTCCTCCTGAACTATTTGTTCTTAATGAGAAATGTTGAGAAGTCCTTGCATGGGTCTCTTTTAAATAACATCGGGTACAACCCAGATATAGTAAATAGAAGGATGAAAAGTGGGGGATTTTGAGATAGAAACTGCCCATTCAGGGCTATAAATTATGTAATGATTGATAAGATCAATTTACATTGGGATGCATGATAAGCCTCTAGATGTATACATGAACTGTGCATTTGAGGGTTGGAGTTAATAGAGCGAAATCAAGGAAGCCCTTCATTTAATAACAACTGTTTGGTTATCGAAACCAGCCCAAGATGGCCGCTGGAAAGATTCAGTGAACAAAAAGGGGGAAATCTCAAATGTAGTCCTCTTTCTGTTACAATGGAGAAACTCATGCGAAGGAAGTGACTTGTATATAAATATTGAAAAAACATTGTTTGCTTTGACATTGATAAAGGCCAGTGTGCTGAAACGCGTTTGTCTGCCAGGGGAGCGCAATAAAGCAACTTTAAAAATCGGAGCAGTGTGCGCCACGCTTTTGTTAAAAGTGCACTTGAAGGAATATATATATATATATATATATATATATATATATATATATATATATATATATATATATATATATATATATATATATTGTAAACAAAACTCCCCTCCGGTTCGAGGAGCACTTAGAAACAGACTAAATTACAGGCTGCCAGCATCCGCAGTTCAGAGCTCGTTATCTCAGTCTTACGCGTTTCGGAGTATGAACTCCTTGCTCACAGGCATCACGGCAGCTGACACAGATTGAAAGGAGGCATATGTCCCAGTCCGCCTTTTAATTCAATTGACCTCCTGTGAGACACACAATTGAAAATGAGGTATCCTTGAGTGAATGAGGAACTGTACTATACATCCCAGAATGCATTGTGATTAATTTTCAATTGTGTGTCTCACAGGAGGTCAATTGAAATGAAAGGCGGACTGGGACATATGCCTCCTTTCAATCTGTGTCAGCGTAAGGCCGAGATAACGAGCTCTGAACTGCGGATGCTGGCAGCCTGTAATTTAGTCTGTTTCTGAGTGCTCCTCGAACCAGAGGGGAGTTTTGTTTACAATATATATATATATATATATTTTCACTGAAAAAAACATCGTTTTTACAGACGTTATAGTTAGGAATTAGCATTTAAAAAGCCTTGGAATTTCACTGAAAAAACCATAGGTTTTAGGGACGTTATAGTTAGTTGGACATTTGACTCATATAAAACCAGAGAAATTTGCCCGTTATAGTTAGTTGACCTAACTATAACTCGCGCGCCCGCAATGCACTGGTGATGACATCACATATTACATCACTCATGACATGGTCAGTGACTTCACTGATGACACCACTGATGACCTCACTGGTGACATAACCCAGTGAATGTGTGTTTCTGTAAAGGTTAAATATTTTTCATATATATCTATGTCAAGGTGTATTGAAGAAAGAGTCCCTGAATGGATTATTTAGTAGGTGCGTGACTGACTGTATAAGTGAGTGATTGAACATGTGTTACTGAATGTATGGGTTAGTGACTAAACTGTGTGAAAGTCTTTATTAGTATCTCAGTTGGTGTATAAGCGGCTGCATGGGTTGGTGAGTAGCTACATGAGTGTCTGTATGGGTTATTGATTTGTTGTCTGAGTATCTGTATGAGTGCCTGAGTGTTTGTGTGGGTGGGGGGGTGACTCTGTGCATACATGTCTGAGTAGGTGATTCACTGGTTGTATGGGTTCAAAAGTACATCTGGGAAGGGCTGTATGGGTGAGCTAGTGTGTGTATGGGTGTGTTGGTGAGTGAATGAATGTCTCACTGGTATATGTGTGAGTAACTACATATGTTTTAAGGCAGTATATGCGAGTGTTGGAGTATATAAATGACTATACGTGAGACTAAGTTATTTGAAGAGTGGGTGTATAAAATAGTGTCTGCTTGTAACAGTGATTGTATAAGACAGTAAGTATGTGTTAGTATCTGCATAAATAAGTGATGTGGTGTGTGTATAAATAACGCAGTTGGTGTGTATACCTGTATACATGAGTAAATGGGTATGTGATTGATTCTTTGCATGACTGACTAGGTGTGTGAGTAACTCTATGTATGAGTGGCAGACTGTGACTGTTTGTATAGATGTATGAGTGCATATTATAGTACTGTATTGATGAGTAACTGCATGTATAAGTGAGTGGATGTGAGTGTATACCTAGGAAATAGTGGGTGGTATGTAGTATCTGGCATTGTTTTGTGTATGGTTTCAAAAATAGTAATCTGTATTTTAGAGTGCGTGTATCAAAGTTTATATTAGGCCATCAGTATGTGCATCTGATTATCAGGTGGATGATGTCATCAGTGATGTAATTTGAGATGTCATCAGTGATGTCACTGACCATGTCATGAGTGATGTAATATGTGACGTCATCAGCAGTGCATTGCGGGCGCGCAAGTTATAGTTCGCTCAACTAACTATAACGGTTGAATTGCTCTGGTTTTATATGAGTCAAATGTCCAACTAACTATAACGTCCCTGAAACCTATGTTTTTTTTCAGTGAATTTCTAAGGTTTTTTTAAATGCTAATTCCTAACTATAACGTCTGTAAAACCTATGGTTTTTTCAGTGAATTTCAAAGGTTTTTTTAAATGTTGATTTCATATTTTAATATTTATAAAACCTATATTTTTTCTATTTTTTTTTTGTAAGATTCGTCGGGTGTAACCTCCTTGCGCGCTCGGTGCGCGATTGCCATGTGACCTTAAAGAAAAGCATTTTATTGGTTCATAACATTTCCCATTGTAACAGTTGGAGGACCCCAGCCATTTTAGTCATTCTCTCTACAGCGTTTGATGAGACTCCCCTTCTGCTTACAGAGCTTTTTTGAAAACTTTTTGCGATATACACATATCCAACACTACAGACAACATGCAACCATCATCTTCATCAATGTTCATGCTCTGTAAAGTAGCCTTCCACCTGTGATAGCCATGCATGTAAAAGCTACATAACAGAACTTTTCCCTACTGCCAGAGGTAACATGGTTGCATACGCTATCCACAGCACAATGTAATGTAGTACGGCCCAGGGGCAGTATCCTGCATAGATAATGAACACACGGACACAGATAGATAGTGGAAGTGGGTACGGGAACATGCGCTCGACTCCTTTTTATTACCAGGGTCACATATCCAGTGACGTCTGTGCTGAATGCGTGTGGGGTGAGTGTAAACCAGCCCTCAAGGAATGTTTGCTGCTAGCATCAACTACAACAGTAATCATTGGATCACACACAGAGATTCAATAATAAAAGGGTCAATAGTTTGTGCTGCAGTAAGGTAGGAACACTAGATGTGAAATAATACAGAAAAGATTCTATCGTAAAATAACCATAACTTGTGGTATACTGAGATACAGGCAGTAGATCTGAAATAATACACAAAAAGATTGTATCATAAAGGGTCCATCAGGTCTAGTGCACTCATATAGCCATATCAAAAGCATTCAGCATGTGCACAGCCAGCGATAATGCGTGCTGCAGGCGGGCCGTACTAGGAGCAATGTCTGTTGCCTACAACACTACATCATCTGCTGTCTGCAGTGTAGGCCAGAGAGGGGTCAGCAAGGGCCCACAGCCACGTGGCATTGACTTGAGTTGTCCTGTTTGCCGTACGCGAAGCAACAAAAACATTGTGCGGACCCTACGATCATGTGTATGCGTGGTGCGGACAGAGCGCACTGGAGCAATGTCTTTTGCCTACAGGACTGCGTCATCTAGCATAGGGACTCGATCTGAATTGTGAACACTGCTGTCTGCAGTGTAAACTGAAGGCAGTAGTGAATACTTTTTCTCACTTCCTCTTCACAAAATACAACAACATAAATTACACAAAACTCTGTAATAAATAAATCAAAACAATTTGAATCGCGATCTCTGCTGCCCGCTGTGTACACTGTTATTCAGTGTTCTTTACCACTACCAAGAAGAATTTGGTCATTGTACTAGACCTATAAGTCATCTTAAAAAACCTCTTCAACCAAGTATACTAAAAGGCTATTGTGTATATTTCAATAGACGTTGTAGTTAGTTGCCTACTGGATTCTGTAATTAAAAAATCACCACTCGATCTGAATTGTGAGCCCTGCTGACCGCAGTGTAGGCCAGAGGCAGTGGTCATTAACGCCTCACAGCCACGTGCTATTGGATTCGGAAGCACGGAGTTGGTTGCACCTGATCGGAGGGGGTACACACAAATCATCACAAACTTTAACTTCTGACATCCTCAATCACAGAATCAAGACCCCGTTTCACTGTTCCGACCTGCTGTACCACGGTGTACTCCATCCACTGTAGTCAGCCAACCTCAATAATCATGTGCAGCACTTAGCTACGGAAGCACAGAGTCAGATGCACCCTCAAATGAGGGAGTTCTGTGAAAACCAAGCAGCACGTAGTATTGTGCATCGTCCATTTTGGGATCAAGACACCGTTCCACTGTTGGGACGTAGAGTTGGTTACACCTGGTCAAAGGGAGTACCTTCATCTGCACTCTCAGATGCAGTTCTAACATCGTCCATTGTGGGATCAAGACACCGTTCTACTGTTGGTACCTGTTGGACTATTGTGTTAGTAGTATACAGAGCGCTCCATGGTGCTGGGCCTCAGGCTGGGCGTTGTCTGCCTGTGTCGCAGTGGCCAGTGTTGATCTCATTAGCCTTCCCAGCTCGCAGACCTCAGCCCAGGAGCTTCCGCTGGCACGTGGTCGGCTCTCTTTCACATACGGCGGTGTCGAAAGGTGAACTGTGGGGCATATGTGCGTCACAGCGGCCATGACGGTTTCTG
This sequence comes from Triturus cristatus, assembly GCF_964204655.1. Taxonomy (NCBI): domain Eukaryota; kingdom Metazoa; phylum Chordata; class Amphibia; order Caudata; family Salamandridae; genus Triturus; species Triturus cristatus. The sequence goes on from NC_140584.1 coordinate 560,486,841, forward strand.
GATCCCAGCAGGCTGAGAGCATTATTCCCGCAGCCACCTTCGCTCACAGCGTCTGCCTCATGGCAGTGTAATCTGCGCAGACCTGACAGACCTGTTCGCCACTCCGGAAGAGAGCCACACCCAGAGAAACAAGCCTTTTATTCATACCCCTATGCTAGCCTTGCGTACACCGAGCCAGCCCACTACGCTAAAGATTTGGGGGGGAGGGGGCACGTATGCGCTGTGTTTTCGTAATCTTCCCTACTGACTGTACTATCATGGTTGCGTCCACTGTCCACTTCTCTCAATAGACCATCAGTGTATCTTCACATGTACATGTCTGTGCTCTGCATACTCAAGTCTCTCCGATACATCCCCTCAACACTTTGCATTGTATACTTTTCTAATCGAGAATCACTTGCCACTTTCGCACATACTTTGCTCCCATCTCTCCCCGCATTATGCATTGTGTGCTATGTTTGGTTTGTGTGCATGGCTAGCCATGGTTCCCACAGTACGTAGTGTTGTCGTGTCTGCTAGGTGTACATGTGGTTTGTCATGTTGTATGTGATTATATAAGGTAGCACGTTCATTTACGAGCAGTGGTTCCTCTCATTTACATATCGCTGTCTTAAAGAAGATACCGAAGTTTTTCTCACAGGTGAAAAGTGGGACCACAATGGCAGTCATTCATTACTATGCAAGAATGTCCAACTGCACGATGCTTCTAAGCTTACAGCCCCCAATCTTGTGTGCTTTCTTAAAAGCACGCCAACTCCCACAATCAGACCAACATTCACACAGCTTTCTAACGCCAGTTATCTGCTTCTTAATAACATGGACTGCTACGCAATGTCAGCTGGCATACCGTATGTCCTTACTGTTTCAAACCGGATAACTTCCTCTGGCAATCTCTATTCGCACCCACACAAAGTAACTCCCAAAGTTCAACTTGGCCTTCAATACCTACTTTGAAAACAGATTTTATTAAACGGAGCAAACTGAAAGTGCTTTTGTTTCAAACAGAAGTGTCCCTCACTTCTAAACCGTAATTTATCAACTGCAGATAGCATGAACTTCAAGTAAAATACACTCCCTTTTAAATATGAACCTCCCATTACACTTTGTGAATTGTTACACAATTTTCAACACTTCTGACATTTAAGGTCTGGCACACTTTTTTAACACGGTCTCCTCCGTCCTTCTCACAGGCTATCAAACTGTTTTTAGTCTAATACCAGACTTCATTCATTCCATCATCTCTGGAATAACAGCAACAGTGCCCATAATTCTCGCTCTGATAGCGGCCATCCTACTACTATTTTAGCTTGTTAAAAACTGCTGCGCTGCCTGTGGTAACGAGCATGACCTACAGAATACGCCTCTACGCGAAGCTACATCGATACCGTGAAAAAATGGAACAGCTTTTCGGCTGCCTGCCTCTATCTATTATCGGAGCCAACTACAACATGACATTTATTTACACATATACAATCTGCGTGCAACCATCTTTTATTGCAAAACTTGTCCAATTGACTGGCGAATGGATCTATGCCTTGCAAACATCCCAGCAAACGCTCCCGATATCCAGCAGGTAATGGAGTACCTTGAAAACCATGAACTTGATTGTTCGGGTAGTGGAGCAATGGCGGATGCAGCGCAAAAAGGTATCCTGGCTGAATGGGATTTCTGCGCAGCCGCGAAAGATCTCCTGCAACGTGCGACCTTTGACAACATCGCAGATTGCTTGCCAATTCAAATTGCCGCTCCAACATTCGAGGAACATTACTGTTCCTTCGAGGATATGAATTGGATCGCTTCGCTTTTCTCACACGATGGCAACAATCGCCTCTTGGAACATTACACATCTCAAGCCGCTGAAGAACTTCCGGACTGCAATCTCCAAGACTTGTAAGAAATTCACTTTATTCTTGGATTGATTTTTTCCAACTTTTTTGCCTTTTCTATAAAATATTTTAATACACTTCAATTGAACTATTTTCATATAATAACTTTCTAAGTATGCTTAGGCATTTGAAATGTGTTTTCATTATTGGCCCTTACGTCTCCACACTAACCAGGGATGGATGATGTATGGCCTATGCAAATACGCTATTTACTTGCTAAATTAGCCTATACCCAACATCCATTTTGAAACCATATCTATTCTTTGTACACACGTCTCTCTGCCTGCCTGTTATCCACAAAGCCATTTCACACAAATTAGCTCATCCTCCGCCCACGAGCTGGTGATAAAGATAAAAAAACACAACATTATTTAGGAACTTGTTGGCACAGTGTGGTAATCCTATCCTACCTTTCAGGTAGATGGAGAACATCTTTTAGTTCCCCTATTAAAGATTTATCAATTAGAAAGTAATCAATTCTAGAGGAGTGCCCCAATTTCTTGTTCTTAAAGGTAAACAAATGATTTTTATTACCCTTACTTCTCCAGATATGTGATAGTCCTAGGTCTTCAAGGTACATTTTTAGCCATCTCCTCAATTTTAACAGAGTCGATGATTTTTTTGGAGGGCTCCTGTCTAATTCAGAATTCAGTAATATATTAAAATCTCCGCCCAGAATAATGTGACCAGAGTCTTCCAAAAGTTGCGCATAGAGAGCCTGTAAGGCTGAAGGATCGTCAAAATTAGGCCCATAGTACCCTGCTATAACTAGGGATCTGCCACTTAAGCGAATATTTCCAACAACCCATCTCCCTTTTATATCGGATTTATGGGAGAGTAGGGTAGCTTTTGCTGATTTCTTGAAGATAATAATTACCCCCTTAACACAGCAGCTTTGCTCAGTGCAGATATAAAAGTCGACCCAGCTTTGGGTTTTCATTATGACTTTCCATTCTGCTTTTAGGAGGTGAGTTTCTTGGAGGATTATTATATCCCAATCCTTACATTTGAGATAATGAAGAATCCTTTTCCTTCTCGCTCTAACTCTCTAACCATTCACGTTCCATGTAAGAACTTTAATTCTTATGATTTAAAATAGTAAGATCACTTTTTGTTTTAATTTGCATGATTTGGACAACATTTTTTTGTTTATTCCCCCCTAACGCTCCCACACCATATGTGCAATAATTAAACAAAAACCCGTAACCCCCCCCCACCTAGGTCCTGCACCTCTCCCCTCCCACAGAGAACCCTCCCTTTATTCATTGGCAGATCTATTCTGCCTATTTGAGATCCCTGCTCTGGGCAGTTTCAGATTTTATGAGCCTTGATCGTGTTTATCAATGCCTCTACCTCTTGGGGTTCCTTCAAATTGTACATATGGTTATCCCACATAATTCTCAGGAGTGCCGGAAACTTCATTTGAACATTTGCTCCCAGGGATTTTAATTCCTGCATGTATTGGCCTAAATGCCACTGGCGGTCCTGTGTCGTCTTAGATATATCCGATCTCACTCGGAATGACCAATCTCCCTTCTTGTGAGATCCCGCAGATATTGCCTCTTTTAAAATCCTCTCCTTGAGGACATAAGATTTAAAATTAACCAGAATCTTTCTTGGATTCAGCCTATTTTTGTTTTTCACAAAAGGATCTCTATGAACCCTCTGTATATCATCCGAGAGGACATCAATTTCGATCCCAGGAAAAAATTCCTTCAGGAGATGTACTACAAATTGTTTTATATCTCCGGCCTCCTGACCTTCAGGAATATTTAAAAGTCTCATATTATTTCGCCTAGCCTGTTTTTCAAGAGACTCAATTTTTCCTCCTAAGTCCCTCTCGCTGTTTTGCAGGCTCCCTGTTGCTTTTTCATTAATAGAAAGACGTTTATCTAGATCTTCAATATTGGACTCCAGAGTGGTGACCCTTTCCATTATAGTGTTTATTTTGGTCTCCAATACCTCACAGACCCCTTGAATTCTAATCTGTTTTTTTTCGGATATAGCAAAACTAGATCTCATCTCCGTAATCAGGATTTCCATTAAATGGTCGGACGTTTTAACCCCTTCATTTGGTTTGACAGCTATACCATTTTCTACTACAACCTCCGGTGGGATACATAAACCATTTCCCGCCTCTTCAATTTCACCATCCTGTTCCAAATCTCCCAACTCTTTAAAACGGTTGGGGCTATGAGGAATACCAGCCGTTAGGACTTTCCCAGCCATTTCAGACTGAGGTACGCTTCCTTTTATATAGAAGTCAGCCTTTGGGAAGTATATGCTTTACCTTAAAATATGTACGAATGGAGGGCGTAATTTTGACCTTTTTTGTTGAGGCTTTAGGCTGTATGGGAACAATATTAGGCTCCAGTGTTTGAAGTGAAGACAGTATTTTAACTTTTTCTTTAGTTTATTTCTTATCCTTATACAAAGACTCAGTGTTTAGAGGGTTTCCTAGAAAATTTCTACTTCTTAAGCTATATCTTATGCCTCTCTTCAGTGGCTCAGTATTTATAGAATCAATAATTATTTTCCCAAGTTCCCCCGAGTCCTTGCTTAAAGGCAACTCCTGAGATTTTGTTACCGTGTGCACAGATTTTGCCTCCAGCCTTTTACTTACTTGAGAGTCCAGATATTTCCTCCCTGTTTTTTCCAGATTGATATTCCGCCTTCTTTCCACGGAGGTTTCAGCCCTGCTTCCCCCCGTTCACACTCCAATGCCTGCCAGATCCCTTTCCTCAGCAATCCCTTTGCTGCTGGGGCTGAGAGTGACCTTTGCTCTGAAGGAAACTCTCGCTGCAGCTTCCCTGTTCTGATGGAGGACCGCCCCTGCCTTTGCCCAAACCGAAACTGCAGGTCCTGTTGAACTCACGGGCTTAGCGGGGGTGGAGGGCTCACTGTGACACCCCCAGCAGAGCCCTGTTCCACCGTGGATCGCCCGACCGCATCCGCGATGGTTCGGGACATCAAAGGAACAGAAGCGGAGCGAAGCGAAGCAACAGTCGGCAGTTCTCCTGCCGAAGCAGCGCGACGGTCTCTCCAAGCCTCCTCAGGCCCCACCAAGCTCTCGCACCGACAACGAACCCCACAGAGGTAGATTTCTAAGTTTACCTAGGCATTCTTGTACATTTATAGTGATTGCCTGCCCGTCTCCACAGGGAGCTCGCGACCGGCGTTTCCTATCTGAACAAGAAATTGGGGCACTCCTCTAGAATTGATTACTTTCTAATTGATAAATCTTTAATAGGGGAAGTAAAAGAGGTTCTCCATCTACCTGAACATCTATCTGACCATTCTGCAGTTTTAATGGAGCTCGAATTACATAATCACTATAATCGTTCAAGGTGGACTTTAGGTAAAACCTTACTCCTGGATGTTAAAGTAATTGTGGCTCTTAAAGAAGAAACAACATCCTACTTATACCTAAAACTCGGATCTGACCTCCAGTCAGAATAGGTGGGAGGCCTTGTGTGTGGGGCCAGATACCTGTTGCTGGAGTTCGCCGGCACCCATGATTTCGGCACCCATGATTTCTACCAGTCTGGCCGTCTCAGGATCCGTGAGGTCCTCAAGGTGGAAGTTGAAATAGCCTAAAATGGTGAAGGATTTGGCACATAGACCCTCTTCCAACAGCGAACCAACTCCAGCCTTTGGTCCCCGGCCTGGTGGCCCAGTGAGATGGGCCTCCCTCCCCCCCCCCCCCCCCCAGCACCCAAAGTAAAAAATCTGGGGGTGATTGTTGATAACACGCTTTCCTTTGGGGACCAGGTAAGCAGAGTGGTTTCAGCATGCTTCTTTATTTTAAGGACCCTGAGAAAAATTAAACCCTACTTAACAACTGAAAGTTTCAGATCCGTAGTTGCCGCTTTAGTTCTGTCCCACCTGGATTATTGCAATAGTCTATATCTTACAGTTCATAATAAACACCTTATCAGACTCCAGATGGCACAGAATGCGGCAGCAAGGTTTGCGACAAATACCCCTAGGTTTGTGTCAAACAGAAACGGCCTACGAGATCTGCACTGGCTCCCCATGAAACAACGGGTCCACTGTAAGGCCCTTTGCATAGTCCATAAATCCTTACATGGAGTTGGGCCGCGGGACCTTAGAGAGCGCTTCCAGGGAAGCCAAACGGGCAGTCGTCACTAGGGTAAAAAAGGCCAAATGGGGTGGAAAGAGTTTTGTGCTTAAAGATTCCAACACCTGGAATGAACTTTCTTTTTTTTCGAAGGTCCACCACTGAACTCCTAACCTTTAGAAAAAATCTGAAGACTTGCCTGTTTTCAGCCTAGGCGCTGGCATCGCTTCTGGACGAGAGACCTGTTCGCTACTTTTTTTTAGGCAAGCTGCTATAGCACCAGGACACCCTCGGGTAACAGTGCGCTCTATAAATTGATTTAACATAACATAAGAAGTCCAAGAGACGACATCGCTCTTCGGACTCCCCTCGCCGGTCGCGCGACTCGGTCGAGGGTCCTGGTGGTACCACCCCCGCGGCTCCACCGGAGCCGCGTCCGTCCCCATACCCGCCGGTCCCTGGGACTGACGTGACTCCGGCGAGATCAGTGCCTTCCTCTTGGCCATGAGGGGCCTGGCTCCGCCGTCGACGCCTGCCGGCACGCCTTCGGGCCCCGCGGGCTCGACTGGGAGGCCTAGCGAGCCGGCGGCTCCGGCCCCAGTGCCGTTGTCGACTTCGGTCCCAACGCCGCAGGTCCCCGTGGGATCCAGGCCTGGATCTCAGTCGATGCCGGTTGACCTCACGGCGCCTCCTCCGCCGGCATCGACACCGGTTCCACCCCCGGCGCCGTCTCCGGACGATGCCGTTCCCTGGTTCAGCCGTGGTCAGGGCCCGGCGCCGGTGCGGCGCTGTCCGGCGCCGCATCCGACTCCGATGGATGACCATTTCATCTTCTGCTGGGCTCCGGTCCTTCCCCCTGTTTATCAGGAATCAGATGACGGTGGTGACTGGGAGGAGTCTGATGACCCTCTGGCCCGCTTGGGCCAGTTATCACAGGACTGGGCAGATGAGCTGGGGGATGCCAGTGTCCTTGACACCTCCCCTGACACTGGCTTCATCTCTCCTCCGACCGTGGCTTCGGAGGAAGGTGCTACCTTTTCTGTGGCGTTGTGTAAGGCGGCCGAAGCCCTCGCGTTGGAACTACCTACTGTGGCCGTGAGGACTAACCTCCTCACTGAAGTGCTCCAACCGTCAGCAAGCTCCTCGGAGCCTCTGCTGCCATTCAGCGAAGCACTGATGGACGTTCTCAAGGGCACCTGGTCCAAGCCCTCCACAGTACCTCCTGTGGATCGGAACGTGGCCCGACGCCACCGCCCTGCACCGGGCGACCCCAGTTTTCTGACCCAACACCCCACCCCTGAGAGCCTGGTTATCCAGGCCTCTACTTCCCAGACCTCCTTCCCGTCTGCTCCCCCGGATCGGGAATCCAAGAGACTGGAGTAGTTTGGCAAAAAGCTGTTCTCCTCCCTTAGATTAGGGCTGCGGTCAATTAACACCGCTTGTCTCTTGGACCGTTACTCCCACTCTCTGTGGGATACGGTGGAGGACGTGCTGCCCCTGTGCCCGGAGGAGGCCCGTACACGGCTCGCCCAGGCTCTTGCCGACGGGTGGGACGCAGCGCGGTATGCCATCCGATGTGGTTTGGACACGACGGACTCGCTTGGCAGGGTATTGTCGTCCATGGTGGCGCTTCGTCATCACGCCTGGTTGCGGTCCACGCCTTTTTCCGGGGATGTCCAGAACACCCTCATGGACATGCCCTTTGATGGCGATTGCCTCTTTGGAGACAAAGCGGACAGTGCGCTGGAGCGCTTTAAGGACTCTAGGGCTACGGCCAAGTCCTTGGGTCTCTCGGCCCTGCGCCCGCAAACTTCTGCTTTTCGCCCCTTTTGTGGCCAAGGAAGGGGCGCCCCCTCACGTCCGCCTAGCCACAGGCCGCAGAACCATCGTCCACGCGGTCGCGGACATGGATTCCGCCGAGGCGGTACAGGGGGACAACGTGCCGGTCCATCCACATCCACCCCAGCAGCATCCGCCTCAAAGCCTTCATAGTCTGTGCTTTCAGACCCATTCCACGCCAGTGGGCGGCAGAGTTCGCCATCACCTGCTCCACTGGCGTTCCATCAATTCGGACAGGTGGATGCTGCAAATCGTCCGAAGGGGCTACTCCTTCCCCTTCGAGACGACCCCTCCAGCCATGCCACCCCAGTGCCACCGCATGTCGGGGGATCACTTGAATCTTCTACGGGAGGACATTGCGGCCCTCTTGGCCAAAGGGGGCGTCGAGCGCGTTCCTGGTCCAGAAGTAGGCCGTGGTTGTAATTCCCACTACTTTCTGGTTCCCAAGAAGGGCAAAGGGGTCCTATGCCCTATCTTGGACCTCAGGAGCGTCAACGCCTTCCTCCGGCAGGAGAGGTTCAAGATGCTCCCCTTAGCTCAGGTTCTGGCTGCCCTAGACCCTGGAGACTGGATGGTAGCGTTGGACTTGCAGGACGATTATTTTCACATCCCCGTCCTGCCGGCCCACCGGCGTTACCTGCGGTTCACGGTGGGTCAGGAGCATTTTCAGTTTACTGTGCTCCCCTTTGGCCTCACCAGTGCCCCTCGGGTGTTCACGAAAGTGATGGCGGTGGTAGCAGCTCATCTGCGCAGATCAGGGGTTCCAGTCTTCCCCTATCTCGACGACTGGCTGTTAAAGGCGGACTCGCCCCAGCAAGTCGTCTCCCACCTCCAGACTATGGCCGACTTCCTGCATTTGCTGGGGTTCTCCATCAATGTGCTGAAGTCGCATCTGAGTCCCTCCCAAACGCTCCTCTTTATCGGGGCGGTTCTGGACTCGGCGCAGTTCCAGGCTTATCCTCCGGACCAGCAGGTCTGGGATATTCAGGCTCTGATTCCCATCTTTCAGCCTCTATCCTGGGTATTGGTCAGGTTGGTGCTGCGGCTTCTGGGTCTGATGGCCTCCTGCATCCTGTTAATGCATCACACCAGGTGGCGAATGCGGGCTCTGCAGTGGGACCTTAAGTTTCAGTGGGCCCAGCATCGGGGCAACCTGTCCGACCATGTCTTGATCTCGGAAGGCACCGCAAAGCAGTTGCAGTGGTGGCTCACGGACTGCGATTGGGTCAGTGGCAGATCCCTCTCCCTACCCCAACCGGAGCACGTAGTAGCGATGGATGCGTCCCTCCTGGGATGGGGGGGGCCACATGGGGGAGGCGGAGATCAGAGGTCTCTGGACTCCTGTGGAGTCTCGGCTCCATATCAACCTTTTGGAGCTGAGAGCGATCCGACTTGCACTGAAGGCATTCCTTCCCGTTGTCTGGGGAAGTGTGGTGCAGGTGTTCACGGACAGCACCACCGCCATGTGGTATTGCAACAAACCGGGCGGGGTGGGGTCATGGACCCTTTGTCAGGAGGCTCTGCGCCTCTGGACATGGCTGGAACATCAGGGCATCGCCTTGGTGGTTCAACATCTGGCGGGCTCTCTGAACGCCAGAGCAGACGAGCTCAGCCGCCGGTGCATGATTGATCACGAATGGCGTATAAACTCGGACGTGGCGCAAGGCATCTTTCGGCAGTGGGGAGAGCCTTGGTTAGATCTATTCACCACCGAAGAGAACGTGCAATGTCCGCAGTTCTGCGCATTGGCGATTCCAAGGCGTCACTCGCTCGGGGATGCCTTTCGTCGCGAGTGGAGTTGTGGTCTGTTGTACGCCTTTCCGCCTATACCACTTCCGCCCAGAGTGCTGAAGAAGATCAGGCGTGACCGGGCCCAAGTCATCTTGGTGGCTCCGGATTGGGCACGAAGGTACTGGTATCCCGAGCTACTCATTCTGTCCATCGATCCCCTGATACGACTGCCTCTTCAGTAGGACCTTCTGTCTCAGCAGCAGGGGATGGTCCTCCACCCGAACCTGTCCAGTCTCCACCTCCATGCATGGAGATTGAGCGACGACAGTTGATGCCATTTGACTTGCCTCCTGAAGTCTGCGATGTGATTCTGGCAACCAGGCATCCCTCCACAAAATCGGTATGCGCCTGCAGGTGGAACACATTTGTGGCATGGTGCTCAGCAAAGGCTGTGGATCCCCTTTCCGCCCCTCTTTCTGAGGTTCTCCTCTTTCTTCTTTCCATGGCCCAGCAAGGCTCTGCTCTGGGCACTCTTAAAGGTTATCTTTCAGCTATTTCTGCTTTCTTACGGCTTCCTGATCAGCCTTCTCTTTTCAAATCCCCTGTTGTTTCTCGCTTCTTCAAAGGCATTACTCACATGTTTCCTCCTGTCCCTTTCGTAATGCCTCAGTGGGATTTGAACCTGGTCTTGACATATCTGATGTGTGCTCCCTTTGAGCCTCTTCATAATTGTCCCCTTTGTCTTCTGACTCTTAAGACTGCTTTCCTGGTTGCCATCACCTCGGCTAGACGGGTGAGTGAGCTCCAGGCTCTCTCTTCTAAGCCTCCTTTTCTTTCTGTCCATCCGGACAAGGTTGTCCTCCGGACTCGTCCTTCCTTTCTTCCTAAAGTGGTGACTGCCTTTCACATCGGGCAGTCTGTCACGTTGCCCACCTTCTTTCCGCCTCCGCATCCTTTGAAGGAGGAAGAGAGGCTCCACCGTCTGGACCCAAAACGGGTGCTGTCCTTTTATTTGCACCGCACCAAACAGTTCCGGGTAGATGACCAACTCTTTGTGGGCTACATGGGCGCTAAGAAGGGGCGGGCGGTACACAAGCGAACCATCTCCCGGTGGGTCGTATTTTGTATAAAAGCTTGTTACTCCTTGGGTAAAAAGGATCCTCCTGTAGGGCTGAGGGCCCATTCCACCCGGAACACAGCGGCGACCACTGCCCTGGGCCGGGGAGTCCCCTTGCAGAACGTCTTTCAGGCAGCAACGTGGGCCTCCCTGCACACGTTTGCCAAGCATTATTGCCTGGACAGCCAAGTCCGAAGAGACGGCTTCTTTGGCCGTTCTGTTCTCCAGGACTTTCTAGTCTGATATTGGTTCGCAGACCCACCACCGGGGTTGGTATTACTGGGGTATCTATTCTAAGGTGAGGAATCTAACTAACGTGTTTCTTTCAGATGAACAAGTTACTTACCTTCGGTAACGATGTATCTGTAAGAAACATTAGTTAGATTCCTCACCGACCCACCCATTCTCCCCGTTCTGCGAACCGACATCTAGGGTTAAGGTTATCCTTTTCAGGGCCCTAGACTTTTTGGCACCAGTGTCGGTCTCTTGCATGGCTCTGCGTTCCTGGTGCGGAAAGCTATGTACAAGAACTGACGTCAGCGCGCGAGGGCGGCGTCTAAGTACTCCGACGTCATCCCGGCGCACGACGCCGACGACGGACGCGGAGCCGCAGACGACGCCTAGCGACGTGCAAGGGGTATTGCTGACGAAAAATCTTTCTGGATCCAGCCTGACGCCTGGGGATATTCTAAGTTGAGGAATCTAACTAGCTAATGTTTCTTACAGATGCATCGTTACCGAAGGTAATTAACTTGTTCTTCACACCGGTAGGGGTGAATACATCGCTTAACACTCCCTGTGTAGCACACCCTAACCACCCCACAGACCTCACAGCGCACCTACCCTCCTCTTTCCACCCTTTTTCCCCCTTACTCGCTTCAACAGAATCACAAAATGGCTGCCAACACTTCCTAGTTGCATCAGCAAAACAAAAAATGCTCTCCCTATGGAAACTTGGTCCTAACTATAACTACCTACTGGCGACAGTAGTATATGGATATATATATATATATATATATCCAATTATAGGAATACTTCGTTTTTCGAAATAAACATCCAGCACTCCAGAGTCAAAGTTTTGGCACTCTGTCTTTTATTCTCCATGAACGAGGAAAAACATCTACGTGTTTCAGCAGACTCACGCTGCCTTGTTCACGATGTTTGTGCGCCATTTTTTTGTCAATAAAGTACCCAACATTTGGTAAGCAACATCAACGAGGGACTTGCCACATTACATCACAGTCTCTGCTCGGTACATTTCGGCCGCCATTTCTTAACATGTACATTTTCTTAAACCATGTTTTAGTATTGCACAGCTTATCCATTATCTCATTTTCCTTTGCTATTCCCTTGGAAGTTATATTTGAGAGTATTATTTCTCTAAATATTGTGCAGGGAATGAATGGAAAAATAAAGTGCAAATGCAAACACACAGTCGTATCTGGCAAGTGCTAGTGCTTACTGTGCAAATTACACCATAGGTCCGTATTGTAATAAAAACAAATAATTCATGTATGTAACTAATTATTAAATATCTACTATTAGTGCAAAGTCAACATCATTTTCTTATATCCATTCCATACAATAACTGATTAATCGGTATAATTTATCCTGATGATCATAATTAAGGTGCAAGTGCTTCTGTAAGCTTAAGCAGTTATTTGGATAAAGTGCATATTTGTTCCCTTCAATCCAATACACTTAGATAAAACATTGTTACATATCCATATATATTTGCGAACATTTGGAGCAGCGAAAAAATAAACAAACAATCTTTTGCAGAGCAGTAGTTTTGTGTCAAAATCACCGCTATATTGACAAATTTTACCGTTAAAAACAAAAAAAGGGCAAAAAGAAAAACCATCTCCTTAATGGTTAATCACGTGTGCAGTTTTCTATTCCTTATTTTTGTTCAGGTTTCTCAAGACAGACAGGTGTAGAGATCCTCATCCACATTCAACCCCTGTGGCTCTTTACAATTGAATTCTAAAATAAAATATGTTTCCAATTTTCTCAATTCCTTCTCCCTGTCTCCACCCCTCTTTTTCCTCGGGACTTCAGCTATACAGGAGTATTGTAAAAATATCGGGTTACTTTGGTGGTGGGTCTCAAAATGACGTGCTATGGGATATGTTCTGTCTTGGTTTACGATCGCCCTCCTATGCTGTAGAATACGTTTGAATACAGGGAGAGTTGTACTCCCTATATATATTTTTGGGCAAGGGCATCGTAACAAATAAACAACAAAGCTAGACTTACAGGTCAAAAAACTCTTGATAGTGATTGTTTTATTAAAAAATGTTTTTAGAACAGTGCAATTTACGCCATGTTGGCACGCTTTGCACTTTGGGCATTTTTTAAAACCCGGTTTTTGGTGTAGCCAGGTGGGAGCTTGTCTTTTCACCTCCTGATATTCACTCTTTACAACTAGATCTTTCAATGATTTTGATCTTTTATAGGTGATGTCAGGATGTTTCTTTACCCTAGAACCTAAAACAGGGTCATTTCTCACTAGATGCCAGTGTTTATTTAGAATAGATCTTATTTCTTTGTTTCTCACTGAACGTTGTTATAAATCTGGAGTTGATACAATTTTTATTCTTATTTTTTTCTCTGTCTGTTTTCCTCTGTTTGGTTCTAGATGGTTCAAATAGGATTTTCTGTCTATCTAAATTTCTTGCTTTGGAAGAGGCCCCCTTGATTACAGTCGGGGAATATCCTCTCTGGATGAATCTGTAAGTCATCTCTTTCTCTATTCTGACATATTCATCCTGGTTGCTACATGCTCTCCTAGCTCTAAAGAACTCTCCAAAGGGGATGCTCCTAATCAATGCAGATGGATGAGCACTCCCCGCATGGAGCACTGTATTTCCGGCAGTAGCCTTGCGGAACACTGAAGTCTCCAACTTCCCCCCTACAGGTTTGACCCGAATATCCAAAAAGTCTATAGTAACCCTACTATAGTGGCCTACAAACTCTAGATTAATTGAATTCAGATTCAGGTCTTTGATGAATAATGCTATGTCCGTCTCCGTGCCCTGCCACAGCACGAAGACGTCATCGATAAATCTAACCCATAGTAGTATATGCTCCGACCAGTGTTCCAGCGGACCGCCTCTGAGCACCTGTTCCTCCCACCAGCCAAGATGTAAATTCGCATAACTGGGGGCGAAACAGGTGCCCATCGCAGTCCCTTGCTCCTGCTGGAAGAGTTCCTCATTGAACATGAAAATGTTTTTTGTTAGACACCACTCCATTAGTTCTAAAATCATCTTGTTGTGTTCCAGGAGTCGAATTGGTCTTCTCTTTAGAAAGTATTCAGTTGCTCTTAAACCGTCTGTGTCTTATGCTGGTATATAATGTTGAGATATCAAGTGTTAATAACACCATGGTCTCTGGATTCCAATTTGACATCATAGATACACTTTAAAAAATCCGTTGAGTCTTTAATATATGAAGACAATGTTTTCACAATTGGGTTCAAAAAGTAATCTATGTAACGTGATGCATTTTCAAAGAGGCTCCCACAAGATGAAATAATCGGTCTCCCCGGTGGACTTGTGAGACTCTTGTGCACCTTGGGGAGCATATAGAACACAGGGATCGTTGGTTTCTCTCTCTTGATAAATTTATATTCATCCCAGCTTAATAAATCTCTCTGCTTCCACTCATCCAATTTTATGAAGAATAACTCTTTCACTTTTTCATATTCTTTCATATTTATTCGGATGTAACAATTAGTATTGTTCAATTGATGAGGGGCCTCTTTTTTGTACAGTTCCCTTCCCCATAAAACAACATTCCCTCCCTTATCCGAGGGTTTAATCAATACTCCATCTTCTTTTTGGATTTTATTTACTGTTTTGTGGAAAAGTGCTTTTTGTGGACACATTTTCTTTTTCTTCTGGTTCACCGCAACATATAGTTGTTTCATGTCCTTGGTTACATTCTCCCCAAAAATATCAAGGTTGTCTCTCATCGATTGGGGCAAAAATTTATATGGCGGTCGAAACGGCGTATAATCCTTTTTATTCATTCCTATGGATGTAGATATATATAATCTACTGGCGGTCGCCAGTAGATAGTTATAGTTAGGACCGTGTTTCCATAGGAAATCCGCAACATTCTATTTGAAATAACTTTGGTGCCGGTTGACGAATTCTCGCGAAATTTTCAAAATAGGTGGGGCGCTCCGCTCCGCTCCTTCCCTGAAAGTCTCGGGGGGGATTCGTCAAGCGGGGGCTGAGAAAAAGGGGGGGTCCCAAAACGCGTTTTCCCCATGCATTTTCTCATAGGACCTTTAGTCCAAGCTACAGCCCGAATGGCTGAACAGAATTACTTGAAATTTGGCAGAGAGGTAGTCCTCAGGGATGTGCCTTTTGCAGGTCTGGTGTAAATCTGTTCAGTAGTTCCTGAGAAAATAGCATTTAAAAGCATATATATATCTATAAGAGCGCTCCGAGCGCGTACGGTAAGCTTACCGTACGCGCACGCTGCCGTGCGCGAGCTCAATTCTGATTGGTGGTTACATGACTGTAAACATTCGAATCGGTCGAAATCAGGAAGTGTCGGCCGCTATTTTGTGTGTCTCACACTGATAAACAAAGGTGGAGAACGTGAAAAGGGGGCAACGAAGAGAGTTGCAGACCCCCTAGTGTTTGTCAGGGGGTCCAAGAAGGACCCAAAAGTATGAAAAATACATTTTAATTTTTTTTTTTTTAAATCGCGGAGTGCGCGTACGGAAAGCTTACCGTACACGCACACGGCAGAAAAAAAACATTAAAAAAAAAAAAATCACATTTAAGTGTTTAGATATTAGGGGGCTAAAAAGAGCCGTTGTGTTTATGAAGTGTTTTTTTTGTGGTACCTACTAGTAAGTACTGATGCAGAGTCTAAAGTTCAAGACTCTGTTCCCTTCATCTGTGAAATGTGCGCGCACGGTGAAAAACAAAAAAAAATTTACAAAAATAAAACAAAATTATTGTAAAATAAATATATAAAAAAAATAATGATACATACATAACTTAGCATTTAAAAACCTGTACAAATTCACTGAAAAAACCATAGGTTTCATACACGTTATAGTTAGGAATTAGCATTTAAAAAACCTTGCAAATTCACTTAAAAAACCATAGGTTTCACACATGTTATAGTTAGGTGGATATTTCACTCGTAAAAAAGCAATGAAATTCCCCCGTTATAGTTAGTTCAGATAACTATAACTCGCGCGACCGCCACTCTATCACAAGGATGATCAGTGATGTCATGAGTGATGCCACTGACCATGTCATGAGTGATGTAATATGTGACGTCATGAGCAGGATTGCGGGCGCGCTAGTTATAGTTATCTGAACTAACTATAACGGGGGAATTTCATTGGTTTTTTACGAGTGAAGTATCCACCTAACTATAACATGTGTGAAACCTATGGTTTTTTAAGTGAATATATATATATATATATATATATATATATATATATATATATATATATATATATATATATATATAGTTTAACTTTCCTGATATATAATTACAATGTCTTGGTAAAGGCATGCTTGGTAAAAGCTTATGTGTGGTAAAGTATGGGTGATAATGACAATGCGTGGTAACGGCATCCATTATAATGACTTATAAACTTTATTAAGAGGCATAAATACACTAGAACCCATAAGGGGGTGCCTGGCTTGCCATTTTACAAGCTGTACCAAGCTTAAACTTTAAAAGCCTTTGGCAGATAGTTGCATAATGTAACACTTAAAAAATCGTTAATTTTAAAATGGAATTAAATTAATATTGCAGGGAATCCTTATCAATGGTAGGCTTGGGCAGAATTTAAACTTATGCTGGAGTTATCAGAGTAATTTCTGTAAGTCTGTGATGCAGAATTATTGATAGTTATGCGATTACTCCTACTCGAATAGTTTGGGGAGAAAATCCTACTGAGAGAACATATTTAGCGAGTGCCCGCTTGTGCTCACTATTTATGTTCTGCTGCATTTAGCATCATTTCTCAGCACAAACCTGCATCTTCGCATCCATTTTGGATAAGAGTGCATTTTGGGCAAAGAAAATAGCATCAAATGCCAGGAGTAAGTTGGGGCAAAATCCTACACCAAGAGCACATTAGTTGAGGGTGAGGGACTGCTTGCTATTCGTTTTCTGTTGCATTTAGTGGTATTTCTTTGTGCAAAATGCATCCTTGTGTCTATTGTGGACACAAGGGGGAAGTTGTGATCAACACAGAATCTTCTCACGTTATACTAGGTAACTTTGCAGAATTCTTAGGTATTTCCAATTGATTATGCTACATGGAATTATGTGAGTTACACCTACCCCTAATATATAGGGGATGCGTAGGCAGGTCTTTTCTTTGCTTATTTTTGGCTTATAACTATGTATTCTTCTGAAAGCGCATAGGATTACAGATATGTACTTTTTCCATTTCCCCCGCAAAACTTTGTTTTTCTCTAAACATTATTTTCTACAAGCTGTTACCTGACCAATGTTTTGCAGGGAAAAGGTTGGGAAATGTGCAACCACATGGAATTCTCATTCAGGCACCATTTTCCATTTGTGCCCTAATAGTGATTTGGACTTGGAATGAGGGCCTACATGCCTTTGTGAAAGTCTCAGTGGGAATGACTGAGCTGGGATAGTTTACAATGCATGAGCAATTGTCCAAGATTGAGCTAACACAATAGCATTCCATTTGGATTTATTTGTGTTTAGTTTCTTTGAGTAGGATTGTATCCAAGTCATCCTGGGAAACTTCTTGTGAGATGTAGGTTTATTGACCTTTTGGCAGAATACCTTACTGATTGAGCACACTCTTGGGGGGCCTATGCCTCAGCTGCATGTTCAAGTAGCTTGGCATGCTTCTGATTATCCTACTTACAGATTTTGGAAATGGTGCCTTATGAACAGCCTAGTTCCCAAACATACTGAAGAATTATGAAGTTTGCCTCTTTTTCACTCAGAATCTGTTTACTAGGTTTTCAACAAACAGTACATTTACAATAACTTGGCAAAAGTTTGAACAACATCAGCATTGCATATACAAACTCTGTTCTTACATTCACAGCATGTTAACAATTAGCCTCTCCCTGCCCCCCTGGCATTAGCAGAGTACTCTGAGCCAGCGTCAGCCCAGTAGACTCACTGGTGGGTGGGGAGGAGACCCAACTGGAGGAGAGGACAGAAAATTCTGTGAAGTCTCAAAGCGAGTGCAAAGGAAGGAAGCCCCAGTGTCTGTGCCTATTAGGATGAGAAGTCATCACCCCAACCCTGAAGACCGCCACCCAGAACAGATGGGGGTGTACTGAAAGGGAATCAGAGCAGGTTCTGCCCAGGCAGTTTGAGACAGGGGGGCTGAGGGGCCAACATGCCCAACTAGGGGGAACAGGTGGGAGACCAAAACCAGCACAAACAAGTGAAGGGAAGGTGTGGGAGGTCCTCCCGTTTACGCAGCATCAGGGAGTATGTAGGTAGAGATCTACAGGTGAATGGGTTAGCAGGGGGAGGCCCATGACTGAAAGGGCCCCAGGAAGAAAACGTGAAAGGAGAGGGCCCATCCTCCCAACATACGCCCTCAGGGTTCATGATGTGTATTGAGGAGCAGGGAGGGTCATCAATCGAACAGGTCAAGGGCTCAAAGTTTAATAGGCACGAAACACAAGTATTACATGCGTGACATATAGTCAATAAAGAGCTGTCAAAGGCAAGCAAATTTATTCTAAGAGAATGTTATCTTGTGTGACATCTGCTTCATGACAAAAGTATGGCATAGCTGTGTGAACCAAGCTGCCACTAAAGTGGCAGATGGGGTTTTCCAGGCCAGCGCTATAAATTGTTTAGCCGCTCCTGTCATGTGGCATACCAAACACCAGTCGGCATGAGTGGCAGCCTCAAATGTAACCTGCCGCACTGCAAGGATCCACTTGTATGGAAAATCCCAAGGTGTTCTTAATGTGCCCCAGTATTTCCTTTCAAAATATAGTGATCGTAGGGAATGACCACCATACATGCTGGAAGTCCCCGACCGATGTGCCACACTTCTAACAGGTATCAGGGGTGGTGGGGAACATAGTGTGCAAGTGCACAAGGTTGTAATACCATTGCAGCATTAATTTGTAGACAGATTATTGCTGGGCAATGCTCCTGTATGTTCTGGGGATTTCATGCCACAAAAGCTCCCATTGCTTCTGGGAGATGCCCAAGGCGCTATCTTGTTACCATTTAGTCTGATAGGGGTGGCAAGGGAGTTTGCTGGATTCCTGGAGAATACTGTATGTTTTGGAGATGAGACCCTTAAAACCCTCAAAGCTACACACCAGAGTTTCAAAGGGGGTTAGGGCTCAGGTGGAGGCAGAAGGGTGAAGGGGTAATAGTGCCCAGTGAAGGAACAGGAACTACTGATGATGAGAGTTGTCGGAAGAGGCAAATTCCAGTTTACACTGTTCAAAAGGCTTGATGGCCAACCCATGGCAGAGGTCCTGCAGTCACCCATTCCCCAGTCAGGGAAAGAGCCTAGACTTATGACAGGGGTAAAGTCCTGGTTGTGGGCTATCGGGGTGTTCGGAGTGGGGAAGGAGGTGAGACCTCTTTTGATCGCTAGCGTGTGCCAAATTTCCAAGACTGTGTGGGTCAGGGTCACTACATAGACACTGCGGGGGTGGTAATGCCACAGAAGCCAAGCTAGATCCCACAGAGGCCTACAGGCCACTGTCCAATCCATGTGTAGCCTATGCTTTTCTCTTTCCCTGGCCACCCATTTATAAATATAACACAGGTGAGCAGCCCAATAGTGATCTAGAAGCTTGGTACATGCAAGACCCCTGTGGTTCGTTCCATAGTAGCATCAGCTAGGTATATATTTTCCTCTTTTAAAGATATTCTATCCTCAACCAGCCTTGTAATTATCACCCACTCTCTAAAATCCCTTTTAAGATTCTGCAGAAAGGGGAAACTCTGCAGTCTTAGAACCATCTTGATGAGCTCACTCTCCTTGAGGATTTTTCGGCTTTTGGCATGGCACGAAAGGAGCAAAGACAACCCTTATGGAGGTGCACTCTTCATCGTTGGAAGCCATTTACTTCTAAGATTCCACCTTGTTGATGTTTCTGAACATTTCCACTTTGAAGCATTTTCTCCTTTAAAGAGTTTGAGGACAGCAGAAAATGTATTAGACCTGTTCAGTTCAATCGGCTCTGAATTTCACATCTGCAATCCACAAGAAAACCAGGTCCGACCTCATCAGTTCCCAGGGCACTTTTTATGCACCCTTTATGACTCTTCCTTTGGCTGCAGATTACTAACATTACTGCTAGATTCAAATAAGGTTTTCCTTCAAGAGGGGGGTAGCAGAAGAATCTTATGTAGCACTTTTTGAGTGAAAGGAAGTACAAGGCGATGAGCTTAGTGATGTAAGATTGGCATACATGTGAAAGGAAGGCCAGGATCTGGTCGGTGGAATACATCTCTTTATTGGTACAGATTACATCAGTTAAGTGACCAGGGTTAAGAGACTGGGTGAAAGTCACAAGGTCAGGCTGACCTCGATGGAGCACGGGAAGATACAGTAACTTGGGTAGTCTCGCTGAAAAAGTTACAGCTTAAAATCTAGCATGAAGTGTTCTGTTTGCGGTGGATGAGGCTGCGAAGAGCAGGGAGAGCACTGCAGATTCTCACTTTAGCGCGATGAGCAGGCTGGGCGTTATGGGCAATATTTGCTGTAGCGCAAAGATTATGTTGGGTGTCGCGGACTTTAGATTTTGGAGCTTCACATTGGTGATCACAACAGGCTTGTAATGCTGTAGTGTGAAGTGCAGATCTCATGCTGCTACTCCTTGCTGCCAGTTTCTGTAGTGCAAAGAGTTGGGCTCACTGGAGCTTCGCAGTGGCGGTCAGCAAGATCTTGACACAAACTGTCGCAAAGAGCCCAAAACTTCAGGATTTCTACTTTTCTTCAAGGAGGAGTTCATCTGTTGCTACACCGAAGGGCACCTCTTGGGGATCAGGAACTCACTCTGGCAGAGGCCAGCAGGGCTCAGGCCGGTCCAGTTGCAGGTCCAGGTAGGTCCAGTGCAGCAGGTCGAATGGACAGTTGCAATTGAAGATTGTTGTGTCTCTGTAGCTCACAACAGGAGGTCAGTCAGCTGACTCTTGGATTTATTTCAGCCTGAAATGAAGGGTGACAGTCCAGTCTTCCTTCTCAGCAAGCAGGGCAGGCTTCAAGCAGCAGGGCATCCTTCCTCTCTAGTTTCCACAGCCAACAGTGTACTGATGAGTGGGTCTGAGGGTCCCATTTGTATACCCGGTATACACTTTGATGTAAAAGAAGCTGCTGGGAGTTCCCCCTTCAAAGTTGTCTGGAATTTTCACCCTCCTTGCCCTGGTCCCAGTCTGTCTGGAGGCACGTTAGGCTACTGTGAAGTCCTTTGTGTGTGAGCTGAGCCGCTGGCTTTGAAGTGAAAGTGTGGTAGATGACAGCTTTGCCCCCAATACTGCCAGTGATGGCCCATCCTGTGACAGCTCCACCCCACATCCTGCCAGTGAAGTCCCATCCTGCCAACATCCAGACCCTCTTTGTGATGCTGTCTGGGAGTATTTCTCACATTTTATTGCAGTTAGGTGCAGTTTTCCTGCATCATTTCTCCATCTAAATGGTCTGGATTCAAGCTGTGAGGACGCTGCGATGGTCAAATGTCTATCACAGACCCTCAAACTATCTGTTTTTGGTGTCTTTGATCCAACCACATCGTCAAAGCCTGCAGGTCTCATCAGCAGATGCATCTAAAGGCAGTCAAATAACGTGAAGCAAAAATGTTCATGGCCAGAGCGAGGTTATGACCTTTGTGGTTGTTCTAAACCTAGTCCAAGATCCAGGTCTCCTTACCCATCATCTTCAAAGTCATTGAAGAAAAAGCACAAAAAAGAAGAGGAGACAAGTGTCACAAAACACACCTCTAGAAGTAAGTTTGTTGTTTCCTAAATCAGAATCTGACTGTGTTTAATCTACTGACAACCGGATGCTGGTGACTCCATTAGACGTGCCCGCAATTTCATACGACCCTTTGCCAATTTGTACCATTTGTGGCGCATTCTCAGAGGCCCCAGTCAGGACATTCATGTTCGACATTCCCGACACCTGGGACAGGTCTGACTCTTTTTTTAACTCAATGTTCTAAATATTTAATAGAGTTATGCTCCCATCTAGTGCACCAGCTGGCTCCGTGGAACCAACAACCTTTTCTTTGAACGGCTTCCAGACGCCACATCAATTGTCTCCCTTCACCCCGTTCCTGCCCCTATGTCGGGTGTCTTGGTCAAATCTGACATCACCTCCACTGACTATACCAACTTCATCAACTTCGGCATCACAGCCTACTCCATCAGCATCACAAACCACACCATCAGTGCTGCAAACGGCCACACCAGCACTACTACGGACTCCTCCGGAGTCGCACTCAGTGACTTCACAAGAAACTCCTTTGGAGCCTCTCCAGATTGATACTTTACTTCTAATACAATACTCTCAAAGGGAGACACAGAAATTACTAGAAGGAAGTAGATACTTCTTTAAGGATTTTGTCCCTCAGGAGTATCCTAATGCACTGGATCTCCAAGAAAATGCTCAATTGGATCCATATTGTGAAGGGTTGATAAGGTGACAGTGACTTTGACACTTCCCTGAAGTGAGAGCTTCTATCCCCCAACTGGTCTCTGGAGGTCACCTTTTATCACTCTGTCAAACGAAAGGCAGCTGACATGCTAGACCTGCCTCTATCAACAATGGAGGTAAAGTCAGACATACTGACTGAGGTCCTTCATGATATGTCCCACTCATTCGGAACCATTGCTTCCCTTTAATGAGGTCTTAACAGACCCAATATTGGCCATATAGATGAAACCAACGACTTTTGCTGCTGTGTCCAGATCCATCAACTGTTGCTACAAAGCAGATCCTAGGGACCCTAGCTTTTAATCATTACATCCTTCTTCAGGGAGTCTAGTGGTACAGGCATTCGGTTCCTCCAAATCGACCCAGGATCCTTCCCTTCTTCAACCTTGGACCGGAAGTAAAAAAAGATTGAACAGTATGGCTCTGAAATACATTAATGCCACCTTTCTATTGGACAAATGGGTTCACAGCCTGCTAGACTCAGCTCACACAGTCATCCCTAACTTACCATTAGAGCTCCAGTCACGTTTTACAGAGCTGATAGCTGATGAATGGACAGACCGCTGCAAAGCAAATTATCTAATAAGACATTGATGCTGCAGACTCAGTGACAAGAGCCATGGTTACTTCGTTCTCCCTATGTACTCATGTCTGGTTAAAGAACTCAAGGTTTTCATAAGATGTCAGGCCTAACCTTTTATGGATCTAGGCTATTTGGTGTTAAGGCAGAGTCAGCATTAAAGATAGCAAAGGAACTGCAAGATCTCTCAATCCGAAAAGACAATTTAAAAGGTTTTGGGGGTTTAGCAGAGGCTTCTACTTTCAAGGATGACAGCGAAGTTCCCATTAGCTGCAGTAACAGAAGCAGCAGCAGCAATCAGACACCCTCTACAAGAGCTACAGAGGACGTGGTCAAGGAAGGCCGTATGCCCCACTCTTATCTCCATCCTCCTCCTTCTCCTTCTCTTCCTCTTCTTCAGCCACAGCAGGGAAGCATCCCTAGTTCCATCTTACCCAGACACTCACAACCCATTGGAGGTTGTTATGCTCTTGTCAACAAGCATAAAGGACCATTGCTCCATACCTTTGGGTCTTGCAAATTTTGGAAAGGGGGCAGAGTGTACCATTCCAAAAGTCATCACCTACCATCCCTCCCCGGTCATAGGTACTCCCCCAAGACCATTGGCACATCCTTGAACAGAAAGTTCAATTCTTACTCCTAAAGGGCACAGTGGAGTTTCTCCCAGAGCAGGAAAGATTTCAAAGATGCTACTTCCAGTACTACTTGATCCCCAAAAATGATGGCAGTCTTTCTCTGATCCTAAATCTCAAGATCTTGAAGTGGTTCCCCAAGAAAGGAGACAGAAGACTGGATGGTGTTAATCAACTTGCAGGATGCCTACTTCAACATCCTTATCCTACAGTCTCACAGGAAGTTCCTTTGCTTCACAGTAGGATCAAAAAATTACCAGTTTGTGGTCCTTCCATTTGGCCTTACTTCCACACCATCAGGTTTCGCAACGATGATGGCAGTGGTTGTGGTTTATCTCAGATGTACTGGAATTCCGTTGGTCCCTTATCTCAACAACTGGCTCATAAAAGCTTGATCTTCAGAGATGAAGCCTCTCTACTTGCAGATGGCAACACAGTTGTATTTTGATAAACTAGCCCAAATCTCACCTGGTGCCCTCAGCGCATCCTCTTCATAGTGACCGTACTGGACACTGCATCAAGTTGAGCCTTTTCTCCTTCTCAGAGGATTCAAAACATTCAGGCTATGATTCTGATGTTTCACAATGTAGTGATCATTCCAGTATTAACAGTCTTACGCCTGCTCGGTCTGCTAGCCTGCTGCATTCTGCAAGCTGTTATGGAAGAGCCAGCAGTGGTTCTAGCACAGTGATAATTGCGATTCTCATATTACCATGACTAGAGAATCTGGATTTCATTAAAGACACGGAGGCTGACATTATGCATTATTCCTTTAATGCAGTCCAAGCAGCCGCTTACAACATAATATTAAAAGGTTCCAGAATAGAACAATAGCAACACATGAAAGGCATAAGCCATCAACAATCTGCCTCTTTTAAATGTGGAGGAAAATAAGTTCATGAAACTTGAAACATCAAAACGATCTTCTGATGAGCAGGATGAAGGAGAAGGAAGAACGAAGGTAAAACCAAAGGCCAGACGACACACAGTTAAGGAGCGTTACCTGAAAAGAGAAAGAAGTAAATATCTCTTGAATGTAAAAAATAGTGTCAAGCTTATCAAGCTAAAAGGAACAAGAGATGAAACAAGTACTGTTAATAAAAAGTACAGTAATGACCTGTCTTTAATGAAATCCAGATTCTCTAGTCATGGTAATATGAGAATTGCAATTTCATAACCAGAACGGAGGCTACATTATGCATGTTGGTAGCTTTGTAAAACAACATCAGACATATGTTCAATAGGCTTGCAATAATGACGTTCAAAGGTGCTAGAATTTGACCAGTCAGCAGCTTTGAGAATGTCGTCCAACTTACCTCCAGACCAGAGAGATTTACTGGCCATGGCATCCCTCTAAGGGAGTGAGCTTGAAAAATTTCTTTAAGTCAATACCTGCTAAACTCATAACAGTCATAACCCATCTAGCAATAGAGGTTGAGGTTATGCCTTTGTGGGGTTTAACAAAGGATATAAGTAATTGGTTAACATCCTGAGGGCGAAGAGCAAACATTCTGCGATCATACTCTGGACATAAATCAAAACGTGGGTAAAAGATTGAATCAGACATAGTCTTTGTTCTTCTATAGATCCCAAATTTAACTCCAAACATGTTATGAGATCTATACGTAATCTCCAGGGCTTTGACATCAGAGACCCTTCTGCATGAGATTAGGCATAGTAGAGTAGCCATCTTAATGGAAAGTTTTTTTTTTCCTATTGGGGAGAGTATTAACAGGCCAGTTATTGAAAAGATCAAGGATTAGTTTGACATCCCAAAGACTTTCATATTTAGGTTTAGGAGGTCTTCTTAAATGAATGCTTTTCATCACTCTACAAACAATGACATTTTTACCTACCGTTTTACCATTGACAAGGACATGGCCAGCAGAAATAGCCTATCGATAGCAACTGATAGTTCGACAGCTGAGGCCTTTATCAAATTGTTTAACAAGGAAGTTAACTATGTCAACAATAGGTGCTTCCAAGGAGTCCAGGTTCCTTTCCAGGCACCAACATACCCAGATTCTCCATATGTTGTTATATCTGTAGCGAGTGCCTGGGGCCCAAGACTCTCTGAGGAGAGTTGCAGCCTTCGCCAAAAGTCCTGAGATTTCATTGGATCTCCTGAAACTCTTCAGGCAAGAAGGGTTAAACTCCTGTTCTGAATTAGGGGGTGAACTCCTCCGTCTACATCTGCAAGAAGATTCCCTAGGGTAGGAATTAAGAAGGGGGGTTGCAAGCTAGTTCTAGAGTGGTGGGGAACCATGCTTGGGATGGCCAAAAGGGAGTTATTAGGATAAGGAAGCACTGATCCTGTCTCACTATCTGAAGAACTCTCTGGATCATGGCAAAGGGAGGGAATAAGTACACCTTGGCTCCTTTCCAAGATTGTAGTAAGGCGTTGACTGCTAGAGCACCCGGGTCAGGCATCTAGCTGAAGTTGTTCTCTAGTTGAAAGTTTAGTCTGCTAGCAAATAAGTCTATCTCTAGGGGGCCCCAGATCTTGTTTAGGGTACTGAACACGGAAACATTCAGTTTCCAATTGCTGTGATCTAACAGGAATCTTGAGTTCCAGTCTGCAGAGATGTTCGATTTCCCCAGAAGGTATTCCTCTTTGAGAGCGATCTTGTGTTCCAGACAGAACATCCAAAGTTTCTTTGCTAGATTCGAGAGGTCCGCAGATTTGGTGCCTCCCAGACTATTTATATAGGCTACCGCTGAGATGTTGTCCATCTTTAGAATGACTGACCTTCCCTGGAGAGTGTTTGAAGCTCATGAGGGCGTAAAGCCCAGCTGTCAGTTCTAAATAATTTATGTGGTGAGATGATTCCTCTTGTGACCAGATACTACCAGTGTTCTGATTGAGAAGGCAAGCTCCCCAGTCATGAAGGCTCGCATCTGATTCCAAAACAAACTCTGGTTTTGAACTGTAGATTGATTATCTGTTCCATGCGTCTAGGTTCTTGAGCCACCAGGATAATTCCGATTTGGCTTCTTGATCCAGACAGATCCGATCTCCGTACCAGAGGCCAGATCTTAGGGCTCTAGCCTTTACCCTTTCAAGGGCCTGATAGTTGAGAGGACCGGGAAAGATGGCTTGGATGGAGGAGGAGAGGAGACCCAGAAGTCTGGCTAGCTCTCTCAGAGATAAGTCTTGCTGTTTCAGGACGTGTCTTATTTCCTTCCTGATTTTGGTAATCTTTTTGGAAGGTAGTGAAAGGAGACATTTCAATGTGTCTACTGTGAAACCTAGGAACTCCAGAGATCTGGATGGGGACAGAATTGATTTTTTTGTGTCTATGATGAATCCTAAACTTTCTAGGAGATCCATCACAGTCTTCAGGTCTTTGGCTAGTTGTGAAGGATCTTGAGACATTATAAGAATGTCGTCTAAGTAAATGACTAAACGAATGCCCATTATTCTTAGAGATGAGGCAACAGCTCTCATGACCTTGGTGAAGCCCCAAGGGGAAGAGAAGAGTCTGAAGGGGAGAGCCTGAAATTGGTAAAGGTGATTTTTCCAGACAAATTGAAGAAAGGGTTGGTGGGATTCGGCCATAGGAATGGTGAAGTAAGCATCCTTTAGGTCCAGTTTGACTAGCCAGTCTTCCTCTAGAAGTAAATCCCTCAAGAGATGGATGCCCTCCATCTTGAAGTGTCTGTAAACCAAATATTTTTTGGTTCTCTTACGTTTGACAGGTCTCCAACCTTTGTCTTTCTTTTTTACAAGAAAGAGTGTGCTTATAAATCTTAAAGTTTATAATGGGACCTCTATTATGGCTCCTTTCTGAAGCATAGAGGAGATCTCCTCCTCTATTATTTTTTGTTGCTCTGGAGAGGCATGTCTCTCGGGAAAGAAGTTTGCAAAGGTATGTGAGTCAAATCTATCATAAACCCATTGACAGTGTTTACGAACCAAGGATCTTGAGTGATCAATCTCCAATTAAGAAGCAAGTATTTGAGTCTGCCACCCACTTTTGGGGGGAAAGAAGGAGAAGGGATAGGGGAGAGAGTTCTCACTTGCAGGGTTGTTTGATTGAGGTTCCACGGGATCTAAATCCTCTGATGCGTTGGCCTCGAATTCTCTAGGGGTAAAATTGAGGCACGTTGTACTGCTGATACCCTCTTCCGAAACCACAGAATCTTGGAAATGGCCTTTGATTGAAGTGGCCGGAAGAGAGGCCCCGTCTTCTGGCCTACCCAAAAAGGTTAGGATTGAAAAAACTGCGCGTATTTTGCATCTAAAAATCTTTAAATATATTCAAACATTAGAAATAGTACATAAGCTGAAAGAAAAGGCAGGTTAATCTGGTCAGTCACCCAAAGATGGGACTAGGGAAGGGGGTGTAGGGAGATCTCCGTAAATTGGATATCGGTATAGAGGCAGTAGGAAGGGGGGGTAGGGTTAAGCCACACACAAGGGAACTTCAAAATAGAGATAAAAATGAATAATGGTAATGAAGGGAAATGAACTTATCTGCTTGGAGCCGCATTTAAAAGAGGCAAATTGTTGATGGCTCATGCCTTTCATTTGTTGCTATTGTTCTATTCTGGAACCTTTTAATATTGTGATGTAAGCGGCTGCTTAGACTGCATTAAAGGAATAATGCATAATGTAGTCTCCGTTCTTGTAATGAAATCTACAAGTCTGTATCAACATCTCCAAGGACACTGCAATGATTCTGGAATGACAGAATGTGAGCAGCAACCGTTCGTAATGAAAGCTGATTTACCCTCTTCCTCTGATGGCAACAGTGATCATAGATGCCTCCATTCTAGGATGGAAGCTCATCTGGAGGAACTGGAAGTCAGAAGAAACTAGTTGCCAGGAGAGCAGATTTCACACATACAGTCACATTTGTTGACTTTTCTGTGTCTACCCGATCAGCTGGCTCTTTAAATCTCCCAATGTTTTAAGATTTCTTAAAGGTCTTACAAACATGTACCCTCCTACTTCCTTTATTATGCAACAATGGGATCTCAATTTGGATCTTTCTTACCTGATATGCTCACTGTTTGAGCCATTACACAGTTGTCTCATATATCTACTGACATTTAAGATTATTTTCAATATCAGCAAGGTGGGGGAAGGGAATTGCAGGCTTTGAGCTTAACAACTCCTTTCACCACCTCCTTCCCTGATAACCTGGTGTTAAGAACCAGGATTGCCTTTCTGCCTAAAGTGGTTAATCATTTCCACTTAGCAAGAGAGCGGTCAGCTTCTACATGGACAGAACACAAGTTTAGACTGGACAATCAACTCTTTTGTGGGATATGTTGTAAAGATGAATGACAAAAGAACACTATCCAGATGTGTAAACCTGTCCATCAAGATCTACTACTCCACAGCACACAAGAATGATCCAGAAAGTATCCAAGCTCATTCTACCAGAGCAAAGTCTTCTACACCAGCACCGGTGGGAGGTGTACCAGTGGAAGACAGCTGCAAAGCAGCAACATGGTCAAGCATACACACTTTTGCAAATACACTATTGTTTAGATTCTAAAGTTAGGAGGGATTGCCACTTTGCTTGTTTAGTTCTTCAGGACTTTTTGGTATAAACAGCCATGAGCTCACCTGTGGATGTGGGACTGGTAGGGAAATCTATTAAAAACTGGAAAAATCTGCAGGTAGAAGTCCATGAGAAGAAGCAGTTACTTAACTTCGGTAACACTTTTTCTAGTGTATAGTTTATCTACCTGCAGATTCCTCACCAACCCACCAATCTCCCCATTGCATAGCTGAAAATACCAATAGACTAATTTACAAGTACTCCTGATTTTATGGAAAACTGCACCTATCTGTTGTTTTAATCTGTTTGTTTTTGAAGGGTCACTAAAAAGTGGATGGAAACTGGCATCAGCAAACAGATGGGGGCACTTTATGACTCCAGTGAGGTCACAAAGTGCTTCATGTGATGCCAAGGTGGAACCGCCTCCCCTACTCTGCGGTGGAGAGCTGTCAAAAAGTTTCCGGATTCAGTCTGACTCATGGGATATTCAAAGGATGAAGAATCTGCAAGTAGATACAGTATCCACCAGAAAAAGTGCTACCGAAGTTAAGTAACTTGTTCTTTTAGACTATTCAAATTAAATTTACAATTAAATAAGTTAAATGTGTGTTATGATTGGAATATCAGATGCAATTTTATGAATTCATAAATGTATGATATTTTACTATTTGCTGTTTTCTTTCTGTCGCACCTTCTCCCAAATTAGGTGTCTTTCTCATCTTTAGACCTAGTGCTACACACGCAGGCTTTGCTCTCCATAATGAACTTTCTGACATCTGCTGTTCCATCAAGCCAGCTAGGTTCTCCTAGCAAGGAACCACAGCAAAAGTTGCAAACTGAAGGACTAAAGAATGCTTCAATCAAAACAGGTATTTCAGTGCTGGTATTTGCGAATATATATTTTTATTGATTACAGAATGGAAATTATTTTTTATTAATATGGTGGCTGAAATAATGATTGCAAAAATCCCACCTTCCTTCTATAGTAATGCTGGATCCAAGATTGCAGTGCCTAAGAAAGGCCCATCAACGTGTGAAATGGATTTCTACAGTATTTGCAGTGAAGATGGTTTCATGCTCGGGGATTTCTTTTAAGAGCTAACTTGCCTGCAATATTGAAGAGTGTCTAAGATGATGAATACCTGACATGGCCAAGAATATTTTCTTGCATTTTACTTAAGGCTTTGACGCAAAGCCTCTGCAAGCAGCACACCAGAATATAGGAACAAATATAAACAAATTTCACCTTTGTATAATAATTGGTGTGCTTAAAAATGGATAGCTGATAGAGACATCTAGCTGCAGATTCCTTACCTTAGAATTGTCACCAGGCACCAGACTGAATCTGCAATATTTTCCAGCAGAACCTCTGCACGTCGGTTGAGTGTGTCTTACGACTCCATAGCAATGTCTACTGAATGTAATGCCGACAGAGTCCAAATAACCCCATCCTGGAGGCACTGACGTCATTTTCGTTCCTCTGCCCATTTCTTTGGCCTACTACGACTTTATTCATCTGGAACAGTGTGCCATTTTTCTATGCCTTCTGGTTTTAAACCTTGTGAATTTTATGCTTGACAGATGTTGGCCACGGACCCTCATTCTGTCTCTATGTGGTGCTTGGGCGAGCACCATGACTCTGAGGAGTGCGACGCCTGTGAAAAACTGAAGCCAAAGGTGCTGTGGGAGCGACAGATGAAGCTCCTGTCGGTGTGATTGTCTCAACCTTTCAAGTCTCATCAATCTCAGTCTCCTTCCCGCTCTACGTCCCTTCATGGAGCCATTCCAAGGAGCCGTTCACATGGACATCACTCCCTAAGGACATCCCACAGTAAGTCTCATCGCAAGCGGTCAAAGTCACAGCATCCCTCGGCTTCGTCACCTCACTATGGGGTTTCCCACAGCTCCTCATGCACTTAGGCTGAGGACCCTGTGTTAGTCTTTACCATGCCACCCTGCCTTTCCTGGCGCCCGGGGTGACTCTGACCCAAGTGAGAGATTATTATTGTGCTTTCCAGGCCATCTTTGGGTCTTCACCCCCCACTGAAGCACAATCGGACCCTAAGGAGGTGACAGGTGGCTTGACTGTTGGCGGGTTTGGCCTCTGCTGCAGTTAGGCCCTTATTTTTGTCTATGCAGGGGGAACAGCCGTACAGGGTTCACACTTTCTCTGCAGATCGACTCCGACTCGGCACTGGTTCATCTTCCTTTGGGTATCAATCCTGCTGCGTCGGCCACCCCTCACCTCATTCTGACCACTTTTAAAAGGAGCAGATAGTAGTTTGGATAGAAGAGCTTTATTAAGATAGGAGGAACAACCCCTGGACATGTCCTTACAGCAGCAACTGTCTTCTCCTCTGGTCCACCTGCCACAACCTCTGAAGGCTGGTAATCATGACGAGACACTGCATGATATTTTGCTGAGGGCCTGGGCTAGACCTGATACTGGTGCTCCTTTGGACTGCTCTATTGCCCACAGGCACCCTCCGCCATCCCCCACTGACCCAGCTTGTCTCCTCCACAAACCAACACACTGCAGTTTCATGATACAGGCTGCTACAGTTTTTTATGCTTTAGATTGTCTTCCTCATACTCCGACTGACAGAGAATCCCATAGGCAGGACTCTTGTGTAAAGCATATTTCTTTTCCACCAGTGCTGCTTTATGTTCCATTAACACATCTTGTGTCCTCAGACGTTTTTCTCATGCCTTATAGGATTAATTAGCACTGCTGTTGCCATCGCTCCCGGATCTTAATCGGAACGATCTTGCCCAGTTGATTTTAGATGGGCAGCAGACTGCTAAATTAATCATTTGGTGTGGGATCGACACCACTGATACGGTTGTCTGTGCCATGGCTGTTTCTGTGGTGTTGTGCCGGCGAGCTTGGCTTCACACCGCTGTGTTTTCAGAGGCAGTCCTATCCACTTTAATTCACATGCCTTTTGATGGGCTCCATTTATTTGGCACCCCAGCTGACGCTGCTTTTTGCCCGTTTCAAGAGAGTCTGGGAAGTGCAGAACCTTAGCTGTGCTTCCCTTCTCTCAACCTTCATTGTTATTCTGTAGCTGCATTATTCACATTTGACGTGTTATTCTATGTTGTTTCACTGACTCACATCTGCATTCTGTTATGCATTCTGGAGTTCCCCTGTGTGGGTCTGCTCCATATAGTGCGTCACATGAAGTGGTGTTCCTACTTCTCCACGTTTTATTCTTCTTTGTATTTACACTGTCTTAGACAGGTTGTCTTTCTTTGTGACCCTACGTGAGTCTACCAAATGAATAGGTTTTTCTGTTATCTCTGCTGAAATGGCTCCTTGACTAAGAGTTTTTTTTTCCTATGGTAATTCTTTCTGTAATGAGATTGATTACCTGTGTTACCTGCTCTTACCAGCACTTGTTGTAGGCATATTGCCATTCTTTTTACTAATTTGCTATCCCATAAGGGATTCTGTGGGGGAAGGTTGTGTGCAGATTGTTGTGATGCCACTGCTGATGCATCGTTACTCTCTTTTGATTCTCTCTTGGTAGCACCCTTTATATTAAAAGAATTCCACTGGAGCATGGAATGTCTGGTATGGTCTCTACTTGGCAATCCATGTTCTGGGTCTGACCAGTGATTTCCGTTGGGACATCTTTTTCTCTTGTGTCCCCATTTTCTTTTGGCGAGCTTTCTCACCTTTCTTCAGCAGGGCACACTTTATACGTTATGGTGCACAGGTTTGTCTGGCTGATCTGCTTTATTTGTGGTCTGTTTCACATTCTTTATATGTGTGGTCGTGCATCAGAGTCTCAAATCCTCATATCATGCTTTCTATTATGGACCAGCCTTGTGTCCTTGTTCTGGCTTCCTGTCAGCTCCTGAGTACTATTGTTGCATATATGCAACGTATTTATCCTTGCTGCCTCTATTTTGTATGGCTACAAGGTGTTTACATTTCTCTTCTCTCGCAATGCTTCTTCTACAGGTCAATGGCTTCATCCACCTGCATATGGATTATTACTTGTTTCTAACTTAAGGTTCTGCCTTTGGGCTTCCTTTCCTGTAAGGTTGCTTTTCTTTCACAGATGGTTATGTTTGGTTGTGCTAAATGGTGTCATACAGCCGTGTCCTCGAGAATCTGTTATTGCCACTGTTGTCACTTTTAGAGTTCCTTTCTTCATTAGATGATTTTTTCCCCCACTTCGTGGTGATTTTCTCTTCTTTTTACTGCAGTTGAATCAATTCTTTGGATACACTGCATTTGGGGTATCATGCACAGGACACTTGTTTTTCCTTTCACTCAGAGCTTACAAGCGATTGCCCTTCTATTTCCTTCAATTTTGATGAATCCTGATTTTTTATGGAACTTTGGTTCCTTTAATGATTATATTATGTTTTTATTTCACTTGCCTCTCCTTTCGATTGACTTTTTCATTTTTTGGTCAAAGGTTTGGTCCTTATGCTTTATACAGCTTATTTGCCCTTGGGGACTATGTTTTTTTTTACCGGCTCCTGCTTTATCTGATAGCCTTCACCCGCCTTCCAATAGTTGGTCTTTGCTCACCTTGGCCTGTTTCAGACCCAGTTCACCCCTGTATTCTTTATCGCAAGGTTCCCTTTCCTTTTGTTGAGGGGTCTGATTCCCCCCCCTCTCTATTTCTTTGAGCTATGTTGCTAATTGCTCGGCCCCATGCTACTTATTTTTATGAACGTCAGCGTGGTGCTGCTTTCATTCTTGCATGGATATATTTTCTATATCACTGTATTATCTATGGATGTATATATATATATATATATATATATATATATATATATATATATATATATATACATATCCTTTCAAGATTCCCCAGCTTCAGAGGCGCACTCCACAAGGAACAGTTCATCCGAACTTTATTTCACAGCAGACAGAATTACCAGCCTGGTAAGTTAATGTCCTCGACGCGTTTCGATGCTGCCAGCATCTTAATCATGAGGTGGGTGATTCGGAATTTCAGAAACGGATTGCCACTTTATTTCCCCTTGCGTGCCTTCTCCAGTGAAATGCATGCTGGTAGTGGCAGTCCCAATTACTCCCCTTCGGTGGGGTCCGTTATTCCAAACATAGTTGTTGCCCCAATTTATCGTTGCAATGTTTGTTTACCCTCCAGTGGGTCCCGGGTTGGTAATTTTGCCTTTACTCCTTTTGTTCCTCGCGCTGGATACAGGCTGCACAATAGCATCCACACAGACCTTCAAACGGTGTAGGCGGCGGTGCGAACCTCCCACGGTCTGAGCCACCGTGTCAAAACATCCTTTCAAGATTCCCCAGCTTCAGAGGCGCACTCCACAAGGAACAGTTCATCCGAACTTTATTTCACAGCAGACAGAATTACCAGCCTGGTAAGTTAATGTCCTCGACGCGTTTCGATGCTGCCAGCATCTTAATCATGAGGTGGGTGATTCGGAATTTCAGAAACGGATTGCCACTTTATTTCCCCTTGCGTGCCTTCTCCAGTGAAATGCATGCTGGTAGTGGCAGTCCCAATTACTCCCCTTCGGTGGGGTCCGTTATTCCAAACATAGTTGTTGCCCCAATTTATCGTTGCAATGTTTGTTTACCCTCCAGTGGGTCCCGGGTTGGTAATTTTGCCTTTACTCCTTTTGTTCCTCGCGCTGGATACAGGCTGCACAATAGCATCCACACAGACCTTCAAACGGTGTAGGCGGCGGTGCGAACCTCCCACGGTCGGAGCCACCGTGTCAAAACATCCTTTCAAGATTCCCCAGCTTCAGAGGCGCACTCCACAAGGAACAGTTCATCCGAACTTTATTTCACAGCAGACAGAATTACCAGCCTGGTAAGTTAATGTCCTCGACGCGTTTCGATGCTGCCAGCATCTTAATCATGAGGTGGGTGATTCGGAATTTCAGAAACGGATTGCCACTTTATTTCCCCTTGCGTGCCTTCTCCAGTGAAATGCATGCTGGTAGTGGCAGTCCCAATTACTCCCCTTCGGTGGGGTCCGTTATTCCAAACATAGTTGTTGCCCCAATTTATCGTTGCAATGTTTGTTTACCCTCCAGTGGGTCCCGGGTTGGTAATTTTGCCTTTACTCCTTTTGTTCCTCGCGCTGGATACAGGCTGCACAATAGCATCCACACAGACCTTCAAACGGTGTAGGCGGCGGTGCGAACCTCCCACGGTCGGAGCCACCGTGTCAAAACATCCTTTCAAGATTCCCCAGCTTCAGAGGCGCACTCCACAAGGAACAGTTCATCCGAACTTTATTTCACAGCAGACAGAATTACCAGCCTGGTAAGTTAATGTCCTCGACGCGTTTCGATGCTGCCAGCATCTTAATCATGAGGTGGGTGATTCGGAATTTCAGAAACGGATTGCCACTTTATTTCCCCTTGCGTGCCTTCTCCAGTGAAATGCATGCTGGTAGTGGCAGTCCCAATTACTCCCCTTCGGTGGGGTCCGTTATTCCAAACATAGTTGTTGCCCCAATTTATCGTTGCAATGTTTGTTTACCCTCCAGTGGGTCCCGGGTTGGTAATTTTGCCTTTACTCCTTTTGTTCCTCGCGCTGGATACAGGCTGCACAATAGCATCCACACAGACCTTCAAACGGTGTAGGCGGCGGTGCGAACCTCCCACGGTCGGAGCCACCGTGTCAAAACATCCTTTCAAGATTCCCCAGCTTCAGAGGCGCACTCCACAAGGAACAGTTCATCCGAACTTTATTTCACAGCAGACAATTACCAGCCTGGTAAGTTAATGTCCTCGACGCGTTTCGATGCTGCCAGCATCTTAATCATGAGGTGGGTGATTCGGAATTTCAGAAACGGATTGCCACTTTATTTCCCCTTGCGTGCCTTCTCCAGTGAAATGCATGCTGGTAGTGGCAGTCCCAATTACTCCCCTTCGGTGGGGTCCGTTATTCCAAACATAGTTGTTGCCCCAATTTATCGTTGCAATGTTTGTTTACCCTCCAGTGGGTCCCGGGTTGGTAATTTTGCCTTTACTCCTTTTGTTCCTCGCGCTGGATACAGGCTGCACAATAGCATCCACACAGACCTTCAAACGGTGTAGGCGGCGGTGCGAACCTCCCACGGTCGGAGCCACCGTGTCAAAACATCCTTTCAAGATTCCCCAGCTTCAGAGGCGCACTCCACAAGGAACAGTTCATCCGAACTTTATTTCACAGCAGACAGAATTACCAGCCTGGTAAGTTAATGTCCTCGACGCGTTTCGATGCTGCCAGCATCTTAATCATGAGGTGGGTGATTCGGAATTTCAGAAACGGATTGCCACTTTATTTCCCCTTGCGTGCCTTCTCCAGTGAAATGCATGCTGGTAGTGGCAGTCCCAATTACTCCCCTTCGGTGGGGTCCGTTATTCCAAACATAGTTGTTGCCCCAATTTATCGTTGCAATGTTTGTTTACCCTTCAGTGGGTCCCGGGTTGGTAATTTTGCCTTTACTCCTTTTGTTCCTCGCGCTGGATACAGGCTGCACAATAGCATCCACACAGACCTTCAAACGGTGTAGGCGGCGGTGCGAACCTCCCACGGTCGGAGCCACCGTGTCAAAACATCCTTTCAAGATTCCCCAGCTTCAGAGGCGCACTCCACAAGGAACAGTTCATCCGAACTTTATTTCACAGCAGACAGAATTACCAGCCTGGTAAGTTAATGTCCTCGACGCGTTTCGATGCTGCCAGCATCTTAATCATGAGGTGGGTGATTCGGAATTTCAGAAACGGATTGCCACTTTATTTCCCCTTGCGTGCCTTCTCCAGTGAAATGCATGCTGGTAGTGGCAGTCCCAATTACTCCCCTTCGGTGGGGTCCGTTATTCCAAACATAGTTGTTGCCCCAATTTATCGTTGCAATGTTTGTTTACCCTCCAGTGGGTCCCGGGTTGGTAATTTTGCCTTTACTCCTTTTGTTCCTCGCGCTGGATACAGGCTGCACAATAGCATCCACACAGACCTTCAAACGGTGTAGGCGGCGGTGCGAACCTCCCACGGTCGGAGCCACCGTGTCAAAACATCCTTTCAAGATTCCCCAGCTTCAGAGGCGCACTCCACAAGGAACAGTTCATCCGAACTTTATTTCACAGCAGACAGAATTACCAGCCTGGTAAGTTAATGTCCTCGACGCGTTTCGATGCTGCCAGCATCTTAATCATGAGGTGGGTGATTCGGAATTTCAGAAACGGATTGCCACTTTATTTCCCCTTGCGTGCCTTCTCCAGTGAAATGCATGCTGGTAGTGGCAGTCCCAATTACTCCCCTTCGGTGGGGTCCGTTATTCCAAACATAGTTGTTGCCCCAATTTATCGTTGCAATGTTTGTTTACCCTCCAGTGGGTCCCGGGTTGGTAATTTTGCCTTTACTCCTTTTGTTCCTCGCGCTGGATACAGGCTGCACAATAGCATCCACACAGACCTTCAAACGGTGTAGGCGGCGGTGCGAACCTCCCACGGTCTGAGCCACCGTGTCAAAACATCCTTTCAAGATTCCCCAGCTTCAGAGGCGCACTCCACAAGGAACAGTTCATCCGAACTTTATTTCACAGCAGACAGAATTACCAGCCTGGTAAGTTAATGTCCTCGACGCGTTTCGATGCTGCCAGCATCTTAATCATGAGGTGGGTGATTCGGAATTTCAGAAACGGATTGCCACTTTATTTCCCCTTGCGTGCCTTCTCCAGTGAAATGCATGCTGGTAGTGGCAGTCCCAATTACTCCCCTTCGGTGGGGTCCGTTATTCCAAACATAGTTGTTGCCCCAATTTATCGTTGCAATGTTTGTTTACCCTCCAGTGGGTCCCGGGTTGGTAATTTTGCCTTTACTCCTTTTGTTCCTCGCGCTGGATACAGGCTGCACAATAGCATCCACACAGACCTTCAAACGGTGTAGGCGGCGGTGCGAACCTCCCACGGTCGGAGCCACCGTGTCAAAACATCCTTTCAAGATTCCCCAGCTTCAGAGGCGCACTCCACAAGGAACAGTTCATCCGAACTTTATTTCACAGCAGACAGAATTACCAGCCTGGTAAGTTAATGTCCTCGAC
The DNA here is from genome assembly GCF_964204655.1 of Triturus cristatus. Taxonomy (NCBI): domain Eukaryota; kingdom Metazoa; phylum Chordata; class Amphibia; order Caudata; family Salamandridae; genus Triturus; species Triturus cristatus. The sequence goes on from NC_140584.1 coordinate 560,524,948, forward strand.
GCGTTTCGATGCTGCCAGCATCTTAATCATGAGGTGGGTGATTCGGAATTTCAGAAACGGATTGCCACTTTATTTCCCCTTGCGTGCCTTCTCCAGTGAAATGCATGCTGGTAGTGGCAGTCCCAATTACTCCCCTTCGGTGGGGTCCGTTATTCCAAACATAGTTGTTGCCCCAATTTATCGTTGCAATGTTTGTTTACCCTCCAGTGGGTCCCGGGTTGGTAATTTTGCCTTTACTCCTTTTGTTCCTCGCGCTGGATACAGGCTGCACAATAGCATCCACACAGACCTTCAAACGGTGTAGGCGGCGGTGCGAACCTCCCACGGTCGGAGCCACCGTGTCAAAACATCCTTTCAAGATTCCCCAGCTTCAGAGGCGCACTCCACAAGGAACAGTTCATCCGAACTTTATTTCACAGCAGACAGAATTACCAGCCTGGTAAGTTAATGTCCTCGACGCGTTTCGATGCTGCCAGCATCTTAATCATGAGGTGGGTGATTCGGAATTTCAGAAACGGATTGCCACTTTATTTCCCCTTGCGTGCCTTCTCCAGTGAAATGCATGCTGGTAGTGGCAGTCCCAATTACTCCCCTTCGGTGGGGTCCGTTATTCCAAACATAGTTGTTGCCCCAATTTATCGTTGCAATGTTTGTTTACCCTCCAGTGGGTCCCGGGTTGGTAATTTTGCCTTTACTCCTTTTGTTCCTCGCGCTGGATACAGGCTGCACAATAGCATCCACACAGACCTTCAAACGGTGTAGGCGGCGGTGCGAACCTCCCACGGTCGGAGCCACCGTGTCAAAACATCCTTTCAAGATTCCCCAGCTTCAGAGGCGCACTCCACAAGGAACAGTTCATCCGAACTTTATTTCACAGCAGACAGAATTACCAGCCTGGTAAGTTAATGTCCTCGACGCGTTTCGATGCTGCCAGCATCTTAATCATGAGGTGGGTGATTCGGAATTTCAGAAACGGATTGCCACTTTATTTCCCCTTGCGTGCCTTCTCCAGTGAAATGCATGCTGGTAGTGGCAGTCCCAATTACTCCCCTTCGGTGGGGTCCGTTATTCCAAACATAGTTGTTGCCCCAATTTATCGTTGCAATGTTTGGGACTGCCACTACCAGCATGCATTTCACTGGAGAAGGCACGCAAGGGGAAATAAAGTGGCAATCCGTTTCTGAAATTCCGAATCACCCACCTCATGATTAAGATGCTGGCAGCATCGAAACGCGTCGAGGACATTAACTTACCAGGCTGGTAATTCTGTCTGCTGTGAAATAAAGTTCGGATGAACTGTTCCTTGTGGAGTGCGCCTCTGAAGCTGGGGAATCTTGAAAGGACATATATATATATATATATATACATATACATACACTACTGGCGGTTGCCAGTAGATAGTTATAGTTAGGATCGTGTTTCCATAGGAAATCTGAAAATTCTATTTTGAATAACTTTTGCGCCGGTTGACGAATCCTCGCGAAATTTTCAAAACTAATGGGGCGCTCCGTTCAGCTCCTACCCTGAAAGTCTCGGGGTGATTCGTCAAGTAGGGGCCGGGAAAAAAGGGGGGTCCCAAAACGCGTTTTCCCCATGCATTTTCCCATAGGACCTTTAGACACAGCTCCAGCCCGAACGGCTGAACAGAATTACTTGAAATTTGGCAGAGAAGTAGCCATAAGGTCAAGGAAGTGCCTTTTGCAGGTCTGGTGTAAATCTGTTCAGTATTTCCTGAGAAAATAGCATTTAAAAGCATATCAATATCTATACGCGCGCAGGGTGCGCGCACCGTGCGAGCACCCTAACGTGCGCGAGCGTAATTCTGATTGGTGGTTACGTGTCAGTCAACGTTCGAATCGGTCGAAATCAGGAAGTGTCGGCCGCCATTTTGTTTGTTTTCAGTGCGAGAGTGAAAAAGGAAGGTGGTGAACGTGAAAAGGGGGCAGGGTAGAGAGTTCCTGACCCCCTAGCCTTTGTCAGGGGGTCCCTGAAGGACCCCGAAGGCAGAACATTTATTTATTTTTTTTAAATTGCATGGGGGGGCGCACCGTGCACGCACGGTGAAAACCCCCCCCCAAAAAAATGTTTAATACGTAGTTTATTGTAAAATAAATATATAAAAAAAATAATAATACATAAATAAATTAGCATTTAAAAAACCGTGCAATTTCACTGAAAAAACCATAGGTTTCACACACGTTATAGTTAGGAATTAGCATTTAAAAAACCTTGCAAATTCACTTAAAAAACCATAGGTTTCACACATGTTATAGTTAGGTGGATATTTCACTCGTAAAAAAGCAATGAAATTCCCCCGTTATAGTTAGTTGAGATAAATATAGCTCGCGCGACCGACACTCTATCACAAGGATGATGTCATCAGTGATGTCATGAGTGATGCCACTGACCATGTCATGAGTGATGTAATATGTGACGTCATGAGCAGAGGATTGCGGGCGCGCAAGTTATAGTTATCTCAACAAACTATAACGGGGGAATTTCATTGGTTTTTTACGAGTGAAATATCCACCTAACTATAACATGTGTGAAACCTATGGTTTTTTAAGTGAAAATATATATATATATATATATATATATATATATATATATATATATATATTCATTTCAAACACAGGTAGCCCAGTAAGCCGCACACGAGTCAGAGAGAAGGTTTACCAGCCTTTAATAAATGGTGTGGAAAGAAGCATCAGTCAGTGCAATTGGCAGCCTCTCCTCCGCCTTACGCGTTTCGAGTTCATCTCTTCATCAGAGGCGCTTCGGGAAAGGTTCGCGCTCAGCTGGCAGTTCCTCCCTTTTTAAATCAAGCTTCCTGTTTGCGTTGCAAGTTCTTATGGGAGTTGTAGTGCCAGTATTCTCCACCTCAATAACGGTGCGCTGATCACTGCCGCAAATCAAGCCCTAACATGGGCCCTGGCCTAGGCTTCCTTCCTCTATCCACCCCTCTGCTCCACATTAGAAGTGTTGAATCTGCTTCCGTGACCCCCCGGGGATCATGGGGTGGTGCTGGCTTGGCGGATGGGCGTCCGCCTCATCAATTCAAACACAGGTAGCCCAGTAAGCCGCACACGAGTCAGAGAGAAGGTTTACCAGCCTTTAATAAACGGTGTGGAAAGAAGCATCAGTCAGTGCAATTGGCAGCCTCTCCTCCGCCTTGCGCGTTTCGAGTTCATCTCTTCATCAGAGGCGCTTCGGGAAAGGTTCGCGCTCAGCTGGCAGTTCCTCCCTTTTTAATTCACGCTTCCTGTTTGCGTTGCAAGTTCTTATGGGAGTTGTAGTGCCAGTATTCTCCACCTCAATAACGGTGCGCTGATCACTGCCGCAAATCAAGCCCTAACATGGGCCCTGGCCTAGGCTTCCTTCCTCTATCCACCTCTCTGCTCCACATTAGAAGTGTTGAATCTGCTTCCGTGGCCCCCCGGGGATCATGGGGTGGTGCTGGCTTGGCGGATGGGCGTCCGCCTCATCAATTCAAACACAGGTAGCCCAGTAAGCCGCACACGAGTCAGAGAGAAGGTTTACCAGCCTTTAATAAACAGTGTGGAAAGAAGCATCAGTCAGTGCAATTGGCAGCCTCTCCTCCGCCTTACGCGTTTCGAGTTCATCTCTTCATCAGAGGCGCTTCGGGAAAGGTTCGCGCTCAGCTGGCAGTTCCTCCCTTTTTAAATCACGCTTCCTGTTTGCGTTGCAAGTTCTTATGGGAGTTGTAGTGCCAGTATTCTCCACCTCAATAACGGTGCGCTGATCACTGCCGCAAATCAAGCCCTAACATGGGCCCTGGCCTAGGCTTCCTTCCTCTATCCACCTCTCTGCTCCACATTAGAAGTGTTGAATCTGCTTCCGTGGTCCCCCGGGGATCATGGGGTGGTGCTGGCTTGGCGGATGGGCGTCCGCCTCATCAATTCAAACACAGGTAGCCCAGTAAGCCGCACACGAGTCAGAGAGAAGGTTTACCAGCCTTTAATAAACGGTGTGGAAAGAAGCATCAGTCAGTGCAATTGGCAGCCTCTCCTCCGCCTTACGCGTTTCGAGTTCATCTCTTCATCAGAGGCGCTTCGGGAAAGGTTCGCGCTCAGCTGGCAGTTCCTCCCTTTTGAAATCACGCTTCCTGTTTGCGTTGCAAGTTCTTATGGGAGTTGTAGTGCCAGTATTCTCCACCTCAATAACGGTGCGCTGATCACTGCCGCAAATCAAGCCCTAACATGGGCCCTGGCCTAGGCTTCCTTCCTCTATCCACCTCTCTGCTCCACATTAGAAGTGTTGAATCTGCTTCCGTGGCCCCCCGGGGATCATGGGGTGGTGCTGGCTTGGCGGATGGGCGTCCGCCTCATCAATTCAAACACAGGTAGCCCAGTAAGCCGCACACGAGTCAGAGAGAAGGTTTACCAGCCTTTAATAAACGGTGTGGAAAGAAGCATCAGTCAGTGCAATTGGCAGCCTCTCCTCCGCCTTACGCGTTTCGAGTTCATCTCTTCATCAGAGGCGCTTCGGGAAAGGTTCGCGCTCAGCTGGCAGTTCCTCCCTTTTTAAATCAAGCTTCCTGTTTGCGTTGCAAGTTCTTATGGGAGTTGTAGTGCCAGTATTCTCCACCTCAATAACGGTGCGCTGATCACTGCCGCAAATCAAGCCCTAACATGGGCCCTGGCCTAGGCTTCCTTCCTCTATCCACCCCTCTGCTCCACATTAGAAGTGTTGAATCTGCTTCCGTGGCCCCCCGGGGATCATGGGGTGGTGCTGGCTTGGCGGATGGGCGTCCGCCTCATCAATTCAAACACAGGTAGCCCAGTAAGCCGCACACGAGTCAGAGAGAAGGTTTACCAGCCTTTAATAAACGGTGTGGAAAGAAGCATCAGTCAGTGCAATTGGCAGCCTCTCCTCCGCCTTGCGCGTTTCGAGTTCATCTCTTCATCAGAGGCGCTTCGGGAAAGGTTCGCGCTCAGCTGGCAGTTCCTCCCTTTTTAATTCACGCTTCCTGTTTGCGTTGCAAGTTCTTATGGGAGTTGTAGTGCCAGTATTCTCCACCTCAATAACGGTGCGCTGATCACTGCCGCAAATCAAGCCCTAACATGGGCCCTGGCCTAGGCTTCCTTCCTCTATCCACCTCTCTGCTCCACATTAGAAGTGTTGAATCTGCTTCCGTGGCCCCCCGGGGAACATGGGGTGGTGCTGGCTTGGCGGATGGGCGTCCGCCTCATCAATTCAAACACAGGTAGCCCAGTATATATATATATATATAGTTAGCTGGACATTTCACTCGTAAAAAACCATTGAAATTCCCCCGTTATAGTTAGTTCAGCTAACTATAACTCGCGCGACCGCAATCCACTGCTGATGACGTCACATATTACATCACTGTATTCACTAAGATACTGTTAATAAGTCAGTTATACAATTAATTTTACAAAAAAAAAACCATCCATTTAGACACTTATTTACCCATTTATTCTTCCATTAACCTTTAGATATACATATATAAAAATTATTTATTTTTCAGAAAAACACATATTCACTGGATGATGTCATCAGTGATGTCATGAGTGATGTAATATGTGACGTCATCAGCAGTGGATTGCGGTCGCGCGAGTTAGCTGAACTAACTACAACGGGGGAATTTCAATCGTTTTTTACGAGTGAAATGTCCAGCTAACTATAACATGTGTGAAACCTATGGTTTTTTAAGTGAATATATATATATATACATTTCCAATGCGAGTGCTCAGTGCTTGGGGGTGCACTCGAGAAACCGGAATCTGTTATGTAGGGCAATGACGGCATCTCAACCTCTGAGTTTAGCCTGACCAGTTTCGGATGATTCCTTAATCATAGGCCCACTCCACAATTTTCATAACAGCTGACACTTTATTTAATTCTCCAATGAGCTTCTTGCTGGCTTGCCCCAACACCTGCTGGGACTTGTAGTATCACACTGTTGCCTCTTGCCCAAATGGGATAAGGTAAGTAAATGTATATGTATATGTATGTATGTATATGTATGTATATGTATGTATATATATGTATATGTGTATACATACAGTAGTTACTGCCGAAATGCATTACAGCCAAAAATAAATATGTGTTGGATTTACCTTGCCGTGTTGGTGTCCGGTTTGTGAATGAGGACTGGAATTGGTGTATATATATATATGTATATATTCACTTAAAAAACCATAGGTTTCACACATGTTATAGTTAGGTGGATATTTCACTCGTAAAAAACCAATGAAATTCCCCCGTTATAGTTAGTTGAGATAACTATAACTTGCGCGCCCGCAATCCTCTGCTCATGACGTCACATATTACATCACTCATGACATGGTCAGTGGCATCACTCATGACATCACTGATGACATCATCCTTGTGATAGAGTGGCGGTCGCACGAGCTATAGTTATCTCAACTAACTATAACGGGGGAATTTCATTGGTTTTTTACGAGTGAAATATCCACCTAACTATAACATGTGTGAAACCTATGGTTTTTTAAGTGAATTTGCAAGGTTTTTTAAATGCTAATTCCTAACTATAACGTGTGTGAAACCTATGGTTTTTTCAGTGAATTTGTACTTTTTTTTTAATGCTAAGTTATTTATGTATTATTATTTTTTTATATATTTATTTTTCAATAAACTACGTATTAAATTTTTTTATTTTTTTTTATGGTTTTTCACCGTGCGCGCACCTCCACGATTTAAAAAAAAAAAAAAGTTAATGTTTTTTTCTGCCTTCGGGGTCCTTCAGGGACCCCCTGACCAAGGCTAGGGGGTCAGGAACACTCTACTCTGCCCCCTTTTCACGTTCGCCACCTTCCTTTTCCACTCTCGCACTGAAAACAAACAAAATGGCGGCCGACACTTCCTGATTTCGACCGATTCAAACGTTGACTGACATGTAACAACCAATCGGAATTACGCTCGTGCACGTTAGGGTGCGCGCACGGTGCGCGCACGGTGCGCAGCTATAGATATGTATGTGCTTTTAACTGCAATTTTCTCAGGAACTACTGAACAGATTGACTCCATATATGCAAAAGGCACATCCCTGACCTGAGGACTACCTCTCTGCCAAATTTCAAGTAATTCTGTTCAGCCGTTCGGGCTGTACCTTCGTCTAAAGGTCCTATGGGAAAATGCATGGGGAAAACGCGTTTTGGGACCCCCCTTTTTTCTCGGCCCCCGCTTGACGAATCCCCCCGAGACTTTCAGGGTAGGAGCTGAGCGCCCCATTAGTTTTGAGAATTTCGCAAAGATTCGTCAACCGGCGCCAAAGTTATTCAAAATAGAATTTTGAGATTTCCTATGGAAACACGGTCCTAACTATAACTATCTACTGGCGACCGCCAGTAGATAATATATATATATATATATATATCTCGATGCTTATATATCTATATTTCTTTTCATAACACAGCCTCCATGTCTTCTTTTCGAGATAGTTCTGTATGTATTGATTTTCTTCTCCACCTCTTTGTGGGTTCTCCCTGTTTGGTGTTTCTAGCAGGGTTTCTCTGTCAGGAGTTCTCCCAGGATGGGACTTGTTTATGTTTTGTCCTCGCATGCCTCATGCTTCCTCTACTGTACTTGTGTACGAGATTTCTTCTCACTGTTTTCACCTCAGATAGTATCAATTGCTGTTGGTATGTGGAGCTTTGCTCTGTAGCGTTTCCTGTGGCCCTGATCTTCCGGGCTTCAGCTATTCATGGTTCCAGTTCCCACCTTGGGTCTGTGTATTACGTTGATCATATTGATTAGTGTCTTTCGACTTCTCGTTGTTCCATTGCTATGGGTTCTGCTTACCTATGCCTTCCCATCTCTCTTTTTTACTGTTATTGTCTGTGGTTCTTCCACGCATCTTATGGTGAGGTGTATTTTCCTTCTCACCTGATTTGCTCATTCCACTGGTCGTTTTTGTCTTTCATTAGACTGGTTGGTTCTATGAACTAATTTTTTGGTAAGGTCAGTTTGCAGACCCACCTCCAGGGATGGTGTTGCTATGGTATCTAATTCTGAGGTAGGAATCAGCGGCTAGATGTCTGTATCAGATGGACAAGTTACTTACCTTCGGTATCACCTTATCTGGTAAAGACATAGTCTAGCCGCGGGTTGCTTACTGACCCACCTTGAAATTATTATATGGTACGTTACCACTTGTAGTTGTTAATTAAAAAAATGTATCTAACTTTTTGGCAGACTGTTTTGATAGTCCGTTTCTGTGATGGCTCCTTTTTTGGGCACGGAAATTAGTCACGGAAGAAACTGACATCAGCGTTTTGAGGAAGTTCTTATATGGACTCCATTGACATGACATCCGGTGGTCAGTGACGCTACGCTCAACAGATGTGCAAAGGGTCTGCTGGAAAATTTTCAGAATCCAGTTTGGTGGCTGGGGAGAATTCTAAGATAAGGATTCTGCATCTAGACTATGTCTCTGCCAGATAAGGCATTACCAAAGGTAAATAACTTGTACTTCTAGTTCTTCTCCTTCTACCTGTCAAATCTCTCATTATTTTCAGAGACATTTTTTGCTACCTTCTGCCAAAGTCAGGATACCAAGTTAAATATGTCCTTTCATTTTTTTTAGGTTTTTTAATAGTCTCCATGCCTCACCAACTCTCTGAACAGCCTATTGATTTTAAAGACCTTTGTCTGAAATTCGTGATCTTATTGCATAAGAAAATAATACATTTCATACAGTCAATCGATAAACATTTGGCATGTAAACAAGCACAGACTACCTTGACGACCGAATATTGGTTCAGTCTGACTCTTGTACTGTGGTGAAGCCAGTTTCCTTCATTGACGTAATTATTTTTCACCTTGTACTTTTTCATGAGGATTTCATTTCAATGTGTGCATGATCCCATAGCATGCTCCTATTTCTTGAAATATCCTAATATATTTCTAATTTTGAGTCTTAGATATCATGAGTGTCTCCTCTGCAATGTCTCAAATGCTGAGGGTCTCTTAAATTGGTGTGTGAAACAATATTTTCCCCAAGCTAGAGTTTGCGGTTTTATTTTACACAAATTGATTACTGTACATATTATTGAACGGTTTACCAGTGAATTGAGTTTTGGATGGTGTTTAGCAAAATGGGAAAAAAATCCCTTGGGAGGTATAATCATCTATCTTTCTCAGAATTCTGGTGAAAATGATGGAGGAATTGTAGACCCAATGAACATTAATTATTCTTTACTTTCCTCCACCTCTTGTGGTTCGCATATTATTATACTTACCTGGGAAATAACTGGCACTGTCATGTTGGTGATGTTATTTGTTTGGGCCTTAGTGAGCTTTCCTGGCACTCCAAAACAAAAGCAAGACAAATATGTCTGGGGCTACAACCTCTGGAATGATGTTTATTGAATGCAAAGCCATCATGATCAATGCTACCCTCTGCAATTCACTTGATTGTTTGTGGTAGTTGATCATTTCATAATGCAGTAGAGCTCTGATGCCAACAAAACCACATTGGTCACATTTGTCAGGAAGGACTTTTCACGCAAACATTACTACGAATCCTTCAAAAAAGGGAAAAAGGGCTCAGCACTGGACAAGATACTTGTGTCAGATTAAATGTTAACTTTTGAAGAGGGCATCAATTCATTCTTCCAAGTGGTTCGAGGCATAGTCTGGGTGTGCTTCTTGGCTGCCAAACACATTTAATTCTTTCAAACCCAAATATTTGTTGTTTTGAGCACAGGTGGGAGTGGATATTCTGTGTCTGAGCTTCTCACCCCTTTGTTGTAAGAGTTTTGAAATTAAAGTTTCTATCTATTTCATCTTCTAAAGGTTTGGCAGATGATAAAGTTAATTACTAACACCTTTTACCTTAACTACTTAAATTCTTTATATTTCGGGCTGACTATTACATCACCTAAGATTCTTTTCTCTTTTTGCAGTCTCCCTTTGTTGCACTCCTTTTACCTTTATGGCACACTAATTTCTATGGAACAAGATATGTATTGTCTGATCTAGTCTGTATGCTTTCATCATCCATAGTGTAATGCATCTCATACGGCTATAATCGGTGGCCTACTGTATTGTCCTGAGAGCAATAGTTCTCCGAGTGCTGTCTGTGCTAGCTCTCTGCTATGTCTGTTGCTCCCTAGAACACAGGTTTCCAAACTTCATGTTGGTGACACACTTTTTTGACATTCCTGCGTTAGTGACACGGTAATGCGAGCGAGCGGAGCGAGTGAGCCGGAATCACCACAGAGGTGTTCGGGGGGTTTTAAAAAATAGTGGGCAAATGGTGCATTTTCAATCAAATTGGAGAAAGCAAGAAGGTTTAATAAAGCAATTGTGAATCTGTTCTTAACAAAGACAGTGACTGGCAAAACAGGGAGTAAGGTTAGGTTTGTGCCTGAAACAAGAATATAATCATGCACATATCGACACATGCCCCAGTGATTTACAGCACAAAAAGGGCACCCCCACAGCATATGGAGTGTTGGTTTTGGCAAACGTTTCTTCCTTCTTAAGTACTAAAAAGAAACATGTGAATTAATTTAGAATAATTCCCAGTTAAAAAAAAAGGCAGTACATTAGATCAACTGTCGGTTGGGTTGTGGAGTTTTTGTTTCACCACGTTATCAAAAGAAAACCTATTTCCTGTATTGGGCCAAATATTAAGTTGCTGGTGAGCTATTATATAATAATCAACTTTAAGCATGTTGGCCTTGTTTGTCACAATCTGTCCTTTTTTTTTTTAGGTCCCGTCTAGGCTGCGCATGTGCTGTCTCGAACAGCATGTTTTCAATCTGTGGGCTTCAGCCCGCCCATAGGCTTACCACTTGTTTGCTCCATCGCGCTCTCATATCCGTTGTTCCCGTTGGTCCATAGCATAAAAGCGTCATGCTTCTTCCTGTGTTTGACCCTCCCTCTGAACATGGACCAAGTGCTTGGGTCCATCCACTGCTCCCATTATAGGAGCTACTATTTTCTTTGTCTTTGAGCACTCCACACGAGTGCTGTTGTTTTCACTCACTCCATCTCCTCCCGCCCGCCCCAACCCTGTTGATTCGTTTTCTTTGTAGATCGGCTTTATTACTCACCTCACTCACCGAGCCAGCAACATGATAAGTGATGTGTACTTACCCCTTTGAGCTCATCCACTTACGCACAGATCAAGAAAATAAATAGCCTTCCTGCTAGTTAGGAGCTTGGGCCTCAGTTTTCTAAATGCACCTGTTTTAACTAGCATATTATTAATTTCCTAAACACCGCTTCATAGTTCATTGTAAAGGAAATGTACTATGTACCTATCTACTAACTTACACTGCAAAGATCTCTTGCCCTCGCTTTTCAGTATTCGGGCACACAGGTGAACTTCATCATTACTAAAATGAGCAATAGCTGCTACATAGCGTCAAGAGACGCACATGCATCTCTTGGCACTATGTAGTAGACCGGGCACAAGTTGAGGGTAGACTGCGTCTATCCACTCTTTTCACAGGGTGATCGCAGTCTACCCTGCTATGAGATTGGGCCCCACAGAAATATGGTAAACTTGTCTTGGTGCAATTTTTAGACACCGGGACACATTCAACAGTGCCTGCACATTGTTTGCTTTTGTTCCAACCAGCAATGTACAGGCGGGGAAGGGGCTTATCAGATTCCAGCTGGGCCTATAACAAAGGTCGAAGTTAAGGGGCCATCAGGCTTCCTTTTGTTGAAGTATCCTGGCTGGGAGCTATCAGGAGCCTCACATCTAAATGAAATGGAGGAGAAACGAAGGCACACAGCTCATCACATCACACAAGAGGCAGGCATGCTTTTGTCTTTGTTCAGTCCTTTTATATAAGAGATATGCATGTGTGTAGGAATGTCAGATTTGTTAGTCTGTCCCAGTATTTACACAAACAATTTAAATGCCACTATTTTGTTTTGTTTCTTTTACAGCGCTATAGTGCTACTAATCCCATTGTAGAGTGTCAGAGTGCTTCATACATACACATTATACATTGACAATAAATGATGTGTGTAAATCAAGGGAGTGTTACCTAAGACGGGGAGAGTTACAAGGTGTAGGAGCCACATGTCCTTCTTGGCTCACTGTGCTATATTAGAAGAATTACAATTTATGAACTGCAAGTAACAAAAGGATCTCTGTGTTCAAAGCGCTAAACTCACTTGCCCATTTACATACAATAAAAATCTGTCATCTGCGCGTTACATAATGTGCTTTCCAGGAGACCTATTAACCCTCAATGCTACTTTGATCCAAAACTGGGACTAGACAAAACACAAACCTCTCCAGCAAATAGTTATTTTACCATTATTATTATTCCCTAAGCTTTACTGAGCACACAAAGATCTCTGCCACAGGTGCCTTTACCCCATGATATTTTAAAATACAGACTTTGCAACCAGTTGAGTAGAACAGATTTACTGCAGCATTTCTCCTTGTTGCCAGTTACTTTGTGGCAGGATTTTAAAAAATACATACATGTTAAGGCCCTGATTTTGCATCAAGGTTGCATAATTTTTTTTGCACAACCCGGAAGCAAAATCTAATTTGTTAAATATTGTAATGAGCTCAAATGTACTTACGATAGACCTGCTAAACAAACATATAACTTTCATGTTTGGTTTCTTGTGCTACTGGCAGTGACTAATATTGATTTTTAGTTTTTGTTTTCAGCGGCAGTCATTAAAGCTGTGAGATAATTGAGAGGATTTGTTAAATAATTGATAGTTGTCATTTTGCTTTGTCGGGTTATTACCTGGTAAAAGTAATACAGTTGTTCAACTCATCATTCAGTGGGAAAAGCCTGTGGTTTTAGTTCAGCTTTTTGTATACAGCAGGGTGCAGGGATGAGAGTATTGCCTGAAACAGCTTGCAGCAGCGACTGCTAAAGAGCAGTGAACATGTTGCATTAGCCGTACGTTAGGGATAGTTTAATGACATGTCTTAACCAAAAGGGTTGGGGTGTTGGGTGTGTGTAAGTGAGAGAGGGACATGGAATAAGGTAGAAAAAGGCTGGTAAAAATGGCCCCATGGCCTGCGACCTCTTATTTAAGTATCCTGATCAGGCCCAGCTCCAGGAATTTTTATTTGGGTGGGCCAAGGGTGCATTTGGGTGGGCCACTGCGGGTTCGATTTGTCGCATATATGTCTAGGCAGGCCTGCTTCAGGGCCCTCCTTTATCTATTCTTAGTCTTACAAAGCCCAGTAAAACAAATTATTTTCCAAATCTCTTTCTAAATATTATCACTCTCAAAAAGTGTTTTTTCTATGTAATGTTCCTTTGATGGGAAAAGGAGGTTCCTGAGGTGGTAATATCAGGCAACTGACACTACTCGGGCTCCCTCTGAGCGAGCCTTCAGGGAGAATCCCTCTCGTTACTACCTCCACCTGACCCCAGACTCTGCAAAGCACTCCCTTGCAGGCTTGATTATCCACTACTCCTCTCCAGTGCACCTTATCTCACAGCTGACCTTGGGCCCCAGCCCTATATCAGGCACCATCGGGCTCCACTTTCATTTTTCCCGGTAAAAACAATAGTAAAATCACCTTCAAACTTAAAACATTGAATAAAGCAGTAAATATAATTAGCACACACTTTAAAGTATGTTCCACAGTAGCCTGTATAACCAGACTGCTAATTAAACAAAAACAGAAAGGCCATGAAAGGGCCGGGTTTAGAGCTGATGCGAAAGTCTTTTTTGGCGCCACACCAATAACCTCTTTCTCCGTAAATACCTTTACTACCACCTTCCAACAGTGCCCCTCATCCCTCCATGGCCCCCCCTATTGACCTCTTCCTCGGATTCCCTCACTGCCACACTCCACAAGTGCCCCTGATCTCCCCATAGCCCCTCCTTCTCGTGACCTCCTCCTCGGATTCCCTCACTGTCACCCTCCACCAGTGCCCCTCATCTCTCTGTAGCCCCTCCCCCTCATGACCTCCTCCTCAGATTCCCTCTCTACCACCCTCCACCACTGCTCCTCGTCTCTCCCTAGCTCCCCCCCTCCACCCCATGACCTCTTCCTCGGATTCCCTCACTGCCGCCCTCCAACAGTGCCCCTCATCGCTCCATAGCCCCTCCCACTACCTCCTCCTCAGATTCCCTCACTGCCACCCTCCAACAGTGCCCCTCATCTTTACGTAGCCCCTCTCTCATATGCATTTCATTTGTTGTACAGCGCTACTCATGTCAGTGTAGTGTGTGTCAGTACTTTACACCACGCACACATTATACGGTGACAATGAGTCATACAAGTATGTAAATCAGTCTACAGGGAATGTCACATAATTCAATGAGGATTACAAGGTGTATGAATCACGTCATCCATACTGGTGGGCAATATATTTTAAGAGGGTTTGGTGTGGGGAAACACAACTTTAGGATTTATAGAGTATTCCATGGGGGTCAGCTTTACTGATAAAAATGTATGTCTGCCCAAACATACTCATTTTAGCAACATTAGAATAATGAAAGACTGAGGAAGTTCTAACTATATCACAAAACAAAAAAAGCGAAGTTCTAACTACACCATTCATGTTTGTATGCAGCTCTTTGACAGTTAATTGGTCACTGTCCTATGTTCGGATTGTAACTTCTGAACTGCAAGTAACACAAGGATCTCTGTGTCAAAGGCAGTAGCCCACTGAGCTTCCACATAAAATACAGTTCATCTGCATTTAAAAACTACGGACAGACAAACGATTGCTCTCCAGCAGGATCATTAATCACCAGCGTTATCTGAGCATGTTGTGTTGTCTTATTTTATCCTGCATCGGCCATGATAATGATAAAAACTGTTTAAATGAAGCGTACACGAAGTATGTGTCCTGCTGGTCCTGTGCACATTTTAAACCGAAAAACAAATAGTGACAAATTCTCTTACCTACTCCATTAGTCAAACTGTGTCACAGCCTGATGTGATAAACTGCTGCAGGGGGGTCAGGAAAGGTGACAGGAATAAGCAAACTTCTTTTCTCCGGCACTGCATAGAAAAGGAAATATCCACGCAGCAGGACAGTCGGTAAAGGTTACCAGTGCCAAACAAAGGATTTGTCCCTTTCGCCATGTGGAGATGGAGGGGTGAAAAAATAAACAAAGCCTCGTTAACATGTAAATGGTCTTGTAAAGACCTGTGAAGTACCCGGGTGCGGCTGCGATAATCTCAAAGCTGTCTGTGTGTGTGGGAAGCTGTCTCAGCCCGGGCGCACACACAAACAGACAGCTCTTTGAGCCCAATTCCGTTGCGCCCCTGCCTTCAAGCCCTCACTGCGAGGGCCAAGGCTCCTGTTTGGATGGGCCAGGCTCATGTTTGGGTGGGCCTGGCCTACCCGCTAGAACCGGGCCTGATCCTGATCATGGACCCCTCGTCAACCCCCGGTAATACCTCTCCTGCAGCACTGAAAATAGGTCTTTTTAAAACCGCCCGGCTCGCCCCCTCCACCACCCGGCCCCTTACACAGCAGCTTGACCTCCCGCACCGCGTCCTCCCGCAGATTCATGTCAATCATCTTCGACCGCTCTGCCACGGCTTTATCTTCGGCGCTCACTGTGCAGCCCATCCTGCGCCTCGGCCCCCACAGCTTCCTGCCGGACACGGGACCAGAGCTCAGGATCCGCAGCAAAGATACCCGCAGAAGGGAGACCCGGCCAGAGCTTTCCAAAGTATGCAGTGCAGACGTAATGACGCACGAGACTGTACCTACGTCCTATCTAGCATGTACGTTTGTCTTAAAGATTCAAGACAGACGTACATGCTTGATTAGAGAGCACCGTCGCGCGACACACCCACGAATGTCAGGCGACGCAGTACTGTGTCGCGACACATACTTTGGAAAGCTCTGCCCTAGAACTTGACAAACATTATATATCCAGCAGTTATCTAACAAAGAGAATACAACTTGTGGGTAGAAATTGGGAAAATAATTAACAGAAAGCTACACAAATAAAACTACACCGGACCATTAGTAAATGCTTCAACTTCTATAGTTGTGCCTGCGACCATTGTTCTGTCTAGGTTATAGGCTCAAATGGTTAGGCTACAAGGATCAACCAACATATTCTAGTGAGATTGAGGTAGCACAGTTGTGACAGGTTAATTCTACAGGTCTGAAACTGGAGTCGATTTTAGTAAAAACAAAAGTGCTGTAGTTAATATCATATACAGATCTGTTCAGTAAAGCAAGCATAGTGAGTAGCTTCTCAACTTTGTGCGGAACGGATAGTGAGCCGGTTTGGCTTATGCATTACTTATGCTCTTGGTCTTCAAATGCAGTAATCTGAAAGAAACACGTTTGTTAGATTCCTTACCTTAGAATATCCCCAGGCGTCCGGCTGGACCCGGAAAGATTTTCGTCAGCAATACCCTTGCGCATCGCTAGGCGTCTGCGGCTACGTGTCCGTCGTCGTCGTCGTGATCACCGGGATAACGCCGTCGGTGCACTTAGATGCCGCCCTCGTGCGCTGACGTCAGTTCTTCTTTTTTCCGCGCCAGTAAGCGCAGATCCGGGAAGAGCATGCCCTTTAGTCACTTTTTGACTAACCTTTTTGGACTTTTTTGGTTCATATTTCGAGTTAACCTCGACTCCTGGTGCTGGTAGGGATGCCCAGTTTCAATTCGTGCGACGCCTGTAACCGACTGATGTCGGTTACGGATCACCACCGTCGGTGCCTCTACTGCCTTGGGGCCGACCATGATGCCCATTCATGCTGCGACTGCCGGGCCTTGACCTCAAAGGCTAGGCGGTCCCGCAAGCTCCTCGAGCTCCGGCAGCTGAAGTCATCACCGCTAATCGGGTTCGAAGTCCTTGCATTCAGGTAAGTCGAGGCACAGTAAAAAGTCGTCGAAGCGGCGACATCGTTCTTCTGACTCCCCTCGCCGGTCACGCGACTCGGCTGAGGGTTCGGGTGGCACCACCCGCGTGGCTCTGTCAGAGCCGCAGGAGTCACGTCCGGCCCCATAACCTCCATTCCCTGGGCCTAACGCGACTCCGGACGAGGTTCGAGACTTTCTCGGGGCCATGAGGAGTCTCGCTCCGCCGTCGCGGCCTGTCGGCACGCCTTCGGGCCACTCTGGTCCACTTGGGAGGCCTAGCGAGCTGGCGGCTTCTGCCCCGACGCCACAGGCTCCAGTGGGATCCAGGCCTGGATCCTGATCTACGCCGGTTGACCTTACGACCCCTCCGCCGGCGCCGCCCCCGGTGCTGTCTTCGGACGACGTCGTCCCCAGTTTTAGCCCCGGTCCGGGTCTGGCTTTGGAGCGGCGCCGATGGATGAGCAATTCATCTACGGCCCGGCTCCGTCGTTTCAACCTGTCAACCAGGAGTCGGATGACGGGGACGACTGGGAGGGGTCTGAGGACCCTCTGACACAGCAGTGCCAGTTTAATCAGGACTGGGCAGAAGAGCTGGGGGATGCCAGTGGTCTCGATACTTCACCTGACACTGGCTTCATCTGCGCAGGGCTGCCGAAGCCCTTAACCTGGAGATCCCTGCAGCGGCCGTGAGGACTAACCTCCTCACTGAAGTTCTTCAACCACCAGTAAGTCCTTCGGAGCCTCTACTGCAGTTCAATGAAGCACTCACTGACGTTCTGATGGTCCAAGCCCTCCATAGTCACTCCTGTGGACCGGAAGGTGGCCCGGCACCACCGCCCTGCTCCAGGTAACCCCAGCTTTCTGTCAGTGCACCCCAGCCCTGAGAGCCTGGTTATCCAGGCCTCTACGTCCCAGACCGCCTTCCCGTCCGATCCTCCGGATCGGGAATCCAAAAGGTTGGAACAGTTTGGGAAGAAGCTCTTTTCCTCCCTCAGTTTGGGGTTGCGTCCATTAATACTACGTGCCTTTTGGACCGTTCCACCCACTCCTTGTGGGATACGGTGGCGGACGTGCTGCCCCAGTGTCCGGAGGAGGCCCGGACACGGCTCACCCAGGCTCTTGCTGAGGGGTGGGATGCAGCACGGTACTCAATTCGATGTGAGCTCGACACCATGGACACCGCTAGGTAGGGCGATTTCGACGACGGCGGCGATTCGTCGCCACGCCTGGCTGAGATCCACAAATTTTTCCGGGGATATCCAGAGCACCCTCATGGACATGCCCTTCGATGGCCGTCGCCTTTTTGGCGACAAAGCGGATAGTGCGCTGGAGCGCTTTAAGGACTCCAGGGCTACGGCCAAGTCCTTGGGTCTCTCAGCCCGTGCCCGCAAACTTCCGCTTTTTGCCCCTTTCGTGGCCAAGGATGGCGCATCCCCACATGTCCGTCTAGCCACAGGCCGCAGAACCAGCCTCAACGCGGTCGCGGATGTGGATTCCACTGAGGCGGAGCAGGGGGTCAGCGACCCGCTCAGCCCAAATCTGCCCCCACAGCATCTGCCTCAAAGCCTTCCTAGTCCGACCTTTCAGGCCCATTCCACGCCAGTGGGAGGCAGAGTTCGCCATCACCTGCTCCACTGGCGTACCATCACGTCAGACAGGTGGGTGCTGCAAATCGTCAGAAGGGGCTACTCCCTCCCCTTCGAGGCGACCCCTCCAGCCATGCCACCGCAGTACCACCGCATGTCGGGGGATCACTTGCAGCTTCTGCAGGAGGAAGTTACGGCCCTCTTGGCAAAGGGGGCCATGGAGCGCATTCCTGGCCCAGAAGTAGGTCGGGGTTGTTACACCCACTACTTTCTGGTTCCCAAGAAGGGCCTCAGGAGCATCAATGCCTTCCTCCGGAAGGAGAAGTTCAAGATGCTCACCTTAGCTCAGGTTCTGGCTGCCCTAGACCCTGGAGACTGGATGATAGCATTGGACTTGCAGGACGCGTATTTCCACATACCCGTCCTGCCGGCCCACCGGCGTTAACTGCGGTTCACGGTAGGCCACGAGCACTTTCAGCTTACCGTGCTTCCCTTCGGCCTCACCAGTGCCCCTCGGGTGTTCATGAAAGTGATGGTGGTGGTCGCAGCTCATCTGCGCAGATTAGGGGTTCCAGTCTTCCCCTATCTCGACGACTGGTTGTTGAAGGCGGGCTCGCCCCAGGCAGTTGTCTCTCACCTCCAGACTACGGCCGACCTCCTGCATTTTCTGGGGTTCTCCATCAACGTGCCGAAGTCGCATCTGAGTCCCTCCCAGAAGCTTCTTTTCATTGGAGCGGTTCTGGACTCGGCGCTGTTTCGGGTCTATCCTCCAGAACAGCGAGTTTGGGATATTCAGGCTCTGATCCCGATCTTTCAGCCTTTATCCCGAGTTTCGGTCAGGTTGGTGCTGCGGCTGCTGGGTCTAATGGCCTCCTGCATCCTGCTGGTACATCACGCCAGGTGGCGGATACGAGCTCTGCAGTGGGACCTGAAGTTCCAGTGGGCTCAACATCGGGGCAACCTGTCCGACCACGTCCTGATCTCGGAGGGCACTGCAAGACAGTTGCAGTGGTGGCTCATGGACCGCAATTGGGTCAGTGGCAGATCTCCCTCCCTACCCCAACCGAAGCATGTAGTGGTGACGGATGCGTCCCTCCTGGGATGGGGGCCACATGGGAGAGGCGGAGATCAGAGGCCTCTGGTCTCCGGCGGAGTCCCGGCTTAATATCAACCTATTGGAGCTGCGGGCGATCCGGCATGCACTGAAGGCATTCCTTCCCTCTGTTCGGGGAAGTGTAGTTCAGGTGTTCGCGGACAACACCACCGCCATGTGGTATTGCAACATGCAGGGCGGGGTGGGGTCGTAGACCCTTTGTCAGGAGGCTCTGCGCCTCTGGACATGGCTGGAACATCAGGGCATCACCCTGGTGGTTCAACACCGGGTGGGCTCTCTGAACGCCAGTGCGGACGAACTCAGCCACCAGTGCATGATGGATCACGAATGGCGTCTGAACTCGGACGTGACGCAAGGCCTCTTTCGGCAGTGGGGAGAGCCTTGGTTAGATCTATTCGCCACCAAAGAGAACGTGCAATGTCATCAGTTCTGCGCGTTGGAATTTCCAAGGTGGCACTCGCTCGGAGACTCTTTTCGTTGCGAGTGGAGTTGCGGTCTGTTGTACGCCTTTCCGCCTATACCACTTCTGCCCAGAGTGCTGAAGAAGATCAGGCGCGACCGGGCCCAAGTCATCCTTGTGTCTCCGGATTGGGCACGAAGATACTAGTATCCCAAGCTACTCAGTCTGTCAATCGATCCCCCGATTCGACTGCCTCTTCAGGAGGACCTTCTGTCGCAGCAGCAGGGGACGGTCCTCCACCCGAACCTGTCCAGTCTCCACCTCCATGCACGGAGATTGAGCAGCGACAGTTGATGCCATTTGACTTGCCTCCTGAAGTCTGTGATGTGATGCTGGCAGCCAGGCGTCCCTCCACAAAATCGGTATACGCCTGCAGGTGGAACAAATTTGTGGCATGGTGCTCAGCAAAGGCTGTGGATCCCCTTTCCGCCCCTCTTTCTGAAGTTCTCCTCTTTCTTCTTTCCCTGGCCCAACAGGGCTCAGCTCTGGGCACCCTCAAGGGATAGCTTTCAGCTGATTCGTCCTTCTTAGGGCTTCCTGATCAGCCTTCTCTTTTCAAGTCCCCTGTTGTTGCTAGATTCTTTAAAGGCATTAGTCACATATTTCCTCCTGTCCCTTTCGTAATGCCTCAGTGGGACTTGAACCTGGTGTTAACCTATCTGATGTGCGCACCTTTTGAGCTACTTCATAATTGTCCTCTTCGTCTTCTGACTCTTAAGACTGCTTTCCTGGTTGCCATCACCTCTGCCAGAAGAGTGAGTGATCTCCAGGCTCTTGCTTCTAAACGTCCTTTCCTCTCTGCCCATCCAGACAAGGTTGTTCTCAGGACTCGTCCTTCCTTTCTCCCTAAGGTGGTTACTGCCTTTCACATCGGCCAGTCTGTTACATTGCCCACCTTCTTTCCGCCTCCGCATCCCTCAAAAGAGGAAGAGAGGCTCCACCGTCTGGACCCAAAATGTGCGCTCTCCTTCTATCTGGACCGCACGAAACAGTTCCGGGTGGAAGACCAACTCTTCGTTGGCTACGTGGGCGCTAAGAAGGGACGTGCAGTGCACAAGCGGACCATCTCTCAGTGGGTCGTTTTGTGCATTGAGGCTTGTTATTCCTTGGCTAAGAAGGAACCTCCTGTGGGGCTGAGGGCCCATTCCACTCGGGCCACAGCGGCTACTACTGCCCTGGGATGGGGAGTCCCTCTGCAGGACATTTGTCAGGCAGCAACGTGGGCCTCGCTGCACACGTTTGCTAAGCATTAATGCCTGGACAGCCAAGTCCGGAGAGACGGCTTCTTTGGCCGTTCCGTTCTCCAAGACTTCCTGGTGTGATCTTGGTTTGCAGACCCACCACCGGGGTTGATATTGCTGGGGTATCTATTCTAAGGTAAGGAATCTAACTAACGTGTTTCTTTCAGATGAACAAGTTACTTAGCTTCGATAACGCTATATCTGTAAGAAACATTAGTTAGTTAGATTCCTTACCGCCCCACCCATCCTCCCCGTTCTGCGAACCGATATCTAAGGTTAAGGTCATCCCTTTCAGGGCCCTAGATTCATGGCACCAGTGTCGGTTTCTTGCATGGCTCTGCGTTCCTGGCGCGGAAAGCTATGTACAAGATCTGACATCAGCGCGCGAGGGCGGCGTCTAAGTACTCCGACGTCATCCCGGCGATCACGACGCCGACGACGGATGCGGAGCTGCAGACGACGCCTAGCGACGCGCAAAGGTATTGCTGACGAAAATCTTTCCGGATCCAGCCGGACGCCTGTGGATATTCTAAAGTAAGGAATCTAACTAACTAATGTTTCTTAAAGATATATCGTTATCGAAGGTAAGTAACTTGTTCTTTAAGTGAAATGTTTCAAATTGTCCACTATCATTGAGTTTTGTCACCAGATTGGACCACCAAGCCAAGAGATACACAATTTTGAGATAGCATTTAGTGCTAATCTATATTGATGAACATCAATTGTCAGGCACATGACCATGGAGTTTATAGGCCCTTTTACAATGGCTAGATAGTTCTCTCCGGTAGATGGGCAATAATCTAAAACACCACAGTCATTACCAAAACAACTTTTGGCTGCCTAGCAGGACAACATGACATTACTCCTTTTATTGTCAACTGGTCGACACTTGGAGTGCCATTAATTCAGAGGCCATGAGAATTATTGCCTTACTTTCATCACTTGATTTGACACATGGTCATTTATGAAGGACATGCATTTGCCTTAAATGCCACTGTGTTATGGCCATTTGACTATTTTGAAAGACACTATGAACACTTTCCAGTGGACTTGCATGTGCTTGAATGACCACTACTTCTTGTGGATTTTTGTTTTGAGTACATAAATGTCTGCCCCATCATATTGTATTGTATTTTTGCCATTTTACTTGTAAATCTAAACATTTACTGTGCCTCTCTGAGAACTTGCTCTGTTCTTTAAATGAATGGCACATGGCCAGTTACAAGTATTAAAACGTGTCCCTCACAGTAGCTCTGTGCTTCCTAGCTTTTAGATTATAGGAAAAGCTCTGGAACTCAAAGTCCACATGACTTTTGATTTGTACCACTTTCCTTTGCAGTCACCAAGCTCTTACTGGATTTTATCAAAAGGGATTGTGTTCAGTTAACAGTTATCTTGCAAGGAATTCTATGAATATGCTATTTAATTTACAGCTTCCCTTGAGGATTTAATTCCTTTCCTGTTTTCATAAATCTTAAGAAGTGTCATTGCTCTCCTAAATGATAGGACCCCAAAAGAACAACGCACTACTTGCGTGTTTTGTTATAAAGCGATGTTACTATGCTGTCCATTATGTACTTCTTTATGTAATGAAGTGGTTCTAAACATTTTTCTGTTCTACATTTTTGCAGCCTCCATTAGCTTAGATTCTGAAGATGTGTTTGACTTGAAACTTATTGCAAAGCTGAATGCTTTCAACATCTGTGTGTGTGATCAGAAATGTAACATCGCAGATATAAAAATACAGGGTAAGTACTATAATAAAATTACTAAATGTGGTAGTTTCCTTTTCATTTGTGTATGACTATATATGTCCGAAACCAATTTAATTTTATGGGGAACATTTGAACATTTTGTTACCACATTACAGATGAGTATTTGAGGCTAGGCAGACTCCAGCTCCCAAATAGATGGAGCACTCTCGCAGACTCAAAAACAGAGACATAGAAGTTTGTTAGACAATCTGTAGCCAGTAGATGCACTCCAAGTGCTTGACTGTTGTCACTGTTGCCCATGGTATTAAGCTTTGCCACTTTTTCCAAGTGGGCAAATTCTTATATAACTGGCTCCATTCCTCACTGGATCTTACAGCTTGTGCTCCTCAGCTTTTGCCTTTCTTAGTTCCTAAAAGTGGGCTCATCCTGATCATTTCTCCTTGTTTGTTGCAGAAACAAATTTTACCAGTGCTTCACTGATGAGCCAAATGAATACCACACCATAGAAAAGTCTAGTCACCATTGAATTATAAATGTCACTAGATCCTGAAACTTAATGCCTTGGAAAAACTACTGTTCATCAATGATAGCCTCTCCACCAATTTCTCAAGCAGCCACATTGCTTTGACAGAGGATCACACCCTTATGGCCAAGTTTAAAAGCCGTAAAATCACACTGGTTACACAGGATGCATCAGCTGTCAATTCTTAACACCTGTAGGCCTATGTAAGTAGTCTCCTTCAAAGAAGATCAGGAGGAGGGTGCAGCTCCACTGGTTTTTCGTATCCTCTAGCTTCCGGTACCTGCTACTGCTGGCCCATCCTTTGATTTGACGTGTGCAGTCTGATGTTGGTTGCTTCACGTGGAGACAATACCATCACCGAAACAATCAAGGTCCACCAGCAACCGTTCCCCTTTTTTTGTTTGTGTGAGTCCGAGAGCTGCTGCAGAGCGGAGGAGGTGAGAAAGGGAGTGAAAAACATTTAATGCAGTAAGGTGGCAGTGGAAGGGAAAGGTATGTAGCAACTGGGGCAGCATCCATGCTGCCATGATGTTTCTGGTCTCTGCGGTGCTGGCGGTTTGCTTTTTGGGATTTCAGTGGGCGGTAATCCCCATTGCTGGACATGGCATAAGTGGTGCTAGTTCAAGAGTTCACGGTGCTGGTTGACAATTCCTTGCCCCCATAGCTGATCTGGCTGAAGAGTATTGGGCTTTTGCACAATAAAATGATCAATGGCTGCTTTCTAATGAACTCTTATGTCCTTTTATGGTGGACCTGTTTTGGATCATTTTTCCTTTTTTTTACCAAGTGGCTTTGAGGGATTACTCTGGAGTACCGAAAACAGATTATATGATTATATAAGCATTTTATGACAGTCACTTTTATGAAACCACTGATATCACATTTCATGTTCACTTCCAATTTTGTCCACCATGCCTGTGAGACTTTTTTTTTTTTAAATAGCTAAACATAAGGGCAGCCTCTTTCCAGCAGGTTCGTATTTTACCTCTGCACTTCAGATGGAAGAGGTCATCTCCAGTTGTCCTTTTGTCTACTCCTTTATATCTACCTATGCCTCAGGAGAATGCTACAAAGATTCGAATGGAAGGTCCTGTTGGAGTTTGCCAGCTAGTAGGCCAGGTGGGCCCCTAAAGACCACAGTAAAAGTGGAAAACTCTGCTATATCGCCTCTGAGTTTACAGCAACATAATGATTTAGCTTATTCTGAGAAAAAGACAGCAAAAGGTTGCCATGTGGTTCAGTCTAAGGCAACAATAATTGTCTTACCTGCAGTTACATGGATGTTTTTGCCCTCTCTCATGAGTCAGCCCCAAAAACTCTTAACAATTTTAAAGACTCTTCTACAGAATTGTCTGAAGTAATTTCAGTGTCCAATGTGGCTGACCTAAAAATACTGTGGATAACCAAGGGCAGCAACTTACACACTCACTCAGGTTGGACATTTAAGAGTTAAGAAGGTTGACCCAAAAATGTTGGATCACTTTATGCCAATGTTAGAAGAGATTCTCAGGGAGATTAAATTGATAAAACAGTTCCAGATGCATACAGCTTCTGAGCAAACTGTTCAACTTGAGAAAGAGTTAACAGTGCTCCTTGATAAGCCATAACAAATGGAAAATCATCCTAGATGCTCTATTTGCGAACTAAGGGAGCACCAAAGCATAAGATGGACAGTCTTGTCCCTGGTTTTGAAGCACTAATAAGGACACATGTTTTCCTAAAATATTCATAAGATCTAACTATAGTGTGAGCTCATAGGGTTCCCTTTCAAGCTTCGGTTTATGCTAAATATCCCCGAACCAACTTAGTTAACTTTTATGACTATAGAGTTAAGAGCTGATCATTGCTAAAGCTATGAAAGAGAATGTTCTCTCTGCCCGAATCAATATTCTTAGAATTTTTTCACACATGACTGCAGAAACAGCTTGCAGATTAAAGGAATGTAAGACTTAGACACCACTGTTTCAACCAGTAGGTACTCAGATCTCTATAATTCTGTTGTCCAGATTGAAACTATTATTTAAGGACCAATGTCCGATGTTTTCTAATGGTAAGGATGCTTATACATTTTTTTAAAAGGTTGAATAATTTGAATGTTTAATTTAAGTCATTGATAACAATTGGCAGGTCATGATTCAGTGGTGGCTGGATTACTAGTATACAATACTGTTGTTTCAGTTTGTGGAGGGTGGGGCTCATGATTAATGGGAACAGGGGAACCTGACACCTGTAGGAAAGTAGGATCTGCTTCTTGTGGTTACCCAGTCTATCTGCTTTTTCCTTGAAATATTATGCCATGTACTTTAGTACACTCCAGATATAGTACACATGTACCCAGGGCATGGGTACCCCAGAGGCCTCCCATGGGCTGAAACATGTATTATGCCACCCATGAGAGAAGCTATGCAAAATGGAACTACGGGTCTGCTATTGCAGCCTGTGTAAGATGGTGCTTGGACCTCTTACTTTAGATATAAGTTCACTATATCTATAGGTAACTTATAAGTCACCCCTATAGCTGGCCTTAACAGTCCTGAAGGCAGGGTGCTGAGTTTTATGTGAGAGGGTGCCCCTCTACAGCCTTCGGAGACCATTCTCCCGGGTTGTCTGTGACTCAGCCAGACATATAGGTAGAGGTTCATTATAACCTCGCGGTAAATGCTACCTCAAACCGCTGAAACAAAACATGTCGTGTTTGGTATCGAACACCTTGGAATTATACCTCCACACCAGTAACCGGTGTGGGAGATGTGATTCCACCCTTCTGAAGCGAGCTTCGTAGGGTCACTGGTCTTTCCGGTGCCAGCCTTCTCGACCCGGACAGAACAAAATGGATGCTGCTGACCAGAGACACATTTCTGCCCTCCTACGGCTGAGCCAAGCTTGAGCAGAGGGATGGCAGCACAATAGGCATCCTGTCACAGGGAGGTGTGACCACCTCCCAGACAGGATTTAGTGTATTGGTGCTGGGTGGGGGCACTTCCAAAGTGCCTGAAAGTCTGCACCTGTGGCACATTTGGTGTCTCTGTGCATAGTCCAGCTCAAACCACTTCTGGGAGCCGTTGGCTCCTGCTCTGGCGCGAAACTGGACAAAGGACATGTAAGTAACCTCCCCTCTGTCCTGACCCTCCCCTAGGAGGGTCCCCTGAATCTGTCCAACCCTCTCCCAGGGGTACATAAGGGCTTACCTCGCTGTAAGACTTTAGATTTTATGTGGACAAGATTATGCAACAAGAAACCATTGACCTTCGACCGTCTGGACACTCTGGACTTCGACTGGGCCCAACTTCATCTCCTCTCCGTCCAAAGCTTCGTCTGTGCCCTTGCACGATACAGGCTCCGCGCAGGACCTGCGGAGCACTAAGGACAACTGAAGAATCTCCCTTGGGGTGAATGAGTCACTCCCCTGCATTCGCAGGCACCGTAACGCAATTGACCGGTATGCTGATCCTGAGCTCCTGTGGACTCCAAAGGCTCCAGCAACACAGGAGGTGGGTTCTGAAGTTCCTTGAGGTTGAGCTGCCCTCTCACGGAGTTTGACGCCAGTATCCCTCGTGGGGACCACATAACCCAAACCCCTGTGCACCATGTACCTTTGCAAGTGTATATGCTTGTTGGCGATTCCCGAGCTTGTCCATTGGACCCCGTGTAGTCCTAACCCTGAGCAGTATTTCCACTAAAGAACTCCAGCCTCCTCACACCGAGTGCTCCGTCCCCTTGCAACTCCTGGTCATTAGGCCTGTGGGTCCTCTTGAGGGTCAACTTGATTTTTATTGGGCTTCCCTGGTTGCTCCAGACATGCCCTGACTCTCCAGTGCTTGGTGAGTCCCCTGGACCTTGCTGGTCCACATCATAACCTGCTTGACCTTCCTGCGTGGGTTGCTGTTGCCAAGGCTTGTTGGTGCTCCAGCCGGACACCGACCCCTCAGCACTCGACATCCTTCGTAGGAGAGCTCGCATCCAGCTCCTGGTCATCCTCGATAGCTCCTGGTACTTGTGGCTGCAGAGTCAAGCATCCCTTTTTTGCACCTGAAGCACCCAACATAGGTGGGCATTCGTCTACCGAACTTCTGGTCACCCTGAAGTGACCAAGACTCTGTCCACTCTGCTTTCAGGTTCCTTCCATCACGAATCCACCCTTGGATTCCTATGGACACTTTCTTCCTTCCCGGCAGCAGCTCTTCTTTGAAGTCCTCCATTGAAAACGATGGCGGTGTCCGACACCACTCCAGACATATGCACCTGGCTCCTCTTGCCCTATTAGAAATATCAGACTCATTGAAATTTATCGCAGACAAAGGAAGGACAGCAGTACTGATCCTGCTCGATTTGTCTGCTGCATTTGATACTATCTCCCATGAGATACTTCTGGCTCGAATAAAATCAAGTGGCATTTCAAATACCGTCCTGACCTGGATCCAAGTCCATTCTGACCAACCGCAGGCAAGCGGTCTCATTGGGCACTTTCCTTACCCCTGAATGGTCTACTACAGCTGGAGTACCTCAGGGCTCTTCCCTTAGCCTGCTCCTATTCAATATATATATATGTCCCCTCTCATCTCTCTCATCTCGTCATTTGGGATTGAAGTTACATCCTATGCCGATGACACCCAGTTGATTTTGTCTCTGGACAAAGACTTTACGTCGGCAGAAGCAAACTTCAAGCTCCGCTTTTCAGCAGTTATCCAGTGGATGAAAGATAATCATCTCAGCTGCAATAAGGACAAGACAGAGATTCTTTTGATGGGGAAAGATAACCCCTTTCAAACCAGGGTCTGGTGGCCAGATGACACCATAGTCCCTCCGGCTATGGTTGATGTTGCAAAAAATCTGGGAGTATTATTTGATGCTCCCCTTTCTTTCAAACCTCATGTACTAAAAGTGGCAGTAACCTGTTTTGGTCTAATTAAAACGCTAAAATAATTATTTGATTTAATCCCCCTAATGGCTAGGAAAACAGTGGCAGTGGCATTGATTCTTTCACACTTGGACTACTGTAACAGCCTTCTGGCAGGGATCAATAAATCAACACTGAAGAGACTACAGGTGGTCCAGCACGTGGCAGCTCATCTGGTCCTTAAACTCCCACGCAGGGCCTCCACATCGGCTGCCCTAAAAGCTCTCCATTGGCTCCCTCTACATAAGAGAATTTTATTTAAAATCCTCTTAATTACTTATAGAGCAGCACACAAACAGGGCCCAACCTACCTGGCAGCAAGATTCATATCTTATACCACAACCAGGACCCTTAGCGCATCTTCTTAAAATCCCCTACTACAGATGCAAAACCAGGGGAGGAAAATCAGTCACGGTCTTAGGATCCGAGCGTGGAACCTTCTACCAGTCAAATTGAGATGTCTTGAAACAGAAAATCAGTTCAGGAAGGACTTAGTCTTGGATCTTTGGTATACCAGACGAAATTTGTCATTCTCTTATATAGGGCCCTCCTCCTTCAGCATGCTTGACCTTATCTGGATAGCGACAGGATGCTCCTTTCAGAGCGACAGTATGCACTTTATAAGTTCCCATTCAATTCAATTCTGGGATAGGTAACTCGGGTACTCCAGTATCCACAGGTGGGGTGGCTCTCCAACCTCCTAAGTTCCAAAGGGTTTCCTCGACGTCCACCAAAATTATAATTGCGACTTCCCCATAGAATTGTACAGAGCCCGCGGTCATGTTAGCACACTGCCCCCATCCTCCGTGGGGTCCCTTTGTACTCATCTTGGGTGGTTCCTTGGGGTCCCAGCAATTCTACGTGTTCTAGACACTGTCTCGACTCCAGTCCTGGTTCTTATACCACTATTTTAGTATATGGCTTGGACTCCTCCTGGAGCCCACTGTGTATTGTGCTACTTACAACTGTTTCTTTGATAAAGTTTTGTGTGCTTTGTGTTGTATCCTCGTGTAGAGGATACTAGAGAGTGTTATATAAATAAATACATGTCTTTATAACTACTGTGTGGTTCTCCTTTCATTTAGTTAATACTAAAGGTGATATTCTGGTAAAACAAGCTGCTTTACAATCCTTCAAGATTATGCCTGAAGGCTGCTCTCCACAGCTACCACTAGGATAGCTTTCTAAAGGTTATCTTTGACCACATACATCATAAGGGTCGCAAGGTGCCCACTTTAATTAGTGGACAGCATATACCAGGCCAACTTCTCACAACACCAATTAATGGTGCTAATGGTTAATGGGTTTTAAGAGGTTGCCAAGGGTGGGGTGTTGGGTGGGGCACCTGCCAAACTAAAAGGGGTTAGGGTAATTTGAGGGTCCAGGGTAAAAGGAGGTACAACATGATATAGTATCATTTGACTATTTCTTGCACAGGATTTATAATTATAGAGACTTTATCAGGATATGAACTTTTTCTGCACGTTTTTAGGCACTAGAGCTTTCAGCATCTTAGCGTTTTTGCTGTCCCCCAAGTATCTATGTACTGAGAAAGGTTCATGCACTACTCAATGCACTTTGTGCACATTTCTGCTTTTTGTGCGTATCAATGTATATTGTGTTTACTAGCTTGAAAACTGAAATAAAGTACTTACTGCAGTACAGGGAGGGTTCTCCTCCTGGAGCACAGGGCGGGATAATCCTCACCTCCGAGTCCTTAATAGAATTGAAACTTTCCGCTACATTAGCTAGAACATTTTTCTGATGGATACTTCTGTCTGTGTATTCCTCACCTTTTGAATACCCCCTGCACCAGCATTCCGTGGGAAAATTATTTCCTAGCTCTCCCACGTGGACAGGATGCCACAATCGACAGGCTCCGCTTGCGGCACCATATGACGTAATCGGAGCCACAAAAGGACCTCATCGGCGTGCTGTTCCCTTTTTTCCACACCGTTAACGCTTAACGGTTTTTCCAGGGCTCTCCATTTTCATCGTGGAAAACTTTGTATCTCTTAATTGTTTCAGATGGCTACTTCCAGGAAGACCGGATTCAAACCCTGAAGAGAGTGTGGCAGGCATATGTCAATTACGGACCCGCATGATGACCGCCTTTGGTGCTTATCTTCGGACCACGACGTCAAGGAATGCAGAAGCTGCAGGAAAATGAATCTGAAGGCGATTAAAGAGCGTGAGGCCAAGTTGTTTATGGTCAAAGCCAATAAGGAGAAGAGAAGTAGGAAGAGGGCGAAGTCTTTGTCTTCTCACACTTCGAGGTCGAAGAAGCACAAGGGATCCAAGAGAAGACACACCTCTCGTCATCGTTCCTCGAAAGCCAGGGTTTCGAGGTCGAGATCGAGGTTGCCTACTCCGGCTGAGCGACCTCGGAGAAAGGACTCTATTTCCCCAACTCCTTCTCAGGCGACGCCAGTACCATCTCCGGCTGCGGCGTCGCCGGTTTCAGATGCTTCTTCGCAACATGAAAATTCACCAGCTCCAGCGACGTCACCGGTGCCGGGTGGGTCCTCTCCAGCCCGTGTGACTTCACCTGTGCGGGCACCGTCCCTGTCTCCGCAGGCTCCAGTGCGACCTCAGGTGACTCCCCTTCAGGAAGGTACGGATCCATATCCTCCTTTTCCTGCTCCTGGGGATGACTCTTCACATTTTCTCAGTGCGATGCTTGGCTTGTTTACCAAAGCCACGACTCCATCCAGCGCGCCTTCAGGCTCCGTGGATCCTTTGGCTTTCAACCTGGGTGTGCCTCAGTTCTATCCCCAGGCTCCTTTCATGCCTTATTTGCCGTCGACTCCTTCTTGGCATTTCCCGGCGCCGAGATCCTCCACTACGGCTCCCCGAGCTCCTTCAGCTGCTGAGTTGACTCCACCTCGAATTCGATCGACATAGAGGTTCAAAGTCGAGGCTCCTCCATCGACGCCGTTGGTGTCTTCTCCGGTGCCGCGTGTGGCTCCACCGACGCCATTGCCTAAGCAACGTTCCAGGAGAGAGGCACAGAGATTGCTTGAGGAGGAGGAGTATTTACAAGATCAAGAGGAAGGAGAAATTGTGGACTCTTTGGATGAGTTTGAAGGCCTTCAGGAAGCTAGTAGCCTAGATACTGCCCCTGAGTATAACTTGCCATCTGCAAGTGGATGTGTTGTACAGGACGTTGCACCTTACCATGTGGTTATAAGGAAGGCGGCTGATTTATTGGGCCTTAAACTTCCCTCTGCAGAGATAAAGTCCAACATATTAACAGAAGTTTTAAATACTTCTTCATCAACTTCTGAGCCTTTGCTTCCTTTTACAGATGCCTTAACAGATCCAATTCTGGAGGTGTGGCAGAAGCCTTTGTCTGCTCCGGCTGTATCTCGTTCTATCTCGAGAAGGTGCCTCTGGTGATCCAGCTTTTTTGTCATCACATCCGACACCTGAGAGTTTAGTTGTCCAAGCTTCTTGCTCAAAGCAGTCTTCTAATGATTTTCCTACCATTTTGGGTGATAGGGATTCGAAGAAGATGGAGCAAGCTGTGAAGAAGGTGTTCTCTTCTGCAAGTATGGCTCTAAAGTCAACTAATGCAACTTGCCTTCTTGGAAGATACGTTCATGCATTGATGGACTCTGTTGTACAATTGGCTCCGAAGTTGCCTGAGGAGGATCGTGCCAACTTCTTGGAAGTCCTTTCGGATTCGCAGGCCGCAGCACGTCAAGTGATTCAGTCAGGCATGGACACTACTAACTCTGGGGCTCATGTGATGGGGTCGTCTGTGGCTACAAGGAGACAGGCATGGCTCAGGTCTTCTGGTTTTTCGGCTGATATTCAGTCGACTTTGCTGGATTTGCTTTTTGATGGGTCAAAGCTCTTTGGTTCAAAGGCGGATTCAGCCTTGGAACGTTTCAAAGACAGTAGAGCTACTGCAAGATCTTTAGGCCTCCAGGTGCAGTCTAGAGGTTATGGTTACAAAAGATATCTGGGCTTTGGGAGGTCTGCTTCCTTTCGTGGCCACCAGCAATCTCAGCAGAGCCAACAGCAGAATCCCTTGTACAAATCATACAGATTGAAGAATAAGTGAGGCCTCAGGGGTGCAAATCGACAACAGACCTCCTCCTCTTCCTCTACCTCCTCTCCCGCCACTGTTGGTACATCAGGAAAGCAGTTCTAGATTCCCCATCTTAGAACATGTTGGTCCAGTTGGAGGTCGGGTGTCCCACTTTCTACAATATTGGAGACTGATCACATCAGATCTTTGGGTCTTGAATCTTGTAGAGAATGGGTACGCCCTCCCCTTTTTGGAGTTTTCTCCTCCTTACCCTCCTTGCCAGGGTTGGTGTTCATAAGACCACTTGCTGCTTTTGCAGCAGGAGGTTCTTACATTGCTTCAAAAAGGTGCAATAGAGGTGGCTCCGGGGCAGGAAAGGGGTTAGGGTTGCTATTCCCGGTATTTCCTGATCCCCCAAAAAGGACGGTCGATTAAGGCTGATCTTGGACCTCAGGATATTGAACCTTTACCTCAGACAGGAAAAGTTCAAAATGTTGACCTTGGCTCAGGTTCTCCATGCGCTGCAACAGGAAGACTGGATGGTGTCCATCGATCTGCAGGATGCGTATTTTAATCTTCTCATCCGGAGGTCGCATCGGAAGTATCTCCGGTTCACGGTGGGATCGCAACATTATCAGTTTGCGGTTCTTCCGTTCGGTCTCACTTCCGTGTCTCGAGTCTTTACAAAGATGATGGCGGTGGTAGCGGCTCATCTCAAAGTCAGGGGTTCCTGTTTTCCCCTACCTGGACGACTGGCTGTTGAAAGCGGAGTCTCCAGAGTTGGTTTCGCGCCACTTGCAAGTGACAACTCATCTGTTGTTCAGATTGGGTTTTTCGATAAATGTACCCAAATCTCACCTGTGCCTTCTCAGCGCAGCCTGTTCATAGGGGCAATACTGGACACTTCTGTGTGTCAAGCATTCTCTCCTCCACAGAGGATCCTCGACATTCAGGAAATGATTCCTTTATTTCACGATGGAGCGGTTGTTCCAGTCCTGAAGGTTCTTCGCCTGCTCGGTCTGTTCGCTTCCTGCATTCTGTTGGTCAACCATGCACTCTGGCACATGAGGGCACTCCAGTGTTGCCTCCGCAGGCAGTGGTATCAGCATAACTGGGATCTCAGGGAGAATATCAGAATCTCCAGAGAACCTGTCTCAAGGAAAGCCCTTTCAGCCTCCTCCGCCGGTGGCCACAGTGATCACGGATGCCTCCACTCTAGGGTGGTGTGCTCATCTGGGGGATCTGGAGGTCAAGGGTCCTTGGTCTCCAGAAGAAAGGTTGCTTCACATCAACCTTCTGGAATTGCGGGCGATTCGTTTGACACTGAAGGCTTTTCTCCCTTCCCTTCATGGTCAGTCGGTTCAGGTCCTGACGGACAACACTACCGCGATGTGGTACATCAACAAAGAGGGAGGTGTAGGGTTGTATCGCCTCTGTCGAGAGGCTCTGCGACTCTGGTCCAGGGCTCAGGGCCAACGGATTTGTGTGATTGCAAATCATCTGGCCGCTGTGCTGAATGGTCGTCTCAGTCAGCATTACTCGGCCGATCACGAGTGGCAGCTTCATCCGGAGGTGGTCCATCGCATCTTCCAGATGTGGGGGTCTCCTCAATTGGACCTGTTTGCCACCCTCGAATGCGCACTGCCCGTTCTGCAGTCTCCAGTATCCGATGCAGGGAGCGCTGGTGGACGCGTTTCAATTGGATTGGAGCTCACAGCTCCTTTACGCGTTTCCCCCATAACCTTGATTCCTTGGGTTCTGAGGAAGATTCGCAAAGACCGTGCCCAAGTTGTATTGATAGCCCCGGATTGGCCAAGAAGGGTGTGGTACACAGATCTTCTTCACCATCTCGTCGCACCCTCCGCTCCGTCTCCCTCTCAGGGCAGACCTCCTCTCGCAGTTGCAGGGGCAGGTTCTACACTCCCACCTCCAGAGCTTGCACCTTCATGCCTGGAGATTGAACGGGGCAACCTGAGTTCATTCTCTCTCCCGCCAGAGATAGTGGACGTTATTTGATCATCCAGGTGACACTCCACTAAATCTATTTACTATTCCAGATGGTCCTGGTTTGTTAAGTGGTGCAGAGAGAGAGAGACATTGACCCTTTGAAGGACCGCTTGTCTAATATTTTGGAGTTTTCTCTTTCTTTAGTACATCAAGGTTGTGCTGTAGCCACTGCAAAGGGCTATTTATCGGCTTTCATTGGCCTTTTTTATGTTTGCCGGACCAGCCGTCTTTATTTAAGTCCTCCCACACCTTTCATTATGCCTCAGTGGGATTTGAATCTCGTTCTCACTTTTTTAATGGGTTCTCCGTTTTACCCTCTCCACTCTTGCCCGTTGAGGCTTCTTTCTTTTAAGATGGTTTTCTAGATTGCCATTACCTCGGCTAGGAGGGTAAGTCTGCTTCAAGCTCTTAGTTCGAAACCTCCTTTCCTGACCATTCATGCGGATAAGTTGGTTCTAAGGACCAGGGCTGCTTTCTTTCCCAAGGTGGTTACCCCTTTTGACATGGGACAATCCATTATTTTACCGACCTTTTATCCTCCCCCCTCACCCTTCCAAGGAGGAAGAGAGACTGCTTCGGTTGGACCCTAAGAGGGTTGTCAGCTTTTATTTGGATCGGACTAGAGATCTGAGGCTGGACGATCAGCTCTTCATGGGCTACGTTGGGAAAATGAAAAGCAAGGCAGTGCACAAGAGGACGCTTTCAAGGTGGGTTATCTTGTGCGTCGAGATTTGCTATGCCCTGGCCAAGAAGGAACCGCCTGAAGGTATCAGAGTCCATTCCACCAGAGCTAAGTCTACTTCTTCTGCTTTGGCTAGAGGTGTTCCTGTTCTTGATATCTGTAAGGCAGCAACTTGGGCCTCCCTCCACACCTTTGCAAAGCATTACTGCTTGGACTCTGAGTTTAGGAGGGATGGCAATTTTGCTCGCTCTGTTTTGCAAGATTTTTTGGTCTAGACAGGTGGACACCCTCCTCAGGGAGAGGTACGGCTTTGGGAATCTATTCAAAAGGTGAGGAATCCACAGGCAGAAGTATCCATCAGAAGAACAAGTTACTTACCTTTGGTAACGCTTTTTCTGGTGGATACTATATCTGCCTGTGGATTTCTCACGCTCCCACCCGCCTCCCTGTTACCACCTGTTATAACCAAAAAAAAAAATTGTATTTCATTTATATATCATGTTTATATTTTAATGATGAGAAATGCTTTTCCCTTGCTATTTCTCTTTACTCTTTTTGATTATGCAATGGTGATTTTACATACATGTATATATTTGATATGTAAATATATTTGAAAATGTCGGTCCGCCCGTTTGCCTCGGTGGCACGGAAGAAATGGGTGGAACTGACGTCAGCATGCCAACAAGGTCCTTTTGCGGCTCCGATGACGTCATACAGTGCCACGAGCGGAGCCTGTCCATTGTGACGTCCTCGTCGACGTGGAAGAGCTAGGAAAGAATTTTCCCGCGGAATGTTGGTGTAGGGGGTATTCAAAAGGTGAGGAATCCACAGGCAGATATAGTATCCACCAGAAAAAGTGCTACCGAAGGTAAGTAACTTGTTCTTCATTCTATGTCAGGACTGGAGGCGAGGATTATGCTTGTTTAAAGCTTGCCCACAACCAAATGAGCCATGTTAAGAATTCGTTTGAAATAAAACCTCTTAAAGGTGGAGACGGAAGACCAATCCACCGCATTGAGGATATCCTCTATGCGGGCACCCAAGCCGAAAGCTTTAGAAGCCATGGCTCCTCTCGCGGAGTGTGCCCCGAAGTGACAGGGGCTGATGCCGGCCTCCTGCATCACCCAACGAACCCATCTGGCGATGGTGGGTGAGGAATCCGCTTTAAAGTGTTTCCGGAGCGCAATAAGGAGTTGTCATTCTCCTGGGGGGACGGAATTCTTCCGTCATTTCTTCATTCCCCTTGAGGCATCGAACGCCGCAGAGTTTTGGAGAGTCTGGAACTCTGGATAGGAAATTACCCTTGTGTGGCATTTCGTGCGCCTGAGCAACGTGAAATTCACCCAATCAGGGTTAAACATCCTACCGGTGATATCAAGGGCTCGAACATCTGAGACCCGCCTGCAAGATATCAGACACAGGAGCATAGCCAGTTTCACAGAAAGCTCCTTCCTGTAGAGGGACCTGTTAGGTTGCCAAGAAAGAAACCGGTTTAGAACCTGGTTAACATCCCAAATCGCAGAATAACATGGTTCAGGGGACAATGAGAGCTGAATGCTGCACAGAAGCCTAAAAACCATGGGGTGCTTGCCCAAGGGTGACCCGTTAACTGGCACATGGCCAGATGAAATGGCCGACCTGAAGGTGTTGATAAACCGGTAGGCCAAGTGGTCGGAAGCAAGTTGCGCCAGGATGTTTACGACATGAATCACGTCCGCGACCAAGGGATCGAAACCCCATCGCAAACACCAACGGGACCATCTGTCCCACGTGGAACTATACCTCTTGACAGTAATATCTGCCCAAGCTTTGTAGATTAATGTCTTAGCCTCTCGCGAAAGTCCTGGGGCTTCCCACCCATCTACCCCTAAAACCTGCCATGCCATGAGCCACAGTGAGTTCGTCAACACTAGAGGGTGGGGAGTTCCGCCCGCACTCGTGAGGAAAGTCGGAAACTGGGGGAGTAGGATTGGAAAATCCCCATAAAGTTCCAGAAGAACCGGAAACCAAACTTAAGACTTCCACAGCGTGGTGATCAGGACAAGATCCGCCGCTTGCCTGCAGGATCCTGCCAGAAGTTCGACAGTTTATATGCAACTTCTGTTCGTCAGGTGACCATAACTCTCCCGTAGAGATTCGCCGCACCTGGCACCCCAGCCAAGCCTGCTGGCATCTGATTCGATAACGAGATCTGGAGCTGACCCGCAGATTGCTCGGCCGTTCCACGCCTCCATATGGTCCAGCCACCAGAGAATCTCGGCCCTAGCTGCTGCGGACAAGTGGACCTTGTGAGAATACAGATACCCTTTGCGGAAGAAGTACCACCGAGCCAGCTGACGGAGGGACACCCGTTGTTTGGCAAGAACGAGTCGCAGCTCGTGACGGATCTTGGTGACCATCCTGGCCGGAAGGCTGAGAGTAGAGGTTGTGGAGTCTGTGACGAACCCCAAGAAGGTAACGGCCTGAGCTGGCTGTAACAGAGATTTCTGCTCGTTAATCACAAAGCCGAGGTCCTGGAGCAGGGTCACTGCCATCCGGACATGCTCCATCAGCTGATGGGTGCAAGAAACCATCAGGAGGAGGTTGTCGAGGTACACAATCATCCTGACACCTCGAGCTTGCAGTAATTCTGCCACTGGCTTGAGCACCTTGGTGAGGCACCAGTGGGGCCGGGGAGAGCCCAAAAGGAAGGGTCGTGAACTCATTAATGAGGTGACGTCAGGCAAACTGCAGAAAGCGTAGGTGTGTTGGGAAAACGGGATCACCAAATAGGCGTCCTTGAGGTCTAAACGGACCATCCACTTGAGAGGACGTAGCACGTCACGAAGAAGATGAATCCCCAACATTTTGAACTGGCGGTACACCAGCCATTCGTTGAACTTGCTCAGATTTATGACTGGCCGCTTTCTGCCGTCAGTTTTGTCGACCAAGAAAACATTGCTTAAAAACCCCCTGGGATGAAGGGAAGTAAGGGAGATAGCGTCCTTGTGGAGGAGGGATGCGACTTCCTCGTCCACCAGGACAGCATCTTGTGCATAAAACTGAGTGGGTCGGGGGCGGACCTTTGTACCGGGTTCCCTCTGAACTCTATGTGAAATCCCTGTTTGAAGCACCCAAGCATCGTTTGTGATGGCCAACCGAGCCTGTTAACAGCCTGTCAACCGTCCCCCTATGTTTTGTGGGGTAAAAGGGAGAACACTCACCGGGTCTTGAGGTGGCAGCTCCTCCTCTGTAGCCTTTCCCTTTTCCGCGGCATCCTCTTTGGGGGATAAAAGTTGCCGAACCGGGACTGGAACTGGTACTGTCCGGAGCCTCTCTGATTGGTCTGATGGGGTTGGCGATCGGCCAAGCGGCCCCTGCCGGCCCAGCGAAAAACATGGGGAAAAAAATCTTATTAATTGTGGATTGGGCCTTGTCTAACGACGTGAAGGTATTTACAAATTTGCTGAGCTGCTTCCCGAAGGGCTCACCAAAGAGACCCCCCTGAACAATGGCACCCGCCTCCGAGTCCGCCAGGTCCCTTAGCTTTGGATCGATTTTAATAAGGAGGGACCGTCGACTCTCGGTGTAGAGGACACAATTGACATTGCCCAAAAATATCACAGCCCTCTGTGCCCAGCCTGACAAGTTCTCAGGGGAAATGATGGAACTGGATTCCTTGGCCTCCTCGGCCATGTCGAGGATCTTTGTGATAGGGCCAAGGGCGTCCAGGAGCTTGTCCTGGCAGGCCCTCCAAGATCTGTTGATCCCTTTCTTGGGATCTCTGATAAATTTATGTAGAAAGGTTGACATACGGGGGTCAATTTCCGGGGTAAGGGCTACCTTCCCCTCTAGAGAAGGGCGTGGGTACTCTGCCCGGAGGCAATGGCGGGCCTTTTTTTCAAGAGGACGCCGGATGTGCCCGACTGCGTACGTAGCGACCTTGTCGGCCGGAGTCCACTCTGAGGAACGGGGATGTACGATGTCATTGGGGCCTGGGAGGGGCGTGACTGGAGCCAGGGTCTCAAAGGGCTTGAAGCGGCATCAGGGTCACCTGATGCACGTGGGAGAGCAGGTGCAGGAGGTGGGGGGTTCCCCGCGGGCAGCACCAGTTGGCTATCAATAAAAGCTTGCCTCAAACGCTCAAAAGCGTCCACATCCACCCCAGGTTCACGGGGGCGCTTAGGCCACGGAGAGAAAAGAGTATCTTGGGCTGATGTGGCTAGGGCCTGAGGGGATACAGCAACCTGTTGCGTAAGCCATAAAAAAAGCCTGCGATATCTGGCGGGAGAGCCTGTCCTCCAAAGGAGTGATGGCCTGATCCACCACCCGGTAGACAGAAGTATCCACCGCCTCATAAAAGGCTTTCCCCCAAGGCATGTCAGCGAGAGGGTCTTCCTCCTCCTGATAGTCATCATAATACTCCATCGTATTGGCTAACTCAATAAAGGTGGAGACCACCAGGCCATGAGTGAAGGCCTAAGACTGAACTGGGTTTCAGTCGAAAGTATGGGCGGTGTAAAACCACAATTTCGCGGGGTTCTATTTCCAGGGGACAAAACTACCAGCAGGATAAAGAATATATATGGAAAGAAGCAATCCATTCTGGTCTGGGTCGTATCCCCTGTGAGGCCTACCGGCTAGTACAAGACCTCAATGAGGCATTCAAATGCAGAATACAGACTTGTGTTCCCGCATAGAAAAAAATCGGGCAGGGAACCGAGTGTAACACACAAAAGACGGTCAGCGTGAGAAAGTAGATCCGCTGCCACCTACAGACCCGTACCGGGCGTACCCCTCAGACCAGCGGCTCCGATTCAAAGGGTGCGTGACGCCTGAACTCCTGAAGGAGAACCAGCTATGCGACGCTCCCTGCACAGCCTCCTGCGCCTCCTGGCGGCGGGAGGTCCACAGGGCACAGGCCAGCAGTGCGCTGCGTAGGAACAGGGAACCCGTTCCCACGGCGTCGAAAGCACAAGCAATTCCAGAAGCGCAGCCCACGCGCAATTTACAACAGAAGATATAATAAACGTCTAAATAAGGCGCAGCGCGCACGAAAGTCAAAGTGATTACCACAACAATATACAGCACACTCGCGCCTACTTTACATAGCACAATACACAGTGGGCTCCAGGGGGAGACCAAACCATATACTAAGAAAGCAGTATAACAACCACGGTTTGAATAGACACAGTGCCTAGAGCACGTAGAATCACTGGGACCCCAAGGAACCACCCAAAGTAGTGACACAGGGGACCCACGGAGGACGGGTGCAGTGTAAGAACACAGCCGCGAGCTCCGTACAATTCTATGAGAAAGTCGCGGTTGGAATTTTAAAGATTAAGGACACTTAGGAGAGGACTTCAAGCAAACCCTTTGGAACATAGAAGGTTCTAAGGCCAGCACCCTTGAGAGTACCGAGGTACCCGTGTTACCTATCCCAGGAGAGCTGGGCGCATAGGGGTCAAGTGGTGTCGGAAACGCTTGTTGATTTCAATGGCGTGTTGCGAAGAAGTGCTGCTGCCGGGAAGATGAGAAGTGTCCGGTGTGATCCAAGCCTGGATCAGAGCTGAGAAGACCCTGAAAGCAGAAGGGACAGAGTCTGGGTCACTTCACAGTAACCAGGGGCACGATAGACGAATCCCCACCAATGTCGGGTGCTTCAGGTGAGAAGAGGTGAAGCTTGACTGCAGCCACAGGGAACAGGAGACGTTGTTGACGACCAAAGTCCGCAGGTGAGCTGTCCCACGACGGATGTCGAGTACTGAGTGGGGGGGGAGGGTGGGGGGGGATCAGTGTCCGGATTGAACACCAACAAGCCTTGGCAACTGCAACCCACGAGGTCAGAGAAAAGATACTTCGGTGAGGACCAGCAAGGTCCTGGGGACTCCTCAAGCGATGGAGAGTCAGGACACGTCTGAGGTAACCAGGAAAGCCCACTGAAAGTTAAAGTTCCCTTCTCAGGGACCCACAGGTTGATGGACGAGGGATTGTGAAGGGACCTCGAGCTGAATCTCAAAATACCGTGGAGTGTAGGCCAGAAATCTTCAGTGGAAATACTGCTCGGGGTCTGGACTACAAGTAGCCCAAAGCACAGCCTCGGGGATCGCCAAAAAGCATATGCTGCTACAAATGTACACGGTGCCCAGGGGTTCGGGTTGCAGGTCTCAGAATTGCTGAGAGCACGGATCAACCCCAGAGACCACATGAACCCACCTCCTGTGGTGCAGAAATCTTCAGAGTCCTTCAGGAGCTGCATAGATGCAAACCTGTCAGATGCGTTTAAGTTGCCTGCCTTGCAGGGGAGTAACTCCTTTACTCCAAGGGAGATTCTTCAGTCATCCAGCGTAGTGTAGATAGTCAAAATACTTGGTTTCTGTAGTAAAGTTTCATCCAGGTAAATCTAAAGTTCTGAAGCCAGGGATTCCTACTTTATACCCAAGAAAGGGGTGGGAC
The DNA here is from genome assembly GCF_964204655.1 of Triturus cristatus. Lineage (NCBI taxonomy): Eukaryota > Metazoa > Chordata > Amphibia > Caudata > Salamandridae > Triturus > Triturus cristatus. The sequence continues at coordinate 560,566,442 of NC_140584.1, forward strand.
AAACTCTTGGGACCCACCTATGGGAGGGTCGGGACAGAGGGGTGGCCACGCCCATGTCCTTTGTCCAGTTTTGCGCCAGAGCAGGAGCAAATGGCTCCTGCAACCGGATTGAGCTGGACTATGCACAGGGACACCAAATGTGCCCCCAGTGCCGACATCAAAGCACTCTGAGTGCACCCACCCAGCCCCAATACACTAAAGTCTGTCTGGGAGGTGGCAGCATCCATTTTGTGATGCCAAGTTCTGTTAAGCTGGTACCGGGTGTACTGGTGTTGTCATATTTCTCCCTCTAGGAGGGTGGAATCATATTTCCCACACCAGTTACTGGTGTGGAGGTATGATTCTAAGGTGTTTAACACCAAACACAACAGGTTTCCATGCAGCCGTTTCAAAGTTAGCTTTTACCGCTAGCTTATAATGCACTTAAGTATATATGGTTGGCTGCATCACAGACAACCCCGGAATATAGGTTCTGAAGGCTGCAGAGGGGCTCTGCTCATGCAGGTGCACCCTCTCACATAAAACCCAGCACCCTGCCTTCAGGATTGCTAAGGCCTGCCATAGGGGTGACTGATAGGTTTATATGTGCAGTGATACAATTGCATTGTGGGTGATAAGAGGTGGTAAATTTGTAATTTACTCCACACCCCTTCCACATAGCAGTCAAGTAACTAGACATGAAGTTTGCACCTCTGCCTGATACTACCTCCTTAGGAAAACCCACCCTGGAAAAGATTCCCAGGAGGGCCCTTGCCACCACAGGAGCTGTGGTAGTTCGAAGGGGAATTGCCTCTGGATACCTAGTGGCATGGTCCACCACCACCAGTATAAATCTGTGCCCAGATGCAGTTTGAGGATCCATGGGACCAACTATATCAATCCCAACCCTCTCAAAGGGAACCCCCACCACAGGCAGTGGTATCAGAGGGGCCTTTGTAGTACCACCTGCCTATCCACTGGCTTGACAGGTGACACAGGAGCGACAAAACTCCTTGGTGTTTTCAGACATATGAGGCCAATGAAAGTGAGGGACAATTCTGTCCCAAGTCTTGTTTTGGCCTAGGTGACCTGCTACAGGGATGTCCTGTGCTAGTGTCACTAGGAAGCCCCTGAACCTCAGAGGTATAACCAACCTCCTGGAATCACCAGGCTTGGGGTCCCTACACTCTGAGTAAAGGAGTCCATCATCCCAGTAGATCCTATGGGTCCCACTAGCACTCCCAGCTGCCTCATCAGCAGCTTGCTTTCTGAGGGGTTCAAGAGAAGGGCAGCTCAGCTGCTCCTGGCTCAGATCTGCCCTGGAAGGGCCCCCTGTCCTCAAGAGCTCAACCTGATCGGGCTCAAGCTCCTCTGAGACAGTTCCTTCTTCAGGACTAAGATCATCTCCCTCAAGAGACTGATCTGTACTCTGAGTCGGGGGGAAGATACTGCCTTACCCCTACTGCTCCTTTTCTTGGAAGGCTCCTGGTCCATTTTTCCAGTGACAGGAAACCTATTGTCCAGCCTTCCCCTGCCAGAGTTTCGTCCAGCAGCAGGAGGGAAGACTCATGTCTGTGGCTGGCAGCATCCATTTTGTGATGCCAGGTTCTGCTAAGCTGGTACCGAGTGTACCGGTGTTGTCATATTTCTCCCTCTAGGAGGGTGGAATCATACCTACCACACCACTGTGGTAGGTATGATTCCACCCTCCTAGAGGGAGAAATATGACAACACCGGTACACTCGGTACCAGCTTAGCAGAACCTGGCATCACAAAATGGATGCTGCCAGCCACAGACATGAGTCTTCCCTCCTGCTGCTGGACGAAACTCTGGCAGGGGAAGGCTGGACAATAGGTTTCCTGTCACTGGAAAAATGGACCAGGAGCCTTCCAAGGTGTTTGACACCAAACATGACATGTTTCCATTCAGCCATTTTAAAGTTAGCATTTATGGCAAGTTTATAATGCTCTTAAGTATATATGGTTGGCTGCATCACAAACCACCCCGGAATATAGGTTCCGAAGGCTGCAGAGGGGCTCTGCTCATGCAGGTGCACCCTCTCACATAAAACCCAGCACCCTGCCTTCAGGATTGATAAGGCCTGCCAGAGGGGTGACTGTTTTATATGTGCAGTGATATGGAGTAGATATAGTGAACCTATATCTAAATAAGGGGTGCATGCACCACCTTACACAGGCTGCTGTAGCAGACCTGTTGTGTCATTGTGAATGGTCTCCCAGGGGTGGCATAATACATGCTGCCGCCCCTGAGAGGCCCATGGGGTACCTATGCCCTAGGTAGATCGTATACCATATACTAGGGGCTTATAATGGTACCCCAGAATCCAATCTGGAGTGTACCTTAAGTACATTCAATCAATTTAGAGGAGAAAGCAGCTAGGCTGGGGTCCTAGATAGCAGGATCCCAGCCAGTCTAAGTCGAAAACAGTGAAACATCAGCAAAAAGTGGGAGTAACTATAAGAAGCAGATCCTACTCTCCTACAAGTAATTGCTAGTTTACCTTGTGGTAAAATGAATGACCCAGATGATTAACTTTCAGAGTTCTTTAAGGCCTTTTCACGTGCGTTGAATATACATCTTTTAAGACTCGCTAATTTATTTTGGCTGGAGGTGCAATCCCCCCTTCTTTTAATACAGGGGCTGTGGTTCTTAAAAAAGGATAAAAACCCAGAGGATCCAAATTCACACCATCCTATTTCTGTTTTAAACTCCAATTCTAAAATCTTTATGAAGTTATTAGCACATAGGTTTAACAAGATAACATTTAAATTAATCCATCAAGATCATTATGGTTTTATCTTTAGCCATCAATTATTTACAAATACAAATGATTTAAGTGAGACCCTGGATATTTTATACCATAAAGCATATTCCTGCTATGGGTTTTGTATTTGATACCGAGAAGGCTTTTGACCTCGTAGATTAGGAGACTCTTTTTTGCATTCTAGTTTTTTTTTTTTTTTTCTTCCAGGTCCTCAGAGGTCATACACAATTTGTATAATTGGACAGAAGCTATATCAATTTTAAATTTGTTGGATGAAGGTACTTTTAAAATTCAGCACTAGGAAGTATTGCCGTCTTTCCCCAGCTTTATTAGCCCTATTTATAAAGCCATTTGCTGTAGCTATTCAAAGCATTTGTTTTTAAGATTTTTTTTTATTTTTACTTTTTCAGGTCTTAGGAGAAAATAAACAAATCTAACATTGACATTTTTTATGTAATTGCCTCCCAGAAAATGTATTACCTGAGTTTCAAAGATGTTTTCATGATCGGCCGAAACACTATTTAAGGGTTAAGCACTCCGCAGTGGCGGCTGGTCAATTTATAAAGCAGTGGGGTTATCAATCAAATGAAAGGTCATAAAACAGTAAGGACACATACAAATAAACACACGTACTGGTGCACGCTTGCAGACAGGCTGATACACAATATAAACACATTCTCACTCATACACACAACGTGGAAAATTACCTGGGGTAGTCCTCAGTGCAGTGTCCTCTGCACATCAATTCCCGACTTCCACTCGGATAGGATGGAAGGCTGTTCTTTTTCGTTTATCACGGCTTCTGGTAGGGCATAAAGGCAAATGACGTACAGGCCCCAATTCACCATTATCTGACATGCTGCACTGCCTGACGCTAGTGCAGCATGTCAGATATGTATTGCATCTGTGAAAGGACAGGCTGTAACAGCCCATGCCTGACACATGCGCAATGCAGCCCTGACAGCCCTCTTCTGGTGCAGAGTGATATTGCAGCTTTTACATGTAGGAAAATGATCGGTAAGATCGTTTACTTACATATAAAAGCTGTAAATATTTTGTGAAATAAAATGCCAGTGTGACGTGATAGCTGGGGGATCGCCGCCCTTTTGGCCCCTAGGGAGAATCCGCCAGGGATCTTATGATCTGAACTATAAGCCTCCTCTAATGCAAGTGAAAACACTATTAGTAAAATGGAAGCCTCAGCCACTTACTGTTCTTGGCAGAGTAGCTTTAATTTAGATATTATTCTTCCGTTATATAATTTCAATTTTTTACCTGCACATTGTGTTTTATATTTGGTTTTCTAGTGAAAAACAATCATATTTCTACAATTGTTATGGTGAGTTCAAGCCATAGTTTGTCTCGAAGTACTTTATATAGACCTATATCAGAAGGAGAATTAGTGCTTGCCAATATGAAAACTTACAGCCATGCATATTTTGCACAGCATTCATTTAGCTTCAGAATAGTGCACTTCTCTAATGTACATTTTGATATGGGAGTAATGAATATGAATCTAAAAGAAAATATCAAGGATATTCTTAGGCTCATAAAATCTTCAATGAAAGACATTACAATGGCTCCTTAAAAGGAAAGCCCAGTTTCGTGAAGCGTACTCCGCGTAAAGCTTGGATGCAGGCAGTTGCGCCATCCACAGTCAGGTAATATTATGAAGCGTGCCCGCAACGTGTCTCCTTGCTGTACCCGACAAAGGCCTAAAGAAGATTGCTGTGGACACCTGTCTGTAATTGCACACTCATCCTTGAACTTAATGCATAGGTTTACAGATGAAGAAGAGTTAAATATACATGGGGTGAACACGGTACCACTCAGAATATTGGTCTTTTACATACAGCATTTCAGACCGATTCTGTCAGGAAGATGTATTAACACCAAAAATACGTTTCTTAATTAATTCTGTCAGTAACATGTATTAACACCAAAAAAGATTTCGAAATTCAATGTTTTAATAAGGGGTCAAAAAATCCCTCAAATTGGTTATGTAGTGACATAGAAATTACACCACTTAGCCAAAACAAAACTATATTTAAGAAATTGTCTTCGAATCGTTAAATATAGTTTTTATTTGGCTAAGTGGTGTGTTGTTGTAAGTCACTATAGTTTTGTTTTTGCTAAGTGGTGTGTTGCTGTAAGTCACTATAGTTTTGTTTTGGCTAAGTTATCTGATAGAGACTACTAGCCGCAGATTCCTTAACGTAGAATTATCCCCAGACGCGGGACTGGACCCGGAAAACTTTCTTGCCCAGCATCTCTGCGCGCCGGGGGGTGGTGCCTCGTGACTCCGCCCCGACGTCCTCCGCGGGCGTGACGTCAGCGAGGTCACATAAGCCCCACCCCGGCACGCTGACTTCAGTTTTCTTCTTTTCCGCGTGCAATGCGGATCCGGATTGTGTTCCTGGCCTGTTTCAGGCCTTCTTTTTCCGCTTTGAGCGTTTTCTTCTTTTTACGTCTCTTTTTCTTTTCTGTCGGTTCCTCCACTTCTTCATGGGTCAGTGTGTGTCCTGGCCCACACTGGCCTCTGCCTTCGGCTGGTGTCTGTCTTGTCCGGGGTGCGCTGTTCCGTGGTGTTGCCTGTTACTGGTGGCGCATGCCCGTGCAGGCCTGCTTGTTCTCCTTCTCCGTTGGGATCTTGATGTGTTAACTTGCGCCCCTGCCTCTGGTTCCGCTGGGGCTTCGTGCAATGGTGCTTTTCTTCTTCCACCTGTGCTGTTGGCAGTGGCGCCGTTCCGGCCTTGCCCGCTGCTTGCGGCCGAGGTGTATTCAGCTCTTTTCTATCTCTATGCCTGTGTTTCTTATGGTGGGCCATGCCTTTGGTTCTACCTCTTCTCACTGGGTTCGAGTTGGCCCTTGCATTCCTTGAGGCCTTTGGGGCGCTGTCTTCCCCTGCGGGGTGTTTGGCGCTCTCTTTCTCTTGGTTGGGCTTGGATATCCTGGTCCTTTCCTTCTTGTTCTTGTGCCATGTCCCCTGCTGGGGCCCTAGTTTCACCTGGTGGGGAGGCTCTCTCGCAGGCCCTCCTCCTGTCTGGGTATGGCTAGGGTATCTATTCTACGTGAAGGAATCTGCAGCTAGTAGTCTCTATCAGATGTACAAGTTACTTACCTTTGGTAACGATGTATCTGGTAGAGACGATTCTATTCGCAGATTCCTTCACGACCCACCCTTCCTCCCCGTTCTGCGAGGACCCTCAGCTTGGTTTTCTGCACTAGCCTCCCTCTGGGTGGCTTATCTTCTGTGGGGGTCCTTTTCATTTTCTGCCTGTCTGACTTCCCTCCAGCTGGGTTCTTTCCAGTGTAGGGGCCTGTTTTTGCTCTTGTCCCTTTGTTGTTACAATTTCTGATCCCCTTGCAGTCTTCTACGCTGGGGGTTCTTTTGCCTGTCCTTGACCTCCTGCTCCTTTCAGAGGCTGTGGCCCTCCTTGACTGTGTAGTCTGGGGTGGATTGCTTTGCCCTTCTGTTCCGGGCTTGTGGCCCTTTGCTGTGTGATCTATGGTTGCAGTCTCTCTCTCTTTCTCTTACAGCGCTTTCCACTGCTTGTGCCTCCAGCCCGGCTCTCGCCTTGGCTGGCATGGTGGTTCCGCGGAGGGGTGCTTTCCGCTCTCCCTACTGTGACTTTACTGATGTGGTTTTCTGGTACTTTTGTGCTGCCTGGTGCTATCACCTGGCTTGCACAGTTGTTCCTCAGAGGTGATCTGCTCTTTTCCTGCTTTGGCTTTCCTGTTGTTGCCTCCTAGTGCCTCGGTGTCGCCTGGTGCTGTTCCTCACCTTTTGTCTGTCTCCCTCTCTCTCTCTTTGTTTCTCTGTTTTTTCGCACACTGTTCCCATGCTCGCCTCGGTTTTGTTGAGATGGCTCCGCGGGGTGGCGCGGAAAAGTTCTCCGAAGCAAACTGACAGCGCGCCGGGGTGGGGCTTATGTGACCTCGCTGAAGTCACGCCCGCGGAGGACGTTGGGTCGGAGTCGCGAGGCACCACCCCCTGCCGCGCAGAGATGCTGGGCAAGAAAGTTTTCCGGGTCCAGTCTCACACCTGGGGATAATTCTACGTTAAGGAATCTGCAGCTAGAATCGTCTCTACCAGATACATAGTTACCGAAGGTAACTTGTACATATAGAAGGATGTTCCACAAGGTGAGATCAGGTCTCATCAAAAGACAAATGTGCAACTTATATTACATCAATAAGACCCTGTGAACAGTTATATACAAAGTTTGTCAATGGTGCAAGTTGTCAACTCTTTATTTAGACACGTAACAAGCAATTTGCATCACGTTCATAACTTAATTCGTTGTCCACTTTCGACCCATGTCTGCTTTGGAACCAGGTCTTCCTAAGGACAACAAGGAAGGGATGCACCCTTGAAAATCACTTTTGGTGAGCTGAGGTATAACTGAAGGGCCTTCATCTTGGTGGGCACTCAGAATTGGAAGCATCCACTATAATAAGAAGACAAAATCTGCCTTCCTGCGCGTTACACGAGTTGCCCGATAATTGAAGCTTCGCGGCCGGTCGCTGCTCCCTGCTGGGAATGCTGAGGGCTGCTGCTGACAGATGGGGCAAACTTACGTTTGTTCTTGCCAGCGCTCGGCGAGTAGGAGTTAATCCTTCTCACAGTTGAGGGAGCTCTGTCTGACACGTTGGCAGGATATTGGAGATGACGACTTTCAAGCTCCTATTTTAATTGTAATTAGCATCATATAGTTGAGTGTTTTTAAAGGGTGCCATTACTTGAATAATTCCTTGTCCCAGTACAGGCAAGAGGACTGCGGAGTTCTTAAGCTAGTTAAACGCAGCAAAATTAATTTATGCGTGTGGCTCTTCTGTTAAAACTGAGTGAATCTTGTGCTTATGACATTTCGAACCCCAGCACTGGGGATAAACCTGCTTTCATTATGACATTGAGAATTTATATTTTATTTTGCCACGAGTCCACAAACGCATATTGGACCACTGTGTTTTTGAAGCCAGAGTTTAGCAACTTTAATATTTAGAATGTGAAAGTACATTTCTGCACATTCTGTAGCATAGGAGAGCACACATTGTTTTTCGAATAACTTCCTTTTTCCAAGGTTCCATAAGAAGCCATAGGCATTCATGCTTTAAAAGTAGAATTTTCTTTATAGGCTTTAATATTTTATTTGAATGATAGTGCTCTGATGGGGGTAATTCTGGTCAGGCTGTGTACTATTCAGAATATGTGAAATTAACTGGGCTGCTCACGGATGCAGATGTTGACCACCCCAAGTAGTCCATTGATCACCTACAATGCAGCACAACAAACTCAATTGTCCATTCAGCATGCTTTGTTATACGATTTCACATTAATCAATTTAGAGCTACACATGACTGTTTCAATTGGGGGCTTTCATAGCAGTGGTTATCACATTGACCCAGCACGCAAAAAGTTCCCAGGTCTCCAGACATAGTTAAGTGCATGTTAGTCTGTAATTTGTTGCTCTTTCCAGGTTGCCATAAGAAGCCACATGGCTTCATGATTTAAAACCATAAGTTTCTTTCTGCAATTGTCACAATTTACTTGCTTCAGTATTTAATTCACAACCAAGTGATCTGATGGGGGGGTATTTTACGAAGTCATGTCTCCAAAATATGTCAAATGAACTGGGCTGCTTTCAGATGCAGGCTTTGGACCCGCCCGCCCCACACCCATTGATCAAGCAGTCTGCTGAGTAATCAAATTAAATTGTCCTCGCAACGTGCTTGGGTAAACCATTTTAAAGTAATTTTATTTGCAACTTCAGCGTGGTGCTCTCATTGAAAGTTTCTGTGGGTGAGTGGTTGTTAAAGTCGTTTACTACTCTCCATACAAAACGTTCCCGGTTCAGGACCAAGCGGAAGGACATTTTGTGAGCAGCTTAGCATACCTCCAAGGTGCCAGTTATTGGTACTGCGGCAGCCAACATTTCGGTGTTTTTGTTATTTTCAGGTGTGATTGTTTTTTCTAGTCATTATGGTGCATAAAGCCATTCAAATGTTGTTGCATATTGCCTCTGTCTATGGTTCCCCAGCTGTCCTTGCCCCTCCGACATGTAAAGGTGTGTGCATGTCATTCGTGGTGCTTATCAAGGTTTTCATGATTCCCAATATGGCCCACAGATTAAAGGTGATTGTTGTATCTTTTACTGTGTGAGTTCATTTGGGTTGTAAAAGGCCCACATCACGGCATATTGCATTCATACATATTTTGTTCTTTTCGGTGTATGACAACTCAAAACAATTTCACAGTACAGCGACTGTGGTTAGTCCTTTGTATGTGAGCTGACCGGTCCAGTAGCCTCCAGAATGGCTTAGCTTGACATTCCTCTTTAGCTGTTGTCGGATTTCGAGTGCTCCTGTATTTTAAACAGACATGTGGGATCCATCACCAGTCACTTAGCGCATTAGGCCCCCCTCCTCCTTTTCCATCACAGGTGGTAGATGTGATCCCTTACACTGCCATAAGGGATTATTGTTAGGGGCCATTTGCAAGGCCTCTCTGGACAGTCAGTCCCATCCTGGGTTTACTGGGTCCCTTCCTTGCTTCAAAGTTCGTGTCATACACATTGTTTACGTTTTTTAAATGCTCAAAGTTTCCTAGTTGTACCCAGGACTTAGTTTCTTGTTTTAATATCTTTTTGAACTTTGCCTAAAAGGGGGTTGTCTTTAAAGTGATCCTCTCCACGGTCTATACGCGTCCGCAAATGATCAAGGCAAGTTTGGGGGACTTTCAACATTTGGAATAGACTTACCATCGACGACAATGTACTAGGCCATTGATTTTAACCTCCACCTTTTTTTATTGATGCACATATGGGTCACCTCAGACTCGGGGGCCATCAATGATGCAGCATATGTTCCATTTCAATTGGACAGTCACCCTAGTCATTTTATAAGACATTAGTAACTTCAGGCAGCATATTTCACAGTGCCACTCTTTGGCTAAACTCTTGAACAGTAGTTGCCACCAACTATTTCTTAGTGGTCATTAGAAGTTCTGCGCCCTATTACCTCGGTGTACCTGCCAACCTATTCTATAATACAAGTTCAACATATCAGCAGGGGATTCATTGGAGTAGGAGACATTCTAGGGGACCAAATTTCACAGTTTCTTGCAATTAAAAAAATAATATCAAGCATATTTCATAGTGTTTGGGTAACAACCTTGGCACCTCGGCCCCAGTATTTTGCAGTTCCACTGTCAGCTTGAATTCATGTGAAGTAGGCAAATTCCTTACAATACTCCTGGATTTTCAACCCTCCTATTAGTTCTTACAGTCTCCTTTCATCCGTGATCTGCCTGTTCTCACAGGTTGTTTGGCACCCGGTAGATGTTTTAGTACAGGACAGGCGTATTAGGGATAGTGTGATACATTCACAAGGGTACCAGCTAGTCACAACCCCACTCAGCCTTGGCATGGAGGGCCATATTGGGGTTATCAAGGTTCTTGGCATGCTAGCGTGTCAGAGAACATACATAAGCTCCTGTAGTGTGGCTGGCCCACCATGCTGTTATCTAGCAGCTGCACATAGGCAACTCTTGCATTCAGTTTTATCATTGTGGATCTACAGCCCAAATTAAAGATACTGTCATTAGTTTATGAACATATGTATTTATTTAAATGAGACCATATGCAAATTAACAGCCGAAGGGCACTTACTTTTCTTTACTCCATGTGGTAGGTATACAAAGCACAGAACTACAAAGGCAGTGGCATGAGCTTAAAACTCTCCGGTATTCCAGCTCTACAAACATAGACAGGTTAAGTCCAAAACAGTTGTGGCCTTCATCGGTATTAGGACACTCTAGATTAGAGCAGACCATTTAGAAAGTCACAATAGCTGAGAAATCAACTGATGGCGAAAGGCGATACCAAGCACAAAAGCTGTCAAAGTTTACGTGCCCAGACACTATTGATGCACACTGCTTTTAGAGGCACTGAGCACACTTTGTCATTGATTGAAAAACATATTACATGTCCATGCCAGATTCCACCTTCAGATGTAGTCATCCAAACAGACTCTATAGCAGTTTCAAGCCAGGTTTCGTCTGAGACTGTACTTTCGGAATACTTTGTACTTTTGTAAAGGAATTCAAGGTAGTGCCCCACACAAGTAAAACGTTGACACCATAGTCCACAGCTCCAATAGATGATTACACACATCATATTTTGGGAGCTGCTAGAGCACAGAAGTCCAAAGCGGCTAGATACAATCTGGACAATCCACCCACACTAAGCTGATTGTTTAGAACAGTGATTCTTAACTTGTTTAGAACAGTGATTCTTAACTTGTTTAGAACAGTGATTCTTAACTTGTTTAGAACAGTGATTCTTAACTTGTTTAGAACAGTGATTCTTAACTTGTTGACTTATTAGGACCGCCACTTAATCAGTACTGGTACCGGGGGACGCCCACTGAGTTACAAATGGAAGCCAGGGACCCCGGCCTAATCATTTTCAGTTAATTGAAATGCAAAGCAGCACACAACAGGTTCAGTCACCAAACAAATACACAAATTATGAAATATTTAATTTACAAGCAAATGTGACTGCAAACAAACATGTACATTTTAATAGGATGTTTGAAGTTTTTCTAAGTTCAGTTGAGACCATACTATGTTCTGTTTGATTGGCTTTTTAACCTTAAATTTTAAATTCCTTCACATTTACAGAACGTTTGGACATTTTCAATTGTACATGTATCACCTTTATTCATAAAAACTTTAGTAATCTGTTCATATTATTTAATTCTCTTAGCAGTTGCAGACCCCTAAGAGGTCCCTGGATCACAGGTTAAGGACAATTGTCTTAGAAGCATTGGTGGCCATAGGAATTAGGGAGTTAGCCACACAATCATAGTTCAGCCCCCTGTAGCAGCACAGCCTAGAGATGTAAACCTTTGGTTTGCTGAAGTGCTGATGTCCAACCACCCTTTTTAGGCTATGGGATGATCTGTACTATTGCCCAGCCTGTTCTTGTCAGGGCACCAAGTAGAACAGCCAAGCTATCTCAGAACATTGCTAACCATAATACAGACTGACATTTCTGCGGCCATAATATAACCATCTGAGTCACACTTACGGTTTTCACACTAAGGGACCGATTACGATACGGCCCGTAAAGGCTCTGACGTTCTGTCGGAGCTTTTAGGGCCGCATCGTAATGGGTTTGTCGGTTTCTGTTCCGACTGCATCATTTTGATGCAGGCGCTCAGAAAGGAAACCGGCCAGTCATTCCGGCTAGCTTTGACAGGCTAGGAGAGCCTGACTGCCAGCCGGAATGCGGCCTGTAATCTCATGAGCGGCTCTTTCTGCCCTAGAGATTACCATGTACGTGTTCTGACATGGGTTCCATGCTGGGCTGTCAGACATAGAAACCATGTCTGAAAGTATGTTAGGGGCCCCAGAAGGGCTGAGGGGGCACCTATGGTGCCTCCCTGTTGATCCCTGCACCTTGTGGCAGGCACCTTGAGGTGCCCGCCACGGGGTGCAGGGATGAACTGCACCTCCCATTTCACCATGGGAGCATGCATTACGGCAGGTTTATGGCCATAATGCATGCTCCCATAGTGAAATATATGAATGTGACCGAACAGTGTTCGGTCGCATCCGTATGGGGCGGTCGGGACCACCTACCGGGTGTCAGTCGGTCCCATGACCGAGTCGGTGTTGGGTGAAGGTGATTCCGCCCGACATCGTAATGAGCCCCAAAGTGTAGCAACAATTTAACCATGAAATCTCAGAACATTGCTGCTGACAGTAGGCTAACGCTTCTGGGTAGAGCACATAATCATCTGGCTACCCTTATGGTTTCCGCTTTAGGGCACTAGGAATTTAAGTGCTCAGTGCCATTAATTTAGCCTTCATACTTGCTGGAGTAGTTAGGGTAGCAAGGACAAAGTCATTCTTGACAAAACCAGTTTAGACAACTAGGTGTTTTAAAGAAGTTCAACCAAAATGGCACACAGAAACACGAGCCTAGACCTTTTGGATGCTGGTTCATGGGTCTCGAACAGTGTAAGCACGTTAACCTTACTAGGGGTGCAGGAGAGTTTATAAATACCAATGCATTCAATATATCAGTAGGTAAACCAAAAGAAGTATCGTACCACCCAAATCTCCCCTTGTGGTCCTGTCTGACTGCTTGTAGAATGTCACCCAGGTCTAACAGGCACGTCTTAGTAGATCACGCAAACGGGTAGTGGCAAAGCCAACAGACTGTCCTGCGTTTTGGGTTCTAACCAAAACATTGAACCCTTGATTTCTCTATGTAATGAACATACAAGGAAGTGAATTTAAGGTACAATGTTCCGGTATCTGTTTGAGATGGAAAAAGTCCCTGAAGCAGTGTAATAAAAACACCTCAGTGGAGGGGAAATGATGCATCAAACAACTGCCAGTGTGGGGTGAGAGTAAGGCTACACTGGGTAAAGCTGAAAACTAATATGTGTAAAGACCTGGTAACAATAGTTCTTCCAGACTGGCGAGCACTGCCTTGCCTTAAATAATAAATAAATAAAGTATATAACTAATAACTAATAATAAATGAAAAGCAAAGTGGTATGTATAATGAGTGGAGCCAATGCAGTCCACTGCTTTATTTTCAGATTAGTCTTCAGAAAGATTTGAGTTTAAATTCCACACGTGGACTATACAGCCATTGAACTGTTTCAGTACTAGCAGTACACATACAACAACATGTAATTATCCCCGTTGTACTGCTCGGTATTTACCCTTAGTAAAGTCATGTGGCCTTGGTATATTACAGATTTTGCGGTCCCGGTGGCCATTCAGACGACTGGACTTAAACCAATTGGGGCTAGTAGCATCAGGTAACATCTTAAAGAGGAGTGGTGTTCATGTTGGCCCTCGCCTTTCCAGTTTTGAAGGGGAACAGCAGCCACACACCCAATGGTTCAGGGGTCATTTATGGTGCATGCCAAGATGAATTCAGCACCAAGAAAATTAGGAATGTCTGGGTTTGGACTCCCTAATAAACCTGGTATAAGTGCAGCTGAAAAGTAATTGAGCAATGAGGAGTCATGTATTTCTTGTATTTTGTCATGGTCAGGCTACTTGAGTCTATAACCTGACACAGTCTCTAACATTAATAGGTCTTCCCAAGCAGCATATGTGACATCTATACAGAGGACAATTGGCCAACAGATAAAATATATGAACAAATAAAAAAAGATATGCAAACAAACAAAATAAAAGACCTACAAGTAAGGAGCACAGGTTTTGCAGTAGGTAAATACTGCATGCTTATTGGGCCATTTCTCCCATACCCTTTGGGAGACGATTGCACAAGTGCCACCACAAGTCCTGGAGGAGGCCCAGGCTGTGCTCTCTCAGGCAGTCAAGGACAGGAGAGATGCAACAAAATTCACCAAAAGGTGTGAACTTGATACGACGGATTTGCTGAGCATATCTATTTCCACGACAGTGACCTTGAGACGCCACACCTGGCTTAGGGCAACTGGCTTCACGGGTGATGTCCAGTTTAATTTGATGGACATGCCCTTTGATGGAACCCGCCTTTTTGGGGAAAAGTCAGATTCGACCCTAGTGAGGTTCAAGGACTCTCGAGCTACAGCCAGATCCTTGGACCTCTCTTCTACTCCTCGTGGCTAGTCTACCTTTTGCCCCTTTCATGGCAACAAAAGGGGTTTCCAGCCACGTCAGCCCTATCCCAGCGACCATCCTGCGCAGGCTTCCCAAGCCGTGTGGGGACGTGGACGCAGTTTATTCCAGCCTAGGCAGCCGCAGCCTCCAAGCACTCCTAGTCTGACTCTGCAAGACCACACCACTACAGTTGGCGGGAGAATACATCCTCCTCTTCCCCCACTGGAGGTCCATAGCATCGGACAAGTGGTTCTTGCAGATCACCCATGAGGGCTATTCTCTGCCGTTTCCTTTCTTTTCCTCCTCCCATTCTGGCCATTCTGCCAAAGAAGGAACAGCTGACAGAGGATCATTTGAAATTGCTCCAGGAGGAAGTTGCAGTTATCTTGTCAAGGGAGATATAGAAATTGTCCCTGTTTCAGAAGTAGGCAGTTAATCCTGCTACTTTCTGATTCCGAAGAAGAACGAAGGGTTGCGGCCCATTTTAGATCTTTGGACCGTCGATCTCTTCCTCAAGAAGGAGAAATTCAAGATGCTCACTCTAGCTCAGGTCTTGTCTGCCCTAGACCAAGAAGACTGGATGGTAGCGTTGGACCTGCAGGATGCGTATTTTCATATCCCCATCCTGGTGTGCCACATGCATTACCTGCGGTTCAAGGTAGGCCACGAGCACTTTCAGTGCACTGTGCTCCCCTTCAGCCTTACCAGTGCCCCTCGAGTGTTCACCTTGGTGATGGTGGTGGTCGCAGCTCATCTGCGCAGGTTAAGGGTGTCAGTCTTCCCCAACCTCGACGACTGTCTAAGGCGTCCTCACCTCAGGGTTTCATCTCCCTCCTTCAGACTATGGGGAACCTCCTGCATTCTCTGGGGTTCTCTATAAACGTGCCGAAGTCACACCCTACCCCTTCTCAGAGGCTCCCTTTCATCAGAGCTGTTCTGGATACAGTGCAGCTGTGGGCCTATCCTCCAGATCAGCGAGTCCTGTATTTTCAGGTTATGATCCCGAAGTTTCAGCCTCTATCCTGGATTTCGGTGAGGCTGACTCTGAGGCTGTTGGGCCTCTTGGCCTCCTGCATTCTGTTGGTAAACTACGCCAGATGGCGTATGCAGGCTCTGCAGTGGAACTTGAAGTTCCAGTGGGTACAGCAGCCGGGAACTCTCATCGATGTGGTTCAGATATTGGAAGGAACTGCAAAAGATCTGCAGTGGTGGTTAACAAACCGCGATTGGGTAAACAGCAGACCCCTCTCCCTTTCCCAACCAGCACCACAGTCATGACAGATGCATCACTTCTGGGTTGGGGTGGCCATCTGGCAGAGTTGGAGATCAGGGGACACTGATCTCTGGCAGAGTCGGGATCCACATCAATTTGTTGGTACTCCGAGCGATTCGATTGGCATTTTTTTCCTCTGTCAAGGGGAAGTTAGTGCAGGTGTTCACGGACAAAATCACTGCCATGTAGTACTGCAACAAGCCGTGCGGGGTAGGTTCGTGGAACCTTTGTCGAGAGGCCCTGCGTCTCTGGACATGGCTGTAACAGCAGGGCATAACACTTGTGATTCAACACCTGGCAGGCTCTCTGAACAGCAGGGAGGACAAACTCAGCCGTTGATGCCTATGGATCATGAATGGCATCTCCAGTCGGAGGTGAGGCAAGGTCTCTTTCAGCAGTGGGGAGAACCTTGGTTAGATTTGTTCGCCTCCAAAGAGAACGCGGTGTCAACAATACTGTGCACTGGAGTTTTCAAGGTGGCTATCGCCCGGTGACGACCTTTCATCGTGAGTGGAGCTAGGGCCTGCTGTACTCCTCTCCGCCCATACCACTCCTGCCCTGGGATCTGAAGAAGATCAGGAGTGACTGGGCCCAAGTCATCCTTGTGGCTCCGTACTGGGCGAGGAGAGTCTGGGATCCAGAGCTTCTGAAGATGAGCATCAATCCTCTGATCAGGCTGCCCCTGTCGGGAGGATCTTCAGTCGCAGCAGAAGGGAAGGGTCCTCCACTCAAAACTGTCAACTCTGCACCTCCATGTGTGGAGGATTAGCGGCGGCATTTGATGGTTTTTGACCTTCCTCCAGAAGTATGTAATGTTATTTTGGCGGCTAAGCAGCTCTCCACTAAGGTGGTATACGCCTGCTGTTGGCAGAAATTTGTATTATACTGTACAGAAACGTCTATTGACCCTCATTCGGCTTCTCTTTCCACTTTCCTGCTTTGAGAACTCTCAAGGGTTATCTTACTGCTCTGTCTGCTTTTTTGCGGCTGCCAGACCATCCCTCTCTCTTTAAGTCTCCAATTGTACATAGGTTTCTAAAAGGGCTGGCTCACTTGTTTCCACCCACGCTCTTTGTTATGCCACAGTGGGACCTTAATTTGGTCCTCACCGATCTTGTGTGCTCCCTTAGAGCCATTGCACAACTGTCCCCTCTGGCTGCTTACCATCAAGACAGTCTTTCTGGTGGCGATTACATCTGCCCAGAGTGTGAGTGAGTTGCAGGTGCTGTCTTGTAAGCCTCCCTACATGATGTCCTTTCCGGAAAAAGAGGTGCTTCGCTCTTGCCAAAGGTGGTGATCCCATTCCATCTGGGTCAGTCTATCATGTTGCCCACCTTCTTTGCTCACCCTGCATCCCTCTAAGGAAGAGGAGCGTCTCCACCACCTGGACCCAAAAAGAACGTTGTCGTTTTACCATGGCTGCACAAAAGAGTTCTGGGTGGACGGCCAACTCTTTGTGGGGTACTCGGGAGCTAAGAAGGAGCGGGCAGTGCAAAAAAGGACCATCTCTTGTTGCGTCGTTCTCTGCATTAAGACCTGCTATGCCCTGGCGAGGAAGCAGTCCCATGAGGGATTAAAAACCCATTTCACCAGGGCAAAGGCTGTGACTACAGCCTTGGCTCGGGGTGTCCCAGTCCTGGATATCGGTCAGGCAGCAATGTAGGCATCTTTGCACATGTTTGCCAAGCACTACTGCCTGGACAGTCTGGTCCGCAGGCACTGAGATTTTGCCTGTTCAGTCCTACAGGACTTCCTAGTTTGAGGTATTGGTCTGCACCCACCGCCGGGATGGTATGGCTTGGTTATCTAATTCAAAGGTAAGGCATCTTCAGCTAGATGTCTCTATCAGATGAAGAAGTTACTTACCTTTGGTAACTCATTATCTGGTAGAGACTCTATCTAGCTGCAGATTCTATACAGCCCCATGCATGCCGCCCTGATTTGTGGACTAATGTTGTAGGGCTAGGGTTACTCCCCTTTTCAGGGCCTTAGTTTTGCACATGACTACTTCAGTTACTTTGTGGCTCTGTGCTTCTGGCGTGGAAAAAACAAAAATTACTTACCTCCACATGCCTGGGTGGCACCTGTATAGGTACTGTGACGTCATAACCGACGCTGAAGACATAACGCAGAGCCGAATGGAGCCACCGGATGGCATGCGCAAGGGGTATTGCTCAGCAAACGTTTCCGGATCCAGCCTGACGCCTGGGGAATTCAAAGGTAAGGAAGCTGCCGCTAGATAGAGTCTCTACCAGATAATGCGTTACCGGAGGTAAGTAACTTGTTTGTCAGAAACCATGAATCTGCTGATATAGGTCCATGGCATTTCAACCTTCATTATTTACAGGTATTCATCGGGACAAAAAATGCACATGAATAATTGATTGCTGCCTGAAGAGTAGAAAGAGAGAGGGATTTAAAAGAGGGACAAATTAAAACAGAGCCTTAACAAATAAAGGGCAATGGTAAATACCTTCATGCTTCTTTTGATGTGGTAAGGCATTTTCATCTTCACAATCCATATTCTATGTTGGTAGGATTCTCCTAAGAAAATATTAGTTTGACCAAATTTTGGAAACTAGATCACAGGCTTCTGTACCCTTGTCAAAAACAATATGCTTTCTAGCATTTTATATATGTTTGGGAAAACATCTGTTTGAAGAGTACATTTCATATTGGAAATTCATGCTGCCGTTTAACACATTTGTGTATATTTACAGCTGACTTACCAAGGTATAACATTTGGGGCCTCATGTAGGTGGCATACACTTTACCGATTCTAAAATACCGAATCATACCGATTCGGTATTTAAGAATCGGTAAAGTGTATGTAGGTAAAAATTCGGTAAATGTTACCGAATCGGAGTGAGTCGGTAATTACCGAATCGGTATTTACCGATTCGGTAATGAGGCATACCTTCCCATTGATGGGAAGGTATGCCTCATTACCGAATCGGTAAATACCGATTCGGTATTGGGGGAGCACATGCAAGGGTGGCAGGGTGTCACATTGACACCCTGTTGCACCCCTGATTCGGCCATGTGTGCACATGTGGCACACATACATGCCCTAAGGGCATGTATATCTGCCACATTGCACACTTCTAAGCGCTATTGAATGCGTTTACACATCCATACTTTATTTACCACCAACTATTAGTTGGTGGTAAATACCGACTCCAAACAACACACACACACTCCCCCTACATCTCATTTCTGTATTCGGAATTTACCGAATCGGTAAAATTACCGATTCGGTAATTTTACCGATTCGGTAAATTACCGAATACAGAAATGAGCCCCCTACATGTCACAAGCCTAAATACCGGTCGGTAACGGTATAATTACCGAAAATCGGCCGTTACCGACCGGTATTCGGCTACGTACATGAGGCCCTTGGTGATTTAATTACAAAGGTTTTTTTCTTTCTTTTGAACACACGCCTAAGGCAGCTAAGCACTTAACTTTTTTTCTTGAAAGAAGTGAGGTAAAAATCTGCAAACTTTCATCTTAGTACTGCACTCTGGGCTGCCATGCCATCATTTCACTGACATGCTTCAACTTGCTTACTCATGCAACAAATGTACGAATTTAAACACAAAACTTAAATCAATGCTTAATTTGAGCCGGTGGATTCCGGTGCTAGGCACCTGCTCTTCATCTCAACACCGACTCTAATGAAAATCTGCCACATGGTGGCACTGTCTATCACATTTTGAGATGAGCAGACAAACCGTGTTTAATTCAATGTTCATTCAAAATTAACAATATCTGCCACCAATGCTATTCTTGTAGCTTTGATTGGCCTGGAGTAGTCAGTCAGAATTGTACCACTTGTAGAGTTGAGATGCTTATCAGTTATGTTAGTACTGTCATTGACAGCGCTGGCAAAGGCAATAGGTGATGCAAGCTGCAGGGGCCTCCTGAAAAGAGCCTGGACACTTAATTTTATGCAAATTCAGCACTGACATACATTATTGCTAGCACTGATCATGTGCAGCTACGAGTTATTTAGGAGCCAGTGTCTCTAAAGGCCAAATTTCAGATGTCCAGGATCCAAAAAATATTCGTAGGGAAAATGCACAATAAATACATTTCATATACTACTTTCAGGATATGTATCAGCTGCAACAATGCAAACTGAATCGCCTTTACATATCGCACCACTGACTTTCACATGCAGAAAATGGTGTGTGCAAGAGGTACTCCCTCATCACCTGAAGTCAATGTTTTTAGGTCCCTAGAGGCAGTTTCCAGTAAACAGGCAATTACAGAGTTGTGCGCAGCACTTGGAGTTAGTTTCTCTGAGCTAAAGGGAGGTCTCTTTAGGATCCAGCCTGAGAGAACATGCTCTAACGCATGCGTCTCATTTGCGAGGCACTGTTAACAAAAACGACTTGGAGCTCCCCCCTACTCCGTTGCTTACCATTTGATGGCTTACTTTACACTCTTCTTTTACAGCCGTGTACTTCATCAAGGCAGGCTAAACTTCATTTTCATTCCTCTCTGTGGTGCTAGTACCAAGCACTGATTGCTTCAACTTAATCAGTGCTGCTCCCGACATTATTGAGGTACTATTTTGTTATTTTTATCTTTTAGTGCCCTGCAAACAGAAGGCATGTGACTGGCAAAAGTGTGCCCAGCAGTACAAACAAAATAGTAAAGATTTATTTTCAATAGTTAACTTTCATTTTGCCACGTCTTATTTTCTCACTGTGCACTCATGTTTTCTTCAGTTTTATTGCTCGTGGGTGCTGCTCAAAAAGGATGAGGACCATGTTATAGCAAAGCAACATTGTTTGTTTCTTATGTATAATTTCTGAAATGATGCTTTAACACATGATTGTGCAGTGCACACCATTCCACCCCGTCTAAACCATCCCACTCAAATCAACGCAAATCCACTCCACCCCACCAAATCAATCCACCCCAGACAATCCAATCCACCCCACTCCAAACTACTCACCCTAATCCACTCCAACACACCCCACACCAATCCTCCCAACACACCCCACTTCAATCTGCCCCACTCCAGTCTGCCTCACTCCAATTCACCCCACTCCAGTCTAAATAAGTCTGCCCCACTCCAATCCAAAACAATCTGTCCCACTACAGCCTGTCCCACTCCAATCCAATACAATGTTCCCCACTCCAATCCAAACAATCTGCCCCACTCCAATCAAAACAATATGCCCCACTCCATTCAAAAGAATCTGCCTAACTCCAATTCAAAACAATCTGCCCCACTCCAATCCGCCAGACTCTAATCCACCCTACTCCAATCTGTCCCACTCCAAACCATCCCACTCCAATATGCCTCACTTCACTCCAATCCAAATCAATCTGCCTCACTCCAGTCTGCCCCACTCCCATCCAAAACAATCTGCTTACTCCAGTCAACCCACTCCAATCTGCCCACTCCAGCCCATAACAATCCACCCAACTCCAATCCAAAACAATCTGCCCCACTCCAATCCAAAACAGTCTGCCCCACTCCAATCCAATCTGCCCCACTCCAATCCAATCTGCCCACTCCAATCCACCTCACCCCAGTCCACCTACTCCATCACAATTCATCCTACTCCAATTCACCACTATCCACCCCACTCCAATCTACCCCACACCGTTCCAATCCATGCCAATCCAATCCATGCCAATCCAATGTACCTCTCTCCAATCCAATCCACCTCACCCCAGTCCAATCTACCCCACTCCAATCCAATCCAATCTGCCCTACTCCAATCTGTCCCACTCGAATCTCAAACAATCTGCCACACTCAATCCAAAACAATCTGCAACACTCCAATGTGAAACAATCTGCCCCACTCCATTCCAAAACCATCTGCCCGCTCCAATACAAAACAATGTGCCCCACTCCAATCAGCCCCACTCCAATCCAAAATAATCAGCCCCACTCCAATCCAAAACAATCTGCCCCACTCCAGTCTGCTCCACCCCACTCTAATCCAGTCCACGGAACCCCAATCCAATCCACCAAACCCCAATCCAATCCACCCCAAATTACCGCACTCCAATCCAGTCCACCCCTCACTAATCCAATATACCTCAATCCAGCCAAATCTATTCTACCCCAATCCACCCCAATCCATCCTACCTCAGTCCAGTCCACTCTACTCAATCCACACCATTGAGCCCCCCCCACTCCAATCCACCCCACTCCAATGCAATCCACCTCACCGCACTCCACCCCACTCCAATCCAGTCCATCCCACTCAAATCGAATCCACCCCACCCCACTCCAATCCACCACAATCCAATCCTCCTGATCACATTTCAGTCCACCCCACTACAAACTAATCTACTCCATCAATTCTACCCCACTCCAATACACATCACAAGAATCCAATCCAGCCCACTCTACTCCAATCTACCCCAATCAGCCCCACCTCAGTCCAGTTCACTCTACTCAATCCAAACCATTCAGCCCACCACACTCCAGTCCACCACACTCCAATCCACCACACTCCAATCCAGTCCACCCCACTCAAATCCAATCCACCCACTACAGTAAAATCCACCCCTCCACTCAAATTCACCCCACTCCACACCACACTACTGTCATCCAATCCACCCTATCCTAATCCAATCCACCCCATCCCAAATCAATCTAATCCACCCATTACTATCTACCTCTACCTCAATCCAATCGACTTCACCTCATTTCAATCAACCCACTCCATTCCATCCAGCCCACCCACTCCAATCCACCCCACCCAATCCAGACTACTCTACCTCAATTCAGTCCATCCCAATCTACTTCAGTTCAATCCACCCCACTACCACAATCCACTCCAACCCACTCTGCCCTATTCCACCTCATCCTATTCCACCCCACTTCACTCCATGCCACTGCACTCTCTGCCACTGAACTTTACTCCCCTCTACTAAACTCTAGGATGCTTTACTTCCCCTACTCAACTCTACGATACTCTACTCCAACAAATTCAGTCTGACACTCTACTCCCCCCCCCCCACTCCAATCTAGTACATTACACACCACTAACTTTTAGCCATGCTGAACAGCAGCCATTTGTTGTACAACATGGCAAAAACACACTACCAAAGCCAATGGCTCTTGTATAGGCGAGACCTTTTTGCTTTGCCAGTGCTTCTTTAAAATGTGTAACGGTGTTGGAACCTAGCTTTCTGCACAACAAACGTTTTCACATGTCCTAATTGTCCCCTGAGGCAAAGAAAGAGTCTTGGGCACTTTGAGTCAAAATGGACTTTTCTCTGGAAAGTGGCTGCCTGGTCGGTAGACAGTAGAGATATCATGAAGAGCCGTAATTGATTTCTTAGTGCCACATGAAAGGCAACTGACAAAAAGAGTGGGCTTATTACATAGCTCCTTGTTTGTTTGTTTTTTAAACTTTATTTACCATTTTCATATAAGTCACGACAATGTATCACATGTTTTCAATGCTGCAATACAGTAAATGCGACACAGTTTTTGATTTTTGCTGTAGTCAAGTTAGTCAAAAACATTCAGCCGGTGGCAGCAAGTATTAGGATTACCTCGGCCCTACTTGCCCATCTCGCTCATGATGGTCCTCGCACATTTCAAAAAATACCTTCTGACAATGTCATTTGCAAGACTGGAGTCGGGGGGAAAGGGGGGATTCAACCCACTCTGGTTCAATCTATCCCATCAGGTGGCTGCGATGGTGTGGCCTCAGCATCCTCCAACAGATAGTTCTTTAAAGGACCCCATATGTTCTTGGGTCTGGATCTCACAGGAAAAGTAGATGTAAATAGGTCACAATTTGTGTTAAAATAAATAATACTGTTTAGCCAGGCCTTTGTAGTGGGGATATCCTTATTACCCCAGTTAAGGGCTATTTCACGTTTGGCGAGCATCAACGCAATAGAGGTGAATCTGCACAGCTGCTTTGGAATATTCTGGGAATATCCTAACAAGGTCACCTCTGGCGTAGGGTAAAGATCAAGGTGAGTCATACGTGAAAGGATGCTGTAAACAGCTCTCCAATACCCTCCAATTATGACAGTTCTAGGTCATGTGAGGAAAGTCTGCGTGGTGCGTACCACATTTGGGGCATGTATGTGGCGGAGAGGGGTCTATTGAGTGAAGTTTAGCACGGAACATGTATGCCCTCCATAGGAACTTAAAATGGATCAACTTGTGTCGACTATTCAGATAAACGTCCTTGGTCTGGGTGCAGAAAAAAAACCAATCGGTGTCTTCTATGGGGTGTCCCAGGTCTCGCTCTCACAGCTCCCAGACTTTGGCATTTCTAGTGGGGATTAATGTCATACAGGCTTTGTAATAATTTCGAAATTAGATCGTCCCCTCCTGTGTTTGTGATCAGCATTTTTAATGGTGCAAAAGATTCCGGCTCCAGGGGGACCTCTGTTATCTGCGCTTTCAGCTCGCTACGCAGTCTATTGAGAATGAAGAGGTACATAAAGGTTGCTTCGCTGAACCTCCCATCCTCAGAGCTATGAAAAACATATCCCCCCAAAAATAGATCCCCACTTGTATCTAGGGAATATGTTGCAAGAGTGCGCTGTACTAACTTTTCTTCAGTGATGGACAACCAAGGGTTATTGAGTATCGGTAGTGCAGAGGAGTGTAATAAATACCCGCCAGTTTCTTCCAAGCCCAGCAAGTGGTGGACACGGTCTGTATGTCCCGGGGGTCTCTGGGGAATCCGTTAGGCAAAATTGTTTTAACCGGGGCAGAATCTACAAGGTCGGTCGGCTTTAAGTTTGGAGTAAGGGATGCGTGCGTCAGGATGGTACCATGAGTGCGCAAAACTGCACTGTGATACTAAATAATAAATGTGAAAGTTAGGAACCCCAAAACCTCCCCCTTTGATATGGCAGGGTCAGAGTAGTCCAACTGATACTTGTTCTTTTTCCACCCCACATCAGTCTGATACGATACGAGTGCAGTGTACGAAAACAAACTATTGGGCAGTGAGATGGATATATTCTGGAACAGGTACAAGAATTTCAGTAATACGACCATTTTAATGATCGCAACTCTCCCGGCCAGCGAGAGTGGAAGCTTTATCCATCGCTCAACTTGCTGTTCAAGCTCAAGTATAGCAGGACCGTAATTGAGCCAAACAATCTCCTCTGCCTCTATGTAAATATTGATCCCCAAATATTCAGTTGAGTCATTACACCGTCAGCGGGAATTCGCACTCCCCCCTAGTTGTGCAGGTTGTTAATGGAAACATTTCCGACTTAGACCAGTTTATACCTAGACCCGAGTATCCACTAAACCTGACAACCTCCCGCACCAGCGGGTCTAAATTCTCTTGAGGGCGCCGGACATATTTCTAACGCTGTGCGCACTGCATTCAGGGGACTGGACGTTCCTCAGAGTCTTCCTTGAAGGAGCAGGATTTTTTTTTAAACTTCCTTTTGGATTATATACTGCCTATCTGCTCTTTTGTCTTCCAGTTTCGTTTTGCTTTACTTTATAAAATGAGCTTATTTGTTTCTACTGCTTACTTAACTAGTCATATTACTGTAACACAAAAAGTACACAAAAGGTGTTTCCTTGGTCATTATGATTAATAAAATAAAATGAAATGTAGATATCTCTTACAAAAGGTTTTCTAAATCCTGCATGGAGGTAGTGCAATTCAAAGTTTATCAGTTTATACAAGTGTACCATGACATGGCGGATTTAGGATCAACCATACTTTTATTTCTGAACGAGAAGAAGTCTAGAATATTAATACTATCTACATAACAAAGATGTAACTTGTGTTGTCGATGTTCTAGTATTACTATATAAATACTGTAGTTTATTTTTTTCTCTTTCGTCCTTAGTGTTTTTTGTACTAGTAATATTGTATTAATTTGTGCACTGTTTCTGCAGGAATGGATACATCGATTTCCATGCAGTCAAAGCAAATGGAGGTATTTGCTAGACTACGAGATATAATAGTCACCGATGTCGATCCAAAAACCATTCACAAAAAGGTAAAATATGCAAATATAAAATTACACATATTGATTTCCCACAACTGACCGAAAAAGGACTTGCAGAACATTCAGCACATTTCCCAGCAACTCAGATTTCCTGTGTGCTATCCAGAGATTGCATGCAAGCCTCTCTCTGCTTTATGCATCTTTATGTTTTTATCTTATGAGTGGCTAGCTTTCCAAAGTAGGACTCCATTTTATGTAACAGCTGCCATGTGTAGTTCTCTTTCAGTTGCACACCTGACTGTACCCATTAGGGCCCACCTCCACTGATAATTTGCCCTGTTAATTATATTATGATAGTGTTTACTCTGGTGGTCCTGGCGATGTAGCCGGATGGCAGAGCAGAGTGCCTATTATTTTGCGTGCGAGTTGTTTGAACTTCAATCATAGAACCCATATTTCTCTGAGGTATTGCATGCACGTAGGAAATTGGGTTACTGGTTGAGGGTAGTGAAACCCTACTCAATCAGCAACCACAATTCTTGTCTGGGTGAGACACATGCAAACTCCAAATTAACCTGTGCTCAGCCCCCTGGTATCTTGGCACAAAGCAGTCAGGCTTAACTTAGAGGCTCTGTGTAAAAATATTTATGTAGCACTTCAAGCAGTAATAAAGTGAAAACACAAGACAAGAAAATTCCCACACCAATTTAGAAAAATAGAGATTTAAAAAAAAAATAATAATAGACCAAAACAACGAAAATCCAATCAGTAATTCTGGAGATATGCAATTTTAAAGATTTAATGAAAAATAGTGCCTAGAAGCACAAAGCTCCAACTGTGGTTATGTGGTTGCGCTATATCAATAAAAAAAGGAGACACTGTTCCAAAGAAGTAGAGAAAAGCAAACTAAAAAAACGTATGAAAAGAGGGTCCTAGGCTATATAAGACCCAAGGGTTGGGCGGGGAAGCAGAGCTTATTTTCTCTTGTTGCCCTCACACACCCCGGGATGTGTCATGCTTCATCATCAGGTGTTTTGCTCCTCGTCGGGCCGGCGCTGCAATGCACTACGGGTCCCCCGAAGGGTCACTTTAGCGGAGATCTTGTTAGAGAAAACGCCGTTTGATGCATGCGGGTGTGTGGTCTCGGTCCTAAAACTAGTAGTGGTACGGTAGTGTGTGAGACGTGATATGTTAAAATTGTCTAAGGGTTGCTCAAAGGATATTGTTTAATAAAGACGAGGGAATGGCACCCTTGACAGGCTAAAAAACCCGTAGGTTGGGTGTCACCCTAGTGGGCTTAATGTCCCATCCGGTAACTACAATGTGGTCAATGTGGTCGACATGTTTCGCGCCCCTGCGGTCCAACCGGATCCGTGGCGCTTCCTCAGGACCAACCAAGAAGTGAAGTGTGCATAAAAGTGATCTGGGGGATAGTACCCACAGTGTATATCCGGGCGTACAAGGTCAAAATGGCCCTGCTATCTGTTCTGTCAGATTGAAAGTCGCTCCTGGATATATGCCTAGGTAAACATAAAAACAGAAGAAAAGATAAAAAAAAAAAGGGCGATATGTCAAGGTTTTTTGGGGTAATCTTGCCCCAAATCTGTCCTTAAACTGAACACAAATGGATAAAGACTGAGTACAAAACAGTGGTGTGCATGGAACACAAATTTCACTCACGAGTGACTGGGAAGTGGGGTCTCAACGATAAGCAAACAGGATAACCATCCACAGGATAGGCATCCTGGTGTGGGTGGCCTCCCGCCGCCGATCGGAGTTGCGCTGACAGGGACAAAGTCACAAGTTCAGGCCTATGGCATTAGAGCGTGGACCAGATACAGGGACCAAGTCAGGTGCACCAAACTAAGTACCTTAAATCCTGTTTGCGGGGCATTGCGAGATACCATTTCAGGGATGTGGTTACAGCAGTGGTTCAGAGTAACTGCGAGGCTGGGCTGTGAAGTACGTCAACGAGGTGCTTGGGATTCAAAGTCCAGTGTTGATGATGCATCACACACTGGCGGTTCCTAAGAAGCTGCGGACTGGCGTCAGGGATACGTCGCCCTGCAGCAGTTCCGAAGTGGAGCTGCGAGGAGATGAGTCACACTTCATCGGTTCTGACGATGCGATGAGATGAATCGCGCTTTGTTGGTTCTGACCACAGTCGGGCTGGCAAGACTCCCGTCCAGATGCTGGGTTCAAGGTGGTTGGAGCCTTTTCTGTCCCTGAAGCAAAAGACACACAATTGATGGACGGAATGCAGAACAAATCAAAACATTCACCCCCAGTCAAGAGATCTGGGTTAAATCCAACATTCTTTTGCTCACCATGCCACCCAAGTTTAGACCTGGCCATATGCAAATCAGTCTTGACTCTGTGCCTCATGGGAAGAGTCCAGCCCGAACTGCCAAGCCACGCCCTCCCTGGACCGGAAACAAGCATCCTAGGACCGGTTTTGGGGTTTCACCCCTCTTCAGCCAGGATAGCTTGATTCCAGTGGCACAGTGAGCCCTAAGTGCACCAGGTATGCCCAGACGTGGGTCCTGGGCTCACTGTGCCACTGTAATCAAGCTATCCAGGCTGAAGAGGGGTGAAACCCAGAAACTGGTCCTAGGATGCTTGTTTCCGGTCCGGGGAGGACCTGGCTTGGCAGTTCGGGCTGGACTGTTCCCATGAGGCACAGGGTCAAGACTGATTTGCATATGGCCAGGTCTAAACTGGGGTGGCATGGTGAGCAAAGGAATGATGGATTTAACCCAGATCTCTTGACTGGGGGTGAATGTTTTGATTTGTTCTGCATTCTGTCCATCAATTGTGTGTCTTTTGTTTTCTGTCCCTGAGGCTCTTATCAAGAGGCCAGCCAACTAGCCCTCTGGTGGTCCTGGAATCATGATGCAGGTCCAGCTCTTTTTACTCAGGCAGCAGGGCACCAGAGTAGCAGTCTTTCTCACAGACCAGCCCAGCTGTCCTTCTGAGTCTTCCACAAGTCCAGAGGTGTACTGAAGAGTTGAATCTGAAGGTCCATTATTTATACTTGATGTCAGCTTTGTAGTAGGAAAAGGTTCTGAAGGTTTCCACCCCCAGAGCTGTCTGGAATTTCATGCCTCCCTGCCTTGGCCCCAGATAACAAGTCAGTGAGCAGAGATTGCTTCTCTCTTTCCAACTTGTTCTGTCTAAAGTGCAAGCATAGCTCTGAGAAATTTGGAGTTATATTTGTGAACTTTACATACCTCAAGCACTAAATAACAGGCACTCTGCTCTGCGCAGAGCCTTCATGATAGAGTCCCAGGGTTACTGATTCTTCCTAATTGTTTTGGTAGTTATATTTACTGGTATACTTCAGCATGCTTGTTCACTTTATGCATATTTATGTTTTGTGCGATTTTAAATAATTGTCATTGTGTGTAATGGTGCAATTGTTCTGATTACCCACACAAAGTCTGTGTGTTCTGCACTTTAAGTTTATTATTAAGTCTTTGAGTTAACCTGTTATGTGAACGAGATATAATTGTCACCCCTGTGCGCTAGACTCAAGTTCCTTTCTCTCTACACCTTCCGATGCAGATCTGCAACAATGCTACCAAATTTTTCAGGTATTTCAATGACTTCCAAACCTTCACAGAGTACTAGACAATGATGTCCCCACTGAAATTGACAGAATTCAAGCTATGCTGTGTCAGCAGGAAGCAGATGTTGGTTATAGATCCAAATGAGGTGCATCTTTGTTTCTCGTTGTAGGAGGCTGTTTTAGTATATGATGCACACTTATTCAAGTGGTGCACCTTGCACTAATCCAGGCAACCCTTATGGTGATTTTAGTGGTCTTTGATAACCGTAGCAAGCTCTCATAGTGGTAGCTATGGACAGCTACCTTCAGGCTTATCTTGAAGGACTGTTAAGCAGCTTATTTTACCAGTTTATTCTTGTGGTGCGAGTTAAATGAAAAAGAACCACACAGTGTTTATATAAAAATATTTCTATTTATTAAAACCCTCACTAACACATTGGTATATCTCCTACAAGGCGATATCAACACAATACATCAAAATACTTCAAATGCATTCGGGTAAGTAAGTGCAAAATACAGTGGTCTCCAAGCCATATACTAAAAAAGAGGGATGAGAACCATTTACGGAGTCAGGACTTGGACCAGAAGACTCGGAGGAGCTGGGTACACAAGGAACCAGAACAAAACCAAGGGATGCAGTTCCTCTAGGGTAGCAAGGGAATGGGAGGGGGGAGAGCGATTAGTCTCTATAGAATGCCCTCACACACCTAGCAAGGTGTCATGCTTCATCATAGGGCTGTGCTCCTCGTCGGGCCGGCGCTGCAATGCCCGACGGGCTCCCGCGAAGGGGCTCTTTTTCGGAGATCTTTTTTAGAGACAGCCGTATGGGTGCGTGGGGGTCAGTGCAACAGGTGTAGTGAGTGGTGGTGTAGTGAGTTAAAATAGGTATGGTATTGCCAGACAATGAACCATTTTATTCTGATGGTATACCAGCCTAAGTAAAAATAGGTGATCCCAAGGGATTATAATGATCCCTAGGGAGATCAGACGGTCGACATGTTTCTTGCTCTATGCCCAAGCGGGTCGGTGGCAATTCATCAGGACCACGTGAGAGAGTGCTCAAAAAATGTGTATCAACTATACTACATAATTTAGTGATGCAGAAATTATCAATACATCACCATGCAATCCAATTGGGTCCCTGAGAGTAATGGACCCGTTGTTGCGGTACCTGGAAGAGAAAGGGGACAAGGGAGGACAACACAGACACATAAAACAAAATTAGAGAATTAGGTGCTATTGGGCTCCTGAAGGGAACCGTGCGTATGGTGTGGCTGCCTTATGAAAGTGCTCACACAGTGACCCAAAAACCGAGTCATATCTAATCCATATGGGTGTTTGCCAAGTAGGTAATCGGTACAGGCGCTTGGCGGATGCTAAGATATGGAAAACGTTGTGAACAGCTGGCACAGAGAATTAACAGGCGTGGGGCATGCCTTAACGTAACTTGATAAGTGCGACTAGGTGCACACCATAATGAAAATATGCCACAATAATATCCTGTGCGCTAGACATGCTCTGAGGTGGATAAATAAAGGGTGAGACTACGCTCTGGTGAACAGCCCTTCGAATTTGTGACGCGCACTAATGTGGAGGTGGTTGGGATTCGAAATAACGAAAAAAGTGGAGGCGCTAATTCAATGGATACTACTGAGCCCGGCTCGAAGGCCGGGATCGTAATGTAAGTTGTCGGTCCCGTGCGGAGCAAACTCACCCCCATTTGGGACAGAACTTGAAGTACGGGTTCACCTGGCGGCCAGGGAGCGCCTGTCCTAAAACAATACGAACAAGGATTGTTTATAGTGCCTGGCGAGTAAAAGTAACTGTGACGGAACCCAGGGGAGGAGGATTACTTACAGAGTGTCGGCGCATTCACGGCCGGAGACCTACTGCAGCTCAGGCTTCCGTAACTCACCGCTCGGGGTGTGTTGCTGATAAAGGAAGTGAGCGGGCGTGGCACAGGCGGGAGACTAGACCGCTAGTCATGGCTGCCATGATGGAAGTGTCAAACAACTTTATTGTCCAACGAGAAAGGGGATGAACAATCGGCCCGGTTTTACGTGCAAAACACGAGCGTGATAGGAAAACAAAGTGTGTGAGGGATATGTAGGTAATTGGAAGGGATAACATGTGGTTTGATATCCCCTAGACAGACATAGGTATAGATTCTGTCATGAAGATAAAAATAATAAAAAATAATAAAAAGAGTTTTTATGTATTGACTGAGTTTCCGACTGACAAGCCAAAATAGGAGTAAATTATATTTTGACTGGATGTCGGACTCACTAGCCCATGGGTCTTGCCCAGGGTTATCCCTAATAGTCGCTGTCGGTCTTCGCAGATGTTGGCAAAACCCAAGTCATGGACCTTAGTGGGTATGCCCGTCTTAGATATGTAACGGCCATCTCATATCGCCAGACATTCATGTATTATTGAGAGTGGCCCAAGGTATATCATCGTTAAGGCCGTTGGTATGGCTCGAAATTCTAAAGATCCACTGTTGTTCCTTGCGGAAGAGGGCTTCCTTGCTGATTATTGGGAAGGCTTGAAGGACTGTCCATGAGAGGTCGTTGGCAGTGTGATTAGCTTCCAAGAAATGTGTGCACATTTTCGTGCTGATCTTTTTGCATCTAATGTTACTCCGATGCTCGGAGATCCTGATCTTTACTGGACGTGTCGTCATGCCAATGTACAATAGGTCACATGGGCACTGGATTAAGTAAATGCAATTGCGGGTATTGCAATTGGTATGGGATCTTTGTTGCCAATTCAGAGTTTCTGAGAAGGTTATAGATTTACTCGTTTTAGTGAGGTTACAAGCTGTGCATTGTCCGCATGGATGGTGGCCTGTCACAGGTGGGAGTCCCCACAGTCTCTGCTCAGCTCGTGGGGCTGGTTTGGGTCTGGTGCTGATAAGCATAGTTTTCAAATTGTCGGTTCTTTTGAATGCGAAACGTGGTTTTGGAGCTTCCCAGCCTCCTACCGATAAAAGTTTCCAATGCCTTTTGATTATTTTTTGGAAGGTGTTTGATTCAGAGGTGAAGGTGCTTACACAAGTAATTAGGTCGGTTTTCATTTTCTCTGTAGAGGCCAGCAAGACATCTCTGTTGGTATTGCGAGCCCTTTTGTAGGCCGTTTGTGTAATGGTGCCCGGATATTCCCTGCGGGCTAGGTGGCCAGTGAGCTCGTGTGCCTGTGATTTGAAGTCCTCCAGTGCGCTACAATTTCGACGTAGTCTAAGATATTGTCCGTATGGCAGGTTGTTACGTAAAGCCTTGGGGTGAAAGCTACTAAAGAGTAGTGGGCTATGGCTGTCAGTCGGTTTTTTGTAAGTTTTGGTGTTCAACCCCAAAGTGCTTTTTTGAATGAGCAGATCCAGAAACGGCAGTTCAAGCACGGAGGAGTTGGCTGTGAACCGCAGGTAGGGGTTTAGGGAATTCACCCACGCTACAAAACGAGGGATGGCATTCAGATCCCCTTTCCAAAAAATGAGTATATCGTCAATATACCTCCGCCAAAGGGTAATGTTACCCTGGTAGATATTGGTCTCAGAAAGGATGTGGTTGGCCTCAAAATGACCCATGTAGAGGCATGCCAGGCTGGGAGCAAATGTGCTCCCCATCGAAGTGCCCTGGACTTGATGGTACATCCGGTCTTCGAATTGGAAGTAGTTTTTTGTTAGGGCAATCTCTGCACACTCCATAATGAAAGAGATCACCTCTGAATCAAACACCTTCCAAAAAATAATCAAAAGGCATTGGAAACTTTTATCGGTAGGAGGCTGGGAAGCTCCAAAACCACGTTTCGCATTCAAAAGAACCAACAATTTGAAAACTATGCTTATCAGCACCAGACCCAAACCAGCCCCACGAGCTGAGCAGAGACTGTGGGGACTCCCACCTGTGACAGGCCACCATCCATGCGGACAATGCACAGCTTGTAACCTCACTAAAACGAGTAAATCTATAACCTTCTCGGAAACTCTGAATTGGCAACAAAGATCCCATACCAATTGCAATACCCGCAATTGCATTTACTTAATCCAGTGCCCATGTGACCTATTGTACATTGGCATGACGACACGTCCAGTAAAGATCAGGATCTCCGAGCATCGGAGTAACATTAGATGCAAAAAGATCAGCACGAAAATGTGCACACATTTCTTGGAAGCTAATCACACTGCCAACGACCTCTCATGGACAGTCCTTCAAGCCTTCCCAATAATCAGCAAGGAAGCCCTCTTCCGCAAGGAACAACAGTGGATCTTTAGAATTTCGAGCCATACCAACGGCCTTAACGATGATATACCTTGGGCCACTCTCAATAATACATGAATGTCTGGCGATATGAGATGGCCGTTACATATCTAAGACGGGCATACCCACTAAGGTCCATGACTTGGGTTTTGCCAACATCTGCGAAGACCGACAGCGACTATTAGGGATAACCCTGGGCAAGACCCATGGGCTAGTGAGTCCGACATCCAGTCAAAATATAATTTACTCCTATTTTGGCTTGTCAGTCGGAAACTCAGTCAATACATAAAAACTCTTTTTATTATTTTTTATTATTTTTATCATCATGACAGAATCTATACCTATGTCTGTCTAGGGGATATCAAACCACATGTTATCCCTTCCAATTACCTACATATCCCTCACACACTTTGTTTTCCTATCACGCTCGTGTTTTGCACGTAAAACCGGGCCGATTGTTCATCCCCTTTCTCGTTGGACAATAAAGTTGTTTGACACTTCCATCATGGCAGCCATGACTAGCGGTCTAGTCTCCCACCTGTGCCACGCCCGCTCACTTCCTTTATCAGCAACACACCCCGAGCGGTGAGTTACGGAAGCCTGAGCCGCAGTAGGTCTCCGGCCGTGAATGCGCCGACACTCTGTAAGTAATCCTCCTCCCCTGGGTTCCGTCACAGTTACTTTTACTCGCCAGGCACTATAAACAATCCTTGTTCGTATTGTTTTAGGACAGGCGCTCCCTGGCCGCCAGGTGAACCGTACTTCAAGTTCTGTCCCAAATGGGGGTGAGTTTGCTCCGCACGGGACCGACAACTTACATTACGATCCCGGCCTTCGAGCCGGGCTCAGTAGTATCCATTGAATTAGCGCCTCCACTTTTTTCGTTATTTCGAATCCCAACCACCTCCACATTAGTGCGCGTCACAAATTCGAAGGGCTGTTCACCAGAGCGTAGTCTCACCCTTTATTTATCCACCTCAGAGCATGTCTAGCGCACAGGATATTATTGTGGCATATTTTCATTATGGTGTGCACCTAGTCGCACTTATCAAGTTACGTTAAGGCATGCCCCACGCCTGTTAATTCTCTGTGCCAGCTGTTCACAACGTTTTCCATATCTTAGCATCCGCCAAGCGCCTGTACCGATTACCTACTTGGCAAACACCCATATGGATTAGATATGACTCTGTTTTTGGGTCACTGTGTGAGCACTTTCATAAGGCAGCCACACCATACGCACGGTTCCCTTCAGGAGCCCAATAGCACCTAATTCTCTAATTTTGTTTTATGTGTCTGTGTTGTCCTCCCTTGTCCCCTTTCTCTTCCAGGTACCGCAACAACGGGTCCATTACTCTCAGGGACCCAATTGGATTGCATGGTGATGTATTGATAATTTCTGCATCACTAAATTATGTAGTAGAGTTGATACACATTTTTTGAGCACTCTCTCACGTGGTCCTGATGAATTGCCATCGACCCGTTTGGACATAGAGCAAGAAACATGTCGACCGTCTGATCTCCCTAGGGATCATTATAATCCCTTGGGATCACCTATTTTTACTTAGGCTGGTATACCATCAGAATAATATGGTTCATTGTCTGGCAATACCATACCTATTTTAACTCACTACACCACCACTCACTACACCTGTTGCACTGACCCCCACGCACCCATACGGCTGTCTCTAAAAAAGATCTCCGAAAAAGAGCCCCTTCGCGGGAGCCCGTCGGGCATTGCAGCGCCGGCCCGACGAGGAGCACAGCCCTATGATGAAGCATGACACCTTGCTAGGTGTGTGAGGGCATTCTATAGAGACTAATCGCTCTCCCCCCTCCCATTCCCTTGCTACCCTAGAGGAACTGCATCCCTTGGTTTTGTTCTGTATTCCTTGGAGCACGGTGCAGGACCTCTTTAAAAAGCTCTTGGTTCCTCCTCCTTTTTGATACACAAGGAACCACCCAAGGTAAGTACCCAGGAACCCCATGAAGGCTGTGTGCAGAATGTGAACACAGCTGTGTGTCCAATAGAAGGCATCGGGGATGACACAGTTGCAGTTTTTAAGAAGGAGTACCCTTCCCAGTGGACCCTGAAGAATTCTCTTGGAGGACAGAAGGTTGGAGAGCCACCCCAACTGTGGATGCCCCGGGAACCAAGTTACCTATACCAGGGAAACAAGGTGCATAGGGGTGAAGAGACGTCTGAAACCTCTTTAGACGACAATGGAAGACTTAGAAGATAATGCCTCTGGAGAAGAAGGTGAAGAAGTCTGATGGAGTCCAAGGGTGGATTCTGGAAGTGAAGACCCTGCAAGCAGAAGGGACAGAGTCTATGCAACTTGGTGGTGACCAGGATGCACAAAGACACAATGTCCACCGATGTCTAGAGGTTTAGAAGAGTTAACTGTGACCTTGTCACTGGCACTGTGAGGACCAGGCGATTCTTAGGAAGACCAGGAGCCATGCACGAGCTGGCCGACGTCGGATGTCAGTGACTAGGTGGTGGGTGTCCGGCGGGAGCACCAACAAGCCTTGGTTACCGCAACTGGCGTGGAAAACGAAGAAGGAGCAACATTGGGACCAGCAAGGTCCAAGGGACTCACCATCAGCAGGAGAGTCCGAGCAGGCCCCAAGTAAGCAGGGGAGCCCGCTGAAGCAGTAGAAGACCCTCAGGAGAACCCATAGGCCGAAGGCACAGGAGTCATAAGAGGACCTCGAGCAGCTCACCAAAGATAATGCCCCACAGTGCAGATAATTTGGCGAGGACGGTAATCTTGAAGGGGAGGGATGCTGGATGATGGAGCTTATTGCAGCTTGAAGATCTCTGGAGTGCAGAGCCAACAAGCCCTGCCAGCTGCAAGTCGACCCGTTGCATAGGGGTTTGGTCCCAGTGCTTCCAACGAGGGATACTGGCCTCAAAATAGCAAAGAAAATATCTCGGGTCTTGAGGGAGTTGCAGAACCACCACCTGTGTTGTTGAGCCTAGAGAAGTCCGTAGAACATCAGGAACAGCAGACCGGTCTGCGTGGTTGCGGTGCCTGCAGATGCAGGGGAGTGACTTCTTCACTCCAAGGGACATTTCTTTGGGTGTCCTTGATGCCCACAGATCTGTTGCAGAAACTGGCATAAGCACAGACACAGACGAAGAAGACTTGCAGAACAGTGAGACCAGGAGCAGCAGGAGTCTTCCTTGGTGCAGTCTCGGTTCCAGGCGAAATCCAAGTGTCCAGACGATCGAAGAGCGACGTAGTTTCAGGGTTGAGTCTTGTCACATGATGAATCTGAGGACCCACCCACAGGTACGCCCTTAAATACTTTAAGGAAATGGTTGGAACGGCTCGGGGTTCACTCTCAGAGGAGGGGACAGAGGGGAGGATGCTCCCATGGCCTTTGTCCAGTTTCGCACCTTAGTGGGAGCCAATGGCTCCCTGAACTGGCTCAAACTGAAGTATGCAAGGAGGGCATCCGTTGTGCCCTTCAAATCAATCTGGTGGCACTGGCGATACAGTAAGTCCTGTCTGGGAGGTGGTCACCCTAGCACCCTCGTACCATATACTAGGGACTTACAAGGGTACACCAGAAGCCAATTATGGATGTACAAAAGTACTTACCATCAATTTAGGGAGAAAACACAGTGACTGGGGTCCTGGTTAGCAGAATCTCAGTCAGACTAGGTAAAAAACATACTGACACCAAGCAAAAAGTAGGGGTAGCCATTCTAGAAGGCAGTCGGTGAAGTCTGAGATTGGAGGGGCTGGGAGAAGGCAACATTTTTTGGAGGTAGTTGGTGAGTTGCTTTGCAATTTCTTTTTATGGGGTTGAATTAGTTCTCCGGCTGATAGACAAAATCAAGTTACATATGTAGAAGGTGGGCAAAGTTATTGTCATTTTAGCAGCAGAGTTCACAGCTTAAAACATATATTTTGGGAATTAGGGGGAGATCAGCGCAGGCTCCTTCATAGGCCTAGCAACAAAGCACCACATGCTGCCAAGTCTGCAGTGTTGAAAGAGTGTAGGAAAGCGCCCCTTTTTGCATGGTTACCCCCCACTTTTTGCCTGACATCTGATGCAACCTGACTTGATGTGCTATGGGTCCCTGCCAATCAGGTTCCCAGGGCCTGTGTTCTTTCCCAAGACTGCACCTTTGTATCCACAATTGGCACATCCCTGTCTACTGGTAAGCCCTTTGTGAAAGGTACCATGGGTACCAAGGGCACTGTGACCAGGGAAGGCCTCTAAGGGCTGCAGCACCTATTGTGCCACCCTTAGAAGCCCTGCACCTTAACACACACACACTGCCCCTGCAGGCTGCATGTTTTGGTGCAGAGAAAAGTGAAGTCATTTAGCCCTGTGTTTCGTTGATTCTTTTGGGGTTTTCTTAAAGAAACATGTCTGTTATTACCACACCATGTTTCTTCTATATTAATATTTCAAAGATTGATCTTTTTGGCACTCTGCTGCCACAGCCAGTTTCCATAGTGGCTCCGTGTTCTGGTGTGGAAGGTTTCACAGAAGAAACGGACGTCCACAGCCCGGAGTGGACTTGCATGGCTCCCCTGACGTCAAGACCGGAGTCGATGTCATCAAGGAGCTGTACGACGCCGTCCCCAGGCTCGCAGAGGCACTGCTGAAAAATTTCCGGATCCAGACTGGCGCCTGGGGAGAATTCAAAAGTTAATGAATCTGCGGCTAGCCTGTGTGTCTCAAGATGTTATGTTACCAAAGGTAAGTAACGTTTACATCAGTTCTTGATTCAGTGAATACAATAAATGCTAAAGACAACCTATGGATAAGCCTAACTGCTCGCATCCACACTACCACAAAGAGGGCTGTAAGTACTTACCTAATTTAGCCTCTGCTATACCTCTGGGGGCTCCCTGGACTCTGTGCATACTATACCTCATTTTGGCATAGTATATACAGAGCCAGCTTCTTACATTGGTGGATCAGTGGTGCATTTATTGGACTAACTTAGTCAACCTCTCATCATATGACAAGAATCAAAAAATTGTCTTTAGTCCAAATCATTTTTTGAACTGACTATTTTTTCTAAAAGTCTTGTTAGGGCTTTGTGTTAAGACCCTGCAGTATTTTATTTTTAGAAAAGTAGAAGTCACTGAAGTTAGGGGGGAAATAGCTAGAACTGTTAGTGTAGGACTTCCAAAAAGAACCCCACTGTAGAAATATAATGAGCAATCCAGGGAATATGGCTGAGGAGCTCGACCTCACCCCATACTCCAACCTAGATATTAGAGAGTTAAGGCTTCTCTGTAAGGCTAAACAGATATGAACTGGGTAACCCTACCAGGAGACCACTCCAGGAGTTCCTGGCAGGGCACGCAAGGAACCACCCCACAGAAGAAGGTGAAGACCTTCAAGAGAATAGGTAAAGTAGTGAGGATGATGAAGTCTTAGACCAACCACCTCAGCTACTTAGGGAGGAAAGGGACTTTGTGTCCTACCCTCCACACCCAAGAGGTACAGGGGCTGGCTCCTATAGAGGTAGTGCCAACTCCAAACCAGACAGTGAGGACAGCCTCACTGAGGAGGATCTCCTTTTAATAGGGATGACCAAAAGACTAGATCTAGAGACTAGGCTCCTAGCTCTAGAAAAAGAGAGCAGAGATGGGCATATCAATAGTGACAGCAATTTAAAAAGTTTAGAAAGAGAAGGATCCTATGATCCTAAAATCCCCAAAGGGATTGCCCCTGAATTTGAGGACCGTGATGACATCACCAAGTGGTTCACAGCATTTGATAGGGCTTGTGCAGCCAGAAAAGTGAGGACGTCTCTCTGGGGGGCACTCCTATGGGAACTGCTCTCTGATAAGTGCAGAGACAGACTACTGACACTTAGAGTGGCAGAAAAAAAGTGCTATGAACTCTTGAAGAGCACACTGATTGAGGGCTTTGGACTCACTACTGAGGAGTACAGAATTAAATTTAGGAGGGCTCAGAAATCCCAGAGTCAGTCCTGGGTGGAATTCGTAGACTACTCAGTAAAGACACTAGGTGGCTGGTTGACTGGAAGTAAAGTGCAAGATTAAGATGGTCTTTGTAATTTGTTTATGAAAGAACACATTTTAAGTAACTGCATCAATGAAAGTTGCATCAGCATCTGGTAGACCTAGGTCCCAAGAATTGGGAAAGAAGGCAGACCACTGGGTCAAGACAAGGGTAACCAAGACAACCACTGGGGTGACCAAAAGAAAGGGGTCACCTCCCAAGGGGAAAGAGGGCGAGAAACCCAAAGATTAAACACAAGATTCTTCTAAATGCTCCTAAATTTCTGGTCAGAGGGCGGGCCCAAGAACTCTTCCTAGCCCACTAGTGGGTATACGGGGAAAAAGTTTGATCCTGCAAAGGCCTGATGTCTCCACTGTAACAAGAACGGACACCAAACTGGAGATGCTGCCTGTCCCAACAAACCACCTCCTAGCCCCCCACCAGTACCTACAGGTATGGCAACTCTCCAGATGGAATCAGTAGAGTGCCCAGAGCAAATCGGGGTTCACACTGAGGTTGTTTTAGTCACTGAAGAGCCACTTTGACTCTCTGGCCTCCTACTTTAATGTACCCCTTAGTGAATGGTACTAAGATAGAAGCCCTGAGGGATACAGGTGCCAGTGTCACCATGGTGAGAGATACACTGGTTTCCCCAGAGCAATGCCTAACTGGATAAACCTATCCATG
This sequence comes from Triturus cristatus, assembly GCF_964204655.1. NCBI lineage: Eukaryota > Metazoa > Chordata > Amphibia > Caudata > Salamandridae > Triturus > Triturus cristatus. Next base: position 560,606,556 of record NC_140584.1, read on the forward strand.
TACCAATTCTGACAGTGTCACCACTAACTATGCCATGGCTATCGTGAAATCAGACTTTGGGGGGGGGGGGGGTGGTTGCTGGTCAGAAACAGGTAGTGGTCTCTCCAAAGTCTCTGCTTGGAAATGATATGGAGACCTCAACATGGGCTGAGGTAGAAACAAAGACACATGCAGCCATGCTACAAATCCCTGAGATAGTGTTTAAAAAAAGAAGTACACAGTGCCTAGCACAGGGTTAAAAAGGAGGACTGGAGCCTGAAATGATGGTCCAGCCTCCAGGTAAAGGAAAGGTAGGAAGACTGGTGAAGCAGCTTCCATACAGCAAAAAGATCAGGACCTGTCTCCTCAGGGAGGGGACTTGTCAGCTTCAGAGGGAATTGAACCCATGGAGTTTCTACCTTACAAGGTAGAGCTCTTGGGGCCAGGGACCCTCTAGGGAACAGTTGTGCCTTGGGCAGCAGGTCTCCCCCACTCTTGAACGCCTGGGGCAGAAAGCTGCTGCGCAGGAGCAATGAGATGTCAATGGCTCCCACACAGTCTTTTGGGAGGAAGGCCTCCTGTGCAGTGAGGCCAGAGACCCCAAACTTGGAGCCACTAGTAGAGTGGTAGTGCCTCAGCTGTATAGGGAGTTCCTACACACCTTAGTACATGACATCCCCCTAGCTCGGCATCTGGACCAGACCAAAACATGGGAAAGATTGATCACCCACTTTTTTTTGCCCCAGATTTTCCAACAAGTGAAGGAGTTTGTAAGCTCCTGTGTCACCAGTCAAGCTAGTATCAAGACAGGAGGGCACCCAAACGCCCCCTAATCACACTACCAGTGGTTGGGATTCCATTTAAGAGGGTAGGAGTGGATATAGTGGGTCCATTTGAACCACCCATAGCCTTAGGAATACAACGAATAAAACAATGGAAATAATCGCAGTGTCAAGCATCGAGAATGAAAATAATACTTAGATGCTTGGTAGGAATATGCCCCATATGGTATATGAGATTGGAGGTACGTAGCTTGGGGGCACAATACGTATTAGTAGGTATCTGTAAGTTATTGATGCCCTTATGTGTCAAAATAGAAAATGGAACAATCTTAAACGTAGTTGGAGTCAGAAGATTCATAGAAAGATCCGCAGCTCACCAATGTATGTTAGCATCAGTGGACAGTGAATGCTCCAAATGCACCCCGTTCTGTAGATATTATCCAGCTCAGTTGAAAGAATCGAGGATTTCTTTCAACATTCTCGACGCTTGACACTGTGATTCTTTCCATTGTTTTATTCTACTTTTCAACAAAATGATTAGAGGACTACTGACCTTATTTGTGTCTACTAAGTTCGCGTCCGAGCCTTGAGGAAGTCATCTACACGCCAAAACATGTGTCTGCTATCTGCATCAACGTGACTACAACATTTCTACTAGACTATAAGCTTGATTGACATTTCCTATATGGACACTATTCCATTTGTATTGTCTTGTATTTGGACCATATTAGTCTGTACACACAGTTCCTTTTCTCCATTTGTTTGTTTGAAATTCAAATTGACTGACAACAGTAATTTTGCTGTGCTCTATATTGTATCATTTGAATTTATGTATAGAGGGGAATCTCGGTTTTCCTCATACGGGGCAATACTTAATAAGTGGCACAGTGTTTTGTATTGAGCAAGCATATAGATGAAGTTCTTTAATATTTTACAAACATTACGGAGGTGCTGATTGTTCTTTTTATAACCACTGCCATTTGTGATCAGTGTGATACTAACTATCAAGGCATCAAAGTGCCATGGAGGTCTAGTCCAACCCCTTCAACCCAAAATCCAGAACATTCTGGACTAGTAAGCTCCAACAACCCAGACCCATGTCAGGGCATTCCTTGGCTTGACTGTGTATTCTAGGAGGCTTATGAAGGGATATGGGTCCATTGTGACTCCCCTCACTGAACTCACCTCCAACAAGATGCCCAAGAAAGTAAACTGGACAGTTGGCTGCCAAAAGGCTTTTGCTCCCGTAAAAGAGGCAGCTACTCCCAAGGGTCCAGATTACTCCAAGCAGTTCATAGTGCAGACTGATGCCTCTGAGCTATAGAGAGGCCCTATCTCAAACCAATGATGGACAAGACCAACCTGTTGCTTTCATTAGCAGAAGGCTACTCCCCAGAGAGCAGCGTTGGAGTGCCATTGAGAGGGAATCCTCTGCTGTGGATTGGTCCCAAAGAAGCTGAGACTGTACCTGTTTGGTACTTACTTCCCTGTTCAAACTGACCACAGACCTCTCAGATTGCTAATACAGACTGGGACTTTACAGTGGAACATAGACCTGGGACTGCCCATGCCAATGCAGATGGCCTTTCCAGAGTTTTCCACTTAGACAATTAAGTCTCTCTAGGGAAAGGTTAATCTCATCCTCTTTCCTTTTGGGGTAAAGGGAGGCTGTGTATGAAAGTGCCCCTTTTTGCATGGTTTCCCCCCACTTTTTGCTTGACATCTGATGCAACCTGACTTGATGTGCCCTGGGTCCCTGCCAATAAGGTTCCCAGGGCCTTTGTTCTTTCCCAACACTGTACCTTTGTATCCACAATGTGCACATCCCTGGCCACAGGTAAGCCCTTGTAAAATGTACCATGGGTACCAAGGGCACAGTGACCAGGGAAGGCCTCTAAGGGCTGCAGCACCTATTGTGCCACCCTTAGAGGCCATGCACCTTAACACATACACACTGCCACTACATGCTGCATGTTTTGGTGCAGAGAAAAGTGAAGAGTCTGCATGGCACCCATCCCTTTGTGCCATGCCTGCAATCCACTGCCTGAGGTCTAGGTAAGTCATCCCCTAGCAGGGTGCACTACCGTAAGGTGAGGGTACCAATGCATGAGCCCTGTAACCCTACAGTGTATAAGTCCATTCTTAGACATTATAAGTGTAGTAAAGCCTAAAGAGTATATGGTCTGGGAGTTGGTCATTATATACTCTACAGCTCCAGAATGGCTTTACTAAAAACTGGTACGTTTGGCTGCAAACTTCTCTGCACATTAAGCACCAACTGATGCCAGTGTGGGATTTAAAATAAAATGCACTCAGAGGGCATCTTAGGGATGCCCCCTGAAAATCAACCAGCCTTGGTGTGGTTCCTGAATGGCTGTGCACCATTTACCACCACCAGACAGGTTTCTGGACCCCTGGGTGGAGAGCCTCTGCTCTCTGGGTCCAGAAACAAAGCCCATCCTGGGCAGATTTGTCATGCCTCTTCCCCCAGGATGGGCTGGGTCCGTGAAAGGGAAAGCTTCAAAGGCCTGCCACTTTTGGACGCTGTCCCTTACTTTTACTGCCCCCAGCAACTGGCTCCCACCGGTTCTGACTCCCACTCTGGGTGGGAGAATCAGTGGGAAATCCATGCCAGGAAGAGAGGTGTGCCCGCCTTTGCCAACCTCACCCCTCAGGTGGAGAGGCGAGTTGAAGTACACATCTCATTCCCATCCTTCTTGAATATGAGGAATCTCATCCAATTAGGAAGAGGCTCGTGCCCCCTCCCACTGGAGGGTTGCATAATAGGGGGTGTACTCACCCCAAGAAAGAGACACATTGGTCCCGACCTGCACACCCCTTTAATGCCCCTAAATGGAGTATTTAGGGGTGACCCTGAACCTGGCCTCCTCAGATTTGAGGAAGAAAGAAGGACCGACGAGCCATGCTGACCCAGGAAGGAGAAGAGGACACCAACTGCCTTGGCCCCAGTGCTTCCGGTCTGTCTCATCTACACCCTTCCTACAGGAAGAACTCCAGCGAGTCCAGCAGCCAGCAACCCCCAGAGCCCGGAGTACCTGCCCTGCTACCGTTTACGATGCCGTATGTCCCTTCCCCGGCTCCGGCTCTACTGCCGCGGCCGGTTCCTCCTGCAATGGAGGGGGAGGATGACTGGGAGGGGTCCGAGGACCCTCTTGCACGTCAGTGTGACTCCAAGCAGGACTGGGTGGACGATTTGGAGGACGCCGGCGACGTCGATGTCTCTTCTGACCCAGGGTTTGTCTCTCCCCCACCTACCATGGAGGAGGGTGCTTCCTATACGATGGTGCTCCGTCGGGCTGCTGAGGTCCTCCACCTCGATCTTCCTACGATGGCCCTCAAAACTAATCTCCTCACTGAGGTGCTCCAGATGGCGTCTACCTCGTCGGAGCCACTGCTTCCCTTCAACGACGCTCTCAACCGACCTGTTGGGCACTTGGTCTTGGCCGGCCATGGGGGCACCTGTGGATAAGAATGTCGCCAGGCATCACCGCCCGGCGCCTGGTGACCCCGCGTTTCTGACCACTCATCCCACACCTGAGAGTCTGGTCATCCAGGCCTCGAAGTAGCGGAGTGCCTTTCCCACGGCTCCGCTGGATAAGGACTCTAAGAAGCTGGATCAGTTCGGTAAGCGGTTGTTCTCTTCGGCCAGCTTGGGGCTGTGGTTGGTGAACACCGCCTGTTTATTGGGCCGCTATTCCTACGCGCTGTGGGATACGGTACTCAGGTGTTGCCTCAGTGTCCTGAGGTGGTCCATGCTGTGCTTTGCCAGGCGGTTCCTGAGGGTAAGCATGCGGCTAAGTTCGCCATTCGGTGTGGTTTGGACAACGCTGACTCGTTGGGCAGGGCTATTTCTAGGACTGTGGCACTGCGTCGCCACGCCTGGTTGCTATCTACCGGGTTCTCGCCCGATGTCCAGAGCTCGCTCATGGACATGCCCTTCGATGGCACTCGCCTGTTTGGTGATAAGGCCGACAGTGCACTGGAGCGTTTTAAGGACTCGCTGGCCATGGCCAAGTCCTTGGGTCTTTCCACGAAGAGCCCGGCTACTCCTGGTTTTCGTTCCTTTCGTGGCCAAGGCAGGGGTGCCCAGGCACGTTCCTTCAGCAAGCCTGTGCAGAACTAGCCTCAGCGCAGCCGCGGGCGCAGCTTCCGTAGGGGCAGGTCTGGGAATCAGCGTGGGGGACAGTCTACCTCCGCCCCCGCTGCTTCTACCTCCAAACGTTCCTAATCTAAGCTTTGTGGAGCACCCCACGCCTGTGGGTGGCAGGATTCGTCATCACCTCCCCCACTGGCACGCTATCACATCGGACAAGTGGGTTTTGCAGATCATTCGCAAGGGTTACTCCCTTCCCTTCCAGTCCACCCCTCCAGTCATGCCACCTCGGTACCAACGCTTGTCGGGGGAACACTTGGCGACTCTCCAGCAGGAAGTCGCGGCCCTCTTGGCCAAAGGGGCCATCGGGTGCGTCCCTGGGCCATAAGTAGGGAATGGTTGTTATTCTACTTTCTGGTCCCCAAGAAGGACAAAGGGGGTCTGCGTCCGATCTTGGACCTCCGGGACATCAACCGCTTCCTCCGGAAGGAGAAGTACAAAATGCTGACTCTGGCTCAGGTCTTGGCTGCCTTCCACCCTGGAGACTGGATGGTAGCGTTGGACTTGCAGGACGCATATTTTCACATTCCTGTCCTGCCGGCCCACCGGCGTTACTTGCGATTCACGGTAGGCCAGGAGCATTTTCAGTTTGCCATGCTCCCCTTCGGCCTTACCAGCGCCCCTCGGGTGTTCACGAAGGTGATGGCGGTGGTCGCAGCTCATCTGCGCAGGTCGGGGGTGTCAGTCTTCCCCCTACCTCGATGACTGGTTGTTGAAGGCGGGCTCGCCCAAGGCAGTCATCAACCAACTTCAGACTACAGCCGGCCGACCTGCATTTGCTGGGGTTCTCCATCAACGTGCCGAAGTCGCACCGGAGTCCATCTCAGAAGCTCCCCTTCATTGGAGCGCTTCTGGATTCGATGCTGTTTCGGGTTTATCCTCCCGAGCCACGAGTCCGGAATATTCAGGCTATGATTCCGATCTTTCAGCCTCTGTCCTGGGTTTCAGTCAGGATGGCCCTCCGGCTTCTGGGCCTGATGGCCTCCTGCATCCTGCTGGTGACACATGCCAGATGGCATATGCGGGCTCTGCAGTGGGACCTGAAGTTCCAGTGGGCGCAGCATCAGGGCAATCTGTCCGATCATGTCCAGATCTCGAAGGGCAATGCACGACAATTGCGATGGTGGCTCACAAATCGCGATTGGGTCAGTGGCAGATCCCTCTCCCTTCCCCAACCGGAGCACACAGTGGTGACGGATGCGTCCCTCCTGGGATGGAGGCTACTTGGGAGAGGCGGAGATCAGAGGCCTCTGGTTTCCGGCAGAGTCCCGGCTCCATATCAATCTGTTGGAGATTCGGGCGATCCGACTTGCACTGAAGGCATTCCTTCCCTCTGTCCGGGCAAGTGTGGTGCAGGTGTTCACGGACAACACCACCACCATGTGGTATTGCAACAAACTGGGGGGGGGGGTCCTGGACCCTATGTCAGGAGGCTCTGCGCCTCTGGACATGGCTGGAACATCAAGGCATTACCTTGGTGGTTCAACACCTGGCAGGTTCTCTGACCGCCAGGGCGGACGAACTCCGCCGCCAGTGCTTAATGGATCACGAATGGCATCTGAACTCGGACGTGGTGCAAGGTCTCTTCAGCAGAGGGGAGAGCCTTGGTTAGATCTATTGGCCACTGAAGAGAACGCGCAATGTCATCAGTTTTGCGCGTAGGAATTCCAAGGCGGCGCTTTTCGTCACAAGTGGAGTTGCGGTCTATTGTATGCCTTTCCGCCTATACCACTTCTGCCCAGAGTGCTGAAGAAGATTCGGCGCGACTGAGCCCAAGTCATCCTTGTGGCTCCGGATTGGGCACGAAGATACTGGTATCCCGAGCTACTCAGCATGGCGATCGATCCCCCGATCCGTCTGCCTCTTCGGGAGGATCTTCTGTCGCAGCAGCAGGGGACAGTCCTCCACCTGAACCTGTCCAGCCGCCACCTCCATGCATGGAGATTGAGCGGCGACAGTTGATTGCTTTCGATCCTCCTCCCGAGGTCTGTGATGTCATTCTGGCAGCCAGGCGTCCCTCCACTAAAACGGTATACGCCTGCAGGTGGAACAAGTTTGTGGCATGGTGCACAGCGAAGGCTGTGCATCCCCTTTCTGACCCTCTTTCTGAAGTCCTTCTGTTCCTTCTTTCTTTTGCCCAGCAGAGCTCTGCTCTGGGCACTATCAAAGGTTATCTTCAGGCTATCTCCACCTTTTTACGGCTTCCAGATCAGCCTTCTCTTTTTAAGTCCCCGGTTGTTAACTGTTCCTGACAGGCATTACGTACACGTTTCCTCCCGTGCCGTTTATAATGCCTCAATGGAACTTAAAGTTTGTCTTGGCATATCTGATGTGCGCTCCCTTCGTGCCCCTTCATGAATGTCCTTTGCATCTTCTCACTCTCGAGACTGCTTTCCTGGTAGCTATCACCTCTGCCAGACAAGTGAGTGAGCTCCGGGCTCTTTCTTCCAAGCCTCTTTTCCTTTCTGTTCATCTGGACAAGGTGGTTTTAAGGACCCGTCCTTCTTTCTTGCTAAAGGTTGTCACGCCCTTCCACATCGGGCAGACCATCTCTTTGCCCACCTTCTTTCCGCCTCTGTCAAGGGAGGAGGAGAGGCTCCACCGTCTAGACCCAAAACGTGGGCTTGCATTCTATCTGAAGCGTACGCAGCAGTTCCAGGTGGATGACCAGCTCTTTGTTGGCTACGTGGGTGCCAAAAATGGTCGTGCTGTGCACAAAAGGACCATCTCGCAGTGGATCGTTCTGTGCATCAAAGCATGTTACTTCTTGGCTAAGAAGGAGCCTCCTGTGGGGCTGCGATACCATTCGACCAGGGCAACTGCAGCCACTACTGCCTTGGGACGCGGCGTCCCCTTGCAGGACATTTGTCAGGCAGCTACGTGGTCTTCGCTTCACACATTTACCAAGCATTACTGCCTTGACAGTCGGGTCCGGAGAGACGGCTTCTTTGGCTGTTCTGTTCTCCGTGACTTTCTGGTGTAATCTTGTTCACAGACCCACCACCTGGGTTGGTATTGCTGGGGTATCTATTCTAAGGTAAGGAATCTGTCACTAACGTGTCTCTTTCAGATGCACAAGTTACTACTTGTGTAACGATATATCTGTAAGAGACATTAGTTAATGATAGATTATCGGAGTGTAGGGTAGTAGCCAATAGACCACCTACCCCTGGGGTGTCTGCACCCCCTAAATGACCACTTCCAGCAAGGAGTGGGAATAATCTTGACACAGAGTTCCTAGTTCCATCAAAACCAAGATGGTGAAACCCTTCTTCGACTGACCACTTCAGGTGGTGTGCCTAGCCTGTAAAGGTGACACGCCTTCTGACTATCTAATTGCCTGCATGCTCTGGTGCCAAATGGCCTCAGGGCAGGGCGTGATATTCCCCAGGTCTGGGGGGAAGCCATGGTCACATTTCAAAGGCAGTAGAGGCTTTGAAGCCTCTAGCCTTCAGATGTTAATCTGTAAGCCATCTTTCTGGAGGAGGTGTGATCACCAGATACCAGTCAGCCAGCCTACTCTTTGAGTAGTAAGGGTTTAAGGGGCACCTCCAAGGTGCCCTCTTTGTGCATGTCAGAATTAATGGGTACTGGCATTAGCCGGAATTTATTAAGATGAGATGTTTGATGCCAAACATCAGTATTTGCAGTGAAGCCATTCTGTAGCTGGGTAACTCGTAATGACTAGTGCCCAGTACATACCTTAAGATGGCTTCCTGATCACTTGCAATGCTTTGCGATGGAACTAGGCATTGCAGGGACACATCTGCTTGTGCAGATGTGCCCTCACATGTAATATAATGCACCGTGCCTTAGGACGCTAAGACCTGTTGTAGGGGTGACCCGCATATAATATGTGCAGTGTACAGGGGTATGGCAGATGTCGTGTTTTCAGTATGGTTTGCACCATTTCACACATCCAGCAATGGCAGTCTGCATGCAGTTTGTATGTTGGTCCCTTAGGCTGGCACAATACATGCTGCACCCCTTATGGATCTTCTTTAGTACCCATACCCTGGGTACCAGGGACACCATTTACTAGGGCTTACCGGGGTGCTAAAGTCCTTGCCAATTTGGTTACAATTGAAAATTTGTCTTGTTCATAAGGAAAGAGCACTGTGGCCTTGTTAGCAAGGACATAGTGCACTACCAATCAACAACATCAGTATATGTGAGCAAAAAGTGGGGGTGACCATGTCAAAAAGTGGCACTTTCCTACAGCATCCCCAGCTCTGGACTGATAGAAAACTTGTCTTGTTCCCTCTCTAGAGCCTGATAGAAAAATACAGGAAGTAAAGGCAATGCTCATGTTTCCATATGTCCTCTCTCACGGCCAGGCTACACAGTGTTTTTCTCAGGATTTCAGCCAAAGCCATGTAATAGAGAAGGCATGAGTGCCACTTTGACAGAGTTAAGGTATTGCCAATGTCCTATCCTTGAGAATGGTTTTATTTTGATTGAGACTATGGGCGAACCTTTATACCAATGTGTTCCAGCAGGACTTCTTGATGTATTATCTTTAAAACGAGGTAATGAATGCTTTAACCATTGGTCTTACCTAATAACTCACTAAGAGCAGCCTGGTCATACCTTACAGACATATTTAATTCGCCTATTTCTGTTGATGAACCAAATTTTGGGATAAAGAGACAATTGTGATTTCATGTGGATTAATAAATCAAAATTGCAACAGGTCTATTGTCTTATTAGTCAAATTGAGGCCATGAGCCTGTGAACTATTTATGCTTCATCTGCGACATTATATCAAGGTTCCATTTGGACACTCTCCCTCTTTGTACCTTCTTGGTATGATGGAGCGAAAGGAATGTTGACATCTGTCCCTCACATCTCTTATTGGACGATGAGATGCATTTCCTTTCCTCTTACCCAATTCATCAGGCCTTAAAGCGGGGTATACGGAAATCTTTGTTTTTAGGATTCATTTTCACAAATAGGAAGGAAGGTGTCCGCCAATACAAAATGTTTGATAAATTATTAAGTAAACAATACTTTCAATTGGCTTTGGGTTTCATTGTGTTTAAGTATTATCTACTATTTCTGATAGTGATTTTATTTAAAATCTATAAGTTATTTGCTTTGTGTGTATATTTGAAAAGGTGATCGTGTACGAATGGCGATATTGTATTTATGTTTTTGTATTGGTGTATGGATCTAAACATTCATCCAAAATAACTGTTTATTTGTTGATTAATGCTTCTCTGAACTTTTCCCATTTACCTAATGTCATGCTCTCCCCCAATTCACAAAAGCTACTATACATGGAATTGGTTACCATGTCAATCCATGATCATAACCTACTGCCATCTGCCTGGTCCCGTCTACGGTTTCATCATACTTGTAGTATTTGATGAGAGAGCAGAGTGTGTATAAGTCAGTGTAGTGTGTACTAGCTGTGATTGGCTCTTCACTCCACACAGGCCTGTCCCATCGAAAATAAAATTCTGTATAACGCAACGTACAGCGTCTTTAAGCACGTGTGTCTTGTTCACCTGTGTGGATTTTGCGTCTCATAAACCACAGATGTGCTGATGCACATTGATGGATTAAACATGTAAGTCAATCGTGTTTACAAAAAAAAAAGCAGGTGCCGGTAACTGGTTATTGCCTTTTGATGCCTTCAATACTGTTACACTTTCCAAAAACTAATAGAATATAGTGTGTGGATTTAGGACATAGTGCCAAACAAAACAACAAGATGAACTAGGATGGATGTATTTTGCTGACAATAATTAAACTTCAGTTTTGTTATTGCACTTAAAGTTGACAATATTCTTATGCCACTTGTAGGCTGTTTCCATTGTTGGCGATGAAGTATTCAGATTTCACATGTCACTGTATCCAGATGCCACTGAAGGTGATGCCTACACAGATATGTCTAAAGTGGATAGCAGGATGTCTTTAAAAGTGGGCTGCATCCAGATTGTTTATGTTCATAAATTCCTCATGTCACTTTTGGTAAGTTAACTTACACTGGCATACGTCATATGAAATAACGAGAAGGAATGTGTCAACGTGAATACATTTATATTTAGTGTCTAATGACAATTATCGTGCATTGTTTCTTATTCACAATGTTGGAGTGCATCTATATAGTTGGAAGTTTTTGATCAACTTAAGATAAATATTTTTTAGGTTTTGCCAGTACAGCTGTGAAATCTCTTGTATTTAATATATCATAAAAGGGGGCTCTTATCAGTTCCCATCGTCGAATTACTATGTTCATTCACTTTTGTGTGGAACTCTTTTGTTTGTTAACTTCTCCTGGCTGCACACATTTACGATACTTCTACTAAAGCTGTTGAAGTACTGGGTATTTTAGACCCAGCGGTGCAGGGGCACACACCCTATGACTTCGGGGTTTCACCCTGTTCCGGACCTACAGAAACACAGAGTCTTCTGGGTGAAGTCAAAGAATCGTTTATTGGCTGCAGACCAATGACAGATATCCTAGAAGTACAACAGCGTGTATGTTCTCAGGAGACTGCTGAAAATCATAGGAACGGGCTTCTCCTTAAGTACAAAATATCATGCTCCAGGCATACATTCCTTGGTTTACGATATGGCCATTATAAGTATACATTACAAACGAAAAAGCAGAGTCATGATGACCATCCCACATTCCAGTTCGGCCAGCCCACAATGATTTACACAGGAAGGTTCAGATCCCATGTTTGAAGTAAATAGACCCCCCAATAAATATGAGCATCTCCTGTTTTGAGAAACAAGTCATAAAGCAAGAACAAGCAGGTGTGGAAGAGATTAGCCGGGAGATTGTGTAGAATGAAAGGGTTTTATGACGGGTCAAGCCCTGATACGAATCACAGGTGGAAGGAGGAAGGGGAGCTCGTGAGACCGGTTTGACCCGGGGCAGCAGAGCCAGCTGCCCAGGTCACAGAGAAGTCAGAGGGAAAGCCCGTGTACTGTAAGGCCCGTATTAACTCCATCATAGCCTATGTGAGGGCAATGACAAGATGGCCACTGCTTCCAAAATGGAACCCGCGTAGTTGAGCAGAATACGTGTACACAGTGCATTCGTAGCTGGAACGGCACATAAAGCACTCGTACGTGCCGCATTTACCATTTGCGGTTCGCTAATACCAAAATGGACAGAGGTAAGGCCCTGTCCCTTACGCGGTTCCGAATACCAAAGTACGACAGACCCTCCTTTTGCCCTTACATAGGCAATCACTATACTCATCTTAATCCGAGTCTAGGTCAATGTTCACGAAGTCATGGAGATGTTGCTGTAGCATCATCCTATTACTTAGCTCGTCCCTCGATACAGGTTTCCTTACACATAAGGTAGCACAGAGGCCACATATCGCAGGAGCACACTGTATGCATAGACAGAACAGGAAAAGAATGGCTAAGATCATTCCAATGGCCATCAGAACTTTCCAACCCCAGGCAGATATCAATTCCCAGAACCACCCCACCAGTGACCAATCTCCCTTATCCACGTGTATGGCTTCAGATATTTTATGGAGTTTGGAGATGGCTTGATACACTGTTGGAGCATTATCTGGTATGAAAATGCAGCAACTGGATTGGATGACCTTGCATACCCCACCGCGGTCTGCAAGAATAACGTCTAGGACCATGCGGTTCTGCAAAGTCATAAGGCGATCCGCTTGGAGCTCAGCTGTCAAATTACTAAGGGCACCAGCCGTTACATTGACGGTGGATTCAACCACACGAGTCAGCTGTCTCAGGTTCCTACTATTGACCATAGGTCCCCAAAACGGCAGGAAACCCAGGAAAAAGTCTCCTGCTTCCTGACCGGCAGTGTCCTCCTTACTAATCACACCTCTCACAACTCTGGTCTTGTGATAGTCAGAGGCGGCAGTAAATGTCGGCGGTAGCAAGTTCGCAATATAACATGTGCCCGAGAAATCAGGGGGCAGCCATGTATATGCTCGGTCATGACAGATGAAATATGTGCCCTTAGCAGCCAAAAATGCAGGGGAAAACTGTGACGGGAAAGTGTACGTTTCAGTACAGTCACTTCTTCCCAGTTGAGCCCTAGGGTTCCGACCATTACCCTGTAAGCAGAACCGACCCAGGTGGGGTACGACCCAGATTGGAGATGAGATTTTTCGCTGTCTTTCACCCAGACTAATACTATACCCCGTCGCGTTCCATCCTACATAAGGTCTCAGCTCTTCTTTGGGAATGGACGAGTATGCATTAATATCCCTACTCATATCGGCAACTCCTTTCATCAAAGCCTTATTATTGGTGATGGGTCTGATGGAACGCGGTGGGCGAGGGGAGTATGTATCTAGGGCGTAGAGAAATATGGTTTGGAATGCCCATGACGATCCATTGTAACTGTACGGTAGCACCAGGTAGGGAATACCCTTGTTAGTGGTATGGGGCATTAACCCACAGACCCAGCAATTGGTCGTATTCATTACCAGTTGGTGCTGGTGCAAGAGTTGGATAAACGAGTTATTTACGAACTCTGATCGTCGGGTCTGTTCGTGCTCAGGCAAAGGGTGAAAAGAGTGAGAGGAGGCAGTAGAAAGAGATATAGGCTGTTGAGTGGGTGCAATGGGTTTTGGAGCAGAGAAAAACACACATCCTACAATAAACATCATGATACTACACAGTGTAACAAAGCACAAAAAGACAAAACATTTACTTTTTACAATTCTACACATCCTTGTTTGAGAGTTCATTTCCTCAATCGGTCTCTCCATCCTACAAAACTCCATCCTCTACTCGGGCCGCTCGCGGTGGATGAGTTTCTTCTGCTAAGGAGTACGCCTGTCAGTCAAGGGAAACGCCCTAGACCAACCAGAACCGTTGACCTAGCGTCTTCGGCCTGTACCCCAAAGTCTTGGCACCGCGACCCTGCGGCAGAACCCGGATGGTGGTTCGAAAAACAAAAATCAAGAAAGTCCTTCAGATGGGAGAGCAAAAAATGTCAAAAGGGAAATAATGAGGAAATCTTTATTTGTCCATGGGCCTAGGTTTCAAGTTATAGCGGAGACGGCCAGGTGCTGTCTGGTCTTGAAACAAAAGTTCAGGCTCAGTGGTGTCCAGTCGATTTGATGGCGGCACAGCTTCCTGCAGAATATTGTCACTCTCTTGGACTGAAGCTGTGTCTCTTAAGCGGGCGTCACTGAATGGTACAAAGCGAGGTACAATGTCTGTCTCTGAGTCGGCGATACCCTCGTTGACCCACTGGTCATATGGCAGAGGCAAGGGAACTACCTTGCAGTGAGTACCATGAATCCAGTGCTTCTTCCCTTTCACTCGCACTGCTGATCTTGTCGAAAGAAGAACAAGATGGGGGCCGATCCAGCGAGGTTCGTCGTTGCCCTTACGCTGGAAATTCCGGACCAGGACCCACGAGCCAGGGTCGATAGGGTGTCCAGGAGGTTCAGAGGCTTGGGGAAGAGTATTATGTACCTGTTGGTGCAAAACACGCAGTTTAACAGTCAAATCATACAGGTAATCGAGCAGTACTGGATGCTCAATCTCACTGAACTTCGTAGGCCTTGGCACACCCCATACGTTGGCCGGGCGGCCAAAGACTACTTCATAAGGACTAAGTCCCACTCGTGAGTGTATCGTCATTCTGGTGGACAAGAGTGCTAGAGGCAGAGCATCAGGCCATTTAAGACCAGTGCTCGCCTGGATTTTGGCCAACTTGAGCTTTAAGGCTCCATTGTAGCGTTCAACTAGTCCAGCTGATTGGGGGTGATTTGCAGCGTGGAATTTCTGCCTTATGCCTAAACCTTCACATACACTCTTCATCACTTTACCCACAAACTCACTTCCATTATCACACCACACCATTCTCGGCATCCCAAACCTGGGGAAAAACTCCTTCACAAGGGCTTTGGCTGTGGATAGGGCAGTGTTATCTTTCAGAGGATAAGCCTCTACCCATTTTGAGAAAGCACAAACAACCACTAGTACAAATTTCAGGTTGTTGCATCTTTCCATGTGAATAAAGTCCAGCTGCAAAACTTCGAATGGACATGATGGGGGTGCAAAGTGACCGGCCGGAGTTGGGGTTCCCCTACCAGGGTTGTACTTCAAGCATACTATGCAATTCTTGACCACATTCTCTGCACACTTGGGAATCCCAACATTCTGCCATACTGGAGCCAACAACTTACAAATACCTTTCGTACTGATATGCGCCATTCCATGTGCCATAGTAACCACTGGAAGCACATATGCATCAGGCAACAACCATCGCCTATGTTCTGTCAGGTCAATCCAACAACCATTCTCATCCAACTTACCCATACTCTCTCTCCACTTGCTTAACTCTTCTTCTGTAGCTTCAGCCTGAAGCGACTTCACACTCTCTATTGTGTTCTCATACATTCCCACATCATTAACCCATCTTGCGGGGCCTGCAACATACATTCTAGTCTTCACATTCTGTGCTGTTTCTCTCGCGGTCTCATCAGCAAACGCATTCCCACGTCCAACATCATCTGTGACTTTTCTATGCGCACTGCATTTCATGATCGCAACTTGCAACGGTAGGGTCAGTGACTCAAGGAGATCATTCACCAACTTGCCATTCTGAATTTTAGCTCCATGCGACGTCAGGAACCCACGCTCTTTCCACAAACGCCCAAAATTATGAGCCACGCCAAAGGCGTACTGGCTATCTGTGTATATGTTCACTCTCATTCCTTCAGACAACACACATGCTCTCGTGAGGGCGATCAATTCTGCTGCTTGGGCCGAATTATGTGGCACTCGTGCAGTTTCCACGACCGTATGCAAAGTCGTGATAGCATATGCAGCAGTCGTGTCACCATTAGGGAGCTTGAAACATGACCCATCTACCCATAAAGTGCCATCACATTCAGTCAGGGGAGTATCTTTGAGATCTACTCTCCCTTTCGTCTCTTCTTCTGTCCTGAACAGACAGTCATGTTGCTCAATCTCATCTGAGTCTGCTGGAATCGGCAATAATGTGGCTGGATTCAGCGTATTGCATCTTTTTATGTGTATGTGATTCGCTAACAGTGTGAGTTCATACCCTGATAATCGCGCACTAGTCAAGTGTTGTGTCTTGGTTCTATTTAATAATGTGTCTACAGCGTGTGGAACCATGACAATCAATGTGTTGTCCATTACCAGACCAGCCAATTGTCGGATAGACATCGCTGCAGCAGCTGTCGCTCTCAGACAGCTTGGCAATGCCCTCGCTACAGGGTCCAAGGTGGATGAAAAATACGCGCATGGGCGCGGTCTGTCGCCAAAAGGCTGTGTTAACACTGACAACGCACATCCATCTTTCTCGTGAACATACAATGTAAAAGGTTTGCTATAGTCAGGAGTGCCCAACACAGGAGCTGAACATAATGCATTGCGTAATTCCACAAAACTTTTCTGACACTCTTCAGACCATGGGATAGGATTCGGTGTGTCTTTGCATGTTAATGCTAATAAAGGTTTTGCCAACAAAGAAAAACTAGGGATCCAATGCCTACAGTATGAAGTGATGCCCAAGAAAGCACGCACTTCTCTCTGTGTCTTTGGCACACTCAACTGCGCAATGGCTTGAATTCTTTCTGGGGTCAGTCTCCTTCCCTCCTTCGATAAGAGATGACCTAAGTAGGTCACTTCTTGTCGACAATATTGCAGCTTAGAGAGAGACACTTTGTGATGGTAAGCGGATAAATGGCGCAACAGTGACAATGTGGCTTCTTTACAGATCTTTTCAGTATCCGCAGCGATCAGTAAATCGTCCACGTACTGGATCAGGATAGCGCCACTAGGTAAAACAAGTGCATCAAGCTGCGCTTTCAAAGCTTGACTGTATATGGATGGACTCTCGCAGTAGCCTTGGGGAGCGCGTTTGAAGCGGAAGCTTCGGCCTCCCAGACTAAAACCAAAAATGTCTCTGCTCTCTTCTGCAATTGGGATACTAAAGAAAGCATTCTTTAAATCGATCACTGAAAACCATGCAGCAGAGGCTGGAATCATCGTTAACAAGGCAGTTATATCGGGGACAACCGGAAACTGAGGCACAACAATCTTATTAACCTCTCTAAGATCAATCACAAATCTGTAAACAGGTGGCTGTGAAGGGTCCGTTCGTTTTAAGACAGGTAAAATCGGACTATTGCAAACGTTGCCTCTTGTCTCTTCAATCACACCCTTATTAATCAAGTCGCTGACAATGTCTAACAATGCTTTCTGGCCTTCATTAGAGATCTTGTACTGGGGAATACGTGGCAGTCTGACATTAGCCTTCAGAGTCACCACATATGGTGGTATTTCCAAGAGGCCCACATCATTGGGACCAGTAGCCCAAAGGGCATCCGGAAGGGATGACAATTCAGGTGGCATCGTGTTTTTAGACAAATACATTGGAGAAACCACTGGCTTGCCTAATGTAAGTTGTACTCCTGAAGGAGAACAATACAGTGTAGCGTGCAATCTTTTCAACAAATCTAATCCCAGCAAATTCTCACCACAACCTGTTGTCAGGATCAGGGGCGCTTTCAGCTCGCAAGGTCCAACAGAAAGCGACATGGGACTGGAAATCGGGTTCCTAACTGGGGCGCCAGAAAAACCTACTGAAACATTTATATCGCCAGACAAAGGTGCGCCAGGGAGTTTTGAATGCATGATTGAGCTCTTTGCAGCACCAGTGTCTAGCAGAAAAGGCTCCGTTACATTTGCTGTAGTCACCTCAACATACGGTCCACTCTGATCCACTGGCACTGAAACAACTCCCTCTCTCTGTCTATGGCTATCCTAGTAATCATTATTCTCTGCATCACCGTCCTCTGCATAATAATCATTATTGTAATACTGGGCCGTATTACTAGTCGCGTTAGCTTGCTGATCAAAGCTATTAATGGCGCTTTGGGGCGGAAGAGGACGCGCGTTTTGTGGAACACTTCCACGCCCTCTGCCTCTAGGAGCTTGCTGACCACCTCTACCTCTTGCGCCATACATATTACCGTTCCGTTGCATTAATTTAGGACAACTATATTTAAAATGACCTTCCTCTTTGCAGTATGAACATTGGTTGGGACCTACAGGGACACGTGGTTGGTAATACCCATTCATTTGCTGATTAGTCTGAAATTGTTGGGGTTGGTGATAGACACCTTGGGGTTGTCTATAATTATTACCGCCGCCACGTGGTGGATAGGCCTGCTGTAAAAGGACCTTTGTCTTTAATTCCTTCGTTTTCTTCTCCGTTCTATCTTTCTCGTCTTTATCTCTGTTTTCATAATACTGTGCAGTAGCCAGTATTTGCGCTGAAGAAGAAACAGCCCAAGAACTCTCTGAATCTTTCAACTTTTTACACAGGTCAGGGAGTAAATTCTGCACAAACTTATCCACAAACAACCGTTGGCCACCCTCAGTACTCATATCTTGCCCACTGTGGTCAATAAACGTTTCTTCAAACCTAGTAAAGAAGTCTGACACTGTCTCATCTTTCTTCTGCTTACATGCAGATAACTTGTCCCAATTTACGCGCATCGCAGGCATTATTGTCTTCATATACGTGATGATTCTACCAGGCAGTTCAGCTACTAAAGGTTCTGGTTTCGCACCACCCGTTTGTCTAGCATCAGCAGCAACAATGTTAGCCCATGTATCCCCTAGTTCTGCATCGTGATCTGCATTACGAATTGATCCCCATAGAGGCTGTGGAACAACATTACCAAACAACATGTCTATGTCGGCCAGATTCATAATGCATGACCCTGCCGTCTGTGACAACTCTTTATAATAACCTGCTGGGTTTTTACGGGGATCAGGCAATGTCTGCTTAAGTGCTAACACCTCAGAGCGCTTCCATGGAACATGCACCCAAACACGCTGGAAATGCGCTGCCACAGCGGGGTTACCACCGACAGCTGCAACCGCTTCCTTCCATACCGGGGGAACTTCTCTCATAGGGTATTGTCGCGCTTTTGCCTTTTTCCCCACAAGGACCTCGTGTTCAAACAATGACTGTTGGCAATCGTCATTCCTTAAGGACAATACAACCGCAACTGCTTTATCTACTTCGCGGTCCACAATTATACCAGTTCCAAAATCGAACCTCACTCTACACAATTCCTGCGGGTTCGGATTTCTACCACTATCCTCCAATTCTTCACAGAGAATTTCGCACATTTTCTCGAATACATATCTCTGTTTCGGGGCATCCCATTGATGGAAAGTGTTAACAACCGATTCCACATCATACAGTGAAGGAAAAACGATCCATCTACGCGCCATGTGATCTATTACCTTTTTCTCATCGGGGTTAGGCAATTGGCTGCGCAACTGCTTACGCTGTACACCAGGAGTTGCACCAGATGACCCAAAGAGAGGCGACATTAATGTAGTAACCACATTAGCTAAACGCTGTCGCGCTGAAGGAGAAGCTGAGGCGAGAACAGGAGGAAAAACAGAGGGAAGAAAAGAGGATGTAGAGACAGGTACTGGAGTGGTAGAAGGAAGAGTGTTAGGGGAGGCAGTTACTGGATTAAGCAAAGTCGCAGGAAGTGCGGGGGTAGTTGGAAGCACTACTGGAGGCGCTTGGGAAGACTGCGCTACAGGAATAGGAACTGGTTGCAGAGCAACTGGCGGTTGCGGCAAGGCTTGCAGTATATGCACCGGAGGTGGCATGTTTACAAGCTGGGGAGGCGCCGTGGCAGTTTGAGCATACGGGGGTGGCGAACTCAACAAATGCGACATTAAGGGATCTTTCTCCTTTTCTTCTGACTCATCCTGCTTAGAATGTGGCAAAGCTGGATAACATTTGTCAATCCCTAACTTACGCTGCCTGTGCAATTGCTCATTCATTTGCTCCTCTTCATTATCTTTAAATTGTACAGCTGCTTGCATTACTGACATACCTCTCTCTCTCTTATTCTTTTTCGCTAGCCTAATTTCCTTTTGTTTGGCTTCCTTTCGCCATAAGCGGAAAGAGTCAAACATCGCCGGCCGGGCTTTCTTCTTAAACAATTTAATTTCCAAATTATCTAAAATATCGGTATCAAAACTACCATTTTGGGGCCATTTTAAAACACCGTCTTTCCTGGTGTAGTGGATCCATACTTCGTTATATGCAATGGGGCCTACGCCATGTTTCACATAGAGCTCATAAGTTGGAGTTCCAACCGGAGGAACCGGACATGATTCTTCCAGCTGGAAATCTTTTCCACAACCCAAACAGAATAATCTACCAAATAGTCCAGAACCAGGCATCTTCGCTCACTAGTCTAGATCCAAACGTCAAAGGATTATCGATTACGATATTCTCGTGAATACACGAGTCCTCTGGCTTTGGGGTTTGCAAACACCAAATCACCAATTTCCAAATCAAACCAAACGATCCCGAGGGATACCAAAACAAATGGGAGACGCTCCACTTATACTTAACTGAATATTGCTGATCGATGGCGTCACCAGAAGACTCTCTCGATTGTTTCGCTCTCTCAGATTCGTCAAGGGTCCAAAACAGGTCGATTAATCAGGGCAGCAGTCCTTCGTAGCCGTCGGGACGCGGAGAACCTCGCAGAAAAGACTTTCGGACCACGTCGACATGCAGGGGTCGATGAAGTGGCGGCCTTCCTCCGGAATTTCCACACGAAGCTCCTCACGAACCTCTGGCTTGGACTGGTACCGCTGAAATCGGCCCGAGTTGGGCGCCAAACTGAAGTACTGGGTATTTTAGACCCAGCGGTGCAGGGGCACACACCCTATGACTTCGGGGTTTCACCCTGTTCCGGACCTACAGAAACACAGAGTCTTCTGGGTGAAGTCAAAGAATCGTTTATTGGCTGCAGACCAATGACAGATATCCTAGAAGTACAACAGCGTGTATGTTCTCAGGAGACTGCTGAAAATCATAGGAACGGGCTTCTCCTTAAGTACAAAATATCATGCTCCAGGCATACATTCCTTGGTTTACGATATGGCCATTATAAGTATACATTACAAACGAAAAAGCAGAGTCATGATGACCATCCCACATTCCAGTTCGGCCAGCCCACAATGATTTACACAGGAAGGTTCAGATCCCATGTTTGAAGTAAATAGACCCCCCCAATAAATATGAGCATCTCCTGTTTTGAGAAACAAGTCATAAAGCAAGAACAAGCAGGTGTGGAAGAGATTAGCCGGGAGATTGTGTAGAATGAAAGGGTTTTATGACGGGTCAAGCCCTGATACGAATCACAGGTGGAAGGAGGAAGGGGAGCTCGTGAGACCGGTTTGACCCGGGGCAGCAGAGCCAGCTGCCCAGGTCACAGAGAAGTCAGAGGGAAAGCCCGTGTACTGTAAGGCCCGTATTAACTCCATCATAGCCTATGTGAGGGCAATGACAAGATGGCCACTGCTTCCAAAATGGAACCCGCGTAGTTGAGCAGAATACGTGTACACAGTGCATTCGTAGCTGGAACGGCACATAAAGCACTCGTACGTGCCGCATTTACCATTTGCGGTTCGCTAATACCAAAATGGACAGAGGTAAGGCCCTGTCCCTTACGCGGTTCCGAATACCAAAGTACGACACTGTTCACACTGTTTAAGCCCAGTTCACTGTCAAAATAAGATCTCTCAAAGGCACACAGCTTCTAACAGCATGCTGGAATGTTTGCTTTTTATTACTTAGTTGTGTAAAGATGCTTCAGCCTTAGAACGTTTGTGGCATTTCCTATTCATGCGTCAGTACCTTTCTTTGCACTTTATAGGAATTATAGGATTGATTTTTTCAACTTAATCTATTTGGTCATTATGATAAAATTCTAAATGTTGTAATAAACACTGCACATAAAAAATAAAGGTAATCTACAAGAGCTATGCTATATTTTACTACTATATATGAAAAAGACAGAGGTTCCAGTGGATAATAGGAAATTAATAAAACCAATAATCCAGCACAATCGTAATAAATCAGTAAGGACTATAATATCAGGGGGCAAAAGGAATTCTCTACACAGTATATTCAAAATAGCTTTTTATATGAAAAAAACAGCAATTAGTATATACACTTCTTAGAATCAAAAACGCAAGGCGTGTGCATAGTGTCCCCAAGTGAAACATGGAACCATAAAGTGACTATACATTGTGAAACAAACACATTTCTTAGTACAGGGTTTCCATTATTTTGTGTAGAACGGTCACTTGAGTACAATTTAACATCAGTCCACATATACAATGACGCAGACTGAATAGTGGTCCGTCCTATGTACTGGTCGACGGCGTTTCAACCCTTCTGCGAATCTAGGGTCTCTTCAGGACTATCAATGTAGGGACATCTAAAATAAAGTGAAAAAATTAGCAAAAGGCCCATATACCGGTACTAGTGCAAGAAACTATGAAAAGGATCTCACTTCTACACTAATTACCTGGGTTGTAAAGAAGAACAACTCTTAATGATGATGTGGTGCCTTAGTGGAAGTGAATAAGGAAAAGGACTCACGTGAGGACCCGGCCGGGTTCCTAGTTCGCATGTTCAAGGAAAGAAAGGAATAATTTGCCGCGTAAATGAATCATGGCATTGACTGAATTACACAGCACATAAATCATAAATCATGGTGTTTCACCTGAGTATTTAAAAGTACCTCACACGATGGAGCGCTGATATATATAGAGGGGTTGTGCTCAATCTTCCATTTGACAGCTCCGCTTAATGTAGCCACGTTTTCCTATTTATTGGAATCTCAGTAGGATAGCTATAGGGTAGAGGAATTGTACACCATAAACGAATATTCCTTACACAGAAAGACAAAAAGTGTTGGGAGGGAATAAGAGTGTTGCAAAGCCTGCATCACGCTGGCACTTACTCGGTGTGATGCGGGCGGACAGATCTCCAAGTATAACACTTGTACTTCCTGGATCCAAGTACGTTCCTGGTACAATGACCACGAACGAACGCTAAGCTGCGTTAATATGCAGTTATTTCCGCCTTCCCATCGGCAGGATAACTAATAGAGTGCCGAGGTTGTGAGCGATCCATTGCTCTGAGTGCTGTGAGAATGAAAACAGAGGGCAGACTCGTGCTTAGACGGCGATCCCGCTCTCGATGTTCTAATTATTTTTCTAACTTGGAATAGAGTACTAATATTTCTATATACATACAGTCAGGAGAAAAAGCATTAATTAGCTCTATCAAATTAAAGAATAATATTGTGCTCCTTAATAGGTACCTAACATTTCTATTTACCAATTACTGTCTGTCCTCCGCCCTCTTAAAGGAATTCGTAGTATATAGCCATCATTCCTGTAGTAGCCACAAAATGATAAGATATTTACATGATTATTCAAAATACAGAGTAAAAACTGGTTTCTCTACCAATGGCTACAGAAGCGTACCATCTGTACCTTAATCCTTAAAGCATACAAAGGTGGTGGTCTGTGCCTAATAATAGGGGCACCAATCAGCGACCATGTGCTCCTAAATACATGCATTGTATTTCAGTTACCCGCACAGTATCTGTTATCCACCCTCTTATGAGATCGTATTGTGTAACCATCTTCACTACAGTCAGCAAACACTGATAAGTGATATTACATCAATGTGACCCATTTGGATCAACACTGGTTCCTCTTCCAACTGTCGCACAACCGTAGCGTCTGTGCTATTATCATTTAACCATGATCATGATATTAATATATCACAGATGGTGGGGGCATTATTCATAGAAACGTTCAAAATGGGTGACTGGACTAATGGTACTCTTTCTCAGTTTAAAGTAGTGACATAACCTCTCCATTCCTCAGCGGAATTAAGGCCCTGTTCAATTGAGTTAATTCTGTCTATCCATCTGCATTCAATACCTTGCAGTATATTTGCAATATCGCCTCCTCTCACTGGAATGCTTGCAATTTCAATTACCTGCCATTTCAAATCATTGGCGGAGTGATTTTTCTCCATATATTAATATCATGATCATGGTTAAATGATAATAGCACAGACGCTACGGTTGTAGGCACAGACCACCACCTTTGTATGCTTTAGGGATTAAGGTACAGATGGTACGCTTCTGTAGCCATTGGTAGAGAAACCAGTTTTTACTCTGTATTTTGAATAATCATGTAAATATTTTATCATTTTGTGGCTACTACAGGAATGATGGCTATAGACTACGAATTCCTATAAGAGGGCGGAGGACAGACAGTAATTGGTAAATAGAAATGTTATGTACCTATTAAGGAGCACAATATTATTCTTTAATTTGATAGAGCTAATTAATGCTTTTTCTCCTGACTGTATGTATATAGAAATATTAGTACTCTATTCCAAGTTAGAAAAATAATTAGAACATCGAGAGCGGGATCGCCGTCTAAGCACGAGTCTGCCCTCTGTTTTCATTCTCACAGCACTCAGAGCAATGGATGGCTCACAACCTCGGCACTCTATTAGTTATCCTGCCGATGGGAAGGCGGAAATAACTGCATATTAACGCAGCTTAGCGTTCGTTCGTGGTCATTGTACCAGGAACGTACTTGGATCCAGGAAGTACAAGCGTTATACTTGGAGATCTGTCCGCCCGCATCACACCGAGTAAGTGCCAGCGTGATGCAGGCTTTGCAACACTCTTATTCCCTCCCAACACTTTTTGTCTTTCTGTGTAAGGAATATTCGTTTATGGTGTATAATTCCTCTACCATATAGCTATCCTACTGAGATTCCAATAAATAGGAAAACGTGGCTACATTAAGCGGAGCTGTCAAATGGAAGATTGAGCACAACCCCTCTATATATATCAGCGCTCCATCGTGTGAGGTACTTTTAAATACTCGGGTGAAACACCATGATTTATGTGCTGTGTAATTCAGTCAATGCCATGATTCATTTACGCGGCAAATTATTCCTTTCTTTCCTTGAACATGCGAACTAGGAACCCGGCCGGGTCCTCACGTGAGTCCTTTTCCTTATTCACTTCCACTAAGGCACCACATCATCATTAAGAGTTGTTCTTCTTTACAACCCAGGTAATTAGTGTAGAAGTGAGATCCTTTTCATAGTTTCTTGCACTAGTGCCAGTATATGGGCCTTTTGCTAATTTTTTCACTTTATTTTAGATGTCCCTACATTGATAGTCCTGAAGAGACCCTAGATTCGCAGAAGGGTTGAAACGCCGTCGACCAGTACATAGGACGGACCACTATCCAGTCTGCGTCATTGTATATGTGGACTGATGTTAAATTGTACTCAAGTGGCCGTTCTACACAAAATAATGGAAACCCTGTACTAAGAAATGTGTTTGTTTCACAATGTATAGTCACTTTATGGTTCCATGTTTCACTTGGGGACACTATGCACACGCCTTGTGTTTTTGATTCTAAGAAGTGTATATACTAATTGCTGTTTTTTTCATATAAAAAGCTATTTTGAATATACTGTGTAGAGAATTCCTTTTGCCCCCTGATATTATAGTCCTTACTGATTTATTGCGATTGTGCTGGATTATTGGTTTTATTAATTTCCTATTATCCACTGGAACCTCTGTCTTTTTCATATAACATAATACCCTGGTTCTTTGTGAGTAGGGTTCCCCTGTTGCTAGTAGTATATTTTACTACTAAACAGACAGCCATAAGTGCAGTTATCTTGCAGACAACAGGTTCATGATTTGAATGGTGCAGCAGGGGCACCGGGACCAAAAGTTGTCAGAACTCTTCTAAAAACCTAATATTGCTATATTTTACTACGAAACAGGCAGTCACAATTTCAGTTATCTAGCAAGCGATAGGGTCATAATTTTAATAGTGCAGCAAGTGCAGTGGCACCGGGACAAAAAGCGCCAGGCACCCCACTAAACACTGATTATTGCTATATTTTACAACTAAACAGGCAGTCAAAAGTGCAGTTATCTTTCAGACACTAGGGTCATGATTTGATTGATGAAGCAGGTGCAGTGGCACCGGGCCAAATAGTTGTCAGAACACCTAAGATTGCTATAACTTACTTCTAAACAGACAGTCACAATTGCAGTTACCTTGCAATTGAAAAGGGCTTGATTTAAACGGGGCAGCAGGTGCAGTGGCACCTGGTCCAAAAGTTGTCATAACGTCACTAAACACCAAATGTTGCTCTATTTTACTACTAAACAGGCAGTCATACGTGCAGTTATCTTGCAGGCAAAAGGGTCATCATTAGAATGGTGCAGCAGGTGCAGTGGCAATGGGCCCAAAGGTTGTCAGAACTCCTCTAAACACCTAATATTGCTGTGTTTTGCTACTATAGAGACAGACACAATTGCAGTTATCTTGCAGTTAAAAGGGGCCTGATTTGAATGGTGCAGCAGATGCACTGGAATCAGGATCAAAACCTCTAGGGATGCCACTAAACGCAGAATATTGCTAAATTTTACTATTAAGTAGGCAGTCACAAGTGCAGTTATCTAGGAGGCACTAGGGCCATGATTTCACTGGTGCTGCGTGTGCAATGACACCGGGACCAAAAGTTGTCAGAGCTCCTCTAAACTTCAAATATTGCTATATTTAACTACCAAATAATCAGTCACAAGTGCAGTTATCTATAAGGCACTAGGGTTATGATTTAAATGGTGCCACACGTGCAGTGATAAAAGGCCCAACGCTCTAGGAACCCCTCTGTAGGAAAGTAGGATCTGCTTTCATGGTTACCCCCACTTTTTACTTGGCGTCAGTATGTTTTTGACTAGTCTGACTGGGATCCTGCTAATCAGGACCCCAGTCACTGTGCTTTCTCCCTAAGTTGACCATGGTAAGTACTTGTATACATCCACAATTGGCTACTTCTGTACCCTTGTAAGTCACTACTATATGGTGTACCCTTGTAAGTCCCTACTATATGGTACTAAGGTACCGGGGGCATAGGTACACCAGGGGTCTCCCATGGGCTGCAGCATGTAGTGTGCCACCCATGGGAGTCCACTTAACCTGTGACTACAGGCTTTCCATTGCAGCCTGTGTGAGTTGGTGTTTGCACCTCTCATGACAGATATAAGTTTCCTTATATCGGGGGTCACTACACTTACAACCTATAAGTCACCCCTATGGCAGGCTCTTCAGTCCTGAGGGCAGGGTGATTGGTTCTAAGTGTGAGGGTGTCCCCGCTTGAGCAGGACACCCCTACAAACCCCTGAGTCGATTCCCCACTCTTTGTAAATGTGGTCAGCCTTTTTTATACATATAGTGGACATCCGTCGTTACGAGATGTCTAACTGTATAGTGGCTGCGCCGAACCTGGTAATGCTTGGTATCAGACATGTTGGAATCATACCCCAACACTGATTCCAATGTTGGAAGAATGATCCCATGTACTGGGGGGCTCCCTTGGGGTGTACCCCCTTTTCTCCCGGCTACAGCCCCTCAGGGTCTGCAGCAAGCTAGTGTTGCTGCCAACCACAGACACAATTCTGCCCTCCTGCTGCTTAGCAAAGCTCGAGCAGGGAAAGGTAGAACAATAGGTTCCCACCTCCCCAGACAGGACTTAGTGTATTGGGTGGAGGCACTTGCCAGCACCACCAGATTGTTTTGAAGGACACATTTGTTGTCTTCCTTGCATACTGCAGTTGGAACCAGTTAAGGGAGTTCTTGGTTCCTGGTCTGGCGTGACACTGGACAAAGGACGTGGGAGTATCCTGCCCTCTGTCCAGCCCCTCCTCTAGGAGGGACCCCTGTGTCATTCCAACTCTTTCCCTAGGGTACTTAAGGGCTCACCTGTGGGTGGTTCTTTAGATTTGTCATGGGACAAGACTCAAGTCTGAAACCATGTCACTCTTCGACCATCTGTACACTTGGACTTTGCTGGACTTCACCTGGAACCTAGACTGCATCAAGGAAGACTTCTGCTGCTCCTCGTCTCGCTATTCTGCAAGTTTTCTTTGTCATCTTTGTTTCTTCCAGGATCTTCAGCAGACCTGTGGGCGTCAAGCACACCCGAAGTAATCTCCCTTGGCGTGAAGGAGCCACTCCCCTGCATCTGCAGGCATCCCAAGAAAGCTAGCCGGTCTGCTGCTCCTGACGTCCCACGGACTTCAAATGGCTCAGCAACACAGGTGGTGGTTCAGCAACTCCCTCGATGCCTGACCTATCCTCTTTGCAATTTTGAGTCCAGTATCCCTCGTCGGAACTGCTGGGAACAAAGCCCTGTGCACCTCGCTGACTTGCCGTTGCCAAGGCTTGTTGGCTCTGCACTCCAGAGATCTTCGGGCTGCAAGAAGCTCCAGCCTCCAGCATCTCTTCCTACTAAGTACTGCATCTTATCTGCATCCTCTGCACTGTGGACCTTCCTTCTTGGTGAGTTGCCTGAGGTCTTATTGCAACTCCTGTGCCTTTTGGCCTGTGGGTCCTCCTGAGAGTCTTCTCCTGGTTCAGTGGGCTATCCTGCCTGCTTGGGGCCCGCTCCGACTCCCCTGCTTATGGTCAGTCCTACAAAGACAGACCAGAGGTCAGTGAAAAGGCAAGACGGCAGGCGGGCACAACTAGGTCATTTGCATAATTCTTGTAACAAGCATTTTGCCTTCTGGACTGTCCGAAATGTAAGGGACCTTTAGCAGTTGTGACTATGTGCGATGGAAAACGTTATCTTAGGTTTGGATACACAATAAGCTTGCGATGTTCCGGAGTAGTAACCCTGCAAGGTTCATACGTTAGACTTCCTTCTAAACTCAAGGGATTAACTAGGGAGCTATCCCTAAACATGGCTGTTATGGCAGGGGTTATCAAGCTAACTGCACTACTGCACTCTGGTGAGATTCACATTTGCGAATTGACAACTTCAACCATTTGCTGTAGCATAATGTGACCAGATAACTCCATATCATCGTGGACTCGGGCCTCCAGTCCTGGGTTTTTAGTTAATACAATCATGTATTTTCAGTATTCTTGTAGTGGTTCACCTTTATTGACCATGCACACCTGAAAAAACAGGAGAGGAGCAGGTTAGGACTAGAGCATTGTGTTAAGAGCCACGTGTGCATTTTTGACTACTGTTGAGGCAAAGGAAGCTCCTCCACATCTCGTGGAAGATCTGGTCCATGTTTTTAAAGGCGTGGCTTAAAAACACTTAAGCTAAACATCTGTGCTTAGCATAGCATGTCACACGACTGGTATGTTGCTGCTTCTGTCATTGCATCCAGATATAAATTATAAGTAACATTACACCTGCAGAGAGGGAGGAGCCAAGATGGCGACCGGGATGGCAGCGTAGGCTCCCGGCTCCGTGAACCTCCGCACCCCGCACAGATATCCTGCACGAGATCCTTAGCCTGCGCTATCTGCCCGTGTTGGTGAACGCGAGCGGCAACCGACCGTGTGACCCCGAAGTTTCTGGCAGCGGTACCGCCGGAGAAATGTCCGTCTGAAGTTTGCGGCCTGTGCAGCCCTGGAGCCGGGACCTCGAGTGGACGCCGTGGCCGGGCGGCAGTGCAACAACAGCGGCCTTCGGTGACTGGGTGGAGTCGGACTGCCGGAGTGGTGCGAATGTCGGCCTGCGTTTCGCCGTGGTCGTTCCTACCACTAAGCGTAGCGGAACGGGTGCGTGCCCGAGGTGGCAACTCCAAGACTCTCCGGTGATTGCCTCAGCCTTCGCCGGTGAGCTGCCCGGACGCCGCCCGTAACTCGCCCCGATTCTCGCGGGCTGGTCCGTGGTGGGGACGACTATGGCCCGTGACCACACACCGGACACATCATTTGCCTGCCCCCGGAACCCTGTTTCCAGCGACATGGAACCCGAGGCGCTTGGGCCTGAGTCCCGGTCCCGATCTGGGTTGGAGCTACCCAGCGGCCATTTTGGTAGGACAGTGTCCACCATCCTGTACACTGGGTTGCAGCAGGATTGGGAGGGTGCGCCTCTGAGGAGCGTAGCGGAGCGAGCGCCGGGAGCTGTACTGGGGTACGGTGACCTTCTCGAGGCCCTCGGTGCCCTTCATTCCACCTTGGTTCACGGCGCCTGGGTGTTTGGGAGCAAGCTCGATGGAGTGACATCAGCGTTGGAACAGTTGCCGCCTGCCTATCCCCAGGTACACTGGGACTTCTTACACCGCGCACGGGGGGACAGTGTCGTGGCCGCCCCTGTGAATAGTGCACGCCTGGACTCTCCGGACAGTATATTAACGTGCGATCAGCTGGCCGTGGATCTGGTCTGTTCCGGAGGTTTCGGACCTGAGTGGGGGGTGGTGGCCTTGTCCCGTGCGCGGCCTCCGACGACTCAGGCAACACCCAAGCAACGGTCGCCTACTCTGCCTGATTCCGCCTTCCTGGGCCTGGTGTGCAGTGTAAATCCTGGCTCAGCACTGGGAAAGACGACCCTCCATAGAGCTGATTGTGTCGACCTTCAGAGCCCTCTACCCTACTTGTGTGTGTCGCTTCCTGATCTTTATTGGACGCTTCTCTTCCTGGTAACACTGGACATGGCACTGGGACGAGGGGTATGCATGGGTGGGTTTGCAAAGAGTGGCCAAGGATGAGGCTGACCCTTCAGAGGTGGTCATCTACTAGGCGGGCGGGCTCGGGCGTTGTGTGCTCTCACGGCATAACTGTTAGTGTACCAAGTGCGTGATGCTCCTTACTTCATTTTGACGGGGTCGATTTCGTGTTCTGTATTGTATGCTTTGCGGGAAAACGTATGGTGCGGGAGGGAGAAGCCGGGGGCGTGTTTTACAGGCCCTCCTCCAGTTTATTAATACTCTCTCTACCCCCCGCCTGGTGGGGGCTTTTTTCCTACCTTTTTTCTCTGTTTCTTCTATATTTCGGGTCTGGTTCAGGGGCGACAGGCACACTGCTGGGGGGGGGGGGGCCGTACTCATCTGCAGAGGTGCAGGGTGGGGGGTAGGGGGGGGGGGATTCTTTAGTCTTTAACCTCTTTTTTCTATGGCCTCCTTTTCTTCTCTTATTCTTCTGTCTTTTTCTGGTATCAGCATGGTAGAACTCCTTTGTTGTTAATCACTGCTGTTTCCGGAGGGCCATAATTCCCGTGGAGTTTCCTGGGTCTTGGGGCAGGGGGGTTGCAGGCGCAAATGGCCGTGTCAATCCTTCACATCCTGAACTTCCTGTTTCAGCGCCATTGCCTAGATAGACTGCTGTTTATTGTTTACGTTCACCATTCTGCCTGCCATTTTTCGCTGCTGGGAAACTGTTTGGCGCCTGATCCTTCCATCCTCTTCTATTATAAAATGTAAACCTTTATTATCCTTGTCTCCTACCTGGGCTGTTCAGAGACTGAGAGTATGCTAACGTCGAGATTTTGCACCCCGAGGTGCTGACTGTGATAGACTTGCTTTCTGTTATTCTGACTGTTTAGCGGCCGGCCCCGGGGGTTGTAGGCCCATACGTGTAATTGATTGAAATATCAATAAAGGTTTTCAAAAAAAAAAAAAAAAAAAAAAAAACATTACACCTGCAACAAGCCAGGGCTATTTACTTGGCTGGTGGTGGTTAATTGCACAAGATAAATAAGCAACAACTGTATAGAATATTGAAAATGCTTCTGTTCCAAAATGATGAGACTGTGAAAGAACTATAACGGGTCTCTTTGGAGTTACATCACAGGCAGTGAAGGGTGGAACTGCTGCTGAGTTGAGATTCTTTTTTTTCTCCGAGGGTGATGTCGAATATGAAAGCCTGATAGGGACCAGTTTCAGCACCTGCTTTTTAGAAGTGCCTGTGCTGATCACCGGCAGGACCCTGCCCACTTTAAGCCCTGTAGCCAGGTTCACTAGATTTTTGCTGGGTCTCGTCCCCAGACACAGGCGCAAACCCATAGAAACCAGGTGACGTGCTTGGTCCTAATTAATTAACTATAGAAAGACCAGGCTCCTTCAGACTCATGGGATGCACATAGCTCACTTATTTGTTCATTTTCCTAGACAATGCAAAATAATATTACTCCCCAGAAATAGCTGTCCCCATCCTATCATGAGCAGGTCTCATTTTCCAGTGAAGGAATATAGACAAACTGTTACTATATACATTGTCATATACAAACCACGCATCCTTGCCCATCCACTTATTTGCCACTGCAAAACAGCGCATGTTTGACGTGATACAAGAGCCTACATTAAAAAATAGATGTATTTATAATATTCATTTATAAATTCCATGGAGTAGTCCTTAATAGAATGCAACAATTGATCTAGCAAGGTAGGAACACTTGCGTCACCATTCCGTATTCATGGATGTCATCAAATTAATATTAGTGAAGATGTCTCTTATAAAATGCATTTGTGAAGAACAGTGTGCTATCAGGCATGAGTGGAGTTTTCCAACTAGGGATCTCGGAAGTTAGTTATTGTGTTCTGTTTTTAATAGTGATCCGAAGGCGGCTCCCGACTTTGGATGAACTGATAAACCGAATCTTAGCACCTAAAAATGCGAGACGAACTTTCTGAAGTAGACTTGCCTATTATAAATCCACCTACATCTTTTCTATTTTTCAATGGATAGTTGAGCTTTTAAGTTATGCCAATTCCATTTTAAAGTAAAGGCAAAGGGAGCTTGGATCAGGGTGGTATATTTAATAACGCTGCTCAAAATCAGCAAAACAATTTTTTTGCTCGATGATCTTTCATGGAGCTTGCACCGAAGAGGAGGATGCCTTGAATTAATCAATGAAGAAGGATATGCCCTCGCCTCGCCTCACGGAGCGCCGCGGAGGTATACAGAGGCGAGGGCATATCCTTCTTCATTGAGTAATTCAAGGCATCCTCCCCTTCGGTGCAAGCTCATGAAGCCTGACTGTCATTCCAAATAGTATACCTAATTGGTTGTAGAAATTACTAGGGGCCATCGTACCCCTATTTTTCCAGACTTGCTTATTTTTGCAGGTTGGCTTTTGAAAGATAGGTATACAATATATATAAACAATATATATAAACAAGTATTATATTTTGAGTGCAGTAGGGATCACACTAGGTCCTGATGAGTAAAGCAGTGGGGACTGCTTACGGAACATGTTGACCCAGTAGGGGGCATCACATTAAGGTACACCCCTACACATCCCCATTTTTAATGTTCCCAGCCAGGGAAATGAATAAAAAATTTTTTTGTATCTTTCACAGACCCTACCACTCTCACTCCTACACTATACAGAGCCTATTTTTCACAACAACAGTGCTCCCGTGTATCCGCAGGTTGTAGCACGCCCCGCCCTGTAGAGGGACGGGAAGACCCCTATGATGAAGCATGACACTATGGGACTCGTAGTGTGTGAGGGGTATTTTAAAAACACTTAGTGCTTTTCCATGACATTTCATGGATCACTATTACACTTTATTCAGAATCACTAGAAAAACTAAAAAATAATTTTACTGGCCATATGTATAGGGTAGAATCATATTGTTTATGAAAAGTTGAATAGGAGGTAGATTCTATCTGTATACCTCTCTACTCCCTCCACCATTTGTTATCTCTTTCTTCTTATCAGGAAATGAGTCTAGCAACCTTTTAAGTCATGAGCAAAGTGGGGAGTTGCCCGGACTTCCCCCTTCCAAGGAGACTCAGGTTAAGTGAGTGGGAGAGTCAAAAGTCCTGGTATGAAAAAGTGAGCATAGTAACATTCTTTTTCTTAATATTTGATAGCTAAGCATTCTTACTATAAGCTAAATGTGTATTTCTCGCCTAGGCTGGCCTATCTTCATCCTCATATTCTCAGGCAGGTAATAGCAATTAGATTAAAACAATTGGGGTCATGTCTCTCTCCACACTTCACCTTACCCTTCTGCCTTTCCCTCTGTCTGCTAGTCTCAACATCTCTACGTAACTACACCCTCTCTCACTACGTAAACACTCTACCATGTCGATGTAAGCCTCATCTCTCTCTCAGTATACTTCTAATCTCCACTTCTCTAATTACCTTGCGTATTTCGCTACCACTCACTGTGCCTTTCTGTTCATCTCCTACCTTACCCCTTTCTACCTCATCAATACCTTCCTAGCTGATTGTTCTGTTTCCATCTCACCTTATATCTTTCCTCACCTCGCTATCACTCCCTCTCTTCATCTCTGTACCTTCTCTCTACCTTTTCCTGAGCTCTCTCTGCCACACCACTCCCTTACTCACATCTCTCTCTCATTTCTTTCTAGTTCATACCTCTAAAACGAACGCCTCTTTGTTTACTCCACCAGTTTCTCGCTACCTAACCTCTTGTACTGCCAGCCATGCATCTGGTAAGCAAGGACTATGTGTAAAAACTGTGTGTTTATGCACAGCTTGCACATTTTTAAAATGCATAAATAAAAGGCATTGTCATTTACAATTCCAATAGCTCAAACTCTCGCAAATGTGAGACCTATTGTTTTGCAAATGCTTGTTCTTCTCGTCATTATGTCAGCCAGATGAGAAAATCAAGCTCTTTCAGCTTCTACATTTACACCCTTGTGTGCTCATATTGGACCCCTTTTATTGCTCTTAACCATTATATACAAAGAACACAAGCATTTATGGGAGACCATAATCAGTTTCTAGGTTTTGAATGCTGCAAATTAAGCAGTCTAGAAGCAGCCAATCTACTAAGCAATCTCTAACAGTAAAACATTGTTGTGAACTAGCAGGAAATCCCACTCCAATTGAATGAGGGCTCATTCTGTAAGAAAGGAAAAGTAGCCATATCGATCCACAGGAGAGATGTGCCTATCAATTTGTAACATGGCTATGTGATCCCTAATACATTCCTTTTTCATACTTCATCACTTTTTTCTCACAGGAATGATACAGGCCTCAGTTCTCTAGTGGGTACTCAAACTGTTTCTTCTATAATCTACATTTTAAACCTTTAACCCTCCTATTTCACTTTGAAGTTGGATAACATAATTAATTAGCAAGTGTGTGTATCCATTAGAAAAGCAAGTTACTTACCTTTGTTAACATTCTTTCTAATGGACACAGTAGCTTCTGCAGATTTGTTTTAACCAAGCCACACCTCCTCACAAGGAACAAATCAAAACAACTTCCTTTTGTACTTTGCTCCCCATCTTTATGTCCTTGGACCCTCAGAGGACATGGAAAATTCATATGAAACTGACTTCACTGATACATGTGCCACCCTAAATCAGCTAGCTTGTCTCTTGCTGTGCAGTCACAATACTCCGGTCATGGTATGGAACATTTTGCTAGAGATAATTTATCTGCTAGAGATAATTTAACAAGTGTATCAGCCATTTCATATTTTACAGAATTGATATGTTACATTTCTTAAACTTGCATGTTTGCCAAAAAATGTAAATGCATTGACCATTGTTACTGGATATATTGTATATGACTTTAGCTTTCTTTACATTTGTTTGTGTTTTTCTCTCCAAATAGAGCTTCCTTAACAATTTCCAAACTGCCAAAGAAGCTCTGACTGCAGCCACTGCCCAGGCTGCAGAAAAAGCAGCTTCCAGCATGAAAGATTTTGCTCAGAAGAGTTTCCGTCTTTCAATGGATATAAATCTCAAAGCTCCTCTTATCATAATTCCTCAGTCTTCTGTTTCCACAAATGCCTTAATTGCGGATCTTGGATGGATCGTGGTACAGAACAGTTTCAGCTTGATCCCTGCAAAGGAATGTGCTCTTCCGCCCGTCATTGATAGTATGGACGTGCAGCTAACTAATTTAAAACTGTCAAGGTATGTGGGCCTTGTTATCATTAGTCCTTGTCCAGTGCCTACAGTTAAATGGATACATTTTTACTTGGCTCAAAGGTATTTTTAAAAGACGGTCTAACCATCTCAAGCACTCGAAATTTTACTACCATTTTCTCATTTCTCTAAATTAAGTGTTTTGTCCCAGACCTATGTTGCATTAGAGTGATTGTGTGATAACTCAACGATTCGAGGCAATTGTGGCATCACATACAGTTAAATATGAAGATAATTTAAATTGGTTATGTTTGTGAATCATATTCACCCTAACAGAATATTGCTTTCACAGTCCAGTTCTTGTATGTAAGTGTTTTACCAATAACTACTGCTAAATGGTAGAAAACACATATACTGCTCAACTTTTTTCTTACAGGTCCTTCTTGATTTAAATGTTATCCTTTACATTGTTACTAAGTTACTTGATTTAGTAAGTAAAGTGGCTTTAAATTCAGCAGGAAATTTTCCACACTAAAACAGACACCAGCTGATAACTTTGGGCCGGATTAAGATCTTGGCAGGACTACCGCAGTCGGTCGGCGGTGGTCCCAAGTACTCCGTCTGGCTGACGGCGTGCCAACCGCTGTATTTAGATGTTGCGGCAATAGACAAGGGACTGCGTAAGTCTTCTCTACTTGCTAACAGTACTTATTTGCTGTGATGCCGGCAGTTTTGTGCTGAGCAGATTTAGATGTTTGCATTGTGCAAGTAGTGTCTTGGCGACGGTGTCCTGACAGAGTGAAACCATGGTTGTGTGCAAACAGGTAAGTACTACTCATCATTATCTTACTACACAAATATGTTGTGAATGTGTTATAATGTATGACTTGTTTTCCAATGAGATTCCGGATAATCAGGAAATCAAAAGTGGACACAGACCCGGAGTTAGGTGCTTTATGAGATTTTTATTCTTCCAAATTCGTCGATACGCGTGTCAGCTCTGGCGAGCCTTGTTCACTCAACTTGGATACATTGTTTTGGTGAATTTAAAGTGACCGTGCAAAATCATCTGACCCCACGTGATCGGTAATCGTATAGACATAGACAACATACTACTAATGCATTTAGAGTGAAAACTATATCAGACTTGATATTTTTTTCTCCGTAATTTTAAAATGGTCGTTACATGGTTCTGGATTCATTAGAAAACATCAGTATTAAAGAGTTTTTCAAAATGCCATTCGGTTGTAAATTGCTACTCGTAGAGGTTACGTCACCATGGGGAAAGGTGCTAATATGTGCAAATAGCTAAAGTGCAAACAGTGAATATTCAGTTACAATATATTTGCTAAAATTCGAAACATATCATGAGTACAAATAAATGTGCAATGTTGCAGCCAGAAACCATGTTCGAAATGTGGACTTCGTTTAACTTGGGCAACGCATTACAGCAATTGTCAGAATAAAGGTAAAATATAGTATGTATGACACAGTGTGATATGCTTACGAAATTAATAACTTATTTGAGTTCATTCTGAATTGTGCATATGTTTTGTGCCTTGTTACAAAACTGAATTTAGCATATAAAAAAAGGAAGGATTGACATTATACGAATATAACGTTACATGCTAAGACTAGTGGACAGGCAAGATCCTACCTAATATCGACTGGTTGGGTACTGAGTATAGTGATCAACCTAGTTGGATAAATATGTCTGTGAACACACCTCTATGTTGTTGACAATATAAATGTACAAATAAATAAATATATATATATATAAATATATGTATAAATATATTGCATTATAAAAATTGAGGTAAAAAATACATGTCAAAAACATTTAGTGTTTAAGGGTGAAATACCCTGTGTGTTCATATGTTGAACTGCCTATGCATAGTACATTGGTAGTATTGCTGCATCTATCGGGCACAAAACAAAGATTGCACATATGATGTTTATAAGCATGTATACAGATCTTCTGTGACATTTAGGCCGTTGGGGTGCTTAGTGTCTAATTGTATATTGTATCTTGTTTCAAGTCTCCTGAGTTTATATTCACGGTCACCACCTCTTCTACTCAGGGGGACTGCATCTATTACAAAATATCTAAGGTCTTTGTTGCTAGAATGAGGGAATTTTTTTAAATGCCTCGCCACCGGATATGTAATATCTTCATTGGTGATTGTGCGAAGATGTTGTAAAATACGTTTGTGGACTTGCAGTTTAGTGCTGCCAATGTATTTTAAGTCACAAGGGCATATCAATACATAGATAGCAAATTCCGTTTTGCAAGTTAGGAGTTTGGTTATTTTGTACATTGGAGAATGGGGTGGTGTAGGTCATCGTGTTAATTCCATAGGTACAGGCTTTGCATATCTTACATTTCAAGAAACCTTTGTGTGTTTGTAACCATGAACTCTTCTCTATGATCTCAGGATTAGTAGATACCAAACAGTCTCTCATGGACGGTGCCTTGCTGTAGGTAATGGACACCCTCTGCGGTAGCAGGGGTCCTATAACCGGGTCACACAGTATAAGCGGCCAACATGATTGAATAATTTTGTGGATTGCCTTGTGTTGTCTACTGAAACTCATAATGAGACAAACCTCTTCCTTTGTATTAGTTTTAACAGTTTCTACAGTTCTCCCGGGGATGCTCATTGTTTGTTTGTCTAGCAACAGGGTCTTCCTAATAACAGCCATTGTTTTGGAGATAGCTACTTCAATGGTTTTTAAAGAATATCCTCTTTCTAAGAATCTATTTTTACTTGATTCTTGAGCAACTTTCAAATCCGTTGTGGTACTACATATCCGCTTTAGTCGCAGCATTTCGCCATACGGTATGCTGTTTATTAGATGTTGTGGGTGGGAGCTATCAGCATGTAGTATTGAGTTCCCAGCTGTTTCTTTGCGATATATGCGTGTTTCTAGTGTGTTGTCATGTACATATACCTGTGTATATGTAGGTAATGCGTTATACCCCTTTCTGGTACATATTGCATGCCACACAAATAACAAAAACACACTATTAAATAGACACCCACAAGCACCACAAACACAACCCCTACAAGCAGCACCACAACAATATATTTTTTAACTGTCAATATTGGTGTGTTCATTTTACCTCAATGAGTAGCAAAATGAACACTACTGCATTACACCTAAGAATAATGTTGCAAATAAGAGCAAAGCAGAAGTACATAAGGCTACAGCAATTGTCAATACACAATACATAGGACAGTTATACAAGTAGCTTACTGTAGATCTCGGCAACAACTGAGTCATTTGGCGTTGTGATGGAATCGGTGCAGCAAAGGAGGGACCTGGACGATCGGGTACAAGACCGAAACAGAAGCGGAAGGGACGTAAAAAGGTATGCTTTTAGCTCATTTCCTTTGATTCCTCCACCTCGAACTCGGAGGGATTCCTGCCACAGATGCCATGGCCGAAAGGCACATCGTAATTGGGACTGTGGGAATCTGGGCTGGAGTTCTGCTGATAACCGCTTCTGCCTATACCACTGTCGAATCGGTTAGAATTCCTGGCGGAGTCGTCGGGGCTCTGGCGATCTTTTGTCTATGGACCAGCCAACATCTACAAACCGAGGGTGGACCACCAAGTCAGCAGGTGGGAAGACTGTCAAAAAAGCAACGGCTGGACCTAATCCGCCAAGATCTAAATCGGGCCCATAGATCTGGGGACTAAGTGCTAGCTTCAGAGATGTTTGTTTTGACAGTTTCTTAATCCTGACATTGCCAGGTCAAATTTTCATCCTTTGCAAATTGGAAAACAATTATTGCCATTGAGATTGATATAATACCTATTATATAAGTAGCAAGAGACATTTCAATTTGTGCTTTGTGCTGATACTGTTCTTAAAATGTATTCAAACTTTATTTTCATATAATAGAGCTTGGCCTACATGTAGTTCGAGATAAAATGCTTTTAGACTCTTTAATCCTGATTTAAAGTTTAATTTAATGTGAGAGAGGTAGGCCACTGTTGAGATAAACAAGTCCACTGCATGGTGGCAGATGTGCACCCCAACTCTGAGTGCCTCAGGTGCATGGATATCTGGACCCATGGTATTGATTTTTGGTCATGAGCGAACATGAATCCTGCATGTGCACCATGACCTAGGCTTGTCTCATGGTAATGCAAATTTGTTACACCAGGAGGGGCACACCAGGTGCTACACTAACAGTGGTAGAGGGCTTCTGCCCTTGCCAAGACTTAAGTGACAGAAGCACAGCGGTGGCAGCATGCCTCTTTTCTGTTTTGTATTAATCATTAGTATGAGCAGACCTTTTAACTGTTTCACATGAGTGGTGCCTACCAGACCACTCTTGTAAAGTTCTGATGCTGTGTACTTAACTCACCCATAGCCTACCTGATGATTATATGTAGCACTGGGCAGTGTGTAATCATTCCCTGTGCGTGCTGTGTTGTATGTGTGCCTGTGCTTAGTACATAACATGGATGCATCTGGGTTCCATTTTAGAATCCAAGGGTCTTGAAAGGATTCCTGGAGGTGAGGGAAACCCCACACAGGAGATGTGGATTGCTGAGATTTCTGGGGGCTCGGGGTGGGAACACAGACACAGGAGGAGAAGAGCAGATCATCCTCTATGCATATCAAATGTCTCTTTGATTCAGAAGCAATTATTGGTCATTTGAACCTTTGTGAGACATATTTCAGCATAGGCTGACAGTCAGATGTGATCCCTGGTTACTCACTTGGCCTGTGTTGTGGGTATGTCACAACTGCAGACACTCCTTCTGTGGCAGATAGTCCTTCTGACAAAGGACAGGACAGAGCAGAATGCAGTTCAAAGGAGTCGATACCCACAACACAAATTTTAAAGTACCAGACCCAAAATGACATCTGTGTCTAGATGGGAACTATGAAATTGGGAGCAGGAGACCCACAAGCTTTTAATCAGTGTGGAAAGAAGGTCACCAAGACTTTTTGCTGCTGCAGCCAAGTTCTGCTAGTCTCCATCCTGGATGAGGGGACATCACCCACAGTGGTACCCTGTGAGGAGTAGGAGAGTGCCTGGAGAGAGCGAGACCCAGCGGGGATCCTATTGAGTGGATCCCAGTGAGCAAAGTGTGAGACTCCCATTTTTGTCAGAACTATTGCGATAGCGTGTCCCATCTTCCCCTTTAGTCAACTCTACGAGCCCCATATACCAAGTGGGAGACCAGATGAAGTTAGAGCCATTGCACTAGTGATGCTGCAAGCTTGTGTCCCCAGTATGCCAGGTGGGGGCCACTGTGAAGACTAGGACTGTTACCCCTGTTGGCCTGTAACACTGCAACCACTGTATAAGGGGTGGAGGCCATCACGAAGATTAGGGCCTCCCCCTGACCTCTGACACCACGCTGGCCATCTGAAAACAGCGGCACCCTGACACTGTCATCTTGAAGAGACTGCGAGACGCTATGATCCTCCAGCATCGAGCGGGCGAAGCGCGAGAAGACACACCATGGTCCTACCTGAACTCACCGGCTGCCCTTGGTTAGGTTGAGTGAGACTGTTTCTAGGCCACCAGACCTCTTTGGGACTTGCATAAACTTAGTGCTTGGTGCTTCTTAATTGACGCTTATGTGCAGAATGAGACTTTATTGCCTGTTGACTAGTGTGGGTGTAGGAAGCTGGCTCTGTTTATACTATACCAAAATTAAGTATAGTGTGCACAGAGTTTAGTGAGTCCCCAGAGGTATAGCAGAGGCTAAATTAGGTAAGTACTAACCGCTCTCTTTGTGGTAGTGTGGGCGAGCAGTTAGGCTTATCTAGAGGGTGTGTTAAGCATTTATTGTATTCACTCAATCAAGGACACACACTCAGAGATAAAATCCAGACC
Organism: Triturus cristatus; assembly: GCF_964204655.1. NCBI lineage: Eukaryota > Metazoa > Chordata > Amphibia > Caudata > Salamandridae > Triturus > Triturus cristatus. The sequence continues at coordinate 560,647,871 of NC_140584.1, forward strand.
AATTAGTTAAGTATAAAAAAGGTATACTTATTTTTATTTTAGAACCAAGCAGGATTTGGTACAGGTATATACTTCCAAAAGCAAGACTGTTCAATGAACTGCAGTTATACTTGGAATTACAATCGTTACAGGTTTGTAAATGCTTTGAAATCAGTTTAAATTACAAAGTAATTACTTTTGAAATACTTTTGGATTACTGTGAGTACTGGGAGACCCTAGGATCTCTAAATACAAGGTAAGTACAACGTTTTATTCTTTGCAATAGAATTCTATTTTCTTCATACAATGCAGTTCAAAACACTCCCTTTTTAGGCCCTAATCTCTTTACATAAGTTCCTATGGGGAAAAAGTGTTTGCGGTTTCACAGGTAAGTACACAGCTTAGGAGTGTGAGTTTTGGGGGTTAGGACCAAGGTACCCCAAAGTCTAAATGGGCACTCAAGTTGCACCACCAGTGGCAGTGGGGTGGCCGGGTGCAGAGTGATTGGGGCCCAATGTTAGCCAATGGGGCTAAGGAGGCTTTTGGTTAGGGACTGCTTTCAAGCAGGCCACTTGGGTGTGGGAGCAAAGCGCTTGGGGTTAAGGTCAGCACTGCAGGGGCGAAGGACCAGCACAGGAGCTGCACCACCAGCGGAACTGGGGCAGCTGGGTGCAGGGTGCAAGTCGGGCATTGGGGACCCTGTGCTTTCCAATGGAGACCTTTGGTTTTGCAAAGATGCTGCAGGCTCGGGCAGGGAGGCTTCATAAAGGCAACCACCGGCTGGAGAGGTAAGTTGGTATCTCAGGGGATGCCTGGACACCATTTGTTGGGCCAGCCAAGGCCGTGGGGCGTCGGGTGCAGGAGTGTCTTCTGGCATCTGGTTCTCCTGGCATCTGGTTCTCCTGTCGCGGTCGGGGGTACCCTTCAGGTTGAGGCTGCAGGCGTCGACTTGAGGAAAGTCTGAGATCACCAGATCCCAGGTCAGTATTGCTGGGGAGACCTCCTTGTGCCGTGGGGCCACTCAAACTCGGACTGTGGGCGTCTGGTGCAGAGGGTTGCAGAATCGCGAAGATACCGGTATCCAGATTGTGGAGGTGAGTCTTTGAGCAAATCTTGTGCTCATGAGAGACGGAGTCTGTGGGGAGGTTGCAAGGCAGGTCCTCTGGGCTCTGGGGATTGCTGGGTCACCGTGGTTCTTGCATTAGGCAGGTCGTAGACGGGACAGAACGGTAGGGCTGGGGCAAGGCAGTTGGTGTCCCCTTCTCCTTCCAGGGTCGACATGGCTTATCGGTTCTTCTTCTTTCTTCCTCCAATCTGAGGAGGCAAGGTTCAGGGTCATCCTTAAATACTAAATTTAGGGACGTTAAAGGGGTGTACAGGTTGGGACCAATGTGTCCCTTCCTAGGGGTGGGTACAACCCTATTATACCACCCTCCAGAGGGAGGGGGCATGCGCCTCTCCCTAATTGGCTGAGTCCCCTCATCTTCAAGATGGAGGGAACTGAGATGTGTGCTTCACCCCACCTCCCACACCTGAGGGGTGGGGTTGGCAAAGGTGGGCACACCTCTCTTCCTAGCTTGGATTTCCCACTAATTCACCTGCCCCAAGTGGGGGCCAGAACCGGTGGGAGCCAGTTGCTGTGGGCAGCAAAAGGCAGGGACAGTATCCAAAAGCAGCAGGCCTTTGAAGCTTCCCCTTTCGTTGACCCAACCCATCCTCGGGGAGGAGGAATGACACCTCTGCCCAGGATGGGCTTTGTTTCTGGACCCAGGGAGCGGAGGCTCTGTACCCAGGTGTCCCGAAACCTGTCTGGTGGTGGCAAATGGTGGGCAGCCATTCAGGAACCACACCAAGGCTGGTCGATTTTCAAGGGGCATCTCTAAGATGCCTTCTGAGTGCATTTTACATTACATCCCACACTGGCATCAGTATGGGTTTAATATGGTGAGAAGTTTGCTATCAAACTTTCCAGTTTTTAGTAAAGCCATTATGGATCTGTGGAGTTTGTAATGACCAACCTCCAGACCATATGCTCTTTATTTACTACACCTACAATGTCTAAGAATGGACTTAGATTTGTTATGATGATTAGGGGTGCACTCCAATAATTGTCCTTTTTCAAAACTTTTTGTTATGGCGTCCAACAGCAAGCAAGGGCTGCCAACTCTTACAAGGTACTAATATGGTTTAAGAATAAGTACTGAGACTTGGCTTTGCTGTACACTGTTCACTTGGTGATAACACCACAATGTAAACACTAAATGTTCAAACTCCTTGAAATGTATTCCTCCTTTCGAAATAATACTTTTCTAAATCAAACTTTTCAAAATCAAAAGATAACCATCAATGTACATTACATATATTGCAATGTCAATTTGTAGCATAAATGCACATTGTATACATTGTAGACAGATACTTAAGATACAGCATCACTTTAACAAAATCATGCTATATTCATTGCTTATGCCCAATGCGTTTCGGAACATACACTGTTCCTTCCTAAGGGGCAAATCTGTGGATGAAAACATAAAATAATCTCATTTAGTTAATGTCCTAGGAGGGCTCAAAATCACTTTTTTTTAAACAATGTAGTAATCGGTCATATGGTGACCTGTGCTTATAGATCCTCTTTGTTCCCTGTGTGTATTTAACACCCAATGTGTTTTTGTACTTGTATATTATAATTTCATACCTTCCACTAGGATGCATGTTCTTTGTACGTATTGAACTGATGTGAATTCTGTAAAACAACCGGTAGTCAATACCACTCTAAAATGAGCCAAACTATTCAAAGCCAACACAAGACCTATGTATCACTATAAAACTTCTCACAAGCCTTACCTCTCTGTTTCTAACTGTTGTGAAATCTGCAAAAAGAAACCATCTAGTTTAAACCACTGTTAAAGTCTGCTCGGTTTGTTTAGCAATCTACCTGAGAATCCATACACCAACGGTAAAATAGCTTGAGTTTCTTACCTTCCTTATCACCATGTATCGCCAGGATCTGTAACGAGAAAATACCAATTCAAACTAGCTCGTAATCCTACTGAATTCAATCAAATGTGCGCGTCATAATCAAAAATAACAAAAAAGCGCTCGCCGTTAATTGTTCTTCCCGCTCTGTACCTTAAATCACGATTCCGTCTTACGTGATTAAGCTGTCTCAAACAAATGTTACTTGCTGATGTAACTCTCGCGTGTTTATGAACCACTCGATAACGCTCAATTAGACATCGATGACGGACTCCCGAGTTTGTATGAACTCTTACTTGGTTGCCATATTGTAATGTTGTTTTTTTACATGGATTCCCAATCGAAATAGTTACCGGAGTTCAATCTTGAGCGCGAATAAAAAACATATACGTGCCTATTTCCAAATTAAAACCTATAAATGCGTACGTGATTTAATTTCACTTATTTGTAAAACGAAGTGTTAATACTGTCATCAGCATGAAAACAGACTCCCGAGTTTCTATGCGTAATAAACAAAATACTTTAATACCTAATGAATTAACTAGTTTTTAATGCCTGATCCAGGTCAAATTTGCAAAAAATAGCTTAGTCCTCTTCCATTGTTGAAGACCACTCGATCATAGGCACGGTGGACAAAATCAGACTCCTGATGTAAAACGCTCTTCGAATCAAAAACATTATTGGAAGTGTCAATATTCTACCCTAACCCTAGTGAAAAGTAACGTTTTGTAACCATAGTGGTGCTTAATAGACACTAACCCCGAAAATCCGAACTATATACCTACCAACCTGTATTCCTATGTGTATATCATAATCCGCACCAGTTCAATATATGCATTTGGTATGAGATATGTAGTTCTACGTGTTGTGATAGGTGGAATGTTATAATTAGATTACCGTGTGGTGAACCTACAGAAAACAAGACCTGTCTAATCTATCATTCAACCCCTTCGGGATCATGGTTTCTAAGAATTTTATCCAATAAACTTCTTGTTGAAGCAGTTTCTTAATGTTATCTACTCCCGGACGTATTTCAACTTTTTCAATGACCTGAAATCTTAATTGGGAGATTGAGTGGTTTGCATCTGTCCAGTGTGCTGCTAATGCTGAAGTTAAGTTTTTTGTTCGTATTCAGCTTTTATGCTCTGTGAGCCTGATCTTCACTTTGCGTTCGGTTTTACCGATATACACTTTTCCACAGGGAACATTTTATGCAGTATATTACATTATTTGTGTTACAGTCACTTGTGTGTCTCAACGGTATTTGTGCTCCTGTGGTTGGGTGTATTAACATGTTACCTATGATTGCGTTGTTGCAATGTGTACAATTGTGACATCTCAAAGTTCCTTTAGATTCCTTGGGTCGATCATCGGGGGTAGTAGTTGACAATAATTCCCGCAGGTTTCTTCCTCTGGTATATGCATGTAGAGGTAAATCTTTAAATATACTGTTGAAATCCGGTTCATTAGCCAATAACTCCCATCTATTGTTGCTGATCTTTTTAATTGCCGGTGAACTTGTGGTGTGTTTGGATACAAATACTATTTGATTAGTCTTTGTCGTAGTGTTGGCGACAAATAGGTCCTTACGTTCTTTACTAGCAGCTCTATATATGCATTCTTGTAGCACCTTACCAGGATATCCTCTTCATTTGTATCATTGTTTGTATTCCTCTGTTTTTATGGAACATGTTATTGGGTCGGAACAAATTATTTTTATCCGTATAAATTGGGAGTATGGCAAATTTATTATAAGACTTCTTGGATGAAAGCTGGAATGATCTAATGCATTATTGCGATCCGTGATCTGGGTGTATATTTGAGTGTCTAATCCTCTGCCATCTGGTTTCTTGATTATTGTTACGTCCAAGTATTCTATTTCTTTATCATGAATTTTATGGGTGAATTGAATTCTAGGGTCAATAGTGTTTAGTGTTTGTACCATTTCCGGTGTTTCTCTAGTGTCTGTACAATATGGCAACCAAGTAAGTGTTCATACAAACTCTGTAGTCCGTCATTGATGTCTAATTGAGCGTTATCGAGTGGTTCATAAACATGCGAGAGTTACATCAGTAAGTAACGTTTGTTTGAGGCAGCTTAATCACGCAAGACGGAATCGTGTTTTAAGGTACGGGGCGGGAAGAAAAATTAACGGCGAGCGCTTTTTTGTTACTTTTGTTTAGGACGCGCACATTTTATTGAATTCAGTAGGATTACGAGCTAGTTTGAATTGGTATTTTTTCGTTACAGATCCTAGCGATACATGGTGATAAGGAAGGTAAGAAACTTGAGCTATTTTACTCTTGGTGTATGGATTCTCAGGTACATTGCTAAACAAACCGAGCAGACTTTAACAGTGGTTTAAACTAGATGGTTTCTTTTTGCAGATTTCACAACAGTTAGAGACAGAGAGGTAAGGCTTGTGAGAAGTTTTATAGTGATGCATATGTCTTGTGTTGGTTTTGAATAGTTTGGTTCATTTTAGAGTGGTATTGACTACCAGTTGTTTTACAGAGTTCACATCAGATCAATTGACGTACAAAGCACATGCATCCTAGTGGAAGGTATGAAATTATAATATACAAGTAGAAAAACACATTGGGTGTTAAATACACACAGGGAACAAACAGGACCTATAAGCACAGGTCAGCATGTGCCAATAACTACTACACTGTTTAAAAAACGTGATTTTGAGCCCTCCTAAGACATTAACTAAATGAGATTATTTTAGGTTTTCATCCACAGATTTTCCCCTGAGGAAGGAACAGTGTATGTTCCGAAATGCATTGGGCATAAGCAATGAATATATAGCATGATTTTGTTCAAGTGATGTTGTATCTTAAGTATCTGTCTACAGTGTATACAATGTGCATTTATGCTACAAATTGACATTGCAATATATGTAATGTACATTGATGATGATCTTTTGATAAGTTTGATTTAGAAAAGTATTATTTCGTAAGGAGGAATACATTCAATGAGTTTGAACATTTAGTGTTTAAATTGTAGTGTTATCACCAAGTGAACAGTGCACAGCAAAGCCAAGTCTCAGTACTTGTTCTTAACCCATAAGAATGGACTTGGACACTGTAGGGGTACAGGGCTCATGCCTCTTTACCCTCACCTTAGGGCTAGTGCACCCTGCTAGAGGGGTGACTTACCTAGGCCTCAGGCAGTGTATTGCAGGCATGGCACACAGGGATGTATGCCATGTCGACTCTTCACTTTTCTCTTCACCAAAACACGCAGTGTGTGTGTGTGTGTGTGTGTGTGTGTGTGTGTGTGTGTGTGTGTGTGGAGGTGTGTGTGTGTGTGGAGGTGTGTGTGTGTGTGTGTGGAGGTGTGTGTGTGGAGGTGTGTGTGTGTGTGGAGGTGTGTGTGTGTGTGGAGGTGTGTGTGTGTGTGTGGAGGTGTGTGTGTGTGTGTGGAGGTGTGTGTGTGTGTGTGGAGGTGTGTGTGTGTGTGTGGAGGTGTGTGTGTGTGTGGAGGTGTGTGTGTGTGTGGAGGTGTGTGTGGAGGTGTGTGTGGAGGTGTGTAGGTGTGTGTGGAGGTGTGTGTGTAGGTGTGTGTGTGTGTAGGCTCTGTCCCCTCTGCTTGCAGGTTCTTCAGTTCCAGAATACACTCTTGGATTCCACTGTACTCCTTCACACTCTTCTCCACAGGCACCTTCTTCGAAGTCATCCATCTGGCTTCCCTGGTGTAGGTAACCTGGTTCCTGGGGCATCCACGGGTGGGGTGACTCTCCAACGTTCTGTCTTCCAAAGGGTTGTTTCTGGGTCCTCCAGGAAGGGTAATTTTTCTCCAAACTGCAATCGCAACTTCCCCATTGACTTCTATTGGACAAGCAGCTGTATTTCCGCTCTGCACACAGCCTCCGTGGGGTTCCTAGGTACTTACCTTGGGCGGTTCCTTGTGTCCACAGCACCTCTGAGTCTTCTGGTGCAAATCCTCTCTCTTTTAGCGGTTCGCATTCCACTTTCTTAATATATGGTTTGGTGTCCCCCTGGAGACCACTGTATTGTGTGCTACTTACCTGATTGTTCTTGAAGTATTTTGGTGTAATGTGTTGATATCTAAGGGTAGCAGACATACCAATGTGATTAGTCATTGTGATGTAATAAATAGACTTATTATTGATAAACACTGTATGGTTTCTTTTCATCTAACTTACATTACAGATTAAACTGGTAAAACAAGCTGCTTAACACACCTTCAAGTTACGCCTAAAGGCTGCTCTCCACAGCTACCACTTTGAGAGCTTTCTTTGGTTATCAAAGGACACTAAAATCACCATAAGGCTTGCCTGGATTAGTGCAAGGTGCATCGCTTGAAAAAGTGGGCACCATAAACTAAGCCAGCCTCCAACAATGGTGTAGTGCTATATGCTCTCATGTATTGGGACCACATGATGACCTTTGACTAACATTGTTTTTATTGACTTTGTGTTTTAATTCACTCGATACTTGCATGTTGCCGTATGATTTCATTTCTTGTCTCCTTGTAGCTTCAGAGTGGGAGTGTTTCACAGTGTAGAACAGCCTTGCCAGGAACAGAATGTGTGGGATGTGCATTTGAAAGCATGGTAGTGAGAAATGTGTGGAATGTACTCCTCTGTCTCGGAGTGTAGCGTTATAGGCAGTGGTGCCCAAATGTGTATTATGTTGTACATTGGGAAGTTTTATGAAATTTTTACTATTGGCTTTGACATGCCCTAAACTCCATCTTGAATTCTGACTCTGTCTAGCCTGAGCTCTGCACACCCACACAAGCCCCCAGGTTGCGCACTTTATTTAGGTTATTCACGTTTAAGATTGTTTTCCGTACTTTTGGAGATGTTTTCTAATTTCTCAAGCTTCACTAAGATAAGGGTCTGGAACGTGTGGGAGCTCAGGAGAATACGTGAGAACTCTGTTGCTTTGGAATGCTTGGGTGTAGCTCTGCCAGCACCAGTAAGTTTCCTTGCTGTAGAGGATGTCTTCTTATGCTCTGAGAATATTATAAAACAGGGGTTTCTTGGCTTGGAAGCTGGATTTGTCCTGAGAAATGGACGCATCTACTCAGTGCTGCATTTCCCGGCTTGAGGAGTCTCTTGACCCCAGGACTGTGATTTGGAATCCCCCAGTCTTTTGTAGGCTAGGATGAAGCTATTGCAGCCGATGAGGTATTTTTTCAGATTATTGGTACTGTGATGTGTGAGTGTGTCTATATGCACATTCAGGTATTCAGTGGTTCTTGTTTATTGGCATTCATTTATATGTGTGTCATAATCATCTGATGTATTCTGTGTATATATTTGATATGTTTCCATGCTTTGCTTTGCCAGAGTTTATTTCCTATTTTGTTGCAGGGATTCTGCACATATACAGAACTATGCGCAGGAAAACAGGACCTCAGTGTATAGGGGTGTACCAACCTACCACATTAGTACCCAAAATCCCAAAACCGACTAGCTTTAGTGTCTCATTCGTTCTCCTCCAAATATCACTAAGCTACAAATGATTAGACAACCCAGCTCACAACACTCCTGACTCTCTCAGGAATCGCGGGAGCAAGACGTACTCTTTCGCTCACTCATTCGTAGTTGTCCACAATAAGAATTGGTAGAGTCACTAAAAATAGTTACAATGTTTATTTTAACTATAGTGCTCTATAATACAGTATACAAGCCACTACCAGCAGCAAAATGCATAAACTCAGCACAGTTAGCATTGCTACAATTCCATAGAATACAAAGGGAGAAGTCATGTTATAAAGACTGTGGAAAAAGGGCATTTAGGCCTAACCACCCTCCCCTTGCCTAGAAGAAGTTTATTTTATATAAAGAAAGATCTCTGGGATTTGACAGCAGACCCCATACCTTAAAGAAGGATGTAAAGTTTACATCATAGGAACAGCGAATCTCTTCTCCATGGAACGGCTTTCTCCAAGTGTGTTAAAACAACATGCAACCAATATCAAAGCACGAGTCTTCAGTATTGCAGCTGTGTGTAGCATGTTATGTCTAGGTGCTAGTGACTGACCAGAACAGAATAACAAGGGGCATTGTTTATCGACCTTGCACATCATGGCAGCAAAGCTCATGCTAACTTAGCAATGTCGACAATGTCTCTAAGGGCCATATTACAATTTCTTGCAGTGAACGTCCAGTGTTTTTATTATTACTTGCTGGTGTTCTATATCTCTTGCATTTGATCTATGAATGTTTCATTATTATAAAATATATATATATATATATATATATATATATATATATTTTTTTTTTTCTTTTACTTGTTTTACCTGTTTTCATTTGACATCTGGGAAAACCTGTTAGAGAGTGTTGCACTAATTAAACTCCACGCTTTATTCTAAAAACTGTTTCTTGATGTTCCTCATTTGGTGAGGTTGAAGTCCCTTTCCAGGTGTTTTCTTGCTTTATGTGGGAGGGCCTCTGTTTGGAAGGGCTGATTTTTATTTATTTGTGAGTATAAAGCAAGATAGACGGTCACCTATATAGGCACCACGTGGGTGTGTGGACGTCAGTTCATTTCTTTCCGCACCAGTTAAGAGCTGATCCATAGAAGAGCTACCCCTTGATCTCGTTTTGACAGACTTTTTTCAACTTTTTGTTTAGAGACTTTTACTTGTGTGTGTAGGGATGACTTCTAGATGTACAGGGATTAAGCCATGTGGCGCCTCGCTATGTCGGTAACCGACCCCCATCTCGTCTGCTTGTGGTGTCTCCTCCACGACACAAAGTTGGGCTTGGATCGTCGGGTTATTGAGTCGAACGGCTAGCAGGAGTGATCTTTGAAGCCTCTTGTGGCCCGGCAGTTGCCCCCACCGAGAGCAACTCCTCAGAGATCCAAGTTCTGTTCGAAAAAGAGAAGGTCGCAAGATCGCTCCAGGAGCCCCAGGTCATCTTCATAACACTCGAGGTCCCACTCAGGGAAGAGGGACAAGAAGAAGTCCATATGGGGGGGGGGCGTGGCCAAGCAGGCCAAGATGGCAGCAGCACTTCCCTAGCGCTCCGCATGGCAGCCCTCTGTATCCACCACTAATATGCCCTAAAGCCACTGCAACAAGCTGCAAGAACCAGCGCAGCCAAGGCGCCCTCGGGGGGCATCTGCAAGCCCCGGCGGAGCGACCGGAGAGGAGTGGATGAGGACACCGGAGGCCCCGACGAGGTTGCGGCCGAGACTCCAAAATGGCGGCGCCCTGTGAGGCCCGGGCGCTCCTGAGTCTGAGCCGGGACTGGTAGCGTGGCCCGTCTGGCACTATCCCCCTGACTTGATAGCGTTCCCTATGAGGGATCCGGCGACCACCCAGGCGGTGGAATAGACCAGCGGAGGGCAGGTGAGAGTTGCTGCGGCCGCTCGCGGACCCCCCGTGCCGCCAAAACACCCGTGCGGGAGGGGACCCTCACTGACAGGGACAGCGCACCGACATCGGGGAACACCACAATGCACACACAAATCATTGCAACGCGCGATAGAGGACACAATACCGACAATGCCTGTGGGGGAGTGCCTGGCGGGCCTACGCTGAGATACCTTCCCCCACGCAGACACACCCCTCCCCCCCCCCCCCCAGCGGCGCTGGGCCTCGAGGCGCGGGCACATGATCAGAGTGTGGGCCTAAAAAATGGGACAACGTGGGACGACTGGTTGAGATTCCCCCAGCCATCGGATGTGACACCCTGCCATGGTAGCCTCCCAGCACTGCGGGGATCAGGTCCGCGGCCTGTAGGGCGAGGTAAAGCTACCACAACTAGGGAGCCCCTGAGGCACGACATTGAAGCCACCTGGACCGGGACAGGACAAAAGCTACTGACCGGCAGCTCCCCTGACACTCACGCGCGACCCCTCTAAGACCAGGTGGGATGCAAGCGCGGTCTGGAGGACAGCGAGTATGTGCAACTGACCTCCGCCACAAATGGGAACCTGAGAAGCCTTGAACCGGACGGCTGGCCTCCTCGTCTGGCGAAGCCTGCATAGACCACAGCACACCCCGCGCTCTGGGAGTCCTTGTGCCCTGCCGGTGGGAGTCGGAACCGTAGCCGGGGGACCGGAAGATGCGGGGGATGCTCTCGTATGCCCTGTCCACACTCCAGAAAGCTTAGGGGCGGCACTGAGACGAGTCCAGGCGGCTACTGTGGGCCGCAATTGAAATAAGAATGGGGGGAAACCCCAAGGTATCATAGCGGCCGCACCTGAACTATAGGCAATGAGGCCACCGCACAGGAGGAGTGCCGCAGATGACCACCGGAGACTGTTGGCGGAAGACACGATCGTCATGGGGCGCCAACGGGTGACGGGCATGGCACAGGCCCCAGGGCCCCCAAGGGCAATGTCCCCGAAATCCCACACCACACAACCGGAAGGGGAACCCGCAGGCTCAGACTCCATGTCGACCAAACTAGACAAAGTCTTAGCGGCAATCGAACATTCAAGAGTGACCATGGAGCACAAGTTCGGAGAGCTAGCCACGGATCTTAATTTACTCCGGGATGACCACAGGAAATTGGCAGACAAGGTAAAACAAGGAGAAAAAACACTACAAACTCTGGAACCGCAAGTGCAACGACAAGAAGACACCCTGAAAGACCTACAGTCGGGGGTGAAGATCCTAGAGAGCAGAACAGATGATTTAGAAGGACGATCCCGGAGAAGTAACAATCACATTAGCAATCTACCGGAAGGAGTGGAGGGAACCAATCCTCTCAGCTACATTGCAACATGGATCGCTACGTTCACTCCAGCAGGGGAACTGACCCCATTTTTCTTCATAGAACGAGCACACCGGGTGCCGGCTCGTAAACCACCACCAGGGTCGCCACCGCGACCATTTGTTCTGAAACTGCTCCATTACCAGGACAGAGACACTATCCTTCGGGCCGCAAGGAGACAGGGTGTAATCCGAGTGGAGGACAAGCAGGTTATGCTATTCTCGGATTACTCACGGGCAGTTCAACAACACCTTTTTAGCGGTCAAGCGCATCCTGCTCCAGAAGAATGTCCAATATACACTTCTATTCCCAGCCCGTCTTAAGATCATCCACGACGGAACCACACACTTTTTCTCGGACTGTGCGGTGTCCAGCGACTGGGTTGAACAACACCTGACAATCGTGACCAATCCCAGAAAGGTGCCGACCAATCGACCGCCAGGCCGCCAACGGCGACAACAGAAAAAAGTCACACTCACCCAGCTCAACTCACGCTCGGATTCCTCCAGTAAGAACTCTCCGGATCTTACTCAAATTATCGCAGAACGCCGAAAAGCACTTCAAGCAGCTGCGGAGGTGGGGCTCGCGGGGACAGCTCGGACGGCGAGAGGGGCCCCCACCTATTCACATCAGAAGAGGAAGGCAGCGACAGAAACACTCCGGGAGATGGCTTAATGACTCCGCCAATAGTGACCCCCCAAACGGCAGACACTTTGATCTGACACTCCCAGTCCTGCATGCCATACCTTTAAGAAAGGTGACCTTCGAGTCCTACATGCCTCCTACTCTGGGAGAGTTGGCGCCACACGGCTGAGGCGACCAATCCTGCACCTGGCGAGCCAGAAGGCCAGCTATTGCATCGGACTACACCGTATGGCGATGGTTATCATGGACACAGTTGGGCCACTTACCCCACGTAGCGAACTAGAGTTCGCACACGTTGTGCAGTTTGGACGTATCGCCCCGAGTGATAGGTCCTCTTAGTTGGGATTGTTTCCCGTTGATTCACTTTACTTCCCCCAGTTACATATCCCTTCAACACTCCCAGGGCAACGAACACGTGACATGCAGAATGGTGGTTCGGTTAACAGAGTCAGGCAATCGGAGGAGGGGTGACACGTGAGATGCAGAGGGCATTACACTACGAGAAACACCACCCAGACATCAGGAATAATGACAGCTAGAATCCCTAACATAGACCTAAAAGTAACATTAAATGTCAGGGGCATGCATACAGCAAACAAACGCTATGCGATTTATGCCTCTATGAAAAGACAGCAAGCACAGATAGCGCTCCACCTGGAGACACAACTTACGGGGACAGAGGTGGATCACCTCCGCAAAAAAAGGCGAGGTATTATCTGTGCCACAACATATTCAGCATTGCCAGGGGAGGCCTAAATTGGATCAGGCCTGGGATCCCCCTCAGAGAACAGTCCAGGGTAGTGGATAAGGAGGGCCGGTACTTTTTATTAACAGGTCACCTCGAAGGCAAGGAGATACTGATAGGAAGCATTTATGCCCCCAATGTGGAGCAAGAGCAATATTGGACCCGCCTCACTGGAGTATTAGCACACTATGCTGCAATGCCGTGGTTGCTAGGAGGGGACTACAAGTATTGTCCGACCATGATGCGCACACCGTGACCCTTAGATGGAGACCACCTCATCCCCCAGTACCTACGTGGAAATTGCCCCGGGAATGCATCACGGACCAGGCGTTTTGACATACACACGGTGAACACATTCAGGAATACTTTTTACTAAACGTGAACACAGCATCATCCAGATCAGTAGAATGGTATGCATTTAGGTCGAAGCAAGGGGACACTGCATTCAACACATAGTAGGTGTGCGGCAAGTACTAGAGCAGTCACTACAAACTGCGGAAATATGACTGGCGGACCTAACGAAAAAACTGGATATGGGGGAGGCTATCCCCGAACAGGTGGCGACAGCAAAAACAGCATATGCGGAAACCATGGTTGACCTTCGCAAATAACATTTTAGAGCATATGCTGTCCGAGTACATCGAGAGGGAAATATGGCAGGTACACTTCTTGCCTGGCTCGAGAAACAAGACATGGACATGCCACCCATCACAACATTGCAAGATGCGTCTGGTGCCCTTAAACAATCACAGGTAGATATACTATGCATCTTTCACGACTATTGCACGGGAATCTATCTAGCCCCGCCACAGCTATCACACCTAGCATTATCCCAATTCTTCCACTCCACGCCCATACCCAGCATTCCACCGCGGACGGTAAGGCGTTAGACGCAAAGATAAACTCCCCGGACGTCACCCACGCAATCAGGGCACTGGCGCGATGTAAATCGCTGGGAATGGACGGCTTCTCCCTTGAATACTACACCACCTTTTTGGGGCAGCTGTCTCCGCGCCTCGTGACCATGTACGATGATGTGCTAAAGAGAGGTGAACTCCCCAGTTCACTCAGGGAATCTACCCTGGTAACCTTCCTTAAACTGAACACAGATCCCACTCTCCTGTCCTCATACAGGCCCATAACTTTACTCAATGCGGACTGTAAAAGTTTAGGGGCAGATAGATACATTCAGGTTCTCCCACAATTGATCCACCCAAACCAAAATGGTTTTCTCCCCAGACGCAACGTGTCACAGAATATACGTAGACTCTTCCATGTACAAGATAGAGCAAGGGACCACTTCCTACAAACCGCATGCCTAATTTTAGACCTTGAAAAGGCCTTCGATACGCTACTTTGGCCATATCTATTCTCAACCCTGCGCAAAGTATGTGTTGGCCCGACCTTATTGGCATACACACAACTCCTCTATAAGGGCCTCACCACTAGGGTGAAAGTGGGAAAGTACATTTCAGCTCCACTTCGGTGGAGCGGGGAACGAGGCAGGGGTGCCCCTTGTCCCCCCTACTCTTCGCCTTGTTAGTGGAACCTCTGGCCATCTGTTTGCGGCAGGAGGGTGACACCTGGGGTATTCCAATTGCAGGCACGGTTCATTGTGTATCGTTATATGCCGATGATCTCCTGATCTATGTGCGGGATGTCACAAGCGATCTTACGCCAATATGGACAATATTGCAGAACTTCGCAGAGGTCTCCGGACTTAAACTCAATTGGGAAAAATCAACGATCTTTCCTCTCAGCCCTCACCTAGCTCCCTCGGAGATCATGATAGGACCCCAGACACTTGGTTGGAGTGCTGCGGCACCCCGATACCTGGGAGTGAGACTGTATCACTCACCTGAAAACCTCTACGAGGGGAACCACCGCAAAACATTAGCAGGGCTACGAGCGGCAGTTACCTTCTGGAAGACCCTACCCTTGGCTCCCATAGGGCGTGTAGCCTTAGCAAAGATGATTATGGTACCCAGACTACTCTACTCCTTTACCAATCTCCCAGTGATACCGCCTCGCTCCTTTTTTCAAGAACTAGACACACTTCACACGACATTGATATGAGGAGGTGGTAGACACAGCGTAGCCTTATGAACCCTCTACTTACCTACAACACAAGGGAGTTTAGGGGCCGCCTCCTTCGAAGCATATTTCCTGGCGGCTCAGATTCAGTGGCTGTCCCATTGGAGAGCAGAACGCCACATAGAGGAGACATTTACTAACGACGGTCGGATACCTCTCCCGGCTGTCTGGAGACTGTTGATGCCAGGAACCAAGCCAACATGTACACACCCCCTACAGGTGTCGGTTGCCCGCAAATGCATGATGCGCATACACCGTATGTCAAGGGGTCTACCCCTCTACTCCCCACTGCTCCCATTAGTGGGATTCCCACAGAAGGAGACCTATTACACATCCAGAGCCCTCCGGATATGGACGGAGTACGAGGTGACGGAGATGGAGGCACTGTTTGAAAATGGGCAGCTGAAAACATATGCCCAAATGCGTGATAACTACGATCTCCCTCCGGGACAATTCCTGGTGCACAGACGATTAGTAGACCGCGCACGACAATGTTGGGATCTCACTGAGGGGGAACCACCGACACACCCGGTACTTCATACAATCCTATGTATGGGCAGGGGCAGGCACTTAGTCACTTGGCATTATAAGGCAGTAAGGGAACTGATCACGGCCCCTCTACTGGCCCTACGCCAAAAATGGGAAGACGAGATAGGACGAGTGCTTAATGACCAAGAATGGGAAAAGGCTCTAGAGTACCTAAAGAAAGTCTCACAGAATGCACGGTTCGAAAACATTCAATTCAATATCTTACATTGCGCATACTTAACACCGCACAAGCTCCACCAATTTTATCCCCACACATTTTGCATGCCCCAGATGCCAAACACCCGAGGCGAACTTCAAACACATGTTCTGGGACTGTCCCGTAATCCAGTCATATTGGGGTAGGATACATCGGGTTCTTGGGGCGCATGTCCTCCTCATGCACATTACCACATGGGAGGCATGTGCCCTGGGGGTCTTCCGCAGGCAGAAGACAGAAAAGGTGCAGTGCAGGTTTGCGTTCTTAGCCATACTCCTGGCAAAACGGGGAATAGCCATGTATTGGAGAGCACCAGCAGGACCCCCTGAGACAGCCTGGATAGGCGCCGTTAAAAAATGGGGGGCAGCGGAGGAAGCAACATTGAGAGATGAGGAGGTGAAGGGGATTAGAAAACATCCCATCTCTATGGAATGGGCACAAATCCTGTTCCAGTTTACACAAGAGACAACACAAGAAGACTCACCCAGGGCTACACCATCCCAATCCCAGACTCCACCGCCGTCCCCGATAGCGCAAATAAATGCCACTATGCAATAGCCGTATCAGATGAAAGGCTGATCATATAATCCCACCAGACTAGTACCCCGACTAGTGATAGGAGATACAGCCCCCCTTAGACATCCCTCTTTCCCTGACTCCGATGCCACAGACAGTTCATAGACGAACTGGAGCCAACCACAAAACAGATACTTACCACAATATATTTTGTAGGCTCCCCGGACCCTTCCCATCCCCCTCCCACCTCCCCCCTCAGTTCAAAGTTTTATGTTTACCCCCTGGCACTACAGAGTAGGCTCATATATATTGGGAATGCCAACATGGGCATCAATCAAAGGGATATACCAGGATAGAGTGGGGGACTACATTTCAACCCACACCCTTGCGGAAACCCACATATACAGGCACCTGACATTAGTCAGCATGACAAATCTCGCACCAGATCAGTGGAGGGGTAATATCCATGTACAATTTGCTGTTTCTTACTTGAAAAATACGATGTGTGATGAGATGGATACTCCATAATACACTTATATTGTCTGACTGCCTGTGTACACCTGGCATCATGCCTTAATTGAAATGTATAATGAGGTACCATGGAAAATAAAACTCAATAAAAAAAATTTAAACAAAAAAAGAAGTCCATTCGGACTACGACTTCACCTCGTCTGTTGTCCGTCGATGAGACGGGTGAGGAGCATTGACGCTCTAGGCACGATGCTGCGGAGCCAGAGCCAGGTTCGACTCTGCGCCTCCCCCCATTTCCAGGAGCCAGAGCAACCTCCGACTCAAATTAAAGACTTTTACGAAGCCATACACCATGTATTTGAGCAGACTGAACCCTCCGGTGAGCCTTTGGACCCTGAAGGGTCTATGGAGGTCCCACCAGGCTCTACGCTTACAGATCCGGCGTGGTCTCATGGATCTGATCCTGAATCTGGGTCGACGCCTGTCGTGCCAACGTGACCTTCCCTGGTGTGAGTCCTGATGTTGATGCCTCCGGTGCCAGCCACATTCTGATACCCGACAACTCAAAGTCGGATCAATGTCGACTCTGATGCCAGCAGAGTCCAAAGGTTCCGTATCGTTGCCTGTACATTTTGAGGAGGTTTCAGGCATGGTTGAGGTTTGGGAGGGGTCCCTGGATCATTTGGAACACCAGCTAGATGTTCCTTGTGAAAAATTGGACTGGTATGAGGATCTTGGAGAAATCAGTGGACTGGACACATCTCCAGATACTGGTATGCTTTCTTCACCTAGTGTGGCTACGGAGGACGGGGCATATTATGCCATGGTGGTGAGTACGGCAGCAGAGGTCCTTGAGCTGCCCTCAGTGCAGGTCAAAACTACTCTCCTGACCGAGGTCCTTCAACCTGGGGCTTCATCTTCTGAACCCCTTTTGCGCTTTAAAGAAGCCTTGACAGATGTCCTCTAGGCACTTGGTCCAAACCTACTGCAGGGGCTTTGAACATGAAAATTGCATGCAGCTATTGCCCTACACAGAGCGATCCAAGTTTCCTCAGCCAACACCCCACCCCTAAGAGCTTGGTGGTTCAGGTTTTAATGTCCCATGGCACGTTACCTTCTGCTCCTCCGGATAGGGAATCCAAGAGTCTGGACACACTTGGGAGGAAGATGTTTTCTTCTACCAGCCTTGCATTGTGGTCAGGTGCAGTGCTCAAATTCGGTCACTTGGGCAAGTTAGTCAGTTGAGACAGGGGGCACGCAAAGAGATGCCGGTTGCAGGAAAGTAAAATCAGAGTTGGGGGTCAGTCTCCACAGGTTGGGACCAGCACAGGGGGTGGGGTGGAGCATGAGGCAACACACACACACACACACTCACTCACTCACTCTCTCACACAATAACACTCTCACTCTCACACAATCACACTCTCTCTCACACAATCACACTCTCTCTCTCACACAATCACTCACACAATCACACACACTCACAATCACCCCCCCCCCCCAATGCAAGGCAATGGAGACTGAAGAAGAAGGCTGCAGGCTCGGACCAGGCGGCTGAACAAAGGGAACTGGTGGCTCTGGAGGAAATTTGCAGTGCTGAAGAACCTGGGGACACTGTTGGTTGAGCTCCCCAATGCAGGGGGGCTGTGGGTGCAGGGGTGTCTTTGGAAGTCAGAGAAGTCTTACTAGAGCCTGACCCGGTTGAGGGACCCTTTATGTTGAGTCCAGGAGAGGTCACTCTGGGGTGAACTCGAGCTCAGGACTGCTGGGGAACCTTCCTAGAACTGGTGGGCCACTTTGACTGGGACCAGAGGCGTCGGGTGCGCAGTTGAGATGCTGCAAAATTCACTATCCGTTGTGGCCTTGACACAGCTGACTCCCTCGGCAGCGCAATTTCCACAACAGTGGTGCTACACCGTTACGCCTGGCTCAGGACAACTGGCTTCTTCGGGGATGTCCAGAACACTTTGTTGGACATGCCCTTTGATGGCACCCACCTCTTTGGTGACAAAGCGGATAGCACTTTGGAACGCTTTAAAGACTCCCAGGCTACAGCCCAGTCCTAGGGTCTTGCCACCACGCGTGCTCCCTTGGGGTCTGCCTTTTGCTCCTTTCGAAGTCAGGTACGAGGTGCCCAAACGCATTTCTTTCAGGGCCGCGGACGAGTCAGTCCACCACTGCCCCTGCTACCACTGCCTCCAAACCTTCCTAGTCCGGTGTTTCAGGCACACCAAACGCCAGTGGGCAGCAGAATTCGCCTTCACCTTCCCCACTGGCACGCCATTACTTCGGACGGGTGGGTTCTGCAGATAGTCCCTCCCTTTCGGACTACCCCTCCAGCCATGCCGCCTCAGTACCACCGCATGTCAGGGGATCACTTGGTGCTTTTCCAGCAGGAAGTTGCGGCCCTCTTGGCCAAGGGGGCCATCGTTCACGTTCAGACGCCTGGTTCCACTGAAGAACAAGGGCCTGCGTCCTATCTTAGACATCCGGAACGTCAATCACTTCCTCCGGAAGGGGAAGTTCAAGATGTTCACGCTTGCACAGGTCTCCCACCTCCAGACTATGGCCGACCTCCTGCATTCGCTGGGGTTCTCCATCTACGTGCCGAAGTCGCATCTGATTCCCTCTCAGAAGCTCCTCTTCATCGGAGCGGTTCGAAC
Organism: Triturus cristatus; assembly: GCF_964204655.1. NCBI lineage: Eukaryota > Metazoa > Chordata > Amphibia > Caudata > Salamandridae > Triturus > Triturus cristatus. The sequence continues at coordinate 560,667,409 of NC_140584.1, forward strand.
ACGGCGCAATTTCGGGTTTATCCTTCCGAACAGTGAGTCCCGGACATTCAGGCTATGATTCTGATCTTTCAGCCCTGGTCCTGGGTTTCAGTCAAGAAGACCCTGAGACTGCTGGGCCTCATGGCCTCCTGCATCCTGCTGATCAACCATGCCAGATGGCATATGCGGGCTCTGCAGTGGGTCCTGAAGTTCCAGTGGATGCAGCATCAGGGAAACCTGTCCGACTACGTCCAGATCTCGGAGGGCACTGCACAAGACTTGCAGTGGTGGCTCACGGACCAGCGTTAGTTCAGTGGCAGATCCCTCTCTCTTCCCCAATCGGATCACACGGTGATGACGGATGCTTCCCTCCTGGGATGGGGCGGCCACATGGGAGAGGCAGAGATCAGAGGCCTTTGGTCTCTGGCGGAGTCCGAGCTCCATATCAATCTTTTGGAGCTCAGGGCGATCCTACGTGCACTGAAAGCATTCCTTCTCTCTATCAAGGGGAGAGTAGTGTAGGTGTTCACAGACAACACCACCGCCATGTGGTATTGCAACAGACAAGGCAGGGTGGGGTCGTGGACCCTATCTTAGGAGGCTCTGCGCCTCTGGACATGGCTGGAACGTCAAGGCATTTCCTTCATGGTTCAACACCTAGCAGGTTCTTTGAACGCCAGGGCGAACGCACTCAGCCGCCAGTGCCTGATGAATCGCGCAATATCAGCAGTTCCGCGCTTTGGAGTTTCCAAGGCGGCACTCGCTCGGAGACTCTTTTCGTCGTGAGTGAAGTTGCGGTCTGTTGTACACTTTTCCGCCTATACCACTTCCACCCAGAGTGCTGAAAAAGATCAGTTGCGACCGGGCCCAAGTCATTCTTGTGGCCCCGGACTGGGCTCGAAGAGTTTGGTATCTCGAGCTACTCTGTATGAGCGTGGATCCACCAAGCTGACTGCCTCTTCTGGAGGATCTTCTGTCGCAGCAACAGGGGATGGTCCTCCACCCGAACCTGTACAGCCTCCACTTCCTTGCATGGAAATTGAGCGGCGACAGTTGAGTCCATTTGACTTGCCTCCTGAGGTCTGTAATGTGGCTCTGGCAGCCAGGCGTCCCTCAACTAAATTTGTGTACGCCTGATGGTGGAGCAAGTTTGGGGCATGGTGCTCAGCAAAAGCTGTAGATCCCCTTTCTGCCCCTCTTTCTGAGGTCCTATTGTTCCTTCTCTCTTTGGCCCAGCAGAGCTCTACTCTGGGCACTATCAAGGGCTACATTTTTGCTCTTTCAGCCTTTCTCAGGCTGCCTGATCAGCCCTATCTGAAAGAAACACGTTAGTTAGATTCCTCACCTTAGAATATCCCCAGGCGTCAGACTGGATCCGGAAGATTTTTCGTCAGCAATACCCCTTGCGCGTCGCTAGGCGTCGTCTGCGGCTCCACGTGCGTCGTCGGCGTCGTGTGCCGGAATGACGTCGTCGGAATACTTAGACGCCGCCCTCGTGCGCTGACGTCAGTTCTTCTTTTTTCCGCACCAGTAAGCGCAGATCCGGGAGAGCTACCCCTTTTAGTCTTTTTTGACTACGTTTTTTGATCCTTTTTGTTCTTGTCTCGACTCCGGTGCCGGTAGGATGCCTGGTTTCAAAGCCTGTGCTGACTGCAACCGCTTGATGTCGGTTACGGATCATCACCGCCGGAGCCTTTACTGTTTGGGCCTCGACCACGACGCGGAGTCGTGTTCGGACTGCAAGGCCCTGACCTCGAAGGCTAGACGGGAGCGGTCCCGTAAGCTCCTCGAGCTTTGCCACAGCCGACGTCATCATCGCTCGTCTGGCTACAAGTCTTCGGGTAAGTCGAAGCACTCCAAGAAGTCCAAGAGGCGACACCGCTCTTCGGACTCCCCTCGCCGGTCGCGCGACTCGGCCGAGGGTCAGGGTGGTTCCACCCCCGCGGCTCCAGCGGCACCGCAGGCGCCGTGCAAGTCCTCATACCCGCCGGTCCCTGAGACTGACGCGGCGACGGCGAAAGTCAGTGCCTTCCTCGCGGCCATGAGGATCCTGGCTCCGCCGTCGACGCCCGCTGGCGCGCCAATGGGCCCCGCGAACCCGACTGGGCAACCTTGCATGCCGGCGGCTACGGCCCCGGCGCCGTCGCCGGCTCAGACGCCGCAGGTTCCCGAGGGACTCGTCCCTGAGTCCCCGCCGACGCCGGTCGGCCTCGTCACGCCTCCTCCGCCGGCGTCGACACCGGTTCCACCTCCGACGCCGGCTCCGCTCGGCGTCGAGCCCCAGTTCAGCCCCGCTCCGGATCCGGCGTCGTTACGGCGTCGATGGACGCCGCGTACGGCGCCGTTAGAGACACATTATCTCTATCGTCCGGCTCCGCTCCTTCCTCCTGTTTCCCAGGAATCGGATGACGGGGGCGACTGGGAGGGGTCCGAGGATCCTATGGCCGTTCAGGCTCAGCTGTCACAGGACTGGGCAGATGAACTGGGGGAGGCCAGTGGTCAGGATACCTCACCAGACACTGGATTCATCTCTCCTCCGACTGTGGCTTCGGAGGAGGGTGCTGCTTTCTCTGTGGTGCTGCGCAAGGCGGCCGCAGCCCTTGGGCTCGAGCTGCCTGCCGTGGCTGTGAGGACTAACGTCCTCACTGAGGTGCTTCAGTCTGCAGCAAGCTCCACTGAGCCTCTGCTGCAATTCAATAAGGCCCTCATTGACGTTCTGCAGGGCACCTGGTCCAAGCCCTCCACAGTCCCTCCTGTGGACAGGAACGTCGCCAGGCGCCACCGCACTGCTCCGGGCGACCCCAGTTTTCTGTCCCAACACCCACCCCCGAGAGCCTGGTTATCCAGGCTTCTACCTCCCAATCCTCCTTCCCGACCGCTCCGCCGGACCGGGATTCCAAGAGACTGGAACAGTTTGGCAAAAAGCTTTTCTCCTCCCTTAGTTTGGGTCTGTGGTCCTTAAACACCGCCTGTCTTTTGGACCGTTATTCCCACTCTCTGTGGGATACGGTGGAGGACGTGCTGCCCCTGTGTCCGGAGGAGGCCCAGACACGACTTACCCAGGCTCTGGCCGATGGGAGGGATGCAGCACGACATGCAATCCGATGTGTGCTTGACAATACGGACTCGCTGGGTAGGGCGATTTCTACCACGGTGCCGCTTAGACGTCACGCCTGGCTGCGGTCCACGTCCTTTTCGGGGGATGTCCAGAGCACTCTCATGGACATGCCCTTTGATGGCACTCGCCTTTTTGGTGAGAAAGCGGACAGTGCGCTGAATCGCTTTAAGGACTCCCGGGCTACGGCCAAGTCCTTGGGCCTCTCGGCCCCGCGGTCGCAAACTTCTGCCTTTCGCCCCTTTCGTGGCCAAGGAAAGGGTGCCTCCTCACGTCCGCCTAGCCACCAGCCGCAGAACCAACCTGCGCGCAGTCGCGGACTTGGTTTCCGCCGATGCGGTTCTGGAGGACGACGCGGTCAGCCCACATCCACCCCGGCAGCATCCGCCTCCAAGCCTTCCTAGTCCGAGCTTTCCGGCCCATTCCTCGCCAGTGGGCGGCAGAGTTCGCCATCACCTGCTCCACTGGCGTACCATCACTTCGGACAGGTGGGTGCTGCAAATCGTCCGAAGGGGCTACTCCCTCCCCTTCGAGACGACCCCTCCAGCCATGCCACCGCAGCACCACCGTATCTCGGAGGATCATTTGAATCTTCTGCGAGAGGAAGTTTCGGCCCTCTTGGCCAAAGAGGCCATCGAGCGCGTTCCGAGCCCAGAAGTAGGTCGTGGTTGTTATTCCCACTACTTTCTGGTTCCCAAGAAGGGCAAAGGGGGCCTACGCCCTATCTTGGACCTCAGGAACGTCAATGCCTTCCTCCGGAAGGAACGGTTCAAAATGTTAACTTTGGCTCAGGTTCTAGCTGCCCTCGACCCTGGAGACTGGATGGTAGCGTTGGACTTGCAGGATGCATATTTCCACATCCCCGTCCTGCCGGCCCACCGGCATTACCTGCGGTTCACGGTGGGTCAGGAGCACTTTCAGTTCACCGTGCTCCCCTTCGGCCTTACCAGGGTGTTCACGAAAGTGATGGCGGTGGTCGCAGCTCATCTGCGCAGATCAGGGGTTCCAGTCTTCCCCTATCTCGACGACTGGTTGTTGAAGGCGGGCTCGCCCCAGGCAGTCGTCTCCCACCTCCAGACTACGGCGGATCTCCTGTATTTGCTGGGGTTTTCCATCAACGTGCCGAAGTCACACCTGAGTCCCTCTCAGAAGCTTCTCTTCATCGGAGCGGTTCTCGATTCGGCGCAGTTCCGGGTCTATCCGCCGGAACAGCGGGTCCGGGATATACAGGCCCTGATTCCCATCTTTCGGCCTCTATCCTGGGTTTCGGTCAGGCTAGTGTTGCGGCTTCTGGGGCTGATGGCCTCCTGCATCCTACTAGTGCATCACGCCAGGCGGCGCATGCGGGCTCTGCAGTGGGACCTGAAGTTTCAGTGGGCCCAGCATCACGGCAACCTGTCCGACCATGTCTTGATCTCGGAGGGCACTGCACAGCAGTTGCAGTGGTGGCTCACGGACCGCGATTGGGTCACGGGCAAGAGCCTCTCCCTTCCCCAACCGGAGCATGTCGTAGTGACGGATGCGTCCCTCCTGGGATGGGGTAGCCATATGGGAGAGGCGGAGATCAGAGGCCTCTGGTCTCCGGCGGAGTCTCGCCTCCATATCAACCTGTTGGAGTTGAGAGCGATCCGACTTGCACTGAAAGCCTTCCTTCCCTCTGTCAGGGGAAGTGTCGTGCAGGTGTTCACGGACAACACCACCGCCATGTGGTATTGTAACAAACAGGGCGGGGTGGGGTCGTGGACCCTTTGTCAAGAGGCTCTGTGCCTCTGGACGTGGCTGGAACACCAGGGCATCACCCTAGTGGTTCAACATCTGGCGGGCTCTCTGAACGCCAGAGCAGACGAACTCAGCCGCCGGTGCATGATGGATCACGAATGGCGTCTGAACTCCGAAGTGGCGCAAGGTCTCTTTCAGCAGTGGGGAAAGCCTTGGTTAGATCTATTCGCCACCGAAGAGAACGCGCAATGTCAGCAGTTCTGCGCGTTGGAATTTCCAAGGCGGCACTCGCTCGGCGGCGCTTTTCGTCACGAGTGGAGTTGCGGTCCGTTGTACGCCTTTCCGCCTATACCACTTCTGCCCAGAGTGCTGAAGAAGATCAGGCACGACCGGGCCCAAGTCATCTTGGTGGCTCCGAATTGGGCACGAAGGTACTGGTATCCCGAGCTACTCAGTATGTTGACCGATCCTCCGATACGTCTGCCCCTTCGGGAGGATCTTCTGTCGCAGCAGCAGGGGGCGGTCCTCCACCCGAACCTGTCCAGCCTCCACCTCCATGCGTGGAGATTGAGCGGCGGCAGTTGATGCCATTTGACTTGCCTCCTGAAGTCTGTGATATCATTCTGGCAGCCAGGCGTCCCTCCAAAAAGACGGTATACGCCTGCCGGTGGAACAGATTTGTGGCATGGTGCACAGCAAAGGCTGTGGATCCCCTTTCCGCCCCTCTTTCTGAGGTTCTCCTCTTTCTTCTTTCTTTGGCCCGGCAGGGCTCTGCCCTGGGCACCTTGAAAGGTTATCTTGCTGCCCTCTCTGCCTTCTTACGGCTCCCTGATCAGCCTTCTCTTTTCAAGTCCCCTGTGGTTCAACATTTTCTTAACGGCATTACCCATACGTTCCCTCCTGTCCCTTTCGTAATGCCTCAGTGGGACTTGAATCTTGTTCTCACATTTCTGATGTGCGCTCCCTTTGAGCCTCTTCACAATTGTCCTCTTCGTCTTCTGACGCTTAAGACTGCTTTCCTGGTAGCCATCACCTCGGCTAGACGGGTGAGTGAGCTCCAGGCTCTATCGTCCAAGCCTCCTTTTCTCTCTGTTCATCCGGACAAGGTTGTCCTTCGGCCTCGTCCCTCTTTTCTACCGAAAGTGGTGACTCCCTTTCATCTTGGGCAGTCTGTCACCTTGCCCACCTTCTTTCCGCCTCCGCATCCTTCCAAAGAGGAAGAGAGGCTCCACCGTCTGGACCCAAAGCGTGCGCTCTCTTTTTATTTGGACCGCACAAAACAGTTCCGGGTGGACAACCAACTTTTCGTTGGATACGTGGGTGCTAAGAAGGGAAAAGCTGTGCACAAACGGACCATCTCCCGGTGGGTCGTTTTGTGCATCAAAATCTGTTACTCCTTGGCGAAAAAGGACCCTCCTGTTTGGCTGCGCACCCATTCCACCGGGCTACAGCGGCTACTACTGCTTTGGGACGGGGAGTCCCGTTGCAGGACATCTGTCAGGCGGCTACGTGGGCTTCGCTACACACGTTTGCCAGGCATTATTGCCTAGACAGCCAAGTCCGGAGGGATGGCTTCTTTGGCTGTTCTGTCCTCCAGGACTTTCTGGTGTGATCTTGGTTTGCAGACCCACCACCGGGGATGGTATTGCTTGGGTATCTATTCTAAGGTGAGGAATCTATCTAACGTGTTTCTTTCAGATGAACAAGTTACGTACCTTCGGTAACGATGTATCTGCAAGAAACATTAGTTAGATTCCTCACCGACCCACCCATCCTCCCCGTTCTGCGAACTGACATCTAAGGTTAAGGCTATCCCTTTCAGGGCCCTAGAATTTTTTGGCACCAGTGTCAGTATCTTGCATGGCTCTGCGTTCCTGGCGCGGAAGGCTATGTACAAGAACTGACGTCAGCGCGCGAGGGCGGCGTCTAAGTACTCCAACGTCATTCCGGCGCACGACGCCGACGACGGACGCGGAGCCGCAGACGACGCCTAGCGACGCGCAAGGGGTATTGCTCACGAAAAATCTTCCGGATACAGTCTGACGCCTGGGGATATTCTAAGGTGAGGAATCTAACTAACTAATGTTTCTTACAGATACATCGTTACCGAAGGTAAGTAACTTGTTCTTTTTTTCCAGTCCCCTGTTGTCAATAGATTTCTCAAAGGCATTACTCACCTTTTCCCTCCTATTCTTTTTTTGATACCTCAGTGGGACTTGAACCTGGTTCTCACATATTTAATGTGCGCTCCCTTTAAGCCTCTTCATAACTGTCCTTGGCAGTTATTAACTTTGAAAACTGTCTTCCTGGTGGCCATCACCTCCTCTAGGCATGTGAGTGAGCCCCAGGCTCTTTCATGTAAACCTCCTTTCTTGGTGATTCATCCGGACAAGGTTGTGTTTCGACCACATCCCTCCCTTCTGCCAAAAGTAGTCACTGCCTTTCATCTTGGGCAAACTGTCACCCTTTCTTTCCGCCTCTGCACCCTTCAAGAGAGGAAGGGAGGCTCCACCGTCTGGACCCAAAACGTGCGCTTTCATTCTATCAAAAAATCAACTGCACACAACAGTTCTGGGTGGATGACCAGCTCTTTTTTGGCTATGTGGGCGCCAAGAAAGGCCGAGCTGTGCACAAGCGGACTATCTCCCAATGGGTTGTCTTGTGCATTGAAGCCTGTTACTCTCTGGCTAACAAGGAACCTCCGGCAGGGCTGCGCGCCCATTCTACCAGGGCCACAGCAGCTACTGCAGCGTTGGGATGCGGTGTCCCCCTGCAAGATATGTCAGGCAGCCACGTGGGCCTCCCTGCATACTTTCACTAAGCACTATTGCCTTGACAGTCAAGTCCGGAGAGGCGGCTTCTTTGGCCGGTCGGTTCTCCGAGACTTTCTGGTGTGATTTCACTTCGCAGACCCTCCACCGGGGTTGGTATAGCTTAGGTATGTATTCTAAGGTAAGAAATCTATCACTAACATGTCTCTTACAGATGCACAAGTTACTTACTTGTGTAACAATATATCTGTAAGAGACATTAGTTAGTGATAGATTCCTCCCCGCTTGCCCAGCCTCCCCGTTCTGCGAACTGTTCTCTAGGGTTCAGGTCATCCCTTCCAGGGCCCTAGTTCTATTGCACCAGTAGTCAGTCTCTGGCCTGGCTCTGTGTTCCTGGCATGGAAAGTCATATACAGAACTGATGTTGGCATGTGTGGGCGCGTCGAAGTAACTCCGATGACGTCATCTCAGCTAATACGACACCAGCGATGTACGCGGAGCCGCACGACGACGCCTACCAACGCGCAAGGGCACTGCTGACGAAAAACTTTCCGGATCCAGTCTGACGCCTGGGGATATTCTAAGGTAAGGAATCTATCACTAATGTCTCTTACAGATATATCGTTACACAAGTAAGTAACTTGTGCATTAAGTGTATTTGGAAAGAGAGCTATCACCCATGAGGATATCCTGGTGCACTGCTCTCCAAATTCCCAGATCCATGGAATGGATTCTTTTTCCATCTAAAAAGAACCCAAATTAGAGATCTGCAGTCTAGGATAGATCATTGTTTTTTTGTGCTCTATGTCCAAGAGTGTCAAGAAAGAAACAGACCATAACGCACTAGGGTCTTGCTTATATGCATCTCCGACTATCAGTTCCTTGGCGGGACAAGATTGAGGAGTATTTGCCCAATGTCACCTACCGACTTGTAGTTGGCATGCTGAAAACAAATTCCAGATTCCGTCCAGTCTCTCTGAAAATTCTAGAGGAGAGGAATATGTGGTCAGTATCTTCCCGAAAGAGAGTTAAGTAACTTGTTCTTTTATGCACTTTTGCCAATAAATACTCGTTTGCCTAACATACATTTTTCACACAGAATATCGCTTACTGAAGATTCTTTGGATCTGCATGAGACACCATTACGAGTACACCTGTGTGATTAATTGAAAGAATTGGGCAACTGCAAAGGATACTAACTTTTTTTTTTTCTTTAATAAAAGCAAGGTTAAACTTCAAAAAGTAGCAATGCTTTCTCTGGATTGTCTTAGAACTACTCACTTCCAACTGGCGACCCACTTTTTCACTAATCAAGATTTCCAGTTCCTTCATATTCGGATACACCAGGGTTTTAAAAAAATGACATTTGGGGAAGGGCAAACAGCCAATCCGTCCTGACAATGGCATTGTTCACATACTTTCACACCCAATGATGTTTAAGAGTTTAGAGTTTTGTGTTTGCAAAGAAGAAAACGGTACATCTGAAATAACCAGCCTTTCCTTAATTTCCTTGTTATTAATTTAATTTGACTCTCTTTGAGTATATTATACTTTTTTCTCTGTTGGTATTGCATCTTGATGTTTATGCACTTGTAATTTATTTTAGAACAATCATAGCAACTGAGTCTACTACACAGCCAGATCTAGAGATTTTGCAGCCAGTGAATCTGCAGTTATCAGTTAGCCGTAACCTGGCTGCAGCATGGTATCCAGAAATTCCAGCGATGGCGATCAAAGGCGATTTAAAACCTATGCAGGTATGTTTTTTGTTACTATATTGTATGTATTGTACTAAGAATTCTTTAAAGTTTATCACCCAACAGTGTTATTTTTACTTTGAAACAGGGGCCTCAGCTCGGCCAGTTTAAGACTAGGCAGCTGCCTAGGATGAATAGGATTTCAGCTGCAGTCAACAAGTCTGATAGGAAAGATGCATTTTGCTGTTTTCAGTTTGAAAAGAGGAATTGTCTTAGGTTTTACCAACTTTGGGATATTAGTACATGTATTGTAAATACTGCAACTGGGTATTGTCTGATAGACTTTTCTGTTGGTTCTTGTCAGGCTTTAACTTAAAGTTTATTGATTTACAATCATTTCTTGCAGATTTCTCTTAGTCAAAATGACTTAACTGTTATTATGAACATTTTGTTGGAAAATCTTGGTGAGGCATCTCCACAGCCAAGTTCTCTGCAAACAGATCAGGATGTCAGAAGAACAAAAGGGGATTTTACTCAAAGTGCGATGGAGCATCTAAAAGGTAATTTCTAGTCCTCACAGTCACTAGTGCTAACTACCGTAATCCATGGTCTTTGCCTTCCCTCTGCCTCACTTCATTCTAGGCATCCCAAGGGCAGGCGTTGGCATTAGATGATGCCCTCTCTCACAGGCTGGAGAATCTGCAGTATCCTTAATGCCATCACTATTTTTATCGTGATTGAATCTCCTCTATGCAAAACGTCACTTGGTCTTATTCTGCTATCTCTTCTACTTACCAATGATTATTGTTCATGCAACACATGCAAATAATGTTTTCTTTTCTACAGATGAGCAGCAAAATCAGAAAAAGGTCAGACAATATCCCTAGTAGCATCAAAGAAAGCTCAAAAATCTCTGAGTCATCCCCAAAATGCAGGGATTCTTGTGCACAATTCTTGCATGGAAAATTAGAGAAACCTCAAAATCATTATGGTATGAATTAAAGCATCAATTCTTAAGCAAATCAGAACACTTCTAAATACAGGTCATTACCTTAACACACAAGCTTCATCCCAATTTTGCATATTATTCAACACCCTTTATGCTAATGTCATCCAGAGATGTTCTTACAAATATGAAACATTTAACAATAATGCTTCCTGCTGCATCTTTGTCCCTGTGCTTCTTCAAGTTCTGCAACTCTGGGGCCGTGCATCCTCCGAGATACCAAGGACTCTGCCTGCATCCTAACCAGAGTTGATCTCTGCATCCGAAGGCCCCTCTACGTCGATGACTGGTTTGCTGGTCCTGGTGTCCCACAGACATCGCCCAGCTCTGCAACACAGGTGGTAGTTTGTTGGCTCTCCAGAGGCCTTAGCAGTCTTCCCTGCAACTTGGGCGACTGTAATCCCTCTCCAGCTAACGTGAACTGCCTCCCTATGCACCGTGTCTGTTTGCTGTTGTCAAGGCTTGTTGGCTCTTTATTAAAGATCTTCAAGCTCCAAGAAGCCCTAGCCTCCAGCATTGCACAGCTCCAAGAACGACTTCCTGCCTGCATCCTCTGCATCATGGTCTTTCATCTCCTGTGTGCTGCTGCGGCTTCCCTGTGGCTCCCTGTGTCTGCTGCCAGAGGGTCATTGAGGGGCTCCATTGATTCCTGCTGGCTCTCCTGAGTGCTGAGAGCTGGCTCTCACTTAACCTTGTTGGGTTAGTCCCACAGACCTACTGGTCCGCAACACAGCATTTTCTCTAGCAAGGTCATGTTTGCATTTGCCATTGTTAGTGGTCCTGCTGGCCACTGTCCTTCCTGCGCTCATTGACCGGCATGGGACAGCTCATGTATGGCTCTTGTGTTCCTGCATCATCGACTGGTCTCCACAGCTGCTGCTTCAACCTCACCGTGCTACAGCAATAACCTCTATGGTTTTGTGCTAGTGTGCCTCCTGGTTACCTCTGGGTGGTTTTGACTCTGTCCCCTCTTCTTTCAGGTACTTCTCATATGGATTCTACGTCCTGGTTCCGCCGGCCTGGTCCATGAGACTCAGTAGCTGCTGATCTTCCACAATCCTGCATTGGCGTCAACGAGCGGTTCCGACACCGCTTCACGCTTATGCACCCGGGCTCCCTGGTGTAGATATCCAGGTTCCCCGGGTATCCACATGTGGGGTGACCCTCCAACATTCCTTGATCCAAGTGGTTCCTTTGGGGTCCTTTGGGAAGGGTTGTAGAACCATAAAAAGCCAACCACAACTTACCAAGTGTTACCCTATGGATTGGGTAATCACTCCGTATCTGGGCGCCTTGGGGTCCATGGCTACTCACCTTGGATGTCCTCCATCCTTGGGTATTAGTCCCGTTTTGGTAACCATTTCACATACCACTATTTTAGTATATGGTTCCCCCCCCCCCCCCCCATAGGGGCCTATGTATTTTCCTATGCTACTTACCTGTTTCTGAAGTATTTCTTGCGTGTATTTCATATCTCCGAGTAGGAGCTATACCAAGTTAGTGTATAGTGTGTGCTGATTAATACAATTTATTTTTATACTCGCCTGTTGTGGTTCTTTATGTGTAAGCTTGCTGACTGACGATAGTGGTAAATGCACCCGCTTTTAACCCTCCTGAAAAAGCCTTAGCTGCTCTCCACAGCTACCCCATGAAAGGTTTGTTTTTTACGGACTTAAACATTATCACTAAAGGTTGCCTGGACTCAGTGCACAGTGCTTCACCGTAGATAGACACTGTATACTGAGCCAGCCTCCTACAAAGACTCCAAAAATTAAATAAAGACTCTTTGAGGCCACACCAATGGTCCAGGACCTGAGAGGCACAATTTGAGGATCACGTGCTTGCTCCAGCTGGATCTGGGTGCTGGTTCATGTGGGTGGGAGCCTGATATTTTCCTGTGGCTTTGAACAGGAGTCCAGCAAGCTAGCCCTTGGAGTAGCTCTTGGAGCCCTCAGTTCAGGTGCGGATCTGAATGCCTCTGACTCAGGCAGGAAGGCAGCAGGGCCGCACAGCAGGGCAGCAATCCAGCAAGGCAGCCATCCAGCAAGGCAGTAATTCTGCAGGGCAGCAGTCCAGCAGGGTGGCAGTCCTTTAACCAATAACCTAGTCCTTCTTCCTGGCAGAGTCTCCACAGGTCCAGAAGTGTACTAAAGAGCTGGTCTGAGGTCCAATACTTATACCTGGTTCTTCCTTTGAAGTGGGATACGCTTCTAGAGGTTTCCCCATTGAAGTCCACAGGTTTCCTGCCTTTCATGCCCTGTCTGCAGACTAACTACGGGGGCGTATATCCCTTTGTGTGGAGGCTGTGCCCAGCTCCATCTTCCCAGCTCTCTGTTATGTGTGGCTGTCTAGGAGGAATACACAAAGCCCAACTGTCAAATACACCCAGTTATGTGACCCAGCGACAGGCTGCAGGCACTAAAAGACTAAGGCAGGAATATTCCGGCTTTCTAAAAGTGCAAAAGGAACTGGTCCTAGAATGCTTGTTTCCAGTCCAGGGAGGACCTGGCCTGGCAAATTGGGCTAGACTGTTCCCATGGGGAACAGGGTTAAGACTGATTTGCATATGGCTGGTTCTAAACTGGAGCAAAAAAAGTTGGTTTTAGGCCCAGATCTCTGTACTGGGGTGAATGTATGACATTGTTTAGCATTCGGTCCATCAATAGTTATTTTTGCATTTGTCACCCAGAGTGGGACGGGTATGCCCAGACGTGGGTCCCGTGATCTCCATGCCACTGGAGTCAAGCTAGCCTGGCTGATGAGGGGTAAAACCCTGAAACCGGTCCTAGGATGCTTGTTTCCAGTCCAGGGAGGACCTGGCCTGGCACTTCTGGCTGGACTGTTCCCACGGGGAACAGGGTCAAGACTGATTTGCATATGGCTGGGTCTAAACTGGAATGGCATGTGGCACAAACAAACAATAAATTTAGGCCCGGATCTCTGTACTGGGGTGAATGTATGAAATTGTTTACCATTCTGTCCATCAATTGTTCTTTTTGCATCTTTCTTAAAGTGGCATTTTAAAAATTGTTACTAGAAATCCGACTTTACCATGAGAGATGATTTTTTTATTGCAATTACAAAGACACCAATTATTAACTGGTTGCCTGTTCCCATTTGGAGATTACTGCTTATTAAATGTCATAAGCCAACTCTAATGTTATCCTATGGGAGAGTTAAGCCTTGTAGTAGTGAAAAATGTACTTTAGAGTTTTTCACTACCAGGACATGTAAAACTTAAAAGTACATGTCCAACTTTTTAAATGCAGTGCTCCCTGCCCCCTGGGCTGTCTAGGGCCTACCCTTGCGGTGACGTATGTTTAGATAAAAGGACATTTTGGGCCTGGCAAAATGTTTATTTTGCCAGGTAGAGATGACCATTTAAATCTCCACACATAGGTTACAGTGGCAGATCTGAGACATGTTAAAAGGGCTACTCATGTAGGTGGCACAATTAGTGCTGTGGGTCCACTATTAGCATTTAATTTACAGGCCCTGAGTGCATATAGTATCACTTTACTAGGGACCTGCACGATAATTAAAAATGCCAGTTGGGTATAAGCCAATTCTACCATGTTTTAAGAAGAGGACACAAGCACTTTATCAAAGGTTAGCAGCGGTAATGTGGGTCCTAAGGACAAAGAAAACAAATTCAGCAAAACAGTTGAGGGTAAAGGCAAAACTTTTGGGAGTGCCCCTGCAGAGAGTCAAGTCAAATACAAATGAATAGGACCACTTTTCATAACAGAGCTACGGTGGAAAGACCTTGAAAATGTTACATGTCGTAGAGAACAGGAAGAGGTAATTGAAAGCAATGTAATCATAACAGTGAAAATAAACCATCATATGTTAACTTGAACTGTGCTCTGCAAAGCCTATAAGGAGAGCATAGATGCCGGGGTGAGTGGGGGCGGGGGGGACAAGAGGCAAGAACAGAGACGGCATCCATCTGGTCTATGATGGTGTTTTGCATCGAAATGTGGCATAACTAAAACACATGAATAAATCCATTTCTTCACATTGTATGATATTTGTTTCAATTACAGACATATTAATTGAGTTTATATATGCAGGTTCATAAATAAGAAAACACATTAGTCATAGTTTTGATGCATGGAAATAGAAAATCCTGAAAACAATCTTGCAGGAGAGGTAACAGCTTTATCATTGTATGCTTCATCACCAGGATCAGCAGAACCTTACATGTGTCCTCAATTTGAATTGTTACATCTGGAGGAACACATTCAGTACCCTGGGTACCAGAATCACCTGCAAACCTCCTTCCGTTTTGGGGACTAGGAAATAGTAACACCTGACAGGGATAGAATGCAAAATGCATTTGAGCAATGCACTGTAAAAATGCTTGAAGAAATTACATTCTTGCCCATGGCAGCAATCCACTTTGACTCCCTGTCCGGAGACAGAGAAGGGAAGTTATGAGAATTAACAATGCTAATAGAAGCTTGCACCATTAGTGTGTGGGATGCTGTGTCAGAAATGTCTGATCCCAAGGTGCTTTTCTGTGACATCTGGCAAGGGGGAGTCTTTCAGCAGAGACTCAAAAGGGTGTAGACCAATGTACCGAAACTGGATCTACTAATGCCTAATTGAAAGGTAAAAGAGATTCTGTGTAAGAGGGCCCAGACTGGAGGATTTCCATAAAAAAACTAGCTTTTAGAAGAGGGGGTTACAGCAAGTCCACAGCTCTACAAATTACACTGTGAATAAAGCATCTGAAAGAAATAGTTAGTGATAGATCCCTTACTTTAGAATATCCCCCAGGCGTCAGACTGGATCCCGGAATTTTTTTGTCAGCTTTACCCCTGCGCGTCGGTAGGTGGTGTCGGTCGACTCCGTGTCCGTCATCGGCATCGTGGTCGCCGGGATGACGTCGTAGAAGTTACTTAGACGCTGCCCTTGCGTGCTGACATCAGTTCTTTCTTTTTCCACGCTAGCAAGCGCAGATCCAGAGAGAGCGGTTCCCCAAGTCATTTTTTGACTGACTTTTTGCGACTTTTTGTCGACTTTTTTCGAGTCTTTCATCGACTCCTGGTGCACGAGGGATACCCAGTTTCAAGGCCTGCGGTTTCTGTTCTCGACTGATGTCGGTAACGGATCCGCACCACGCGTGCCTCTACTGCCTGGAGTGTGACCACAAACCCAAGTCATGCTCAGACTGCCAGACCATGGCCCGAAGTCTTTGCAGGAGCGGTCCCAAAAGCTCCTCGAGGCCCGGCAGTCGGCTCTGTGTCCTTCGAGGTCCCGGTCGTGTGGGATGCCACGGGACCGATCGCGGAGCCATCATCACTCCTCGTCAAAGTCTTCGCACTCTGGTCAGGTAAGTCGAAGCACAAGAAGAAGCTGAAGAAGCATTGTCGCTCTTCGACTTCCCCTCATCCTTCGGCCGACGCGACGAAGGGTGCGGGTGGTGCCACTCCCGTGGCTCCATGTGCGGAGCCTTCAGGTTCGACTCTGGCCCTCCCTCCCTGACCGGGAGCGACCCCTGCCTAGCTTCATCAATTTTACGAAGTGATACATGCCATCTGTGGGCAGCCAGACTTCGCTGGTGCGCCTTTGGGCCCCGCGGACTCGGCTGGTGGCCCTAGGCCTTTGACGCTGGTGGCTCCGGCTCTGCAGGGCCCCCTTGGATCCAGACCTAGGCCTGGATTCGGATCGGCCCCAGTCGACCTCGTAACACCACCACCGGCACCACGGCCGCAGCTGGTGCCGGCTGGTCCTCCAGCCGGCGTCTACCCTGGCTTCCACCCCGATGGGGATACGGAGCAGAACCGGCGTCGATGGGTACTTTTGTGCCTGCATTCCACCGTGGCCATTTTCCGCCAGTTTGGCAGCCAGAGGAGGGTGAGGACGACTAGGAGGGGTCTGAGGACCCTCTCACCGCCCAGTTAGAATACGATCCGGACAGGAAACAGGAACTGGGGGATGCCAGTGGTCTGGACACCTCACCAGACCTTGACATGTTTTCTCCTCCTACCATTGCTACGGACGAGGGAGCGTCTTATGCAGTGGTGTTGCGTAGGGTGGCCGAGGCCCTAAACCTCGAGCTATCTACTGTGGCAGTCAGGACTAACCTCCTGACAGAGGTGCTTCAGCCGGCAGCGAGTTCTTCAGAGCCCCTGCTGCCGTTTAATGAAGCCCTCAGGGACATCCTTTTGGGCACCTGGTCCAGGCCCACCACAGGGGCTCCTGTGGATAGGATGGTTGTTCGTCACCATCGCCCGGCTCCGGGCGACCCCACTTTCCTCTCTCAGCACCCCTCCCCTGAGAGCTTGGTAGTCCAAGCCTCAGTGTCTAAAAGCACATTCCCTACCGCACCACCGGACAGGGAATCCAAGAAGCTGGATCAGTTTGGAAAGAAGTTTTCTTCTTCCTCCAGCTTAGGGCTGCGGTCAGTGAACACTGCATGCCTCTTGGGCCCTTATTCCCACTCCATGTGGGATATGGTGGTGCAAGTGCTGCCTCAGTGTCTGGAGAAGGCCAGGGCTGTGCTCTTCTGTGCTGTTGCCGAGGTGAGTGACGCAGCAAAGTTCGCAATCCGCTGTGGACTGGACACCGCCGACTCACTGGGTAGGACCATTTCAACGTCAGTGACGCTTCACCATCATGCCTGGTTGAGAACAACTGGATTTTCTGGGGATTTCCCGAACACCTTGATAGACATGCCCTTTAATGGCCGTCACCTGTTCGGCGACAAATCAGACAATGCACTAGAGTGCTTAAAGGACTCTCTGGCTACAGCCAAGTCCTTGGGCCTCTCCGCCATGTTTCCTGCACAGTCTGCTTTTCGCCCGTTTCATGGCCACCGAAGGGGTGCCCCAACATGTTCCTTTAAGAGCCACAGGCCAGCGCAAGCTGTTCCACCTGAGCGCGGCCGAGGACATGGGAACCACCGGCGTGGTTCATGGGGCCAGCGGGCAGGTCAGTCCACCAACCCTCCCTCTGCAGCAGCCTCCAATCCCTAGTCCTACCTTTCAGGCCCATCAAACGCCAGGGGGCGGCAGGATTCACCATCACCTCCTCCATTGGTGCACCATCACATCAGACAGGTGGGTTTTGCAGATTGTCCGAAGGGGCTTCTCCCTCCCCTTCGAGACTATCCCTCCAGCCATGCCACCCCAGTACCATCGCATGTCTGGGGATCACCTGGCCCTTCTCCAACAGGAAGTTACGGCTCTCTTGGCCAAGGGAGCCATCGAGTGTGTTCCTGCCCCAGAAGTAGGTTGCGGTTGCTATTCCCACTACAATCTGGTGCCCAAGAAGGACAAGGACCTGCGTCCTATCTTGGAAATCAGGGACGTCAACCGCTTCCTCCAGAAGGAGAAGTTCAAAATGTTGACCCTGACTCAGGTCTTGTCTGCCCTAGACCCTGCAGACTGGATGGTAGCGTTGGACTTGCAGGACGCTTATTTTCATATCCCCGGCCCACCGGCTTTAACTGCGGTTCACGGTAGGCCACAAGCATTTTCAGTTTACCGTGCTCCCCTTTGGCCTTACCAGTGCCCCTCGGGTGTTCATGAAAGTGATAGTGGTGGTCGCAGCTCATATGCGCAGATCAGGGGTTCCAGTCTTCCCCTATGGCGATGACTGGTTGCTGAAGGCAGGTTTGCCCCAGGCAGTCGTCTCCCACTTCCAGACTACGGCCGACCTCCTGCATTCACTGGGATTCTCTATCAACACGCCTAAGTCGCACCTGACCCCCTCTCAGAAGCTCCTCTTCATCAGAGCGGTTCTGGACATGACACAGTTTTGGGTTTATCCTCCCGAACAGCGAGTCCGGGATTTTCGGGCTATGATTCCGATCTTTCAGCCTCTATCCCGGGTTTCGGTCAGGATGGATCTGAGGCTGCTGGGCCTCCTACATCCTGCTGGTCGATCCTGCCTGGTGGCATATGCGGGCTCTGCTGTGGGACCTGAAGTTCCAGTGGGCGCAGCATCAGGGAAATCTGTCCAATTGGGTCCAGATCTCGGAGGGCACTGCACGAAAATTGCAGTGGTGGCTCACGAACCAGGATTGGGTCAACGGCAGATCCCTCTCCCTTCCACAACCAGAACACACAGTGGTGACCGATGCATTCCTTCTGGGATGGGGTGGCCACATGGGAGCGGTGGAGATCAGAGGCCTCTGGTCTCCGGCAGAGTCCGAGCTTAACATCAACCTTCTGGAGCTCCGGGTGATCCGTCTTGCACTAAAGGCATTCCTTCCCTCTGTCCGGGCAAGAGTAGTGCAGGTGTTCACGGACAACACCACTGCCATGTGGTACTGCAACAAACAAGGTGGGGTGAGGTCGTGGACCCTATGTCAAGAGGCCCTCCGTCTCTGGACATGGCTGGAACATCAGGGCATATCCCTGGTGGTTCAACACCTGGCAGGTGCACTGAACGCCAGGGTGGACGAACTCAGCTGCAGGTGCATGATGGATCATGAATGGCGTCTTCACTCTGAGGTGGTGCAAGGTCTTTTTCAACAGTATGGAGAGCCTTGATTAGATCTATTCACCACCGAAGAAAATGCGCAATGTCAGCAATTCTACTTGTTGGAATTTCCAAGGCGGCACTCGCTAGGCGCTTTTTGTTGCGAGTGGAGTTTCAGTCTTCTATACACGTTTCTGCCTATACCACTTCTACCCAGAGTGCTGAAGAAGATCAAGCACGAGCGGGCCCAAGTAATTCTTGTGGCTCCGGACTGGGCGCGAAGAGTCTGGTATCCCGACCTGCTCAACATGGCCATCGATACCACGATCTGACTGCCTCTTCAGGAGGATCTTCTGTCTCAGCAGCAGGGGACGGTCCTCCACCCGAACCTGTCCAGCCTCCACCTCCTTGCGTGGAGATTAAGTGGCTGCAGTTGATGTCATTTGACTTACCTCCCAGATGGAATAAGTTTGTGGCATGGTGCACAACAAAGGCTGTGATCCCCTTTCTGCCCCTCTTTCTAAGGTTCTCTTGTTTCTCCTTTCTTTGGCCCAGCAGGGCAGGCTACCTCTCGGCCATCTCCGCCTTTCTCAGGCTTCCTGATCAGCCTTCTCTTTTCAAGTCCACTGTTGTAAATAGATTTCTTAAGGTTACTCATTTGTTTACTCCATTTCCCTTCGTAATGCCTCAGTGAGACTTGAACTTGGTGTTAACCTATCTTATGTGCGCTCCCTTAGAGCCGCTACATAACTGTCCTCTCATACTCTTAACTCTCAAAACTGCTTTTCTGGTGGGCATCACCTCTGCTCGCAGGGTGAGTGAGCTACAAGCTCTGAATTCCAAGCCTCCCTTTCTGGCTGTCCATCTGGACATGTCTCCTCAGAACTCGACTTTCCTTTCTTCCAAAGGTGGTCACTTTTTTTCATATTGGCCAAACCATCACTTTGCACACCTTCTTTCCGCCTCCGCATCCTTCAAAAGAGGAAGAGAGGCTCCACCGTCTGGATCCAAAATGTGCGCTGTCCTTCTATTTGGATCTCACCAAACAATTCCGGGTGGACGACCAGCTCTTTTTTGGTTACATGGGTGCTAAGAAAGGTTGGGCCGTGCACAAACGGACCATCTCCAGGTGGGTCATTCTGTGCATCAAAGCCTGTTACTCTTTGGCTAAGAAGTAGCCTCCAGTGGGGCTGCATGTCCATTCTACCAGGGCGACTTAGCTACTACTGCTTTGGGACGGGGAGTCCCCCTTCATGACATCTGTCAGGCAGCTACGCGGGCATCGCTGCACACGTTTACCAGACACTACTGCCTGAACAGTCAAGTCCGGAGAGACTGCTTCTTTGGCTGTTCTGTTCTCTAGGACTTTCTGGTGTGATCTTGGTTCGCAGACCCACCTCTGGGGTTGGTATTGCTGGGATATCTATTCTAAGGTAAGGAATCTATAACTAACTGTTTCTTTCAGATGCACAAGTTACTTACCTTCGGTAACGATATATCTGTAAGAAACATAGGTTAGTTATAGATTCTTTACCGCCCCACCCATCCTCTCTGTTCTGTGAACTAATTTCTAGGGTTAAGGTCATCCTTTCAGGGCCCTAGTTTTGTGCACCAGTGGTCAGCGTCTTGCATGGCTCTGCTTTCCTCGTGTGGAAAGTACAGAACTGACGTCAGCACGCGAGGGCAGTGTCTAAGTAACTTCCGCGACGTCATCCCGGCGACCACGACGACGGACGCGGAGTTGACTAACGCCAACTACAAACACGCAGGGGTACTGCTGACGAAAAACTTTCTGGATCCAGTCTGACGCCTGGGGAATATTCTAAGGTAAGGAATCTATAACTCACCTATGTTTCCTACAGATATATTGTTACCGAAGGTAAGTAACTTGTGCAGTAGTCTCAGTAGGAGGACCATATGGAGAATTAAGAGCCCACACAAGTAAGGTGTCAAGACCGTTGGCATTATGGCAATGTAGGTAAAGGCAATAATCAGTATAATATGGAGGGAATAAATTGTCTTCCTTCTCCTTATCTTCCCCATCATTTGGAACTATGAGGTCATTTGAGTTGTATCAGATTTGTTGATAATAATTCATTGGAGACACCACAGAACCAACCTCATTTAAGTGCTTATCTTTAGTAATGGTGTTGTGCGACACGTAGCAAATTGTTGATAAAGAAGGATCCGAATTCAGGGCTGTTTGATTTGTCATTGATGTCACTGCAACTAGAGAAATGACAGCCAATGAGGCCTTCGACAGAGGAAAAGAGGCATTGCTTGGCAGCGAGGGGAGACTGCACAGACTTGCGGTGGAGTCAGTAGGCAAAAGATGGGGGTTCACTGGCAGAAGTACGACTGGAGGCCTTGAAGGCTCTCCGGGGCCCAAACGTGCACCAGAAGGAAGCATTGTCATGTTAAATATTTGCAGCATGGCTTTTTTGAAAACCTCTTTGAATTTGCACAGCTATATATTATAACTGAACAGACACAATACAAAATTCCATAGTTACTAAAAATAGAAAAACAAAACGTATGTCACCACTGTTATGGAGTCCACTGGTTTGGTGAACTCAGAGAGCATTGATTCAAGAGCCGTAACTCACTCAGAGGAAATGAACGAAGTCTGGGTCTGGCCTTGTGGATCCTGGCAATGTGGCTTTCCCAGTGAGCTGGAATATCTGTAAGTCGACGAGTCTCACTTCTGTTTCTTGTGCATTTTTGAGGAAGACTCATCCTTTGACTTAGACTTGCCTGACGAGGGCGACCTGGAATGGGACTAACCCCATTTCTCATGCTCAGCCATGTCAAGTTTGATCTCTTGTTCCCTGATCGCCTCTTGTTGCATCAAGGAGCATTTGTCTCAGAATTGTAATAATATTTGACCCCCAAGTCCTTCAGACAGAATCGATTTGGGTTACTGATTGACATTTACTGTCAGCAAGGATTGAACGTTAACTTTAATGCTTTGGTGGAGACATTCCTGTTACACTGCCAAGATGATATATAATTTGCAAGACAACACCGGTAGTATTTGAACTCTAGATCTGCGCTGAAAGGCATGGGTAAAAAAGAGCAAATGTCAGCGTGCAGGCGTTATGCCCATATCTGACTCCATTCTGTCATATCTGACGTGGGTCACAGCTGGCATGGAAACAGATAATGCCACCTAATGGCGCAGAGTAGCTATCGCAAGTATTTTACAGCTACAATCTGGCACATGCAAGA
Source organism: Triturus cristatus (assembly GCF_964204655.1). Taxonomy (NCBI): domain Eukaryota; kingdom Metazoa; phylum Chordata; class Amphibia; order Caudata; family Salamandridae; genus Triturus; species Triturus cristatus. The sequence continues at coordinate 560,689,357 of NC_140584.1, forward strand.
ATTAAAAAAAATTAGGAATTTGTGGATAGACTAGAGTATCCATCTGAAAGGTAGTTACCACCCAAGGTAAGGGTTTCACCCCTTAAAGCTCTACAGGAAACGTTATTTTAAGGTTTGTATCTTTTTAATTGACATGTATTGCTAACTGTGTTGAGTAACTATTTACCTGTCCGGGTTTTTATTCTTGACATTGCTCTATATTACTTGTGGTAAATTGCAATACTTCCAATTCTGTCTGACACCAAACGCTTCATAATGTTTAATCGGTTCAGTCACAAACTAGAGTACATTGCACAGCTTTGTGGTTCAAGCTGCTAGATGATTATTTTAGCTATCTATTGTGTAAACGTCATGGTCCATGCTTGTGTGAAGTTTATGAATTTAAGAATTTGAATTTTTAAATGAATGGGCTTCAGAATATTCACTGACTGTCTCTCTTTTTTTAAATAACAGATCCTGTTTCAGCCACTACAGAACAAAACCTGGCGATAGACTCTACAATACCCAAGGAGCCATGTGTAACATTGAAGTTTGACTTTTACTTTGAGTCACTTTCAATCATTCTTTATAACAATGACACCAGTCAGGTGTGTTTCCCGTACTGGTAACACTTTTAATTTTCTTTATTATATTATTATCAATACTATTAGGAAGAGACTCTGTATTTTTAATCATTCAAACACATCTTTATAGTACAACCTAACAGATAACATACACTGACTGGTATTGCCTTGTCAGATTAAAAGGGGTTTGTCAAAGAGTAAATGTGAGAGACTAGTCCTTCACAATGTGATAAATAGCTGCAATACAAATATCCAAAGTAAGTATGAAAAATAAGCTTGTGTCTACTATATCTGATTGAAACATCTAGCTGCAGATTCCTTAACTTTTGAATTCTGCCCAGACGCCAGTCTGTATCTAGAAATTTTTCAACAGTACATCTGTGCGCCGGGGGACAGCATTGTACGGCTCCGTCATGATGTTGTCTCTGGAGATGACGTCAATGAGCCATGTAAGTCCCAACCGGCACGCGATTGTCAGTATCTTCTTTTTCGCGCTACAAAACGGATCCGGAGAAGCATATCTCTGGCCATTTTTCGGCCTCCTGTGATGATCTTTTTTCGTCGGAAACAGTGTGCTCTATGCCCTCTCTGTTTAAGTCTTCCGGGTCTTGTGCTAGTAAAAAGTCGGGTATGGACCATCATTCTATCTGTATGTGGTGCCTGGACTACCCCCACAACGCCGACGAGTGTGACGGCTGTCAGCAGTTGAAGCCAAAGACACTGCGGAAGCGGCGCATGAAGCTTCTGACGGTGCGGTTGTTGCATCCTTCCGGCTCACTTAATCGATCTCCCTCTTGGCCAGAGGTCATTCCCTCTTTACCCTGTGGTCAACTGCAACTTTCCCAGTCTTCATCGGCATCACACTGTATGTGGCATCACAAGAAGTCGAAGGCCCGATCCTCTATGGCGTCTTTGAAACGTGATGTGGGTGTTTCTCGGCCTAGTGCTGAGACTCCTGCTCCGGTGTCGCTCTTGAGCCTCCCAGTTTTCCCTGGAGCCGGAGCGACCTCGAAGCAGATGAAAGAGTACTATGAAGCTCTCCATCTGGTCTTTGGGCTCTCATCGCCTTCTGGAGAGCCTACAGGCCCCACGGAGGTCATCGGCACCGTAACTACATCATTGCCAGCGGGTTCTCCCTCGGCGGCAGTTCCAGCCTCGGCTGAGGTGCCGGTGCAAGGTCCTTTGGGGCCACCAATGGCGCTTGACTCCGGTCACCATTTCAGTGCCTGTCTTAGCGGCACCGGTAGACTCCGATTTAGAGTTAGTGTGCATTGTGGAGCCGGCTTCACTGCGACTCCAGATACTAATGCAGACACCGGCTGAAGTCGCTCCTCCTTCCCAGGTGCACATCGGCACGGCATAGCCTCTATGCAGTTCCACATTACCTCAATGACGTTCAGTGTTTATGAAGCCATATGTGGTGCCGCTCATTTCTGTAGAGGATCCACAAGACCTATTAGGGGAGGGTTGTGAGGAGATGACCACCTTGGAGCAGCCAGTGGCCCCTTCTGGGTTGCACAGTTGAATTGTACAGCTGGGTGAAGCAAGCGAGCTAGATTTGTCCCTTGCTTCCTCCCTTTTGTCACCTCCGGGCCTTGCCTCGGAATCCAGTTCCACTTTGGCAGAGGTCTTGCAACTTACTCTGCCTACTGTGGAGAAGACTATAGACCCTCTTATTGAGGTTCTACATCCTGGCCAATCAGGAGTTGAGCTGGTGCTCCCTTTCTGTGAGGCCCTTACTGACATTTTGTTGGGGAACTGGGCAAAACCTGAGTCAGGTGTGCCAGTGGACCGCAGCATTTCCCACACATACCGTTCTGCCAGGGGTGACCTTGCTTGCTTTGTTCGGCAGCAGACCCACTACAGCTTCGTGGTCCAGGCCATTACAGCGTCCCCTGAGATGGGGAACCTATCTCATTCCCCTCTTGATAAAGAATCCAGGGAGCAGGATTCTCACGGGAAACAAATTTTTTTCCTTGACAAGTTTGGCTTTACACGCCACTAATACGGTCTGCATCCTCCGATGCTTTCTCCATACCCTGTGGGAGTCTTTGAGTCAATTTTTCCACTTGTTCCCTGAGGCTAAGAGAGATAAGTTGCATCAGTTGGTTTCAGATGGCCGTCGAGCAGCCAAACTGCTCCTCAAATGTGGAATGGATTCCACTGACTCCATTGGATGGGCCATGGTGTCTGCTGTGGCATTGCGAAGAGATGCATGGGTCCGGACGTCTGGATTTTTGGAAGCTGTCTAGTCGGTCTTGATTGACATGCCATTTGATGGGGCTCATCTTTTTGGAGCCCAAGCGGATGTGGCCCCACATAGGTTTAGGGTTAGTCGGGGAGGGTCCGACCCTTAGCCTGTCTCCTCCTTCCTTTTTCAGTTTGTGTGGATGGGGGCCCCCTCTTTTTTCTGCAGACTTTCCTCCTCTGCACCTGAGTTAACTCAGTCTGTATGGTTTTTGCACCACCTAGTCTATTGCTGGTGTTATGGTTTGATCTGCTGGTCTTTGCAAACACGCTTTGTTGCAGGAGCTGAGTGCTTGTAGTATAGCCTTTTCACGTCTTTTGCTTCCCTTTTTATATAGCCACATTTGTGGATCTTTAAGTTGGGTAAAGGTTTATTTCCTGCCTACGCTGTTGTTGTGCTTGTGGTGTTGAAGTATTAAGCACCTCTTCTTTCTTATTGAGAGAGTGTTTGCCTCCAGTTTCTGATCTCCGGATGGTATTTCCAGTTGCATAGCTGTTTTTTTCTTTTATTTTACTCTGATGAGGTGCTTAGTCTCAAGAGTTCATACCTTTTATGGTATACGCCTTACTCTATGTGGAGTGTTGGTTGGCTGTTGTATAGCTTATATGTGTACTATTTGCGCAGTCTGTTTGCTATTGGATTGGTCTTTCTTGGACTATATTATATGCCCTTTAGGGGCCATTAGGTGGGCTCATACTCATTATATTTCTTCGATGCTATGTTTCATGCTCGTCTGGTTTTTTCTAACTAGGGTATTTTGTGCAGTTAATTTTCTTTACTTGAAGCCGACTGTATATGTATTATGAGTGTTTTGATTTTGAACAACCATGATTGTATTCTTGGAATACAAAGGTTCGTAGATCCCTCCTTTCTTGGAAGGCATAGGTAATTCCTTGGTTCAGTCTTGGAACACGGTGGTATAAGCTCAATGCTTTAGACTGTCTGAGAGGTAGTGTCTGAAACGATAAAGGCTGTTTTTAGTCATGCGCTACATAGTAGGAGATCTTTTTGGAATAAGAAGGTATTCTTCTTACTCTCCTACAGTGTTTCTGCATATGTTTTTCTGTTTAAGGTTAGATACCACCGGTCCTTTTGAGGTATGTATCTAATTTTCTTTTTGGTACTTAACAGTCCTGGAGAATTCATGACTGCTGCTTCTTGAAGAAGGGTAAAATATATCTATATATGTGTGTGTGTGTATATATCTATATATATATTTTATCTCAGCCCCCGCTTGACGAATCCCCCCGAGACTTTCAGGGTAGGAGCGGAGCGTAGCGCCCCATTAGTTTTGAAAATTTCGCGAGGATTCGTCGGCCGGCGCCAAAGTTATTCCAAATAGAATGTTATGGTTTTCCTATGGAAAGAGGGTCCTAACTATAACTACCTACTGGCGACCGCCAGTAGGTAATATGTATATATATATATATGTTTTGAGATTAGGTTTGACATTCTGTCCGACTGAAGAGTTTGAGTACACACAGATCCGAATCGATTTATTTAAGTATATTCAGAAATTGAAGCTATACAAATTTTTCAAAAGGAAGAATCCAGGGCAAAGAAGAGCAATAAGCACCGGTGTGTCAGATGCGACTGATATCATGACTGTAGGTGATCTTGAAACCCTGGCGACCCTGGAGGAATTGAGACTCTGAGGTAGTACTTCCAGTCTAACAAAGGACAATACCTCTGACAAACCGGAAGACTTTGGGGTACCATAGGTGGGGGCCCCTAGTCCATTTAAACCTGTTTCGAGATTCTACCCACAGACACTGGTTGATGCTATTGATATTTTTACTGATAATGTGAATAAAGATCTATTTGGACTGAGGTCGAAGAGAAAATCACCTCACAAATGGAATCTTTCATACAATCAAAGGAAAGCAATACAAACCTTGAAAGATGACAAGACTTTCATAGTGAAACCATCAGACAAGGGTGGGAATATAGTTCTGCAGACGAGAGAGAATTACTGCAATGAGGCCCTAAGACAACTGAAAGTCAAGAACAACTACACTGACAGAAATGGATTATACGTTGAACATACAATCATTTGAACAGATGATCGATAAGTGGCTCTGTAAGGGAATTCTGTCAAGAGAAGAGTACCATTTCCTACAGAATGAACATCCTAGAATCCCCACATTTTACCACCTACCAAAGATTCACAAAGATGCCACTAGCCCACCAGGTCGACCAATAGTCTCCTCAATAGGAGGCTTGACGAAAATGTATCGAGATACGTGGACCATTTTTTATTCCCTTTTGTACTGCAATTGTCCTCGTATACATGGGACACTAAAGACTTTTTGAAGCAAATACAGGGGATTGAATGGGAACCGGATTTTGTTATGATTAATCTTGATGTATCAAGTCTCTATACGAGCATCAGACACACTGAGGGGCTGGAGGCAGTAAAGTTTTTCTTAAAAGGACGGCCTCTAAGATTTCTGGAACACAACACCACGTTGGAGGAATTTATTGCATTCTGTTTGAACAATAATATTTTTCTTTTCCAGGAACAGAAGTGCAAGCAGATTCAGGGTATGGTAATGGGCACCTGCTTTGCCCTCAGTTATTCGAACTTGTTCCTTGGATGGTGAGAGCAGCAGGTGGACGAGTGGGTGGACCAAATTGTTTTTTGGAGGAGATATATTGACGACCTCTTTATAATTTGTAGAGGGTCTATGGAATCAGCAAGTCAATATATCTCCTGCCTAAACAATAATAATTTGAATTTGAAGTTTGCAGGAGAGCTGAACACCACACAGGTGAACCTTCTAGATTTGAAGGTGTTTGTGAGTGACAATAGTATACATACAGCCCTATATAGGAAGGAAACTGCAGGCAATTCTGTCCTGCATGGGACCAGCAGCCACCCACAAAATCTGATTCAGAGTATCCCCTAGGGGGAACTCTTATGAATCAAGAGGAACAGCTCGAGACAAGAAGATTATCTGCAGGCATCAAGTCAGAGTATGAATCGCTTCAGAGTGAGGGGTTACCCACTGAAAACATTACAGGCAGCACAGCTCAAAGCAGAAGGGAAGAATAGGGTGGTACTAATACAGAGTGAAGGGAGACAGAAAACAAAAAAAACAATGAGTAACTTCAGAATGATAACACGCTATTCTAGTGCAGCAAGAGAAGTTAGAGCCGTTATACGCAGAAACTGGCGGATCATTAGGACAGATGCAATAATCGGGAAAGATCTGCCAGTGGAACCAGGGATAACATTTAGGAGATAAAGATCTATAAAATACCATTTGGTTGAAAGTCACCTCATGGCAATGAAATCACAACCAGGTTTGTTAGATCTACATGGCTCCTTTCCCTGCGGCAAGTGTAGGGCATGTGCTAACAGCAAGAGAATCACCTCATATGACATACCGGAGACAAAGAAAGAAAGGAAAATAACGAAATTCATGATGGGCAGCACCACGTTTGTGGTATACTGCTTGGTCTGCCCGTGTAACCTGCGATATGTGGGTAGCACTGTTAATCAAGTAAAGATGAGAATCTTAGAACATCAAAGGGCCATTGCTATCAACGATGCCAACTACCCCGTTGCACAACATTTTGTGAGCCACCATAAGAGTGATAGGGCGCTCCTGCAATACTTCTGCTTCGACCATGTACCCAGAGATGTCTGAGGAGGTGACAGAGAGAAAAGACTAAGAAGATTAGAGTCAAGATTTATCATAGACCTCCAATGCATATCTCCAGGGGGTTTAAACAGCGGAGAGGAACTCGCTGTTCACTTAGGAACCTGACAGTACATCTAGTACAGAATGGGCCATTTAGGGACATAAGAAGGGACATGTCAGTATGTAACAGCTTAGAAGCGGGTCATAGAATAGGCCCATCCAGGGCAGGAAATCGCACAACACAGTAATGGATAAGTGTAATACTGTAGCGCGCTTATTTACATAGATAGTGGGTGTCAGACATGGGACATATATCCTATATGGGTAACTACCCTAGAGTTAACCTCAGGTTAATAGCCCATTAAGGACAGTGTAACCTTTTGGGTGACAATAGTTACCTGGTCATACTGCTCAAAGAAGCATTTTACCTGTTGTACCCCGTATAGATGTGAGTAATAGGTCAGCTCGCTCAGTGACAATACTATATATATATATAAAAGTGTGCTGTGTGTATATATTGTACATAGAGAATGAATATAAATTGATTAATTAAGGAATTCCAATGATGCATTATATGTTTATGATGAAATATACATAGGCTGTTCAAAGGATTTGTAATGAATTTCATTAGACCCAAACATGTTCCAAGTTGGCGCCCATAGAAATGCATTATTTTGTTTTGTCCGTTTTCATTATCAAGGCTGAATCATGTGTTAAATATCGCCACGACAACGGCGTCTGCCAACATTGACAAAGGCAGGATTGCCGAAACGCGTTTGTCCTTTTTTCCCTAGAGTACTGGTCCAATCTACTTTGCGTGAGGAGCGGGATTGTGTGAGGAGCGGGATATATATATATATATATATGTATATGTGTGTATATGTATATGTGTATATATGTATATATGTGTATATATGTATCCATCAAACATCCTTCAAGCATCGGAGCCTCCAACCCTTGCGGCCTCTTTAAACAACGGGCACGAAGAAGCCCATCAATTCACTTAGCATCTCCTTGAAGGCAAGTCGCTGCTGACTTGCCTTCAAGGAGATGCTAATATAGCGAAAATAGCAGCAGCCTGGAAGGGATTTGGTGAGAATGACTTTCTGTACCAATCGTTCCGGAGGAAAAACATTTATCAAGGGAACCGGAATAAATATGCATTAAGCTGAAAGTAAGAACTTTCATGACTGTGTTCCATTTGGATTTTATTAACATGAATGCATTTCAAAGTAAGAATATATATATGTATATATATATATATGTATATGTGTGTATATATATATATATATATATATATATTCACTGAAAAAACCATAGGTTTCACACATGTTATAGTTAGCTGGACATTTTACTCATAAAAAACCAATGAAATTCCCCCGTTATAGTTAGTGCAGGCAACTATAACTCACGCGACCGCAATCCTCTCCTGATGCTAATACTGTATTTAGACACTTATTTGCCCATGTCTTCTTCCATTAAATTTTAGCTATACATATATTACAAATATTTTTTTTTCATAAAGACACATATGTCATCAGCAGAGGATTGCGGTCGCGTGAGCACTAACTATTTTCAGTGAATTTGCAAGGTTTTTTAAATGCTAATTCCTAACTATAACGTGTGTGAAACCTATGGTTTTTTCAGTGAATTTGTACGGTTTTTTAAATGCTAAGTTACTTTACGCCGTTCGTGGCGTGCGCGCCCACATAACGCAGTTCGTTCCGTGCGCGCACGGTGCGCTTCGCGCACCGCGCGCCCACTTTACGCAGTTAGTGCCGTGTGCCCACGTTATGCTGGATGGGCCATGTACGCACGATGCGCTTCGCACACCGTCCGCACACGTAGGACATATTATTCCCTTCGTTGAGAAAGGTAAACTATTAAATGTTCAATTGGAAAATTAGGCCATGCATAAACGGTGCCCTGTGGGGCACCTTTTGTACACGGGGGGGGGGGGGGGATGGGGAAATGTGGATACTTTTTTTTTTTAATACATTTATACCGTACGTGTACGGTTAGCGTAATCGCCGTTTTTTCGAAAAAATCTAAAATTCAATTTTTTGCCTTGGGGGTTCTGTTGGGACACCTTAATCAAGGCTAGGTGGTTAGGAGCTGTCTTACCTGCCCCTTTACATGTTTTCAACCTTTGTTTTTCCTCCCCCCCCCTCAGAGTGCGAGAGAGAAAATGGCGGCCACCGCTTCCTGGTTTCGACCGATTCGAATGTTTACTAAGATATAACAGCCAATCAGAATCGCGCTCGCGCACGGCACCGTACGCGTACGGTAAGCTTACCGTAAGCGCACGGTAAGCGCACCGTAAGCTGCCACAGATATATATATTGATTTAAATGCTATTTTCTCAGGAACTACTGAACAGATTTACACCAGACCTACAAAAGGCACTTCCTTGACCTGTAGACTACCTCTCTGCCAAATTTCAAGTAACTCTGTTCAGCCGTTCGGGCTGTAGCTGTGTCTAAAGGTCCTATGGAAAAATGCATGGGAAAAACGCGTTTTGGGACCCCCCTTTTTTCTCAGCCCCCGCTTGACGAATCCCCCGAGACTTTCAGGGTAGGAGCAGAGCGTAGCGCCCCATTAGTTTTGAAAATTTCGCGAGGATTCGTCGACCGGCGCCAAAGTTATTCCAAATAGAATGTTGCGGTTTTCCTATGGAAACAGGGTCCTAACTATAACTACCTACTGGCGACCGCCAGTAGGTAATATATATATATATATATATATATATATATATATATATATATATATATATATATATATATATATATATATATTCTCCATCTCCAAAACTCTCGCCACTCCTTGTACAGAAAAGAATGTGTGTATATATAGGCAGCTAAGTGACCAAGAATGTTACAAAAAAAGTTCTATACAAAAATTAAAAAAGATACAAGATCTTTTCTTTTCACAATTACTTGCATGGAAGAGCATGGGCCTACTACACTGGGAGGAATACAAATATCTTAAAAAGGAACTTCTGACTATCCAAGTCATATATTTTGTACCCAAAATACATAAAGATATACAAAGGCCACCAGGTAGACCTATCATTGCGGCATGTGATGGGCCCCTGGAGCACATTTCCAGATGCATTGATTTCTTTCTGCAAGATCATGTTAAAAACTATAAATCATATGTACAGGATACTTGTGATTTTGTAAGAAAAATTGGGAACATTCAATGGAAACAAGAATATTTACTGATAGCTCTTGATGTGTCATCACTTTACACACGTATTAGGAACATAGATGTCATTAGGGCTGTAGAGTACTTCTTATCCAATAGACCAATCAAATACATCCAACATAACAAAATGTTGTTGAATATGTTGCTTTTCTGTCTGGAAAATAATCTTTTTATGTTAAACAACCAAATGTACCAACACACTCGAGAGGTGGCCATGGGGGCCAGCTTCTCTCCCAACTATGCCTGTTTATTCATGGGCTGTTGGGAGGAGCCGGGCCTCATGAGAACGTTTGAACAAATGTATACATCTAATGTCATTCCCTGGCTCAGGTTTATAGACGACCTATTTATTATATGGTGTGGAACTGAACAAAGTGCAATTGATTTTATAGAACAAATCAGTACTAATGATATTAATTTGAATTTTACCTCTACTATAAGCAAAGATGAAGTGACATTTTTAGATGTGCAGGTCAAAGTTGTAGGAAATAAATCATCTACATCCCTGTTTAGAAAGCCTACAGTAGGCAATACTTTATTGCATGCTACGAGCACACATCCTCCCCACCTCAAAAATAGTATCCCCTATGGGGAACTGTTCTGCACCAGGCACATTTGCAGTGACCAGGAGGATTCTGATAATAAACAAGTTGAATGCTGCGCTCGTTTTCTAACTAGAGGCTACACAACTGATATAGTAGATGCAGCAATAATTAAATCCAAAAAAAGAACACGGGAGGATTTACTGCAGTATGCTTCCAAAAACAGGTGTAAAACAGATCTAAAAAATAAGACCCAGGAACCAACCCAGGCTTATTCTGGCCTTCTCCAAACAGGAGAAACAACTGAAGGCAGTATTTAGACCATAGTCCGAGATGACCATGTTATTGGCAAACCTTTACCCCCTAATCCAGCCATAGCTTTTAAAAAAACAGCCAGCATGGGAGATGCGCTGGTTAAAAGCAACATGGAGGAGGCAAGTAAAGGGACATGGTTAACAACCAGAAAGGGATTTTTTAAATGTCCCACATGTAAAGCTTGCCAGTATGGTATGAACACAGCTTCATTTCAAACGGCATTTAATACCAGATCATAAAACAGCACTTAACATGTAAATCAGAATATGCTGTATATGTTTTAGAATGCAGCTGCAAATTGAAATATATTGGCAGCACTAAGTTATCTGTACGTAAAAGAATACTGCAACACACAAGGGCCATAACAAACAAAGATCCCACCTATCCAGTGGCCAGGCACTTTAAAGAACATCATAATAGTGACCTGAGACAACTTAAATACTATGTTATTGAAACAATACTGCCACATAAGAGAGGGGGTGATCGGGAAGCCATGTTAAGGTGTCTAGAGACCAAATAGTTCCTGAAATTCGATTCTAAACAACCAGGGGGCCTGAATACCACCGAAGACCTGCACACATTTTTATAGCACATTTAGAGTTTTATCTGACTTTGCTTAGATTACCACACTAAATATTGAATTTAGGCGCAATCATGAAAGTTCATTTATGTATATATACATAAATATATATACACATGTTAAGGTCTTTTAATCATGTATGTATTTATTCATTTTAGCTAGGTGATTATTTGACATATGTATGTATATTTATGTACAACATGTATTTATATATGGTCGGAAATCAGCTGCTATTTTGAAGCAATGATTCATGAATTAATCCTTTTAATTTGTCATTCAATCCTTTAGAAAACCTTTGCACATATATCAATTGAGCACTTTCTTTGGCATAAAATTAGAAGCTGCAATACTCGCAGTATGAATTGTAAGTTGGCCGATAAAATGTTTAGCATTAAGCACTTCAGCTTAAACTTTTTTCTTGCACCTTATGTGAATATGAAAATCTTTGATTTTTTAACCTGGGTATTATTATTATTTTTTAGATTTAAGCACATTGTCACTTTTATCAGCCATGAATATTTTATAATAGCAGATGGTGATGATTATCACTTTGTATTGTGGGGATTTGCACAAAATTTTTAAGCGATCAACTTGTTTTATGTTGGAGATGGGCCATTAACACATTTATGCTGGTATAGTTACTCATCTATTGGAGGAAATACATATGGCCCACTCAGTTCATGACAACGTGCTTTTACTGTAGATAAGAGACATATATAATTTTTATATTTTATTTAAAATTGTTTCTACCTGTATTTTAAAACACATTGAGTGATTATCAATGCATTACTGCATGAGATTTTAGAGATGTCATAGTATGTTGTCTATGTAACAAGTTGTAAGCACTAGCACTTTAAATTGAGGGTTAAACTGTCTTAGCTTTGTCATGTGATCAGGGCCGTGAACCGGCCGAAACGCGTCATGGCGGACTAAACTGGTGGCAATAAACATCTTGCATCTTGCACATATGCTGGGTCTACACTAGTTCTTTTTTTTTTTACTTTGGAACATTAAAACGAGGCTGTTGGAGATATATATATGTGATCAAGGCCTCTGGAAGGCCGAAACGCGTCATGGCAGCTTTTGGGTTTTGGATTTAATAAAAACCACTAGCACTTACTTTGGGTCCGTGTTCGTCTCTTGCACTTAGACGTTGTGCTGTTGGTGAGGCGATTCCTTGTGGCATATATATATATATATATATATATATTCACTGAAAAAAACATAGGTTTCACACACGTTATAGTTAGGAATTAGCATTTAAAAAACCTTGCAAATTCACTTAAAAAAACCATAGATTTCACACAAGTTATAGTTAGCTGTACATTTCACTCGTAAAAAACCAATGAAATTCCACGTTATAGTTAGATCAGGTAACTATAACTTGCGCCCCCGCAATGCACTGCTGATGACGTCACATTACATCACTTATGACATGGTCAGTGACATCACTCATGACATCAATGATGACATCTGAAATGACACATTGTGCATTGCGGTCGCGCAAGTTCTAGTTACCTGATCTAACTATAACGTGGAATTTCATTGGTTTTTTACGAGTGAAATGTACAGCTAACTATAACTTGTGTGAAACCTATGGTTTTTTAAGTGAATTTGCAAGGTTTTTTAAATGCTAATTCCTAACTATAACGCGTGTGAAACCTATGGTTTTTAAAGTGAATTTGTACGGTTTTTTAAATGCTAAGTTATGTATTTATTTTTAATTTTTGCGCGCACGGTGCACTTCGCGCACCGTGCACGCGCTGTGGGCACTCGGTGCGCTTTGCGCACCGAGTGCCCACATTGCGCATTTCGTACCGTGCACGCCTCGCCATTTTTTACAAAATATCAATTGTTTTTTTCTCCCTTGGGGGTCCTTAGATTTATATATTAAATGTGATTGTTAATTCTTTTTTTTTCATTTTTTTTTTACCGTACGCGTACGGTAAGCTTACCGTACGCGCACTCCGCGATTTTTTAAAAAAATTATTACATTTATTTTTCATACTTTTTCGGTCCTTCGTGAACCCCCTGACGAACGCTAGGGGGTCTGCAACTCTCTTCGTTGCCCCCTTTTCATGTTATCAACCTTTGTTTTTCAGTGCGAGAGACAGAAAATGGCGGCCGATACTTTCTGATTTCGACTGATTCGAATGTTTACAGTCATGTAAGCACCAATCAGAATTGAGCTCGCGCAGGGCACCGTACGCGTACGGTAAGCTTACCGTAAGCGCATGGAGCGCGCTTACAGATATATATATTGATTTAAATGCTATTTTCTCAGGACCTACTGAACAGATTTACACCAGACCTGCAAAAGGCACATCCCTGACCCTTTTTTCTCAGCCCCCGCTTGACGAATCCCCCCGAGACTTTCAGGGTAGGAGCGGAGCGTAGCGCCCCATTGGTTTTGAAAAATTCACGAGGATTCGTCAACCGGCGCCAAAGTTATTCCAAATAGAATGTTGCGGATTTCCTATGGAAACACGGTCCTAACTATAACTATCTACTGGCGACCGCCAGTAGATAATATATATATATATATATATATATATATATATATATATATATATATATTCCATTCTCGTTGCCCCTTCTGGAACTGTGGGACCCATGGGAAGTGGTGCGCATGCCGGCAAAGTCAGGTAAGCACGCTCTCAGGATGTAGCACAATGAACCACAGTATTGCAGGAAAGTGTTTATTCACACAACACGTTTCGGCTTCCCACATGTGACCAAGGCTGCTGGGCAGCCAAAACGCGTTGTGTGCATAAACAGTGTCCTGCAATACTGTGGTTCATTGTGCTACATCATGCAAGCGCGCTTTCCTGACTTTTGCATTTTATATATATATATATATATATATATATATATATATATATATATATATATATATATATATATTTTTTTTTTTTTTTTTCTTTATATTTGTTTTTGGATCACAAGTGTGATCGCATGTTCTTGCTGCTGGGAAAGGTTTACAAGAGGCATTATCTTAATGGCAGGTTACCTGTGGTTATGATACTTTTGGTCCATATCACTTGAGGTGGTTTTGTTGTTAGGTGCGGTGCCTTTTTCAATATTATAAAGTGTTTGGGACTGGTTTCTCAGTTCTGTTTCGCCATTATGTACACAGTGTATACATGGCTGCGTGTATGTGTTACACGTGTTTGTTTTTCTCCCCCAAAAAAGAGAGGAGTAAAACAGAAAGAGGATTTTTAATGTGAGATGCAGTCTCTTCTCTTTCCTCGTTTCCCTTTGGTGCCTCGAGGTGTCTGTGATTCGAGGTCATATATCTTTGTGGCAAGATTTTATACATCTAGCATACTTGCTGGAAACCTATACAAGATTCAAAACTGTTTGGTGTTATTTTTTAACATCTTTACAATATATTTTGTAACCTTCAGGTGGTCATTTTGTTCTAGCAAATATTCCTTGTAGCAGGGAGGTATAATTGTTCTCCTTTCATGGTGTACGGATTATGTCTTCAGTTTTGTATTGAGGTTCATTCATCTTGCTGTAATAGGAATGATTTGTGGGAGTGATTTTATCAGGGTGGTTCTTTCAGATTATTCTGTATTGATGTGAAGAATACGGTTCTCAAGGATTTTGTCTTGTTCTTAACTCATTTGGTCCTTGAGTTCTCTTTTCCCTTGTGGGATAGATGATAATATCTGATAACTGTCAGATGGTTATATAGGGCTTTTTTCCCCTCAGGACTTGGTTTTTGGGGTCTATAGGGTGGTTTATTATTGATATATTCTGTGATAGTGATCATGGGTACTATTAAGAACTAGGCCCTTTTCCGACTATTCCTACATACATTTAGTCGGTTGTTGGTATTGACCGGCTGGTTCTCTTTAAAAACTATTGTAGGAATAGTTCACAGACCCTCCTCCAGGAGGGGATAGCTATGGTATGTCATAAAAACAATTAAGGAATCTGCTGCTAGATGACTCTATCAGATGTACAAGTTAATTACCTTCAGTAACGTAGTAAAAATCTGGTAGAGACACAGTCTAGCCGCAGATTCCTTATCGCCCTGCCCATCCTCCCCGCTCTGCGAAAGACCTATGAGACAAGGGGTTAATCCCTGTATTTATACTAGTTTGTATACCAGTGGTCACTGTCTCTAGCAATAGTGGCTCAACAAACTTTTTATGGTTGTTTCATGGATCTTGTGTTGGTATGTTCATGCCTCTCACTTCCATTAGTGAGTGGTCTGTAGAGTGTAGGGTTTTCCTCTTTTTAAGGATTTTTCAGTTTCAGGGTGCAGCGTTTCTTGTAGCCTAAGCATCATTAATAAATGTTTTTTTTTTTACTTTAAACCCTTTGGATGGTATTGACATTCCATTTCATTTTGTTTGTGATTGGTGTTTTTTATAGGTTTTGGGCACTCTGTTTCCACAGTCAGTTTCTAGAGTGGCTCTGAATTCTGGCGCGAAAAGTTTCACGGAAGAAACTGACGTCTGGACGCCGGAGGGGACTTATATGGCTTCATTGATGTGATATCCGGAGACAATGTCATCACGAAGCCATATGTCGCCGTCCCCTGGTGCATGGAGGTTCTGCTGAAAAATTTCCAGATCCAGACTGGCGCCGGGCAGAATTCAAGACTTAAGGCTAGACTGTGTCTCCACCAGATATTACATTACCGAAGGTAAGTAACTTGTACTGTTGGTTCAGAAAACGAATGGTATAAAGGGAATCAAATTACCACCCCTACCACCACCATTATTTTGAGATGGGATTCTCACCCGCCGTGTATTAAAATTGAACAGTAACAATAAGAATTCCATACTTATTAAAAAAATTTAGACGAGCCATTCCATATTACAGGATACAGTCAATCTATAACTATATACATAGGTAGTTTATTGTAAAATAAATATATAAAAAATATAATAATACATACATAACTTAGCATTTAAAAAACCTTACAAATTCACTTAAAAAACCATAGGTTTCACACGCGTTATAGTTAGGAATTAGCATTTAAAAAACCTTGCAAATTCAGTTAAAAAACCATAGGTTACACACATGTTATAGTTAGCTGGACATTTCACTCGTAAAAAACCAATGAAATTCCCCCGTTGTAGTTAGTTCAGATAACTATAACTCGCGCGACCGCCACTCTATCACAAGGATGATGTCATCAGTGATGTCATGAGTGATGCCACTGACCATGTCATGAGTGATGTAATATGTGACGTCATGAGCAGTGGATTGCGGGCGCGCGAGTTATACTTATCTGAACTAACTATAACGGGGGAATTTCATTGGTTTTTTACGAGTGAAATGTCCAGCTAACTATAACATGTGTGAAACCTCTGGTTTTTTAAGTGAATATATATATGTATATATATATTCTCCATCTCCAAAACTCTCGCCACTCCTTGTAGAGAAAAGAATGAGTGTGTATATATAGGCAGCTTTTTTGTTGAAGGACATCATTTATCTGATATTTTGCCCTAAATCGATATAAGACAATGTGAAAGTTGTAAGACCCCTAACAGAAACTGCACAAACGTTTTGCTTACTTTTGTGGCCATATTAACATGTGTAAGTGTGATTTTATCAGACCCTAAAGGCATCCAAACAACCATTAATTTGTGTTTTTTCATGCTTGCAGTGTATCTATGATTCAGTTAAATCATGTCCACTTCTGAGCGAAGCTCTATGACAATCTCTACGATCAAATAAGTAAAAGATAAATGGCAGCTTTACTTCAAACTGTTTAGCAATCTTGTGACCAGAAAGTCGAAGGAAGACAACTGAAAACTGCACTAAAATTTAACTAGTGTTAGTTGTGACAATAACGTAAATGTAATAGTGCTTCTCACAACTAACCATCAGCTTGTGTAATCAAGCATACTTGTGAATTTTGAATTAATGATGGCCTTGATGAAAGAGATAGCAGATTATCCAAGATTAAAGTGTATCATGCTACCCCAGGTTGAACATATATAACAGTTACATTGATCAAATAACTAATAGATAAACAACAACTCTACAAAAAATTATGAATCCCAGGATTTCACGTTAACAGACATTGCTGCCAGTTCATGAACAGGAGAACACTGGAGCACAATAGGACCAATCCAAGTGTATTCCATTTCAGGCAATGGCGTAAACTCCATTTGCACAAGTGCAGGACGTCTGCACATTCGCTAGTGGGCAGTGCACTGACCTGTGCAGTTCAGTTTTAAAGGCACAATACAGCTACTTTCTCTGAGGGAGGCAGATGTTGATTTCTTGGCTGTACGTGACTCACCTTTCCTGAAGCGGAACTTACCTGCACCTTGTCCCTTGTTGGCGGTGCGGACTCTGTTGCCTGCTCCCGTAGCTTCGCTGCCTCAAGCTGTCCCGGTCTCCCGCCGCCGCGTCAACACCTATTGCGGCCGCGGTGGGGAGACGGGACTACACGCCCCAGCGAGCAAACATCAGCTGAGCCCTAATTGCGCGCCAGGAGGCGCTTAAAGCAACGACGCTGCCTGGATAGTGCGGGACCTTTCCTGAAGCGGAACTTACCTGCACCTTGTCCCTTGTTGGCGGTGCGGACTCTGTTGCCTGCTCCCGTAGCTTCGCTGCCTCAAGCTGTCCCGGTCTCCCGCCGCCGCGTCAACACCTATCGCGGCCGCGGTGGGGAGACGGGACTACACGCCCCAGCAGCCCCAGCGAGCAAACACCAGCTGAGCCCTAATTGCGCGCCAGGAGGCGCTTAAAGCAACGACGCTGCTCCCGCGTCGCGGGATCGCGCGCGGGTAGCGCCGGGAGAAGCCCGGGACAAGGGCGGGACCGTCTGTGGCCGTCCGGGGCAGGAAGAGGCAGGGCAGGGCCACGGACCCTTGATCATCTACAGACACCACGGACCTGTAAGTGTATTGTTCTACGCGTATACCTGTGTTACAGGCTATTGGACTTAATGTAATGATGCCGAAGTCCAAGTCTACTAACCAGTCTGGTACAGGAGAAAAGAGGACCATGGATAATTATATGGTAAAAGTTGTCAATAAGATCAACAAAGAACGGAGACTCTCATTGGGAAGATCAAGCTTAGAAGTACCGTCAGCGGATTCATTAGCACTTAACACTGAAACATCTACTTTAGAAAGCTTTAGGGGTAATACTGACATTGAGACTGTAGAATTAATGGTCGATGTACCCCCTGATGTGGTTAATGTTGAAAGCATTGATGAATCTCCCTTTTTAAATGATTCTACCCCCTCACAGACCACAGCATCTTGTTCCAAAATCACCCCAACTCCTTCCCCCTTGCTGAGGAAAGTGCGGGCATGTAGGAAAGCCCCAGCGAAGAGGGCGGTGTCTTACAAATCTAAAAAGCAGGGTACAACCCAACTGAGCAGGGTGGCTACATCTGACTCGTTAAAAGATATACTGGGGACTAATGATAAAGCTGAGGGGGTTTTTCTTCATACAGCCTCAATAGGACATTTGGTATCTATCATCGAGTCAAAACTAGAGGCCCTAATTAGCCCCCTGCTGGTAAAGTTAAATTCAGTCTCTGCAGAAGTAGCTTGTTTAAAGGGTCTCTTGGCCTCTTATGAAAATCGACCTTTGGTAAACACCAAATTGCCCGTTCCGGCCCCTGGGGTTCATGGTTCAATGGATGGTGCCGTGGGACCTACGTCTAGTATTTATAGTAAGGGAGTCTCTGCGAATTTGGGGGACAGCAGGCAGTTAAGTCCGTCTGTAAATGTACCACCCACTGCAACAGCAGTACCTTCCTCTTCCTCATTAGTTCCATTATCAAGCACATCTCTTCCTGTATGTGCGCGCCCACAGAATGCACAAAAACCTGTAGCTGATGGAGATGCTGGTTTTATTAATCACAAGAGAAATCATATCGTTAATCTCCCACCACAGTGTGCACCTTATGCAGTGGTTTTGATTAATGTCCCTGAGGTCGACTCCAGTATGCTTAATTCCAGGCAGGAAACTCATGACTCGTTAAAAAATAAGTCCCTTGCCTGGCTCAACAAAAACTGTGGTTTTCCGCTGGCATTTTCTAAAGATATTTTGTCTACTCGCAGAGTTGGCTGGATAGGGGAAGGCAGGAAAACTACCAGAGGGGACTGTATTATAGTTAATTTTAAATACCCACAGCATGTGGCAACTGTCCTCCTAAAAGCCGCCTCCTTACCCAACCAAGTTAATTCAGTCTCTGCTAAACCTTTGGGTTATTTTTATAGTTATTTGAACTGCCAGCAATTACCACAGCATCAACAGGATGAGCACTATGCAGCTGGTCTAACTAGAGGGGGGGTTGGTTATCCTCCTAACTTGCTACCGAGAGTCCCGATGTACTGTAATAGAGGGGATATATATGGAAATGAGCCATTCTGTAGGCCGAGGGATTACACCCTCCCCCTTTTTAACCGTTTTTCTGCCTTGTCGTCGTTGGAGGAAAACGACTGACTGTTTAACAATATCAGGAAGTCGAACGATAAACAGGCCACCAGTGAGCAGTCTAATATAGTGGCGACTGCTTTTTCGCACTCTCCATTTGAAACCAATCAAGCGGATGCCGTCATGGTGTGCTCAGGAACTAAACGGACAAAGATTGCAACCTTGCCCTCCGTTGCAGACTCCCTTTTAATTCCAGAACCCTGCCTTGTAGAACGAGCAAATGATTATATAGTGTCAAACTGTGATTCCAACACAGGTTACCACGTTGTTACGTGGAATATTGCAGGTTTGAAAAGGAAATTAGATTCCCCTTTTTGGAGGGATTTTATTAACAAAGGGTACGATATAATATGTCTTCAGGAGACTTGGTGCGAGGAACCTATCTTTATTGAGGGATACTCAGCATATAGCTTGAATGCAGTGAGCTCGACCGCTGGAAGAGCCAAAGGTGGTCTCTTGATTTTAATATCAACCAAACTAAACTCCTGTAAAACCAAAAGTTGTGTTTCAGTGGATGTCTATTCTCAGGTATTATGTCTAGAGTTTGATACAGGGAAGGATTTGTTGCTGATAAATTTTTATAATAATGTATTCACTGCTGACAGAGGTAAAATTCTGATTCAGCTAGAAAATGAAATTGTGAGGACTCAGGCAGTTTCAGGCCATCAGTCGATTGTCCTTTGGGTGGGTGATTTTAATATAAACCCTTGTCTTTTTGCCTCGAGTAATTTATGCGGATTAAGAAGGGAATCTGGTAATACGGAGGAAAACGACTGTTTACATTTCCCACATTGTGCGTATGGTACCGCCCTAAATATGATGCTAGCCAAGTTGGATTTGGATATGTTAAATTGTACGAGAAATAGTAATAACGAAATCTGTCCAACTTTTACTGGCAGAGGAGCTAACTCATATATTGACCATATTTTACTGTCTAATGATTGTGCATACTCCAACTTGCATGTCAACGAGCAAATTTTAAGTGATCACAACAGTATCTCTTTATCACTGCATAGTTGGGGTTACAAAAACATGGATGCCAACAATTGTTTTAATAACATCGAGGCAGTAAGACCTAATGGGTTCAGGATTAAATGGACAACGGTCGTTCCACACGAATTACTGGAGGAGGTCTTAAGCAAATGCAACATGGAAGTAAATTATTGCATTGGCGATGAGGTACATCCACATGTTGTACTCGACCACCTGTGTACAATTAATGAAACCATTGACAATCTACTTACAAAACCATATAAAGGGAAAAAAGAAATCAAGACTGGTTGGTTTGATACAAGTTGTACTCAGGCTCTCCATGCATTAAAACAAGTGTTGAGCTTCAAACCTCGCAACAGCACAGCAATTAAAAATTGTCGTGCTGTCTATAAAATATCACTCATCAAGAGGAAAAAAGCTCTCCAAGAGGAGGCCTGGAATAATCTCAGTCTTGCGGCCGAAACAAATGATAGTAAATTATACTGGAACACTATAAATAGTCCTTTCTTAAAAAATGACACTGTGCCTGAAATAACTTCTCACGTTGATTGTAAAACATGGATGCATCATTTTTTAAATATTTTTAACCCGGATAGGTTAATTTTAGATTCCCATCAGGGCAATGAGTTTACCTGGCCAAGACTGCCCCTGACTATTGGCCTGGACGAGGTCTATGAGGGTCTAAGCAACAGCAAAGGTGGCAAGGCTCCTGGCCCAGATGGGGTCCCGCTGGATTTATATAAGTCCGAGATTCACTTGTGGGCCCCCATTCTAACCAGGTTATTTAATGCAACAGTGGAGGGACAGATGCCAATTTCCTGGGGCCAGTCAATAATCATTCCCCTTTTTAAGAAGGGATCCAGGTCTGAGGCAAGTAATTATCGTCCCATTTCACTATTAGACGCATCTATAAAAATTATGAGCAGAATAATTTTAAAAAGACTTGAGACTTGGGCCATCGACAATTCGATCATTTCAAAGGCACAATACGGATTCAGGAAAGGTCTGGGGACGCTGAAGCAGTGTGTTAATTTAGACCTCCTTATACATAAATACACTGTTGCTCAGGATGGCAATCTGTTCCTCTGTTTCGCAGACCTAAGCAGCGCCTTTGATCTTGTAGATCACAACATCTTATGGGACACTCTGTTAGATCTAGGTGCCCCTAAAGAGTGTGTATATTTTCTGGCTCGGTTATACTCCGGACTTTCATGCAAAGTACGTTATGGTCCTATGGGAGAATGTACGCCCTTTTTTAAAGTTGCAAGAGGTATTCGCCAGGGGTGCGTCCTGGCACCGTTTTTATTTTCCCTATTTATAAATGAAATTGATTCAATTTTAAGTAAATTGCCTTCAGACGCCCCTGTGATTGATGGAAGCGTTACTCCTATTTTATTATACGCAGATGATGCGGTTCTTTTATCACGAACACAGAATGGCCTCCAACGCTTAATAGATAGATTTGTGTTATTCACCAAAGACAGGAAACTGATAATTAATAAAACTAAGACTTTTGTTATGACCTGTGGAAAGAGGGTGAAATCCAATTCCTCCTTCTTTATCGATAAAGTTAAGATACAACCGGTCAACAGTTTCTGTTATTTGGGGATAACATTCTCCGGGGATGGGAAATGGAATAATGAGGATGAGAATGTGAGGTTAAAGATGAATAGAAATACCAGTAGTATTTTTAGATTTGCGGCCAAATTAGGGCAAAGGAGAACGAAAGACATGCTGGCCATTTATAAAGCTAGGTGTATTTCATCTGCCTTATATGGGGCAGGAGTATGGGGACATCATCCTGTTAATAATTTACAGAATGATGAGAATACATTTTTGAAGAAATTGTTATGTGCCCCCTCCTCAGTTCCCAATATCTTAACCCATATGGAAGCCGGTATTGACTTTATCATGGACCTAGCTGCTCTACGTCCATTGTTACTTTGGCGCTCTATTTGGTCCAAAACCGAGACGGTATTTACACAAACAATCATCAAGGATTGTATGAAACTTGATTATTCGTCTCGGATACCATGGCTGAGATATATTTACTACTGGTTTGACCTTCTGTTTGATTGTAACATTCGTCTGAACCCTGAAGCAGCTGTACTGATACCTAAAAAAGACATAAAATTGAGGTTCCTGGCACATAAGAATGCTGCCAGAGAGAATCAGTCCAGTAGCTTAACAACTGTTGCTTCCTACCTTGATTTGGACTTAAGGAGAGGTTTTCAGACATATCTCACGACTGTGACTTATAACTCCCATAGATTTGTCCTAACCCGTCTAAGGTTAGGGATTGTGCATCTTTTAGTCTCATTCCCGGATATGAAGATCAAATCTAGTATGCTGTGTCCTTGTGATAATATCTCAAAACAAAGCTGCTGTCATTTTTTATTGTTTTGTAAATTTTATTGTTATTTTAGGAAATTTTATCTAAAACCTATCCTTTTAAAACACAAGATACGTTCTACCAAATCAGCAATGAAGTTTTTAACAACTCTGGAAAGTCCTGATACCTGTTTTTTTGTGGCATCTTATGTGCTCAAATGCATAAATATAAGGAAGTCCATAGTCTGTACCGATTAGTCAAACTTTGTTATGAATTTTGTACACTTAGGTATCGCCCAGACTTTTCGTTTCTTTTTATGCATCTTGTAGCTCAAATGAATTCTGAATGATGTATTTTGGATTTGTTCTTAGGCTTTGCATCTTTTACACATCTGCACATACTAGACACTTATATGGAACACGCACTTTGCTAAAAATGTAACGTATATGCTTCGTGGATAAATTAGCATTATGCACTTTAACAATGTTTATATATTGTTCTCAGACATGTCCAGTGTTTAAGGTATTAATTGGATGTTATGTATTTTTTATGTGTTTTGTTCTGCTTATATGGTTGTATTTTACATACCGAATAAAGCTTTTGAACTTGAACTTGAATCCCAGGATAGAATAAAAAGAAATGAGTATAATAAGATCAAAGAAAAAAAACCAGTAAGGAATTCATATTCCCCTTCTAACCAGTTCATTTGGTTTAGGAAATAGGTCCCAACCTTGACTACCCATGAGCACTTAACTATCCACAATGCACTCATAAGACACAAAAAAAAATCTTAACAGAAAAAATCATTAAGAATAATATTAGTAGTGTATGGCCACTGCCCATATTTTTTCTCAGTAATATGATTGCTATATGTACCAAATGCAAACCTTTAAATCTTGTCCATTTATAATATTTTCAACAGTAGTCCATTCGAGATCTCATCACTCTAAGCATGTCCATAGTGAAGATGATTCATAACTAACGGGGATGCAAGTTTCTTTGCGCTCAGTGCAGCCTTAAGTTCTCAAAGTCTAATTTGTAACTCTCATATTGTTCATAAATCATACATATATTTGTCCTTCATTTAGTCATTTATCTAACAATTGCTGTATAACAAATGTGACCAGGGCAAAATCCATGGTTTCCTATTACAGAAGGTAAATCCCATAGTGTAGTTTGACAGTAGGCAATAGTATGAACAAGATGGACCTTCCTGGCCAAAATAGGCATTGCCCTTCTCTTAATTTCCCATTAGATAAGAACTCCTGATGGTGGAAATACCTTAGTCAGCCTGAAGTAACAAGGGAAGAGAGACCGGCAGGAAGGCTGCCAAAGGAAGCACATGCTTTCCTATGTTCCTTAGGGTCTGATGCGCTTCTGGCTGGTCTTGAGTGTGTCAACTGAACCAGTTTTTAACTACTCTTCTGATGGAAAGTGGCACATCTGTTATTAGATTGTGAGGTTGCCACCGGAGAATCAAGTTATTCTGGGTGCCACAAGGGATAATGGGGTGCTTCTCTCTGGCCTTACAGGCAGAAATTGGCTCCAGTTTTAAACTTTTCTGGTCATAGTAAGATAAATCTCTCATCTGATGGGTTTTGGAGGTTACCTGGGGAGGGTAATATGGTCCTGAGCGCTGTGGAGAGGTTGGTAAACTACTTTCTGATGTTAAGTGACGAATGGCCAGCATTAAACTCCCCTAGTTGTGGAAAGGGAGGGCTTGATTCGGATAGGATGGAGTGGCACCTGCAGGTGTGTCCTATGGTCCTACAGCCTTGAGGAACACTAATGCATTTTTATTCAAACATTTTACTATGGAATGCCAGCAATGTCCTCACCTACTCCATATCCTCACTGGTTTTGTGGGAGGTAACAACCAGAGTCTCTTTTTTGCTCTTGGCTTTGTGTCCTTATTTCCTGAATCTCAACTGCCCGGTTGGAGATCTGCAAGAGTTATCTTTGCAGGCCTTAACAATCCTTGAGATACAGTGGTCTGCAGCTGCTCTAGATCTAAACTAGAGCTGTGCTGAGGCCATTTAGTGATGCACCCTATAAAAGATCCCTATCACAACTGGGCAGTTTTACGATAGAGCCCGTAAGAGTTTGATACTCCAGCGGGGGTTATACATTGATTCCTACATCGACATTAAACACCAGTAGCCCTCCTTCATCAACTTTAACGCTTAAACAAGTCTGACTCCTAACAGTGATACCCATGAACTATGTCCCATTGCTTGGATACAGATTGCCAGACTCCCAGTAGCCCTTTTACCTGGATACTTAGACCCTCATTCATTTCAAAGTAGAATCAGTTCACACGCCTGCTTGAAGTCTGAATCGGTTTATGTAAGCAAAAATGAACAGTCTCTGAAATCACAAGATTGAGGTTCCCCTTGCTACAGTTAGCATCGAATGTTAAATTTCCCCACCAATACTTGGAGTTTTTATAGAGGTTTGCCTACAACCACCAACGGGGGATTGGGGGCAGGGCCAAGCTGGCGTCCGTATCGGACTCTAGTTGAAGAGCTCCACCCTGGGCCCGGCATAGATACTGTAATAATAGCAGAGCAGCCTTCCCCCACACTCTGGTAACCAGTGCCTGATTACCGGATTTGTCTTCCTGAGTGCGGCGGTGGGTTCCGGGCTCAAGAAGTGCCCGGTGAAGGACATTAGGCACGCCGAGAGAGCTGGTGCTATGTGCTACCCCGGAGTGGAGCTAAGGCCTCGGGGTGAGAGCTGAGGCTGTTCTACCTGGACAGGCCGTCCACAGCAAGCTGACCTGTACCCTTACTGGGAGCGCACTCCCAGCTCCATACGCAGCTGTGTTTGAAGACTGGATTGGGCTCGCTTTGAGAGTTGGCTGAATGGGGGCAGGTCAGAGAGGTGAACTGAGTCGCGGCGCTCCTGGGCCTGCAAACCATCACAGCAAGAGGCGTGGTGCTGGGGGGATGGTAGCAGAGGGCCAGAAGGAGAGAAAAGCTGTGTTGTGGGAGCAAGCTGTGATGCTACCTGTGGGGCCGCTGCAGTGACCGAGGCAGAAAGATAAGGTGGGGCAATGTGGCAGTGCCTGGAACTGGGCTTTATAGGCCCCTCCACCTGTTGACCCAGCGGGCCCTGAGAGAGTGGAGAGGACCACTGCTACTCCTGCGCTTTCATTCTGATCAGAGGTGCAACTGCATGTCCTGCTGCTCGTAGAGGCCTTCGGGCCACCCGTTGGGCTGCTCTTGCCTCATTGACTCCTGGACACGGTGGGCTGGATTTTCTTGGCACCCGCTGTGGTGAGGGTGGACGGTGGAGGAGACTCACCGGGAGGCCGACGACACTGCCCGAATTGGACCAGAGAGGTAGGCAAGTGAGTTGTGCAGACTCTGCTGTGGCATCTCCCGCGGTGAGACAGTGAATCCTGAAAACCTGCAGGATAAGATGGAAGGTACTGACAGGTATTGAGACCCTTGTAATAACTCAAAGTGCTACTTGTGCAGCTGACACCCGCCCCAGAAAAGGGGAGAATTGGGACCACATTACTGGACTGTGGAGATACTCACTGTGGTGATAGTCCGTTAGTGTACCTATGAGAGGGCTGGAAAGATTTTCGACTGCAGATGGTGGATGGTTCAGGCCTATAGGGAGAAGCGGCGACAGTGTTGAGAAGAGGGAGACCGGTCTGGGGTTTGAGTAGATTCATTACGGTACAAGTAACTAACAGCAGGACTATGATTGCAGTTGACACTTCTAGTACAGACATGGTGACCTATTTAGAGGATTGGCTCCAGAAGAAGGTGACTCTGGGATTGCTTTCTACATTTTTGCTCTAGAGCAAGCGCATAGGGTCCCGTTGCGACCATTAGCACCGGGGTGACCCCCCCCCCCACACCCAGTGGTGGCAAGACTATTGCTGTACAATGATCGAGATGCTATAATCCAGAACTTTCACACACATGGTCTGTATGTGATAGATAACAGCAAAGTGTCAGTATTCCCAGACTTCAGGGTGGGAGTACAGGCACAACGGGCTTCGTTTCTTGAGGTGAAAAAAGCACTATCAGAAGAAGGCATACAATATTCCCTGCAATTCCGAGCCAAGTTCCGAATACAGCTGAACGGAAAAGCTTACTTTTGTGACTCCCCAGATGAGGTGTGAACATGGCTGGAAACCTACATGATGGATATGCAACCTCCCCGACCGCTGAATGATCATGTGCAAGCTAACAAACCGAAGCAAAGAAGACTGCAGAGATCTACCCGTAGGATAACGTTACAAAAACCGAACTCCTCCCAGACCGCACGAGAACAGCTGACGCTCTGAAAGGTGGTAGAGGTCATCGAAGCCCCAGCAGCGACGGTGCTGGGGAGTCCTCCAACCACAGAACTGGTCACTCAGACTCAGGAACATTGGCTCAGAGCAAAATATTGCTTCCGGTGGTAATTTTGTGTCTTTGGACAAACTAATTTTAGGTCTGCCTAAGGGTCCGGCCTAGCCCGTTGGTAAGCTGGTCGGGGGGGGAGAGAGAATGAAACCTTTCTCCTCTGCTTTCTAGAAGGATGGGTAGAATCTTTCGGGTGGGGGGGCTTGAATGTTGGGGTGTAGTCATAACACAAGAAAGATGCCCGAGTCCGGGAGTAAGGCCCGAGCCGGAACAAGGCTGCTGTAGTACCTTATTGAATGTCGGGGAGGGACAGGAGATCCATATCTCAGCTTTGTACCTCACCCCCACCTAGATTGGCCGTACCACGGAATGTGGAGAAGCCATCTATTTCTATTGTCATTTTTCTTTTTACAGGTTTGGGCGGCAAGCCGTTGCAAAGCTGCCCCCGGGATGGGGAGTTATCTGTTTAGGGGGTTCTGTGTTTGTCCAGCGGCACTTGTAACTCTAGAGCCGGGAGGGAAGAGATGGAGTGGTGGGCGGAGGAGAGGTGGGGTCTTGAAACATGCCTGGGGCAAGTATGAAGCAACTACACCAGGAAATTAAAATGATGTCCTGGAATGTGAGAGGGAAGGGGTCACCCGCCAAATGCCACACAATACACATCTACATTACACAGAGGGCTCCACATATAGTTATGCTGCAAGAGACCCACCTGACAACAGAAGAACGGGTTAGATTGCGGAATAGATGGCGAGGTCAATTATACACTACCTCCTACTCCGCATTCCCCAGGGGCACATTGATATGGATCATATCTGGTACGCCATTTGAGATGCAACATACATATATTGATCTAGAGGGCAGTTTTGTATTAGTACAGGTCAGACTGTTGGGTAGAGAACTCACATTGGGGAGTATCTATGCCTAACCTAGGCGCTTGAACTCCTCATGGGAAACAGAAATAAGGAGGTTGAACACTGTAATGTCATGTGTCTCAAACTTTCTGTGTTTTTCTTATTAGTGAACGTTGCTTGTAGTCAGAGAGATGTTTTTAGACTATGAGATGTACAGATCTCTCCCAACTTCTGATTGTGTGGCTTTATGCTATACCATCTTTGCTTACAGAGATTCTACAGAAGTTTTGATGCGGACACCTTTTCTTGCTTCTGGATTAATAGGTTTTCCTTAACTCTTAGTTTAGTGTAGAGATAGCTATGTACTGCAGTTCTTTCCCATGTATGGGGAGAAGGATTGAAACCATTCGTCCACTCATCAGACATTGTTCTTAATCTTTTGCATTGTAATTACCGAAATCTTAATTTGTTCTTTGCTGTTCAGGACAAAAAATGGAACATCAATTTGGTCTTTATTTAATAATTCTGTATATTTAAAGTATGTTTTTGCATCTGATTTGTATTACCTTTGCTTTGAGTTTATAATGCATCCTTTTTCAACTTTAAGATACGGACTCTGACTCTTTATGTGTGGTCACATTTGGTCATACAGTTTATGGCTCTAAAGTAGTAAGTAACCCCTTTCCTTCTCAGGCCACAATAAAGGTCCATTGACTTAAAGAAAACTGAAAGGTTGGCCCAGAGTTTCATCAATTCCCATTTGTACAAAATGTGTGAAATTAGAAGACCTGGATAAATCACGGCTTCCCAACTTAAATTGTGTGATCGTAGGCAAATATTTTATTTCACCAAAACCGTTTTTCTTTATTATTGCGCATGAAACCACTTTCAAATTTGTGAGTTCAGAATGGCAGTTGTACAAAAACCTATTGCGTGTGATGTAATAGGCTATAATGTTGCTCCATAATAATCTGGACCATGTATAGGGTTTACATGACAATTGTCTTGTCTCTCCATTTTAAAACTTAAACCATTGGTGCACTATATTTTTAATAAATACTGGCATTGCAGTGCTGTAATGTGATGAATGTCAAAGATTCACACGTTAAACAAATACACTGTTTTGAACTTTGAAACAGCTTTATCATATTTTAATTGATGGTTGTTGTGTGATTTTAGCATTAGAACAGACAAGAAGACGTTGCCAGCATTGCAAGTATCAAAAATCTACAAGACATTTTTTAATGTTAATTCTTTTTTTTAATAATGTCGTTCAGTTATACATAATGTCTTCCTGGTAACAAAATATTTATATCACTTTTTTATTATAACCTTTCAACATGCTGCACAGCAACCACACTGCTCTACAACATAGCTTAAAGTCGTTTGCGAAGCCAATAGCTGTAGCTAAACACTTATAAGGTTCCAAAGGTGAGACCTATTGGCTATGTCAATGCTGGTTTCATATTGGTGGTACATCGCATAGACGGGTGTCCTTTTTACTGGTGACTCATCCTGTTTAGACTTTTCTTTACCTCCATCCTTCGGTTCTATTTCTCTTTCACTCATAGGAAACATTGAGGTGTCTGCCAGCCTTGTGTTACAGTTCATCAGCTGGAGGCTGTAAGGTAGAAAGCAAATAGAGTGAAGAAGAACCTTCCAGTTATTTCTCTGTTCTCGTGGAGGGAAGTATTTTCACTTGTGCACACTGATGCTCTTACTTACGGAAGTCCTGGGCCATTAGATCAGTGTCCCTCTGTAACTAGCACATTCATCCGTGGACGGTCTGTCCTTGGGACCTGGCGCTCCTGCTGATTTCCCCCTTTTTGCACCATTTATGGAGCTGCTTGCTCTTTATCATTAGTTCCATTCATCCACTTAAATACTGAGACTCACCCCATGGGTTTGACTTGTCTTCTCCTACAAGGCGACATTGTCAACTTTCATGAAAAAATGCAAAAAGAAAAGAGAATATGTATGACCAGATTTCACACTTCATAGAATTTAACTGTGGCAATGCAATCGAGCGCTGCACCATTCGCCACCCTAGTTCCCCTTAGAAATCTCTCCCTTACCTTATGTTGTGTGGAGTCTAGTCCAGCTCTCTATCCTCACCTCTGCCGAATGTAGGTGGTTCCCGGCCAAGGCACCAAGTTTGTCGAAGTTAAATCCACTCTCACGCCTACTTAAAGTCTGAACACTGATATTAATAAAGCAAAAATAAACAAAATGGGAAATCACGAGATTGGACAACAAAGGTTTACCCTTGCCGCTATGAGCATCTAATGTTGAATTTCCACGCCTCCCCAAAACATGGATTTTTAAAAAATAGATTTTCATATAAGCACCAACAGAGCACACGTGAGAGAACAGAAATATTTGTAGCGTTGCCATGCGAAATATGCCAGTGTGACCTTCAGGAAAGATGCCAGAAATGTAAACTACTTACTACACTTTGAATCGTTAACTTGCGAGTCCTCGTTTAGGGCTGCCAAGCATGAGAGTGAGGCTAACCAGCGTTGGCATAGCCAATAGGTCTCGTTTTTGGGACCTTATAAGTATTTAGCTATGCAGTACAATATCCTTTGTGCAACAACATCAACTGTTGCATTGCTAAACACGTATAAGGTCCCAAAGGCGAGACCTATTGGCTATGCCAATGCTTGTTTTTATTTCCTATGTTCACAAAATGTGTGTTTTTTGTGTTATTGATTGTTTATTGACTGGTGTGAGTTTCAACAGTAAGGAAGACAAAGAGAGGCATAATTACCCCTATGTGTCATTGTAAGAACTAAAAATACTTAATTGAACAGCTAGAAAAATAATATTGCTTTCATCTATCAACTCTTGACTGTCAAGCGTCTATGTGAGTCATGCCACTAAACCATAGACGTTGTATTGAGGAGTACAGTCTCAGACACAATCCTTCATAGTGAATGTTCCCTGCCGTGTTTCTACAAGCTGACATTTCCCTTTTCAAGAGCACAGTCTCAGTTTAGCTCCTAAATCTAATGGTTCCTGTTCTAAGATGGCCGCCGTCTGTCTGTTGCTGCCCTTTTACTACAATGGGCTCTTCCTGTTTCAATATGGTCGCAGTCTCGTGGGTACGTGCTTCCGGAATCCGGCCTCTACGGTGGCCGCGCTGCTGAATTAGACGGTAGGAGTGCTCGGAGCAGAAAATAACGGTGATCTTGTTGCGAGGAGGGAGTTGGCGGTAAAAACAAACAGGGGGCTTTAGAGATGGTAGAGCTGAAGGTTTGGATTAGTCTCTCTGCAGGCTGAAAGAGAAGGGTTGGAAGCTGAAGGGGGAGGCATGCCTGAAGGAAGAGGGCAGGTGTATTGGCTTAGGTTGCTGCTTATTGGGACTAGGAGGGTGCAGGGTCCTGTTTGTGGGCATGTGGTGATAGGTCTGTGGCTTGTAGGCTTGGCTGGGTGATTATGGAGTAGTTGTGATTCTACTCCAGATGTCTACACGTCCCCTCTTCCCACACACATCTTTCCCTTACAATGACACAATGGAAATTATTCCAAAGAAGGCTGGTGTATCTTTACACTAGACAGACAGGTCTCGGTTCTGACCGTGTGGAAAGAGGCAAGGGACTGGGAGCTGGTTTGAAATCTGATAAGCAGTATTTATGCTTCAGTGGCGTTTACCAATGTTCGGTAGTAGAGTTCTTGGCGGCGTTGTAAGAACAAGACAGGTTTCCTCACCAGTCGTGTGTGTTTGATGGCCAATCCCTGTTACTTTGCCGTGGAATTGAGACAGGCTGCCACAGCAGTATATGTATTTGTACATATTGAATGACACCGGATTTTTTATGTGGCAGTGAAGCACGTTGCCTCCTCAGTCTGTATAACGCAACCTTCTTGGGGCTGTGCACGGTGATCCGATTGCGTGTTCATACATAGAGACTGATTCTAAAGTGTATGTATCGAAGTGATGTAGGCTGTACCACACGCTTAGCTGTGTGCAAGGCAGCCAATCCCAGGGCATGCTAGAGAAATAATATGGTATGACCCTGCAGTGGAGCTTTTAGGAAAGAGGTTCATCTTAGTGCAAACTGGGAGCGAGAGCTACTGACGTATTCAAGGCATAATATGGGTTTCATGCTCGGTACTTCAGCCTCAAGGCTATTCTAACTTTCCTCCAAATCAAACAAGAACACGCAGGCCAAACAAAGAGCAGGTGAAGGCTTGTTTTTTTTAACCAAATGCCATGTGCCTCTGAGCCGTGAAGGGGCTGCAGGAAATCTAGTAGGGGCCACTGCTTGTGAAACCGGCTCGCTGATAAGAGTAGTGCAGGCGACACAAAAAAAATATGGTAGCGTAAGCCAAAAATAATAACACAGCCTATGCAGGAAGCCTTTTGTGGACAAGCCCGGGAGTTATGTGCGTGCACGCTAAAAGAAAAAAGGACGCGAGTGGTGCGCGCGCCAGGAAAAGTGAAAGCAGCTGTGGCGAGTGGTGTGCACGCACCATGACGAGATAGGAAAGCCAGATGGCGCCTCTGCTCGTTATTGTGCGCGTAAATGCACGCTCTATGCCACCCAGTCGCACTTTTGAAAACCCACTCACTAAATGTCTCGCCAGTGCAGCGCATGCGCTGGCTCAGGCGAGACCTAGAAAACTCCGAAGCACCACTGACTGAGTAAAGGGAAACAAAAATGCTGATCTTTAAACAGTAAGGTCATGGCAAAACCGTGCAATTTATCATTATGAATGGTCCGAAATGGTCCACGTTATTCCCCCCTGTAATTTCCTGAATCGGGACGGATAAATTAGATGCAGGAGTCGGTATTTCCATGCCAGTTCCCACGTTCTTGCCCACAGTGTTTCAAACATAGATTGCCTTCTTCTAGCAGTTGAACTCTCCATGTGAAACATCACAACTCATTATTCAGATGGGCCCTGTAACTCGTGTAACCACCCAAGCCAGTTGATAATAGGCTACTCGTAATACGGACCTTAGACTCATTACTTTGTGAACTGAACCCTAACAGCACTTGGTGTGTATATGACCCCTTATTCATTTAAGGGGGTTGCGTTTTGGATGCCTTTTTGTCTTGAGACAGTTTTTTGTGGTTTTCTACTACGGGCACTGAAACCCAGGTGAGTTGTTCACTTGTGCCTTCGGTCACTGAGAAACCAAACCAAAGGCCAGATATACAATAGTATTCGATCAGGCACACATGCCACAGATTTACAATGCAAATGCAGTTCTTCTTAAGAATTGACTTTTGAGTTCCCGAGTATACCTGAGGCATTCAGAACTTTCGTAATAGGATAACAGTGGGAATTGTGCTCCCTTTTATTTGAAGTATGCAGCACCTTAATGTTGAAGTGCAATGAATGTCTTTTGGGTTATTTCTACACCCCAGAAAGAGTGCGGATCTTCAGGTTTCTTTTATGTTAGTCTCCATTTGAACTTTTTTACTTTCCGATATGTAAATAAATTTTTTTTTAAAGTACGTTTACTGTGTGCAATCACTTTTACTGTGTACTATGCAACATCTGAGTTTCAGACCCTACCCCACCTTGTGGCATAAATCATAACTCCTCTCCTTCACTACCCTTTCATAGTCAGTTTTACAAATGGAGTAACTTAGAAATCAAATTGAAATACAGTATTACTTGCTGGAGGATCTGGGATCCCAGAGCAGAGGTAAAGGATATTGCTTCATAAAGCATTGAGACAGGATAATGGGGCGCAAGATGGCGTTTGTGTTGCACTCCCCCGCTGTTCATCGCTCCACCACCACCTCAGTAGTTTGTCGGCTATAACATCTGAGCTACATGAGGCACTTGGGGAGAAGCCCGTGAAGAACTGAGAAAGTAACTGCTATTACCCAGTACGAAATGGAAGCTATAGATGCCGCGTGTAGAGAGCCACCCGGCCTTCTCCCGACAATGTATCCCTGCACCACTCCTCGTGACAGGGCTCGGTCCGAGGGTATAAATAAACAGGCCTCTGGTTGCACGTGACCTTTGGCCGAGACCCTAACTTTAGTGCAGTGTCTCCCTGTTTTTCCGCGCAGCGAAGGCCTCTAACGTATTAGGACCTGTGCGCTACACTGGCGACGAGGGGAGTACAGACCCTCGCTCCTCTCCTCCCCCCTTCGGCACTCACCGTCCCGACGTGCTGCTGGGGATGACGTAGCTATCCAATACACAGGCTTCCCAGCAAGAGAAACCAGCCGACACCACCTGCATCCCTCCTGCATCCAGCTGCGATAGCACAGAACGGGCACGGGAACCTGCCCTGGGCCCCGTGGTGAGTCTGCCCATTTTCAGCACAGGCAGGACTCCAACTCTCCAGCCGCGAGGGGTGAAACGGCCCAGCCCACGCAACACAGACAGCGAGAGGTGGGGCCTGCCACGGCCCCACAGCTTAGCGCTCCAGTCCGATCTGAGGCCCAAGAAAAGGAGGAGGCCCCGTGACCTCACAGCTAAACACTCTGGGCCGATCTGAGGCCCAAGATTAGGATGAGGCCCCTTCCTGACTGGGTGCAGGGCAAGGAGCCCTGCGTGTAAGAGGAGCAGCGGGCCTGCACCAGGGAGTCCTGCCAGGCATAGAAGGAACACCACCACCAACAGCTCACACCATATTTCTGGCTCCCAGGGTGCCCCCACCAGACGCCCATAATGTACCACGCCTGCAGATCATACAGCGGAACCGGAAGCACCGGTGGAGGGCCCAGCCTCCACACAAGGACAGGTCAGTCTGGAGCCCCCAGGTAAGGAGTGCCTCAAGAGTCACCGACGGCACTGATCAGACATCAGACAGGGACATAAGAACACGGTGACACCTCTCCCACCCACGCAGCACCACTCTCATATCAAAGGGAGACAAGCATCCGCACACCATGGGTGACCCACCTGCACCACAGCAGCAGGCGCAAGTGCCGCCAACACCCTTCTCACACGCATCAGTAATGCCAATACCCCCGTTCAGCCAGCTCGCTGACCCTGCCACAGCCACGCTCAGATGGAAGCTCTGGGTGGGTCGCATGAACCGCTACTTTACAAGGACTAGAGAGACAGATGGGACAGTGAAGCGATCCCTGCTGATGCATTTTGGGGGCGACAATCTCTATGAGCTGTTTGAGACACTACCTGACACTAGGGCGGCTCATGAATATGATGCAGCCATCACTGCCCTCAACAGACAATTCGACCCACAAATGAACCCAGACTACGAGCGGTTCAAACTGCGCCGAGCCTGGCAAATGGAGGCGGAAACTGTAAACATGTTCTACTCCTGGCTGAGGAAGCTGGCGCGCACGTGCACGGACATTGACCAGACGTAAGAAATTCGGGCGCAGATCATCCAAGGGTGCAAGTCCATCATGCTGAGGCGCCAAATCCTTCACCGACCCGGAATATCACTGGATGAGATCCTCATCCTAGCCTGCTCCCACGAGCTGTCAGATAGACACGCGGAGGAGATGGAGGTCGTCTTAGTTCGCAATACCCCGACCCCCCGATGCAGAAACAGATCCATGTAAAAGAGGAGATGTGGAAGCGGTGCAACGGCGCCCCGGACCGGGACACTGGAGAGCCCCAATCAGCCGGCTCACTGGTAAGTGTGGACATTGCAGTTTCGACCACAAAGTGCAAGACTGGTGCCTGGTAAGGGGGCAGACCTGCTCAAAGTGTGGCAAGGCCAACCACTATGCCAGCGTCTGCCGCAGTGGAGGAGGAGGCTACCACGGAGGCGCATCAAGAGGCCACACCACGACCCTGCGCCACCTAACGCTGGAAGACAATGACATCACAGAAGCGCAAGGGAACAAGGAGCTGCCACTTACTGAATGGCCCGGCTGCAAGAAGCGCCCCCCTCCGATGTGCAATGTACAGGTTAACGGAACCACCGTGCACGCACTGATAGTGGTGCATCTGTGAATGTGATGAATTCGGATCAGTATGAAAGACTGTCGCTTAAACCACCACTTGCTCCCAGTTCAGCCAAGATGTATACCTATGGAGCAACAGTACCCATACCGCTGCTAGGTGTATTCGAGGATGATATCTCAAATTCCCAGCACTCCGTAAAGACTAGATTCCACGTAACCGACGGCAAAAAGGGAAAGTTGCTGGGGTGCCACACCGCGGAAGATCTAGAGCTGGTGTTTTTCACCAAACAGGTCCACGACTCACATGTGGAAGACATCCTGAGCGAATTCCCACAGCTCTTCCGGGGCCTGGGTAAATTGAAGGGGCACCAGGTGAACCTCAACATAAACAAGGCCATCAAGCCGAGGGCGCTTCGACACAGGCGCATCCCTTTTCATCTTCGTCCCCTCATGGAAAAGGAACTGCAAGACCATGAAGACTTGGGGTCCACGAGAAAGTATCGGGACCCACCCCATGGGTGTCCCCACTGGTGGTCGCACCAAAGCCACAGCAGCCTGGAGCCATTCGGCTATGTGTTAACATGAGGCTCCCCAACCAGGCCATCTGGAGAGAAAGGCACGTGAACCAAATGATGGACAACATTGTGGCCGACCTGAATGGCGCCCAAAGGTTCTCCAAACTGGACTTGAACTCGGGGTACTACCAGCTGGAACTGGCGCGGAAAGTCGCTATATAACAACCTTTTTGATGCACGTGGGTCTCCGACGGTACACATGGCTAAGCTTTGGCGTCTCCCCCACCGCAGAGGTGTTTCAAAATGCCATCAAAGAGACCCTCTCAGGGCTGGTCGGAGTGATAAATCTAATTGACAACATCCTGATATACTTCCAGAGCCTGAAGGAACACCACGTACGGTTGAGAGTGACCCTACAAAGGGTGGTGGACTGTGGGCTCCCCGTGCATTAGTGGAAATGCGCATTCTACCAGGGGTTGATAGACTTCTTTGGATAAGTCTTCTCCCAAGACGGACTCCATATAGACCCACATAAGGCAGAGGCCATCAGGAACGCCCCGCTTCCCCAGAACCCAACAGAGATCAGGAGTGTCCTCAGCATGGTGACATACTGTGGGAGGTTCATCCCGAGCATGGCCACACTATCATAACCCCTACGCCAGTTCACAAAATCAGACACTCCCTGGGAGTGGGGCCCTAACGAGGAAGCAGCATTCCAAAACATCAAGTAGGTCCTCCTGGACCAGACAACTATGGCATACTTCCACCCCAAGAAGAAAACAGAACTAGTGGTGGACGCCAGCCCCATAGGGCACGGGCGGTCCTTTTGCGGGAGAATGCCAAGGGAGTCTTTGTTCTGGTCGCATAAGCCAGTCGGGCGCTACCTCAGACAAAAATGCGATACTCCCAAATAGCCTTAGCCATAAGGTGGGTGTGCCAAAAATTTCACCTGTACCTCTGTGGCCATCCATTCAGAGTGGTGACGGACCACAAACCTCTGTTGCTACTGTTCAACGGGTAATCACGTCTAGCACCACCCAGAATTGAATGGTGAGCAATCCAGCTACAGGCATACTCGTTCCAGTTGCTCTATAGGCCAGGGCCTGAAAACCCGGCTGACTTCTTGTCAAGACACCCCACATAAGGCGGAAGTGAGAGAGCCCCGGCGAATGCCATGCACACCGAAGCATTCGTAAACATGGTTGAAGTCAACACCTGCCCTGTGGTGGTGAAACGGGAAGACCTTTGAGATGCCACAGACGCTGATGACACTCTTGGAAAGGTGAAGAAGGCCCTGGAGAAGGGGCAGTGGCATTGATTTCTTGATGGCGCGAAGCTGCTCACAGCGGAAGAACAGAAATACAGGCACCATCTCCAGAGAGTACTGCATGAGCTGAGCATCAGTGGGTCCGCACTGGTCCTACGAGGACAAAGGATTGTCGTCCCAAAAAGCCTGTGCAGATGAATGGTCACGCTCGCCCATCAAGGTCACCAGGGGACCGACAAGAGGAAGGCAAGATTGCGCACAAAGGTGTGGTTCCACAACATGGACGAGATGGTGGATGAAGAAATCTGGTGCTGCCATCCGTGCACCATCGCTGGCGTCAACCCCACTCTGGCACTAGTGCTAACGAAAGAATCCTGCCTAACCCCCTGGACTAAGATCAGTGTCGACTGCAGGAGCTTCCCGGATGGGCGGCATTCCATAGTGATCCTGGACGACCCATTCTCGCAGTTCCCCGTATTAGAGCTTGTGCCATCCACGGCGTTTGTCCATGTGCAACCAACTCTTTAAAAGACATTTGCGATGTTTGGGCTCCCGGATGAGGTTAAGTCAGACAACAGACCACCCTTCAAGGGTCAAGACTTCCATGATTTCCTGGCACGGCGAGCTATTCAGGCATCAACGGATCACCCCACAATGGCCGCATGCCAACGGAGAGGTGGAGCGGTTCATGAGGACGCTGAACAGGGACCTCAGGATCGGAGTGGACCGGCACCCAGACCCCAAGGTGTTTTTACATCAGTTCCTACTTGCATACCGACAAACGCCCCACTCCATGATGGGGTGCACATCCACCTCCCTACTGCTCAAGCGACCGCCGAAGGACCTAATTCCTGAAGACCCTGAGTGGGTGCTGCCCAGCCTGGACGTCAAAGGCTCAACAGACGCGGCGTGCAACGAATGAGAAAGCGGCGGAAAGTCGCAGAGCAAAATCTCCGACGCTGTGGGTAGGGTCCAAGGTAGTACTCGAGGACCGCCACCCGGGGTGGAAATTTCACACAACCTATCAATCCGAAGTGTTGACTGATTCGAGTTGATGGCACCATGATTACAGCCCAACGGGGCAGACATACTGTAGTGAGAAATGTGTTGTGGTTCAAAGAACTGGCTAGTGGCACCGTCCTCGCGATTCTGCCCCGGGAAGATGATGATGAGCCGGTGGATGCTCACGACGTACCGGCCACTGCCAGCGGCACAACCCCTGTGCTCCCCGTACAGCGAGCAGGAGCAAGAGCGCCTGAAGACATCCAGAGTGATGGAGTGTCATGCATGCGTCTTTGGTTTTCCACGAGAATGTGATGGATGGTTCTGGAGGGGAAAAGCCCAAAAGCCAACGCTACCAGCTGCGACCCAACCCTGTGCCCAGCCAAACATTGAAAGACTGTGCTGAGCAGCTATTGAATCTGCGGATCTGGTGTTTGGGTTTCATACCATGTCTTTGTTTTCCTTGCTTCCCCTCCTGCTCTTATTCCGCGGCTTCTCCTCCTTTTCCTCCTCTTCCTTCTGTTCCCTCCCACTCTCTCTCCTAAGATGCAACTTAAAGAAGGGAGGGATGTAGAGAGCCACCCGGCCTTCTTCCAACAATGTATCCCCGCACCACCCCTCCTGACCGTTCTCGGTCCGAGGGTATATATAAACGGGCCTCTGGTTGCACGTCGGCTTTGGCCGAGACCTTAACTTGAGTGCAGTGTCTCCCTGTTTGTCTGGAGCAAAGGCCTCCAGTGTATTAGGGCCTGCGCGCTACACCGCGTTCAGAAGGACAGTGTGAATCAGAGGACTACTTTATCTGGCTTCTTTGGTGACTCTCAGGCTGACAAGGGGCTTTCTTCATCTTACGATCTAGGTGAAGCGGGCAAAAGAAAAAGTCAGCTAGAAGAAATGACGGGGAGGAGAGCCAATCTGCCGAAACGCGACCCCTACCCTCATCGGCCGCGACCACAACTGTGGCAGGCAAAGGAAAGTCGGAGCTCGAAACTTGAAAAGAATTGACACAGCAGCTCGCCTGCAGACTTCATCTGACTGAGCCTGGAGGAATGCAGCCCTTAATAGCTGATTTGTTCTCTGCTACCAGGAGTAAAGGCATAAAAGGAATGGATCCAATGCATGCCCCAGATATTGTCAAAACTAATCCAGCTGAAGCCTCAGCGGCAGTCCAGAGCGAGCTAGTAAGCAATAAGAACTGTGATGCCACAATAATTGCTTGCCCCTGAATAAGCCTGAGACTGTGCCCCCAGAATCTTTACCTGGGAGATTGACTGTAGAACAATCAGAGAGTAGTCTTGTACATTGCGGTCAGGCTGATATTGGAGGTTGGAGGACTGATTTTGCAGAACCCCAAGTAGATATTTGTCTCCCTCAGTCAATGTAGGGCAAGTCAGGGGGCTCAAAGCTAGAAGCAGTATGTTCCCCGGATATAATGGGGGATACATTTTCCTCATTGACCAATGATCTGGAGTCATCAGTTACCGAAAACATATCCTCAAGTGCGGCTCAATCGGACTCAAGTGGCAGTAGCTCTCTGGAGGATTTAGTGTTACTAACACAAGGAAAAAGAAAAAGCGGGAAAAAATCTTCACAAAAAAGGAGATGAGAACGAAAAAAGGGAGCACCCAACAAGGAGTAATGGGCCAGAGAGATACTCCAAAGCTGAGATGGGACTACTCCGCAAAGCAGCTGATTGACATAAATGGAGAAAGAGTAGAGAAAGATCTAGCTATTGAAGGACGGGCGGCACTCTCAGCTAGGGCAGTAGGGTCAGAGTTGAGCAGTATGGTGGAGCACTCCCTTACTGTAATTCTATCCTCCATCAAACAGATGCAGGACGAGGCCCGAAGTAACAGCCATTGGGCCCGACAAGCATCAAAGAAACTACAGGGTGCATTAAGAAAGATAAATAAGACTTGCTCTGACATAACAGAAAGGATGTCAATGGTGGAAGTGTGGACAGTGAGCCTTGAAATGGAGGTTGCTGCTTTGTAAACTCAGAAGGCATCTCAAGAACCTATAATGAAGGATGTGATGTGGAAACTGGAAGGACAGGAAAACAGGCAAAGAAGAAACAACTTGAAACTTCCGGAGATACCTGAAGGCATTGACAGGGAATTTGTAGTGAACCTTTTAAAGGGTGCCTTTCCAGATATGACAAAATGGGATTGGGATAAAGAAATACAAAAAGTGTATCGTTTCCCCCTAATGATTATAAATCACCATTCAGGTAACACAGAATGGCCACGAGCAGTACTTGTATATTTTGGCAATTTCCTGTTGAGACAGTGTATTTATGATCAGGCTCGCTCAAAATGCCAAAAACGAATTTGAGGGGGTGTCCTTTTTCGCAAAACCAGACTTGGCCCACTCTATTGTTGAGTGGTGATGGCGCGTGCGATAAATGTTCACACCATTTCAGAAATTGAGAGCCGAGGTATATCTACAAAATCCGGCGAGACTGAAAGTTGTTGTTAATAGGTGCACCTGTAGTTTTGTGTACGAAATTCAGGCACAGCAGTATTTAAAAGAACTTTTGAGTGGCTCCAATACTTGAGTAAGGATAAAAGGGATGACCAGATTAGAAGTAGGAAAATGAATTTGTACTAAAGACTAGGAAAAGTAGTCGAAAATGTAATAACGATAGAGATCACACAGATGTGAGGACGAGGGTGGTGGGAGTTTTTGCTATAAACATCTATCGCGCAGGCTAGGCCTGAGTGCTCATATTTTGGGGGAGGGGGAAGGCCGGGTTTAAGGGATTAGTAGGGATAGATGGGTTTTTTTGGGGCCGGGGAGACTAGGAGGGGGAACCCACATGCTCACAAGAGAAGAATTTGAAGTGAAGGACTTTTGAAGGCAAAAAAGGTAGGGCGTTGCATCCTAATGGTATTTGAAAGCTGTGAACAAGGCTCGGTATGCAAGATGCTTTAATGGGAGGAAAATAGAATTTGCTTATTGCTTCCATTATTAGCTGCCGGTTAAATGACACTAAGAAAAGGGCTAGAGATTCAATGGGCCTTCATACTTTGAGGGCAGATATTGTCAGTCTTTACGAGACTCATATTGAAGGATCGCGCAGAGACGTATTAAATTTACTCGGATATAGACTGATTGGGGGTACTTCACAAGGTTTACGTATTGGTGAGGCGACAATTTTAGCACAAAATTGTATCATACAGTTCTCTCAAGTACGGGTAGATAAACAAGGTAGATGGGTTATGGTGGAACATCATTCTATAAACGGAGTGCAATTTACTTTGTGTTCTGTGTATGGGAGCATACTGGATTATCCGTGTGTTATTGAATGGTTATCCAATGAGCTGGCACACTGGCCCTTACCAATTATTTTATGTGGTGATCTGAATATTAATCTGCCCAGTAATTGAGATATGGGAAAACATCAAAAATATATACTTCGGAAACGCAAATTGTATTGAGCCCTAAAATATATCTGCAGGGATCGTGGATTAGGTGATGTGTGGAGTAAGAAGAGACCTTTTAGAGCATGGGTATACGTATTAATCATCACCGCACCAATCACATGCTCGATTAGATTACTTTTTGATATCAAATGTATTTACATACATTTGTAAAATTGAGTGATACCCTTGTTTCTTATCGGATCATAATCCCCTAGTATTAGAGGTTAGGGAATTGGGATTAAAAATAAAACCTTGTGGAGCATTTAACATGCCCTGATGAGAAACAAGGACTACTGCAGACATATGAGAAATTGGATCCCTACATTTTTTTAAAGAGAATATTGGAAGTGCTCCAATTGATGTGGTTTGGGACATGCTGAAGGCATGTGTACGGGGGAGACATTGCGGTTTTCTCTGGACCGT
Organism: Triturus cristatus; assembly: GCF_964204655.1. Lineage (NCBI taxonomy): Eukaryota > Metazoa > Chordata > Amphibia > Caudata > Salamandridae > Triturus > Triturus cristatus. The sequence goes on from NC_140584.1 coordinate 560,731,920, forward strand.
GGGAGGAAAAATTAATCATTCAAGTTAAACAAGACATTTTAGCCGCAGCATAAGAAAATCTGGTTATGGTAATCCAACAGGGAGAAGTTGGGGAGACCCAACTAGAGGTAATTTCTGCAAGTGCAGCATTAATTGAGATCTTTTCAAATAGGGCAGCAGATAAGCTAAAAGTATGGCAAGAAAAAAACCATGAGTTTAGCAAACAAGTAGGGCATCATTAGGCTGTGAGAACAAGACAGAAAAGCACGGCTTGTGAAGTACGAGAAATTAAAGATCCCATACATGGGTTAGTCTCCGACCATATTTAAATTAAGGCTGCCCTTCGGATTTATTATCAACATTTATACTCTGAAAGTACTAAAAGTAATACCAAGCAAATAACTGCCTTTCTTAAAGCAGTATTTTTAAATAAACTGACTATATAAGAGAGAGAGAGGTCTTGGAAGGGCCATTTCAATGGGATGAGATTTATTCCACTTTGATTAGTCTCACCTCCAGTAATGCCGCAGGTACTGACTCGATCCCTTCGGAATTTTATACAACGTTTGCGGCCCAACTTAAAGAACACATGACGATATTATTTAACACATTTACTGCAAAGCTCCCCTCCCCCCCCCCGCCCCCCCCCCAAGGGTCCTGGTCTATGGCCAAAACAGTTTTCCCTCAAAAGAATAAACCTGGTGTAGAACTTGAATCATATCACCTGATAACTTTTATTAATGGAGATTCAAAAATCTATTCTAAAGTCTTAGGGCTAGTGCAATGAATACCAAATGTAGTCTCTAATCGGCAACTTGGATTCATTTCTGGGAGGGACACCACAGATCATACTAGGAGAGTTATCTCTCTTTTTGATGCAGTGCAAGTGTCAGGGGACCCTATGGCGTTGATTGAGCTTGACGCAGAAAAGTCTTTTTATAGGGTCTCCTAGCACTATCTTTGGGAGACAATGCAAACAATGGGTATCGGACAGGGTTTATACAGCCAATGAAAACTCTGTATTATAACCCTGTAGCTAATATATTTGTCTCGGGTGATACAGCTGAGCGATTTGAGATCTTGCGGGGGACGCAGCAAGAATGTACATGCTATTTGCTTTTGTTTGCAATATATATTGATCTGTTTATACGGAAACTGGAGAGAAATGCAGCAATCCCACCGGTCATAGTGCAAGGATATGAAACTAAAATCTTAGCATACACAGACGATATTGCTCTTCTGACCCACAAACCAGAAATAGCCCTTTGGATAATTGAGGAAGAAGCATTACAATTTAGGGAGATCTTATGATACTCGCTGAACAAAGACAAGACCCAAATTGTTATTAATTATAAGATATTAATGGTAGACAACTGAGTGGTAAAAAATGTGGTTTATCTGGCTGTTAACAGTACAGCAATTTAGATAAAATTATTAAAGAAAATTTGGGTCCTCTGATTGGGAAGACCAAAAAGGAGCTTGCTAGACTGAATAATTTATTTCTTGCAATAGTTGGAAGATGAAACATAATCAAGATGATCCTTTTTCCTAAAATTTTATATATCTTTAGAGCTATTGCCTTAGAATTTTCAAACTATTGGTTGAAGATATTTGATGGTATATTTACAAGGTTTCTTTGGGCTTACTCCAAACCTAGAAGGGCACTGAAAGGGTAGGGTGGGCGGGCTTTGCCAAATTTCAAGCTGTATTATTGGGCTACCATGTTGCAGTACAGCACTATTCTATTTAGAAAGCTACCTATTAGTGAGGCGCAAAAATGTATCCCCTCCACATACGAGTTGTTAATTGGCAGGGAAGCCTGGGGCTTCTTGTGGAAGCAGTTTGAGCTTAGCTATTATAAAAAGTGTGATTCAATTCCCTTCTGGGTGCTTATAAATTATGTGCATCGGTTCGCAGACTGATGGGATTAGGTAGGTTGAACTTCTACGGGATAGTTGGAATCTAGCAGAGATCTTAAGGGACCAGTGTTTACAAAGGTGAATTAACGCAGGGTTGTGTAGAATAGGTGAATTGTATTCTCCCATCTGCATTGTAGCATTCGACGATCTTAAAAAAGAGTTTGGTATTCGTCAAAGGGACGTTTTTAAGTATCTTCAAATAAGAGATTATCTACAACGTAAAGGGGGCGGTCCCACAGGTTTTTTCAGAAATGAATTGATAGAGAAATGAATTGCGCAGTAAAAGTAGTATTGAGACATTATATCATCTACTGAAAGCCGAAACGAAAGATGACCTTGGAAAGTATTACTTAATATGGCTAGAAAAGGTGACAATAACGGAAACAGAGATTTTTTAGAGCTTTTACATTATCTCAAGCTGTGTAAATGTTGGCAAATTTGCAAGCACAGTTTTATAAGACTAGTTCTGATGGATACATCTGCCTGTGGATTCCTCACCTCATGAATATCCCCTCTGCGCCAGCATTCCGGAATTTTTTCGTAGCTCTCTGCACCAACGACATCACCGGAGCCATAAGAAGACCATGTCGGCATGATGACATCAGTTCCTTTTTTTCCGCGCAACAAGCTAACAGATTTTGTGGGACTCTCCTGTCTTTCAACTGCTACTTTGTTTCAAGACTCTATTTGTTATTGTTTCGACTATGTCTGTTCCTAGGAAGTCTGGTTTCAAACCCTGCAAGGAATGCGGAGGTCACTTGTCCATTACTGACCCTCATGATGACTGTCTCTGGTGCCTCTCCAGTGATCATGACGTCGAAGGTTGTTCATCCAGTAGAAAAATGAACCCTAAGGCGATGAAGGAGAGCGAGGCTAAACTCTACATGTCCAAGGTGAGAAAGGAGAAAAGAGGTCGTAAGAGATCCAAGTCGAGGTCGTCGACTTCTCACGGATCCAAGAGAAGGCACAAGAAGTAGAAGAGACATGGGTCTCGACGTCTATCATCCAAGTCTCGAGCTTCGAAGTCGCCTTCTCCTGCTCCTCGACGTCGTACCAAGGATGTTATTCCTCCTTCACCTTCTGAGTCTGCACAGGCTTCTCCAGGCCGGTCTCCTGTTTAGGGTTCTCTGGTGCAGTCTCCAGCGCCGGTTGATTCTCCGGCTTTGGATGGGGATTCGAATCCAGTAGAGGAAGAGTTTCCAGCTGCTCCTGCTGCACCTGTGGCTCCACCTGTTACTCCAGTGGATCCGACTCTGGAGACTCCTCATAAGGAAGTTTAACCGGCACAGTTTCCTTCATTCCCGGCGCCGGGATCAGATCCGTCGCACTTCATGAATGCGATGTATGGTATTTTTACCAGAGCCACGTGCCCCTCTGGAGCACCTTTGGGTCCCATGGGTTCTTTGGCATTTAATTTAGGCGTGCCTCGGCATTATCCTCCGGCCCGCTTTATGCCATATATGCCGATGGCGCCGTCATGGCAGTATCCGGCGCCGAGGGTGTCAACGCCGCTTGAGTAGTCTCCGGCTCCGTCCGGCGTCCCCTCTTCCAGAGTTCGTTCGACGCGGGTCCCTGTCACGCAGACTACTTCGAATGCCGTTACCGGATCTGTCGACGCCGCGGATGGCGCCGCCGACACCACAGCCTAAGATGCGTTCGAGAAGGGAAGCTCAAAGGCTTATTGAAGAGGAGCAATATCGGGCTGGTGACATAGAGGAAGGAGAAATCTATGAGTCTGAGGACTTATTGGAAGATTTGTGTGAAGCAAGTGGTTTGGATGTCTCTTCGGAAGGGGACTTTGCTTTACAGAAGGCTTCTCCTTCGAAGGATTTAGCTCCTTATCATGTTATCAAGAAGGCAGCTGAACTGTTGGACCTACAGCTTCCTATGGCTAAATATAAGCCTAATCTTTTAACAGAGGTGCTTCATTCTCCTTCTGTTGTGGTGGAACCTCTTTTACCATTCAATGATGCTCTGACGGAGTCGATATTGGAAGTCTGGAGTAATCCTCTTTCTGCTCCTGCGGTTTCTAGATCTGTTTCTAGGAGATATAGGCCGGCACCAGGGGACCCTGATTTTCCTGTCTTCTCACCCGTCACCTCAAAGTCTGGTAGTTCAAGCTTCTTGTTTTAAGCAGTCGGTTGGCTCTTTCCCTCAAGCACCGGCTGATAGAGATTCAAAAAAGCTTGAGCAATCGGCAAAGAAAGTATTTTCTTCGGCCAGTATGGCATTAAAGTCCACAAATGCAACTCGTCTGTTGGGCAGATATATCCATGCCCTCATGGACTCTGCTAAGAAGATTCTCCCTAAGCTGTCTGAAGAGGATCGGAACAACTTGAGTGAGGTTTTGATGGACTCCCAGGCTGCGGCTCGACAAGTAATCCAGTCGGGTCTGGACACTGCGGATTCAGTGGCAATGGTGATGGGTTCGTCTGTTTCCTCTAGGAGGCATACTTGGTTAAGATAGTTAGGATTCTCACCTGATGTGGAAGCTGCCCTTTTGGACCTTCCTTTTGATGGGTTTGGAAAGTCTTCCTTTCGTTCCCGTCAGCCTCAGCAGCAACAACAACCGCAGCAAAACCCTCTGTATAAGGCAGAGGTAGCCTTTGGGGAGCTGGACGATATCCTTCCTCCTCCTCCTCCTCCACCTCCCCTCCCCTTCCCGGTAATGCAGGAAAGCAGCCCTAGATCCGCCATCCTGGATCATGTGGGCCCTGTGGAAGGCCAGCTTACCCATTTTCTACAAGACTGGAAATGAATAACTTCGGACCTTTGGGTTCTAGATTTTGTGGAAAATGGGTATGCCCTTCCCTTCAGGGAATTCCCTCCTCCTTACCCTCCTTGCCAAGGGTTTTGCACGGAGGATCAATTGCTCCTCCTTCAGAAGGAAGTTATGGCTCTATTACAAAAAGGTGCGATAGAGGTGGTTCCGGAGCAGGAAAGGGGTCAGGGATGCTACTCCCGGTATTTCCTGATTTCCAAGAAGGATGGCAGGCTACGTCCTTTCCTGGACCTCAGTATTTTGAATCTATTTCTCAAGCAGGAGAGGTTCAAGATGCTCACTCTAGCGCAGGTTCTTCGGGCGCTGCATCAAGAGGACTGGATGGTGTCCCTCGACTTGCAGGATGTGTATTTCCACATCCCAATCCTGAAGTTGCACCGGAAGTATCTCCGTTTCATGGTTGGGTCGCAACATTACCAGTTTGCGGTTCTTCCGTTTGGTCTTACTACTGCACCTCGAGTCTTCACCAAGATGATAGCAGTGGTGTCAGCCCATCTCAGAAGGTTGGGGATTCCGGTTTTCCCATACCTGGATGACTGGCTTCTGAAGGTAGAGTCTCCAGAGATGGTGTGTTGTCATCTGCAGGTAACAACCCAGCTGTTGTACAAATTGGGTTTTTCGAAAAATGTACCCAAGTCTCACCAGGTGCCCTCACAGCGCAACCTGTTCATAGGGTTAGTACTGGATACCACTGTGTGTCAAGCATTCCCTCCACCTCAAATTATTCTCGACATACAGGAGATGATTCCCTTGTTTTACAATGGAGCGGTTGTTCCAATTCTGAAGGTCCTTCGCCTGCTTGGTCTGTTCGCTTCCTGCATCCTGTTGGTCAACCATGCACGCTGGCACATGAGGGCGCTCCAGTGGTGTCTCTGCAGGCAGTGGTATCAGCACAACGGAGATCTCAGGGAGTCTGTGAGGATCTCCAGAGAAGCTGCAGCGGATCTGTCTTGGTGGAGCGTGGAGGGAAATCTGTCTCAAGGAAAGCCTTTCCATCTTCCTCCATCGGTGGCCACAGTGATAACGGATCCCTCTACCCTAGGGTGGGGAGCACATCTGGGGGATCTGGAGATCAAGGGTCTTTGGTCTCCAGAAGAAAGGTTGTTTCACATCAACCTTTTGGAATTGCGGGCGATACGTTTGGCACTCAAGAACTGAAGTACTGGGTATTTTAGACCCAGCGGTGCAGGGGCACACACCCTATGACTTCTGGGTTCACCCTGTTCCAGACCTACAGAAACACAGAGTCTTCTGGGTGAAGTCAAAGATCGTTTATTGGCTGCAGACCAATTACAGGTATCCTAGAAGTACAACAGCGTGTATGTTCTCAGGAGACTGCTGAAAATCATAGAAACGGACTTCATCTTAAATACACTTTTCCCTGCCTCAAGCATACATTCCTAGGTTTTATGATACGGCAATATACAAGTGTACATTACAAAGAAAAGGCAGAGTCATGATGACCATCCCACATTCCAGTTCGGCCAGCCCACAATGATTTACACAGTAAGGTTCAGATCCCACATTTGATATCAATAGGCCCCAATAAAACACGGGCAGCTCCTGTTTTGGGAAACAGGTCATAAAGCAGGAACAGTCAGGTGTGAAAGAGATTAGCCGGAGGCTCGTGTAGAATGAAAGGGTTTTATGATGGGTCAAACCCTGATGCTAATCACAGGTGGACGGAGGAAGGGGAGCTCGTGAGACCAGTTTGGCCTGGGGCAGCAGAGCCAGCTGCCCAGGTCACAGAGAAGTCACGGGAAAGCACATGTACTGTAAGGCCCGTTTCTGCTCCATTATAGCCTATGTGAGGGCAATGACAAGATGGCCACCGCTCTCAAAATGGAACCCGCGTAGTGAAGCAGAATAACGTGTACACAGTGCATTCATAGCTAGAACGATATATAAAGCACTCGTACATACCGCATTAATCATTTGCGGTTCGCCAAAACCAGGATAGACAGGGGTAGGGCCCTGTCCCCTACGCGGTCAAAGAGATTAAAGTACGACAGACCCTCCTTTTGCCCTTACATAGGCAATCACTATACTCATCTTAATCCGAGTCCAGGTCAATGTTCACAAAGTCATGGAGATGTTGCTGTAGCATCATCCTATTACTTAGTTCATCCCTCGATACAGGTATCCTTACACATAAGGTAGCACAGAGGCCACATATCGCAGGAGCACACTGTATGCACAGACAGAACAGGAAAAGAATGGCTAAGATCATTCCAATGACCATCAGAACTTTCCAACCCCAGGCAGATATCAATTCCCAGAACCACCCCACCAGTGACCAGTCTCCCTTCTCCACGTGTATGGATTCAGATATTTTATGGAGTTTGGAGATGGCTTGATAGACTGTTGGAGCGTTATCTGGTATGAAAATGCAGCAACTAGATTGGATAACCTTACATACCCCACCGCGGTCTGTAAGAATAACGTCTAGAACCATGCGGTTCTGCAAAGTCATAAGGCGATCCGCTTGGAGCTCAGCGGTCAGATTACCAAGGGCACCAGCCGTTACATTTACAGTGGATTCAACCACACGTGTCAGTTGTCTCAGGTTCCTACTATTCACCATAGGTCCCCAAAACGGCAGGAAGCCCAAAAAGAAGTCTCCTGCTTCCTGACCGGCAGTATCCTCCTTACTAATCACACCTCTCACAACTCTGGTCTTGTGATAATCAGAGGCAGCAGTAAATGTAGGCGGTAGTAAGTTCGCAATATAACATGTGCCCGAGAAATCAGGGGGCAACCATGTATATGCTCGGTCATTGCAGATGAAATATGTGCCCTTGGCAGCCAAAAATGCAGGGGAAAACTGTGACGGGAAGGTGTACGTTTCAGTACAGTCACTTCTTCCCAGTTGAGCTCTAGGATTCTGACCATTACCCTGTAAGCAGAACCGACCTATGAGGGGTACGACCCAGATTGGAGATGAGATTTTTCGCTGTCTTTCACCCAGACTAATACTATACCCCGTCACGTTCCATCCTACATAAGGTCTCAATTCTTCTTTGGGAATGGATGAGTATGCATCAATATCTCTACTCATGTCGGCAACTCCTTTCATCAAAGCCTTATTATTGGTGATAGGTCTGATGGAACGCGGTTGGCGAGGGGAGTACATATCTAGAGCATAGAGAAACATGGTCTGGAATGCCCATGACGATCCATTGTAACTAAAGGGCAGCACCAAATAGGGAATACCCTTGTTAATGGTATGTGGCATTAACCCACACACCCAGCAATTGGTTGTGTTCATTACTAGTTGGTGCTGGTGCAAAAGCTGGATAAACGAGTTATTTACGAACTCGGATCGTCTGGTCTGTTCGTGCTCAGGCAGAGGGTGAAAAGAGTGAGAGGAGGCAGTAGAAAGAGGTATAGGCTGTACAGTGGGCGCAATGGTCTTTTGAGAAGAGAAAAACACAAATCCTACGATGAACATTATTATACTACACAGCGTAAATAGGCACAGAAATACAAAACATTTACTTTTTACAATTCTACATATCCTTGCTTTAGAGTCTATGTCTTCAACGGGTCTCTCCATCTTAAAAAACTCCATCCTCTAAACGGGCCGCTCGCGGCGGATGAGTTTCTTCTGCTAAGGAGTACGCCTGTCAGTCCAGGGAAACGCCCTAGACCAACCAGAACCGTTGACCTAACGTCTTCGGCCTGTACCCCAAAGTCTTGACACCGCGACCCTGCGGCTGAACCCGGATGGTGGTTTGAAAAACAAAAATCAAGAAAGTCCTTCAGATGGGAGAGCCAAAAATGTCAAAAAGGGAATAGTAAAGAAATCTTTATTTGTCCATGGGCCTTGGTCTCAAATTATAGCGGAGACGGCCAGGTGCTGTTTGGTCTTGGAACAAAAGTTCAGGCTCAGTGGTGTCCAGTCGATTTGATGGTGGCACAGCTTCTTGCAGAATATTGTCACTCTCTTGGTCTGAAACTGTGTCTCTTATGCGTGCGTTACTGAATGGTACAAAATGAGGTACAATGTCTGCCTCAGAGTCGGCGATACCCTCCTGGACCCACCGGTCATATGGCAAAGGCAAGGGGACTACTTTGCAGTGCGTGCCATGGATCCAGTGCTTCTTCCCTTTTACTCGCACCGCTGATCTCGTTGATAAAAGCACAAGGTGAGGGCCGATCCAGCGAGGCTCGTCGTTGCTCTTGCGCTGGAAGTTTCGGACCAGGACCCACGAGCCAGGGTTGATAGGGTGTCCAGGAGGTTCAGAAGCTTGGGGAAGAGTATCATGTACCTGTTGGTGCAAAACACGCAGTTTAACAGTCAAATCATACAGGTAATCGAGTAGTACTGGATGCTCAATCTCACTAAATTTCGTAGGCCTCGGTACACCCCATACGTTGGCCGGGCGGCCAAAAACCACTTCGTAAGGACTAAGTCCTACTCGTGAGTGTATGGTCATTCTGGTGGACAGGAGTGCTAAAGGCAGAGCATCAGGCCATTTAAGACCGGTGCTCGCCTGAATTTTGGCCAGCTTGAGCTTTAAGGCTCCATTGTAGCGCTCTACTAGTCCAGCTGATTGGGGGTGATTCGCAGCGTGGAACTTTTGCTTTATGCCTAAACCTTCACATACATTCTTCATCACTTTACCCACGAACTCACTTCCATTATCACACCACACCATTCTTGGCATTCCAAACCTGGGGAAAAATTCTTTCACAAGGGCTTTGGCTGTGGATAGGGCGGTGTTATCTTTCAGAGGATAAGCCTCTATCCATTTTGAGAAAGCACAAACAACCACCAGTACATATTTCAGGTTGTTGCATCTTTCCATGTGAATAAAGTCCAGCTGCAAAACTTCGAATGGGCATGATGGGGGTGCAAAGTGACCAGCTGGAGTTGGGGTTCCCCTACCAGGGTTGTATTTCAAGCATACCATGCAATTCTTGACCACATTCTCTGCACACTTGGGAATTCCAGCATTCTGCCATACTGGGGCCAACAACTTACAAATTCCTTTTGTACTGATATGTGCCATTCCATGTGCCATAGTAACCACTGGGAGCACATATGCGTCAGGTAGCAACCATCGCCTATGTTCTGTCAGATCAATCCAACAACCATTCTCATCCAACTTACCCATACTTTCTCTCCACTTGCTTAGCTCTTTCTCTGTGGCCTCAGCTTGAAGCGACTTCACACTGTCTATTGTGTTCTCACACATTCCAACATCATCAACCCATCTTGCGGGGCCCGCAACATACATTCTAGTCTTCACATTCTGTGCTGTTTCTTTCGCGGTCTCATCAGCAAACGCATTCCCACGTCCAACATCATCTGTGATTTTCCTGTGCGCACTGCATTTCATGATCGCAACTTGCAACGGTAGGGTCAGTGACTCAAGGAGATCATTCACCAACTTGCCATTCTGAATTTTAGCTCCATGCGACGTCAGAAACCCACGCTCTTTCCACAGTCGCCCAAAATTATGAGCCACGCCAAAGGCGTACTGGCTATCTGTGTAAATATTCACTCTCATTCCTTCAGACAATACGCATGCTCTTGTGAGGGCGATTAATTCTGCTGCTTGGGCTGAATTATGTGGCACTCGTGCAGTTTCCACGACCGTGTGTAAAGTCGTGATAGCATATGCAGCAGTCGTATCACCATTAGGGAGCTTGAAACACGAACCATCCACCCATAAAGTGCCATCACACTCAGTCAGGGGAGTATCTTTTAGATCTACTCTCCTTTTCGTCTCTTCTTCTGTTCTGAACAGACAGTCATGTTGCTCAATCTCATCTGAGTCTGCTGGAATTGGCAATAACGGAGCTGGATTCAGCGTACTGCATCTCTTTATGTGTATGTGATATGCTAACAGTGTAAGCTCATAGCCTGATAATCGCGCACTAGTCCAAGTGTTGTGTCTTGGTCCTATTTAATAATGTGTCTACAGCATGCGGAACCATAACAATCAATGTGTTGTCCATTACCAAACCAGCAGATTGTCGGATAGACATCGCTGCAGCAGCTGTCGCTCTCAGACAGCTTGGCAATGCCCTCGCTACAGGGTCCAAGGTGGATGAAAAATATGCGCATGGGCGCGGTCTGTCGCCAAAGGGCTGTGTTAACACTGACAACGCACATCCATCTTTCTCGTGAACATACAACGTAAAAGGTTTGCTGTAGTCAGGAGTACCCAACACAGGAGCTGAGCACAATGCATTGCGCAATTCCACAAAACTTTTCTGGCACTCTGCAGACCATGGGATAGGATCCGGTGTGTCTTTGCATGTTAAGGCTAACAAAGGTTTTGCCAACAGGGAAAAATTAGGAATCCAATGCCTACAGTATGAGGTAATGCCCAAGAAAGCACATACTTCTCTCTGTGTTCTTGGCACACTCAACTGTGCAATGGCTTGAATTCTTTCTGGGGTCAGTTTCCTTCCCTCCTTCGACAAGAGATGACCTAAGTAGGTCACTTCTTGTCGACAATATTGCAGCTTTGAGAGAGACACTTTATGATGGAAAGCAGATAAATGACGTAACAATGATAATGTGGCTTCTTTGCAGATCTTCTCAGTATCCGCGGCAATTAGTAAATCGTCCACGTACTGAATCAGAATAGCGCCACTAGGTAAAACAAGTGCATCAAGCTGCGCTTTCAAAGCCTGACTGTATATGGATGGACTCTCACAGTAGCCCTGGGGAGCGCGTTTGAAGCGGAAGCTTCGGCCTCCCAGACTAAAACCAAAAATATCTCTGCTCTCTTCTGCAATTGGGATGCTAAAGAAAGCATTCTTTAAATCGATCACTGAAAACCATGCAGCAGAGGCTGGAATCATCGTTAACAAGGCAGTTATATCGGGGACAACCGGAAACTGTGGCACAACAATCTTATTAACCTCTCTAAGATCAATCACAAATCTGTAAACAGGTGGCTGTGAAGGGTCCGTTCGTTTTAAGACAGGTAAAATCGGACTATTGCAAACGTTGCCTCTTGTCTCTTCAATCACACCCTTATTAATCAAGTCGCTGACAATCTCTAACAATGCTTTCTGGCCTTCATTAGAGATCTTGTACTGGGGAATACGTGGCAGTCTGACATTAGCCTTTAAAGTCACCACGTATGGCGGTATCTCCAAGAGGCCCACATCATTGGGACCAGTAGCCCAAAGGACATCCGGAAGGGATGACAATTCAGGCGGCATTGTATTTTTAGACAAGTACATCGGGGAAATCACTTTCCTACCTAATGTAAGTTGTACTCCCGACGGTGAACAATACAGTGTAGCATGCAATCTTTTTAACAAATCTAACCCTAGCAAATTTTCATTACAACCTGTTGTTAGGATCAGGGGTGCTTTCAGCTCGCAAGGTCCAATAGAAAGTGACATGGGACTAGAAATCGGGTTCCTAACTGGGGCGCCAGAAAAACCTACCGAAACATTTATATCGCCAGACAAAGGTGCGCCAGGGAGTTTTGAATGCATGATTGAACTCTTTGCAGCACCAGTGTCTAGCAGAAAGGGCTCCGTTACATTTGCTGTAGTTACCTTAACATACGGTCCACTCTGATCCACTGGCACTGAAACAACTCCCTCTCTCTGTCTACGACTATCCTAGTAGTCATTACTTTCTGCATCACCGTCCTCTGCATAATAATCATTATTATAATACTGAGCCGTATTACTAGTCGCGTTAGCTTGCTGGTCAAAACTATTGATGGTATTTTGAGGCGGCAGAGGACGCGCGTTCTGGGGAGCATTTCCACGCCCTCTGCCTCTAGGAGCTTGCTGACCACCCCTACCTCTTGCGCCATACGCATTACCGTTCCGCTGCATTAATTTAGGGCAACTATATTTAAAATGACCTTCCTCTTTACAGTATGAACATTGGTTGGGACCTACAGGGACACGTGGTTGATAATACCCATTCATTTGCTGACTGTTCTGAAATTGTTGGGGTTGGTGATAGACACCTTGGGGTTGCCTATAATTATTCTGACCTCCACGTGGCGGATAGGCCTGCTGCAAAAGGACCTTCATCTTTAGTTCCTTCGTTTTCTTTTCTGTTCTATCCTTTTCATCTTTATCTCTGTTCTCGTAATACTGTGCAGTAGCCAGTATTTGCGCTGAAGAGGAAACAGCCCAAGAACTTTCTGAATCTTTTAACTTTTTACACAGGTCAGGAAGTAGATTCTGCACAAACTTATCCACAAATAACCGTTGGCCACCCTCAGTACTCATATCTTGCCCACTGTGGTCAACAAACGTTTCTTCAAACCTAGTAAAGAAGTCTGACACTGTCTCATCTTTCTTCTGCTTGCATGCAGATAACTTGTCCCAATTTACGCGCATCGCGGGCATTATTGTCTTCATATATGTGATGATTCTACCAGGCAGTTCTGCCACTAAAGGCTCAGGTTTCGCACCACCCGTTTGTCTAGCATCAGCGGCGATGATGTTAGCCCATGTGTCTCCTAGTTCTGCAGCATGATCCGTATTACGTATGGATCCCCACAAGGGCTGTGGAACCACATTCCCAAACAGCATATCTACATCAGCCAGATTCATTACACAAGATTCTGCAGTCTGTGACAACTCCTTATAATAACCAGTAGGGTTTTTACGGGGATCAGGCAATGACTGCTTAAGTGCTAACACCTCAGATCTTTTCCATGGAACATGTACCCAAATACGCTGGAAATGTGCTACAACAGGTGGATTAGCATTTGCATCAGCGGGTCTCCAAACTGGGGGAACCTCACGCATCGGATATTGGCGTGCTTTTACCCTCTTTCCCACAGAAACATCAGGTTCAAACAACGACTGTTGACAATCATCATTCCTGAAGGACAATACAACCGCAACTGCTTTATCTACCTCGCGATCCACAATTATACCAGTTCCAAAGTCAAACCTCACTCTACACAACTCCTGCGGGCTCGGGTCTTTACCACTATCCTCCAATTCTTCACAGAGAATTTCGCACATTTTCTCAAACACATATCTCTGTTTTGGGGCATCCCACTGATGGAAAACGTTGACAACTGATTCCACATCATACAGTGAAGGGAAAACAATCCATCTACGCGCCATGCTATCTATTACCTTTTTCTCATCAGGGTTAGGCAATTGACTACGCAGTTGCTTACGCTGTAAACCAGGAGTCGCACCAGATGACTCAAAAAGAGGCGACATTAACGTAGTAACCACATTAGCTAAGCGCTGTCGCGCTGAAGGAGAAGCTGAGGCAAAAACAGGGGGATAAACAGAGGGGAGAAAAGAGGATGCAGAAACAGGTACTGGAGTGGTGCAAGGAAGAGTGTCAGGGGAGGCAGCTGCTGAATTAGACAAAGTCGCAGGAAGCGCGGGGGCAGTTGGAAACACAACTGGCGGCCCTTGAGAGGGCTGCACTATATGGACAAGAGCCGGCTGCGCAGCAGCTGGCGGTAGCGGCAAAGCTTGCTGTATATTAACTGGAGGTGGCATATTCACAAGCTGGGGAGGTGCCGTGACATTTTGAGCATACGGGGGTGGTGAACTCAACAAATGCGACATCAGGGGATCTTTCTCCTTTTCTTCTAGCTCATTCTGCTTAGAGTGCGGTAAAGCTGGGTAACATTTGTCAATCCCTAACTTACGCTGCCTGTGCAATTGCTCATTCATCTGCTCCTCCTCATTGTCTTTGAATTGTACAGCTGCTTGCATTACTGTCATACCTTTCTCTCTCTTATTCTTTTTCGCTAGCTTTATTTCCTTCTGTTTGGCTTCCTTTCGCCATAAGCGGAAAGAATCAAACATCGCCGGCCGGGCTTTCTTTTTAAACAATTTAATTTCCAAATTATCTAAAATATCGGTATCGAAACTACCATTTTGGGGCCATTTTAAAACACCGTCTTTTCTGGTGTAGTGGATCCATACTTTGTTATATGCAATGGGGCCTACGCCATGTTTTACATAGAGCTCATAAGTTGGAGTTCCAACCGGAGGAACCGGACATGATTCCTCCAGCTGGAAATCTCTTCCACAACCCAAACAAAATATTCTACCAAATATTCTAGAACCAGGCATCTTCACTCACTAGTCTAGATCCAAACGTCAAAGGATTATCGATTACGATAGTCTCGTGAATACACGAGTCCTCTGGCTTTGGCGTTTGCAAACTCCAAATTACCAAATCAAACGATCCCGAGGGATACCAAAACAAATGGGAGACGCTCCACTTATACTTAACTGAATATTGCTGATCGATGGCGTCACCAGAAGACTCTCTCGATTGTTTCGCTCTCTCAAAACTCGTCAAGGGTCCAAAACAGGTCGATTAATCAGGGCAGCAGTCCTTCGTAGCCGTCGGGACGCGGAGAACCTCGCAGAAAAGACTTTCGGACCACGTCGACATGCAGGGGTCGATGAAGAAGTGGCGGCCTTCCTCCGGAATTTCCACACGAAGCTCCTCACGAACCTCTGGCTTGGACTGGTACCGCTGAAATCGTCCCGAGTTGGGCGCCAAACTGAAGTACTTGGTATTTTAGACCCAGCGGTGCAGGGGCACACACCCTATGACTTCTGGGTTCACCCTGTTCCAGACCTACAGAAACACAGAGTCTTCTGGGTGAAGTCAAAGATCGTTTATTGGCTGCAGACCAATTACAGGTATCCTAGAAGTACAACAGCGTGTATGTTCTCAGGAGACTGCTGAAAATCATAGAAACGGACTTCGTCTTAAATACACTTTTCCCTGCCTCAAGCATACATTCCTAGGTTTTATGATACGGCAATATACAAGTGTACATTACAAAGAAAAGGCAGAGTCATGATGACCATCCCACATTCCAGTTCGGCCAGCCCACAATGATTTACACAGTAAGGTTCAGATCCCACATTTGATATCAATAGGCCCCAATAAAACACGGGCAGCTCCTGTTTTGGGAAACAGGTCATAAAGCAGGAACAGTCAGGTGTGAAAGAGATTAGCCGGAGGCTCGTGTAGAATGAAAGGGTTTTATGATGGGTCAAACCCTGATGCTAATCACAGGTGGACGGAGGAAGGGGAGCTCGTGAGACCAGTTTGACCTGGGGCAGCAGAGCCAGCTGCCCAGGTCACAGAGAAGTCACGGGAAAGCACATGTACTGTAAGGCCCGTTTCTGCTCCATTATAGCCTATGTGAGGGCAATGACAAGATGGCCACCGCTCTCAAAATGGAACCCGCGTAGTGAAGCAGAATAACGTGTACACAGTGCATTCATAGCTAGAACGATATATAAAGCACTCGTACATACCGCATTAATCATTTGCGGTTCGCCAATACCAGGATAGACAGGGGTAGGGCCCTGTCCCCTACGCGGTCAAAGAGATTAAAGTACGACAGGCCTTTATCCCTTCCCTTCGCGGTCAGTCAGTTCAAGTCCTGACGGACAACACTGCTGCGATGTGGTATGTGAACAAGCAGGGAAGAGTAGGGTCGTACCGTCTTTGCAGAGAGGCGTTGCGACTCTGGTCCTGGGCTCTGGACCATCGGATTTGCTTGATGGCAAATCATCTGGCCGCGGTTCTGAACGTGCTTGCGGACAGTCTCAGTCAGCAGTTCTCCCCCGACCACGAGTGGAGGCTTCATCCAGAGGTAGTCCGACACATCTTCCAGACGTGGGGGACTCCTCGGGTGGACCTGTTTGCCACTCACGAGAACGCGCAATGCCCGTCATTCGGCAGGCTCCAGTTTCTGGGGGAGGGAGCGCTGGGGGACGCATTTCAGTTGAGTTGGGGCTCGCAACTCCTTTACGCGTTTCCTCCCATACCCTTGATTCCTCTGGTTCTGAGGAAGTTGGCCAAGACCAGGCCCAAGTTATATTGATCGCCCCGGATTGGTCAAAAAGAGTGTGGTACACGGACCTTCTTCACCTCTCGTTGCACCCTCCGCTCCGTCTCCCTCTCAGGGCAGACTTCCTCTCTCAGATGGAGGGGCAAGTTCTACACCCCCACCTCCAGAGCCTGCACCTTCATGCCTGGAGATTGAACGGGGCAACTTGAATTCTTTTTCTCTCCCGCCTGACAAGGTGGACGTTATATTATCGGCCAGGCGACACTCCACTAAGTCTGTCTATTCATACAGGTGGTCTAAATTTGTTAAGTGGTACGGAGAGAAATCTATTGATCCCTTAAAAGCTCATCTATCTGATGTTCTTTGTTTTTCTCTTCATTTGGCCCAGCAGGGTTTTGCTGTGGCCACTGTTAAAGGGTATTTGCCGGCTTTGTCGGCATTTTTGTGTTTACCTGATCAGCCTTCTTTATTTAAGTCTCCTATAGTCTTAAGATTTATTAAGGGGCTGACAAACATGTTTCCTCCCACTCCTTTCATTATGCCCCAGTGGGACTTGAATTTGGTGTTAACTTTTTGTAATGGGTTCGTCATTCATTATGCATAGTTGTCCTTTAAGACTTTTAACTTTTAAAACTGTCATCCTGGTAGCTATCACCTCGGCCAGGAGGGTGAGTGAACTCCAGGCTTTGAGTTCAAAGCCTCCTTTTCTGACCATATATGCTGAAAGGATGGTACGTAGGACCAGGGCTGCTTTTCTGCCTAAGGTGGTGACTCCCTTCCACCTAGGTCAGTCCATTACCCTTCCTACTTTCTATCCTCCCCCTCACCCTTCCAAGGAGGAGGAGAGACTTCATCGTTTAGATCCAAAGAGGGCGATTAGCTTCTATTTGAACAGAACAAAGGACTTTCGTCAGGATGACCAGCTCTTTGTTGGATATGCTGGTCGTATGAAGGGCAAGGCGGTGCACAAGCGCACTTTATCACGATGGATCATCTTGTGCATCAAGATATGCTACTCCCTGGCTGGTAAGGAACCTCCTGTAGGCATTCGAGCTCATTCCACCAGGTCTAAATCTTCTACTTCAGCATTGTCTAGAGGTGTTCCTGTTTTAGACATCTGTAATGCCGCAACTTGGGCCTCCCTTCACACTTTCGCGAAGCATTACTGCTTAGATTCTGAAGTGAGGAGGGGCGGCCATTTTGCGCGCTGTTTTGCAGGACTTTTTGGTATAGAAGGGTGGACACCCTCCTCCGGGAGAGGTACTGCTGTGGGATTCTATTCATGAGGTGAGGAATCCACAGGCAGATGTATCCATGAGAAGAACAAGTTACTTACCTTCGGTAACGCTTTTTCTGGTGGATACAGTATCTGCCTGTGGATTCCTCACAGACCCACCCACCTCCCCGTTGTCCACCCTTTTATACCATAAAAGCTGAGGTTTTTAGTTTTTTTGACGTATTGTGTGTTCTCAAGTCTTTGTTACCTCTGTTTATTTACTATTGTCTTGTTTGAAGTGCAAGCTTTCTTCTCTCTTTATACAATGAGTGTATTTGTGTGACTTTTGTATACTATGTATACGTTGTCTCTGTCGGTCCACCCGTTTTGCCTCTGTGGCACGGAAAAAATGGGTGGAACTGACGTCATCCCGCTGACGTGGTCTTCTTATGGCTCCGGTGACGTCATGCGGAGCCGCGTGTGAAGCCATGACGCTGAGACAACCTCGTCGGCGCAGAGAGCTACGAAAAAATTCTGGAATGCTGGCGCAGAGGGGATATTCATGAGGTGAGGAATCCACAGGCAGATACTGTATCCACAAGAAAAAGCGTTACCGAAGGTAAGTAACTTGTTCTTCTTTGCTATATTATTCTCCATCTACGATTTCGAAATGGGCTGCTGGCAAAGGGACTAGGTGTCCCCGATGTGCTTTGTTTAGTGCAGACATGGTACATATGTTGCTACATGTAGTACCCTTATCCCTTTGAAAAAACGAAATCACAAGCTTTTTGTACTTGAAACTGGAGGTAAAAGTTTCTTTAACTCCAACTTTGATTCTATTAGGACTCCATGATTTGTGGGACCAACTAAATACTTCTGTCTTTCCATCTAAGACTGAGATGAAAATGAAATATTGGTCATTTGTGGAGGCTGAGGATGTTCGGAAGTCAGCCGCTGCCACGCTAACAAGTGATTATATGGACATTAAGTCATGCTTGGGTGTAGTGACAGTTCCTCTGCACTGAAAACTTTATTTTCAATTTCGTATAGGCAATCCATCCCTCAGGTCATTTACATCAGGCTGGAAGGGAGAAGGAGGTGGGACTTGTCCGATATGTGACCACCAGAAGGAAAGTGTAGCACATGTTATGTTTGCTTGCCCAGGCAACTTATCCCCCTGCCACAATTGGTGGCACCGATTTGTAGGTCATTAGGTGAACCGAACTACCATGACGCCTTCCACAGCTTTAGATCAGACTCTTCCATGCCAATGGTTATCTATATTGCAAACATTTTGGGTGCAATGTGGGTGCTATCCAAAAAAGCCCTAGGTTGCTCTCTCCCTTGATGACTTATATTTCTGCGTGTCCCATCTGGACTGTATTGGGGCAATCCTTTTACCATTTAAATTTCAATTATATGTTTCATTTTTATTAGTGCTTGTGTATAATCATATATATTTAATTTTTTATATGTTTTTAGGTACTATTGGATGTATTTATACTATTTTAGACACATGTCATCAGTGTGATGAATTTTACTTTTATGGGCCAGGTTGCCGAAAAAAAAGAGTTTTAAACTGAACTATTAGGAATTCAAAAAGAAGAAATGGTAGAGGACGCAGATTACTTTCTCAGTGTCTCAATGGCTATTTTTAGAATAACTATCGCCTCCGCATGGTTGGACTCTAACCCTCCATCGATTCAACACTGGCTGGCCAGGTTATTATCAGTTTATAATCTAGAAAAAGCTGTGTATGCTAGAAAAGGCATCTGGGTGCCTATAACCAAGTGGCTGAGGTGATCCTTTAACTTTGGGACCTTAGGTTTCCTGGAGGGGGCACATAAAACTTTTACTTTAGCACTATGCACTTTAAATTACATGAAAACAGGGTCCAATGGATCAGTTGATAAACTGAGATTTAAGATGTTTTAGTATATAAATGAAGTTAACTTTTTGTTATTTATTTGCTATATATGAAAAACTGAGAGGTTGTTGTTTGATACACTCAAGCGTGTGGGGGTAGGAGGGTGGGGGGATGTGTTGTATGTATTTATTGGAAATGTGCAATAAAACTGGTTAAAAAAAAAGAGAAAGGATAATGGAATTTTGAAGTTCATCTGCTAGGTGCAGGAACAGTTGGTATTTACCAGCATCTAACAGGGCAGTCTGTAATCAGCAGCTGAGAATAATCGCACTGCAGTAGCCAACCGTAACAGTGTGATTCTTATTTGTGGTGGGCATCTAGTTATCTAATATAAGTCTAAGTGACGTCATGCACTTGTGTAAAAGATGTAATGTATTAAATGTGATCAGTAGTTTATACCAATGCTTGCACAACTTGTGATGCTAATAATTATGGTACACTAAATTACATAGGCTTAAAGAACAACCTTGTGCATGCATGTTTTTACATTACCATTTAATTGTTAAATGGTATTTGAACGTCAAGCGTTAACAGCAATTTTTTGTGCTGCAGGTGGCTCCATCGTCAAAGAGAAGTGACAGTTTGCGCATTGGTGAGCTTAGACTACACCTGATGACTTCTTCAGGTAGCATGTACATGGATGGCTCAATGAACCTTAACACTAAACTTCAAACCTGCACGCTTGATGATCTCAGAGAAGGAATTATCAAAGCAACTTCAAGGTTAGTTTGAGAAGGTCATCTCATTTTTATGGATCAGTGTCAGACCCGACAGCCTTTGGTGTGGTCTTCCCCCAAACCTTTTTGTCTTCTCCCCTTCTGTTTGCTGAAATTCATTTCTGTATGCTTTATGACTATGCATTTTACCACTGCTAACTAATGGTAAAGTGTTTGTGCTCACTTTTTAAAACATGGTAAAATTGACCTACACCCATTTACTTATAAGTCCCTTGTAAAGTGGTACTACATGTAATCATGGCCTGTAAATAAGATGCTACTATTGGGCCTGCAGCATTTATTTTGCCACCCAATTAAGTCGCTCTATAAAATATATTTCAAGTCTGCCACTGCAGGCTGTTGCAGTTTTAAACTACCAGTTCGACCTGGCAAGATAAACCTTTTGCCAGGCCAGGCTCTTTAATACATATAAGTCACCGCTAAACAGCCCATAGGGCAGGGTGAAGTGTATTTAAAAAAAATTGGACATGTACTTTTAAGTTTTGTGTGTCCTGTTAGTGAAACATCCCAAATTTGTTTTTCTCTACTGTGAGACCTATCACTTGCATAGGATGACGTAGGGCTACATTATTACATTTAATAAGTGGTAACGTTTGATTGGGACACGTAGAAATGTCATGCTTGGTCCCACAAGAATTGTAATTTAAAGTCCTCTTAATTGTAAAGTCAGCTTGTAACGGTGCTTTATTACTTAAGCAGACTGAGGACAAATATTTGTAATCCTTGAACCTTGGCTTTATCATTTCACCATGATTTACCAATTTTAAGGAAACTTTTAGACAACTTCATCATGTCTGGGACTTAAAATACAATGTTCATTCTAAAGCATTGAAAAATACTAGACATTCATTGAAAATTATAAATACTCGTTGGAAATTATAAACATAAGACAATACAAAAATGATATCAATGTCTAAACAATCAAAGCATGTGTAGAGTTACACCTGTATACATATAATGAACTGTCGAGCACTCTCATCAAACCCTTTCACTGAAATTCTTTTTGAGAGATGCTCTCCATGGGGCAAGAAATTTGGGGCCTGTGGGGGTTAATGTTCAGGTTCCCTCAACAGTACATGTTACAATTGAATTAGTATCCCTCATGGACGAAAGAAGGTGCCAACGCGTTTCTAATCCCTGCTTTGGTCAAGGGATTTTCTTCAGGGCAGTAACACGGTGTAATCTGCAATTGATAAAAAGAGTGTTCAGTTTCTTATGCCTCTTCTCTTCACACTGGATTATGGAAGTCTTATTTGGTTATTTTTTTCCTGAATTCTTATCCGGGCCAATTCTCCTACCCGTTTGGTAAAATTGTCTTTTGATCATTATTTACAAGGTGTGGAGGCGATCTTTGAAATTGAACATATAGGGCCTCATGTAGGTAGCTAAATACCGGTCGGTAACGGCCGAAATTCGGTAAATATCCCGTTACCGACCGGTATTTAGCTATTTGAGATGTAGGAGGCATAATTCAGGATTCGGTAAATTACCGAATCGGTAAAATACCGAATCAGTAAATACCGAATCCTGAATGTAGGGAGCACTCTAAAGAGTGCAAATTAGTATTAAGAATTCGTTATTTACCACCAAATCCAGGTTGGTGATGAATAACGAATACCTTGCAAAAAGCAATATTTTGCAGATGTAAGAGTGCCATGTAGCAGACATACATGCCCTTACGGCATGTATGTGCGCCACATGTGCACACATGCAAGAATCAGGGGTGCAACAGGGTGTCAATGTGACACCCTGCCACCCTTGTATATGCTCCCCCCATTACCGAATCGGTATTTACCGAATTGGTAATGGTGACTGGCTTCCCATTGATTCCTCTGGGCCTCCAGGCCCATAGGAATCAATGGGAAGGTATGCCCCATTACCGAATCGGTAAATACCGATTCTTAATTACCGAATTTTCCCGATTCGGTAAAATTTACCGAATTATTACCTACATCACATTTACCGATTCATAAATACCGAATCGGCAAAATTCGGTATTTATGAATCGGTAAATGTGATGCTACCTACATATGGCCCATAATGTTTTACAATTCACAAATGTGACCATTGTTTGTAACTTTTGGGTAAACTAGACTTGCTGTTTTGCTTACTTTTATCATATTATAAGGTTCAGCCAGCCTGTTGTGGTCTTCAAGCTTATTTGGATAAAAGAAGAAATGCCAGTTCGTCGGTTGTTCGGTAGTTACGTAAGGTTTAGAAAAAGGAAGGAAGAAGCAACATTGTTTCATAGCGTCCGTTTTTTTTGTGGGCACACTGTCTAGTGTTGTAATTTATTGTGGAAGAACTTACTTGGCGTTAACACTTTATGGTCTCAAATTTTTCGTGTTTTGTGGTTTAGCGAGCCACTTGGGGTCTCCGTGCCTATTTATAAAGAGAGATGCCAGTTCAATAGTTGTTCGTTAGTTCGCTCGCATGCTGTGAACTGTTTGAAGAACAGACAAGAGGAAGAAACATTGTTTCACTGTGTTTCCGTCTTATACTGGTTGTGTTGCATGATTTATGAATGCTTACTAAAAGACTTACTTCACGTTGTCACATTGTTTCCTTAACTCTGAAGCTGATCTACACGAATTAAATCTTGCTTGGTGATTAGATCTGTAACAGGAGAAAATAAATTGTCGTTTGTACTGCCAGTAGTCTGTAGCTGCGTCTGTACAAATGGTTTTGATTTACACTTACTTGGAACGTTTTCGCTGAATACTTCAAATATCTTCTGTGCGCACTTACTCCTTATGGGTCACATGACTGGGTGCTACTGGTAATTGGCCATTGTATTTCTCCCAGACAGTGAAACAAAGGGGGACTTGGTATTGACAGGATGGGTGGGGAAGAACCGTACTGTGCCCCACTTACATTTCAAAGGGCTTCCTCCAGGACACTAACAAATAACTTGACCACAGCCTTTTGTCACCCTAAACCTCTTGGAGCCTTGGCAGTGGCAGGAAGGACATTTTCAGAACCAAATGTGGGGGAAAAGTTTAGACATTTCTCCTACTTCAAAGTCTTGCACCAGGTATAAATATTGGACCCTTAGACCAACTCTTCAGTTTGCTCCTAGAGCTGCAGAGGACACTGTGAAGGACTGCCTTGTAATCCAGAGGACTGCCTTGATGCTTAAGGCCTGCTCTGTACCTCAGAGGACTGCCCTGCTGCTACCAGAGGACTGCCCTGCTTCTTGCAGTTTGCTTTGTACCCTCAGAGGACTCCCCTGCTGCTTTAGGCTTGCTTTGCTTTATAAACCCAGGACTACCAGAGTGACTCCAAAGGCTAGTTGGCTGGCCTTCTGTTTTGAGCTACAGGGACAGAACAAGCTCTAGAAACCTCTAACCCTGCACTTGGTCCCTGCCTGAAGTGGGTCCTTTCCTCCATGCATGGTGCCCAGCACTTGACCCTTGGAACTAGTGCTAGAGGTGCCCAAACCGCCACAACTTGGTACTTTTCCATCTAGAAGTGGGGTGAGAACGGATTAGAGACTGGAACCTACCTACTCGTCAATCCACCCGAGCTGCATCGCCGGTCGGCCTGCCTTACAGTAGCTTTTGATACTTTGTTCTTCTCTGCAGAAGCAAATTCTGTTCAGCTTCTCCTCTCAGAAAGGGTATCTGGTCTTGGGGAGCCAATGTGGCTACAGCCTGCATCTTCTTTCCGCTGGAGAAAAGTGACAAAGTTAGAATGTAGAACTCTTCTCCACAACCTGGTTCAGCTATGACTTCAGATTCCGCTTGAAGAGAAAGGGCGGTAGCTCTTTGGCCTACTTGGCGGCCATGGCTTAGAACTCACTCCCTCTTGATCTGCTCAGTCTGCAGAATTCTACCCAATTTAGGAAGAAACTTAAAACCTTCCTTTTTCAAAGATTTTTTTTTTTGTTATCAGCTTTTTTTTGTGTTCTCTTTCCCTCTGCTGTATCTTGGGCTCGCGCCGGGACACACTATTGAGTAGCTGTGCGTGTTACAAAATCATAAACATAAACATGACGTCTCCTCCTTGAACATCGCTGGCTGCCTTGCCTGCTGAACTTTAACTTCTCAGGATCTTTTCTTCAAAATGGCATCTAAGTCCAAAGGTAATCCAAGGACCCGTCCCAATCCACCCAATGTATCTGAACTGTGTTCATCACAGTCAGCCATAACTTTTGACTTTGCCCCGGTCTCTTGTGGCTAGATACCTGCGGTTGGAACTGTGATATTTTAGGGGCTATTTTTCTCTAATACTTTAAAAATTCATAACTCAAGTTCTACTAATTGGATTTAATTTGTCTTGGTGTCACTTTTTAAATTATATTTTACTTTATTTTTCTAAATTGGTGTGGAATTTATCTTGAGTTGCATTTTCACTTTATTACGGTTTGTGTGCTGCATACATACTTATAAAGTGCTTACAAATTAAGCCTGACTGCTTTTGTGCCCAGCTATCAGAATACTAAACACAGGTTAAATTAGTGACTTTTGTGGTTCACCCTGACAAGAATTGTGGTTGTTGCTTGTGAAGGGTCTTCATTACCAACCCAATCAAAATTCCAATTTATTACTTTCAGTGTATTGTTTTTAATTATGAAAACAAACCACAAAAGCAGCTGTGCATACTATATATCTAAGGGAAACTTAGAGGTTCTATATAAAGAAATCTATATTTAAATACATGCACCAACTACACATTTTAAAAAATGTATTCAGAATTGAAGGTAACAAAACTATGTAAACAGACCATAAATGCTAGTTTTGCCCATGTGTATTTGATTGCATTGTTAACCTCCTGCCTATCTACTCGTATCTAGTTAATTTCTAAGCATTAGCAATCCCTCGTCTTACCTAATTGTTGGACACCTGTGCTTGGCTCTCAGGACAAGATTATGTTGCAGTTGCATTAATCTCTTGTAAGGCTTGAGTACATCTTACTTCTATGGCTTCGTAGATCATAATTAAACCTCATATTTATAGAGACCATCTTTGCGAAGCATGCTGTATTAGGGTATGTTTTAGAAGTGATGTGGAAGCCCCGCCCATATTTTTCATTGGCTGGTGTCATCGTCTATGGTAATGCTGTCTTCCGATTGATAATGAGGCTTCTTAGTCACTCCTTGTTACCGCCCTGTCTCCTTTTGGGACCGTAGGTTGCGTTGCACCACACCACCCACTGTAGATAGTTTTTTAGTCACCTGGTCCTGAGGAATCGCCAACTGATCACTTTGTGACATTCTGAGGCGAGAAACATGTTGACCATCTGGGGGTAGAGCTAATTTTTGTCACATTAAAACAAAATAGTCGCCCCCCTCTCTTCCCTTTTTAGTCAGGATTCCCTTACCTGTTTTAATCCACACACCACATCTACACGCCTCTAGGCCCCTCACACCCACGGCACCTATACGGCAGGGAACTAAAGATCTCCGAAAAAGAGCCCCTTTATGGGTGCCCGTCGAGCGTTGCAGCGCCGGCCCGACGAGGAGCAGACCCATATGATGAAGCATGACACCTAGCGTGCTGTGTGTGTGAGGGTCCTAGTTCCGACAGGAGGTATCCCCCACCTCCTCACTGCCTTGAGTACACACCAGGTGGCCAACTTGCCACCAAGGAACTCCGTACCTTTCATTGTCTTCTAGCTTAACTCAGGGCAAGTACGTTGGACCTCTATTAAGCCCTAGCTGTTGATTCCTTTTGGGACCGCCCATCAGGACTGGATCTTTTACTTGCAGCGTTAGACTGTCTCCTTCATTAGTCAATAAGCACTCTTATTTGTTCATTCGGCTTTGGCAATGGCGGCCGGGAAGAGCGTTTCAAATATAAACAAGCGGCTTTGTGCAATGGCAATAGTTTGTTTACTTTTGTGTGACAGCAGGGGTTAGGAAGTGAGGTTCAAATGTCTAAATAAAGAACACCAGACAATGACAGGTGCAACGTGATGGATTTGTAGAAGGGAAAAGACACAACAGCTGCTTCTCTGAGGGAGGCAGGTGTCTGGTCCAGCAACTCACACTGTGGCAGGTGATCGATTACTCAGTGTTGTGAGGTAAAAGTGCAGTAATGGAAAACACACAGGGGAGACTGTCCGAAATATTGTGGTACGCACGTCATATTTGAGTGTTAGTGGAAAAAAATGCCTTTCTGCCAAAAAGGTAATTCCGGAAACCTATTCACAATGCCGTTGAACCCCTGTGACGCTTTATGGACAGCACAGCTTGGGTCGAAGTTTTTACTTACGAAGAACGTCAGAGCTGTGAAACCTCACTCTAAAACTCCCTGCTGAGAGAGCACGGGTCAATTTGTCTCGACTTGTGAGGTGTTCGATTAGAAACACGCACATCGGAGATGCAGAGTTTGCAGCTACTTCCGCCTAATAACATAGCGCCCACTCAGGGATATTTATGAAAGTGCCACCCCGGATCTGGAAATCTGTTCAGGACAGGCACCCGCAATAAAACTCCCAAACTTCAGGAGTTCTGGTTTGATAGTTGAACAGAAACACTTCCGGCGTGACTGCACATATATTCTGCAGGTGCAGTTGCAGCTAACTTTTATGGAGCAATTCTTCATTTAAAAAATAATTTCCTTTACCAGGGGCTGACAGGGGCATAAAATAGTCCTGGGCACCGTAATTAAAAGCGGCTCACCACCTGAATTAGATAACTAAACAAGTATTTATTTATGTGTTTTGAAAAGCTGCAAGCGGTGCGTAAACACGCACTTTGGACTTCTAGTCCTTGCTTACGAGAAGCGAGGCTAGCAGTAAGAGAGGCACAGTTATTGCCAGCCTTGCATCTCGTCAGCAAAAATTATAAGTACAAAGTGTGCCCTCGCAGGTTTTCAAAACACAAATAAAATACATTGTCATTTGCAAAGCCAATAGCTCAAACTCTCGCAAATCCAAGACCTATTGCATTGCAAATGCTTGTTTATTTCAACTCTCTGTACCATTTGTATTGAGTTTTCTGATCTACCACACTGAGCACTGTGCCCTCCACATTATACATGTTTCATGATGTCAGCAGTCAAAATGTAGTAAAGTTTTGTTTGTTTGGTGGTCCCTTGTCTTTACTGCTGTGCTTTACCTGACTACATTTATTGTTTTGCTCATCAATATTATAGATTCATGCCCATGCTAGTTCGAATTTCTGAAGTTGTTTTTTTTTTATTAGGGAAACCGTTGTAGGGTATTCTAACATGGTGATGATAACAGCATGCTTACTTCTTGCAACATGTCTTGTCCTGGAAAGAGTTAGTCAGAACGCTGACACTTTGGATTAGGAAAGTCATAGGTGGGCTACCCTGCATATTTTCCACATATGAGATGTAAGAAGAGCCATGCTAACTCTCTAATTCAGGTTCTGTCCCTACTCAAACACCTATGTCTGCACCTAAATAAAGCCGATGTTTCTTGGCAATGTTGAGTCTATTGGCTAAGCACATAGAAGATCTGGAGCTAAAGAAGTTTTGCCTATCCAGAATGACTTCCCATGAACAACAGCAGAGGATTGAGGGTTTCTGAGAATGAAGCTCACAGTTTCAAATGGAATTATAACTGCTAGAGCTGCTAGAATTGCTTTAAGATGTGATAGCCTATATGCAGGAGATTCTGAGTTTTCAGGATTCTGTTCAGCCACCTACATCAAGAAATGGTTTATTTTCTCATGTTAGACATTTTTCTCGAATGATCTCTCTATCCACAATTAAAGTTGAGATTTGTTGCGGAGGCAATGAAATGAGCCAAAGAAAGTGTTAATTCAGAGGTTCATCATGAAAATGTATCCTTTGTATGTGATATTCGCTCCCACAGATCCTTACTTGAACTCCTTTCTAGCAGTAGCAGCCTGTCCCCTGACAAAATGGGGGGGGTCGAGCCGGGCTGGGACAGAGGAGGGAGGCGGGGAGGGTTTGGGGGAAACCAAAATAAACTTACCTTGTGGCCACGCCGTCTCCAACAAATTGCTTTGTTCGTCTTCTGATCCAGGGCACAGGCTCCCAGCCTGCCCTCCGGCCAATCCCTAAGCTGCTCTCGCATGAGATTGTCCGGAGTGTCGGAAACTTGCGCTCCCAGGCAATCTGGGAGCCTGTCCCTGCTCTCTCCAGCCCCAGCAGCACAGCTGGGGCTGGAGAGAGCTTCACTGCGCATGAGGGGTTTGGCCGGCCTGAGACGGCCGGCCAAACACCTCATGCGCCGTGAAGGGAGTGCCCACTACTCCCCCACTAGCAGTGTCATCCCTTGGACCCGCCCCAAAATTCGTCAGAGTCTTGGGGGCGGATCCAGGGGATTAAAATAAAATGATAATAAAACAGAGTTGAAACCCGTTTTATTTTCTGCTGATGGCGGAGGGTGGCACTCCTTCGCCCTAATAGAGCAGCTGCCCCTGCTTTCTAGGTGCCTTACTAGATCTATCTGAAAATTCGTTTTTAGCCATCTCCATTTACCAACACTAGGGGGCACTATTCAGAGTCATCTGCATCATCCTGTGGCTCCACTGGTAGTGAGGCATTGACTGCAAATATGACACCACGCATGCTGGTGATTTCATTTAGTTTTTCCATGCCTCCATGGACATAGGAACCAGTGCCATTGCTAGTCTCACAGGGATTTTCATCGTTTTTCTTCTTAAATGTTTGTCAACATAACTCATGAAGTCTAATGACTTTAGCCTTCTAATACGTGTTGGCAACACATGTTGGCAATCATTCTCCCTATATTTGGTGCCTCGGTAATTAGCATAAGCCTTTCATCATTATGTAGCAGATGCATCTGTAGACTCTGAGGGAAGTACAAGCTTCAGTCAAGAAGTCCAAGACTATTTCTATCTTCGAAGCCAGATTTCTTTCCCCAGCAGGGCTGATATCAGTTCTCCTTCCTCTGAGAAGAGACACAAAAATACATGGCAAGAAAGAAACCTAGAGAAAGATCACTTATCCTGTTCGTCTGATACTGACCCCTCTTTCACCCTTTTTGGCTCTCAAACCCTTGATTTTGCCTGTACTGAAGTCAGTTCTGCTTATGGACGTAGACTTGTAACGAACGAGGATGTTGTTACCAGCATCATTGGGATCCTTCTCTTTTGCATCTTCTCTGAATATCAGAGTTTTCCGATTGCTAGGCAAAAGGCTGAGACGTACTTGGAGAAAAAGATTCACCAACTACATAAGGCTCCTAGAAAAGTCTTTAAAAAAGATGCATGTTTTGTTTCAGTTTTCACTGCTGGGGCATCCTGTTTACAATACAGGAGTTTTGGTCTCTTCATTTACATGCTATGAAACCACCCCTTATCAAGGGGGTGCCCAAAAACCATCAAAAATCCAGTCCCCAAGTGTGGCATTTCTTCACATTGAACTTATGGAATAATACATCCATATAAACGATCTTCTTTTTTCATTGATCATCCTTCACATTATCCATGTGTTCTTTTACCAAAAGAGACATCATCTATGTGCTAACCTACACCGATACCACACAATAATGGCCCTGAGGAAGTTGTTTCAGACACATGTGTTGGCTCTGCTGTTTCCATCTTACAAAGCTCCTTCTTTCAGTATATTAGATCATGTGTATCAATAATGAAATTGAAATTTTGTTCAATTAAGTAAATGTCTTGTTGTATGTTCAATACTGAAAACAACAGAATATTGTGAGGAACCGGTCGCATTCAATGAGACTGGTAATGAACAAGTCTCTTTTTGTTCTAACAACATTGATAACATCTGTATTTTCTGTGTGATGCAGATTCTTATAGCATCCCTCGCAGTTGCTCCCTTTCATCGAAGCTGTTCTGGACACAGTGCAGTTTTGGGCTTACCCTTCTGAATGGTGAGTCCAGGATATGTGGGCTATCAGTCCTATATTTAGCCTGTATACTAGATTTTGTGAGACTGACTCTGAGACTGTTGGGCCTCATGGTCTCCTGCATCCTGTTAGTGACACATGCCCATTGGGGTAAGTGGGCTCTGCAGTGGGTCCTGAAGTTCCAGTGGATGCAACATCAGGGGAACTCCTCCAACCTGGTCCAGATCTCGGAAGGAACTGCAAAAGCCATGCAGTGATGGCTGACAAGCCTTGATTGTTTCAGCAGCAGACAGATGTTAGTCCTTCAGTCAGCCAAGCAACATCATTCTTATACTGAGACCACAAAATCACTAGGAACTACAATCTCAAACAATTAAATCATATCAGTCCATTTCAAAATAATAGTTAGCCTATGAACCTCCTTATACCACTTTTAAGGTTCCTCTCACAATTTTGGCAAATGTGTTGTAAAAGCACATGGATCACCTCTAGTCCAAGGCACATGTACATAATTCCCTTCATGTACTTCTCTTAGTGGAAATTCTGAACCTGTCCCTATTTCTGAATCACAAGTTTACCCGTTTGCTTTCTTTCCTGTCTCTAAAGCTATCTTTTTATTAGCATTTCCTCTCTTCCACCTTTCTCTTTCAGTGCCAGGAAGATGGAAGGAAGCAGTGGTCCTTCCGCTACCCAAGAAACCGCACATAGGCCCAGACCAACTTGACAATCTGCGCCCAATCTCTTTACTGCCGTACTTCGCAAAGATTGCGGAGAAAGTGGTAAACATGCAACTTAAGGCGCATATTGGGAAATTTAGCCTCGTGCCTCCCACTCAGTCGGGATTCCGGGCCTTCCACTCGACGGAATCTGCTCTGCTTCTCGCCACGGAAACCATCAGGCAATATGCGGATGCGGGACAGACGGCGGCCTTGATCCTGTTGGATTTAAGTGCCGCCTTTGACACTGTTGCCCATCACACTCTGGTGCAGTGTCTGAGGAAAGGATGTGTGTCTGGCAGTGCCTTGAGCTCGATGAAATCATTTTTGTCGGAGCGCAGTTTTCAGGTGAGGCAGGGCTCTCACTATTCTAAAGTCATCAAACTGAAGCAGGGGGTGCCGCAGGGTTCAACCCTGAGCCCGACCCAGTTCAATCTTTATGTGGCTCCATTAGCGGAGATTGCTGACGGTTTTGGGATCAGGGTCATGTCCTATGCCGATGACACTCAATTGGTGGTCTCCCTAACACAGGCACAGGATACGGCAGCCTCCAATTTCGTGGCATGCTTGCAAGAGCTGGCATCATGGATGGCTAACAACTGCCTGAAATTGAATGGTGATAAGACCGAGGTGCTTGTGGTAGGGAGAGCCCCGTCGGTGTGGTCATCTGCTTGGTGGCCCCAGAGCTTGGGATCCACCCCGACGCCCTGCACTCAGGCGAATAACCTGGGGGTGTGGCTGGACACAAAGCTCTCCTTTGAGTACCATACCAGACGGGCAGGCGCCTGTTTTGGAGTCCTGAGGGGCATTCGTAAAACCCTGGATATGCTGCCAACTGCAGCCAGCAATACCATGGTTCATGCCCTGGTGACATCGTGCCTTGATTATGGCAATATCCTGTACCTGGGTGCAACGGCGAAATGTATGCAAAGGCTCCAGGGTGTGCAGAATGCAGCAGCTTGTCTGTTTCTTATGCGCCCGAGCAGGGCCTCTTCAAAGGTGGCGCTGGCTTCCCTCCACTGGCTGCCGATACGAGAGAGAATCTTGTTCAAGGCACTGTGCGTCTGCCACCGTATTATTCAGGGGACGGCTCCGTCCTTTTTGTCTGATCTACTCACTCCTTATGTCCCAACACGTCAACTTCGATCAGGAGGGACGGGCCTGGTGTGCGTTCCCACTATTAAGAGAGCAAGGGGGAGGAGCCAAGATGGCGACCGGAGCAGACGCTTGAGTGCCCGGCTCCGTCGGTCCGTGGCCTCGGACTACTATCCTGATGCCCATCCTCGCCGATTCTCGAGGTGCACCGTGTGCGAAGACGCGCTGACTGCGCTGCTGCTTTCCCGGAGTCTCAACCCGTCCGGATGCCCGAGTTCTGGGTGCTTTTGTCCTCGGCACTGAAACCCTGCGCCCTTACGGCCTTTGCCGGCCTCCTGGAAGCTCCGCAGTTACCGGACCAGCTAGCGCTAACCTGAGCCCCGCGGTCCCGATCTCGCCTCGCACCATGGATCGTTGCCGGATGAGCCCGGGGAGAGACGGCCGGACACCTTCTGCACCCTGTGCCTGACGGGCTGGAGCTGTGGGGTGGGCCCCGGTGCGGTGAGTCTCCTGCCCCGCTCTGTGGACCGAGCTGTGGGGGGCTGCTGCCCCCTTTGCCTATTGCCTAGCCAGCGGCGAGGGGGACCGGCGAGAAGATAAGCGACTGTCGGCCTTTCCTGTTGCGGCGTAGACCTGAGGGGAATTGACCCCTTGCCACGACCCCCCCCCCTGGCCATTGCACCGTATAGCGGCAAAACATGGCGTTGAGTGCCTGCTCGCGGCTGGGGGGTGATACTCCGGTCTCGCCCGCTGCCCACTTCGCCCTCCCTCTTCCGGACACCAGCTCCACAGTGCCGTCCCGGATTGCTGCCGATGTTGGGGCCCAGCTTCCGCTGACATGCGGCTCCGTTCTGGCTGTCCTGCGGGACTTTCAACTACAGATGTGCGCTGGCCTGCAGGCGCTGAGTGAGAGGTTTGACCCCATACTGTCGGCTGCGGGCCGTGGGCGCACTGTTTGTCATCCACAGGGCGTGGGTCCTCCGGTGCTCTTGTCCTCTTGCGGGGACGCAGCGGCGGTGTATGATTGTGCTACACTGGTGCCTTCATCTAGCGCTCCCGGCGCCCAGGGTCCACCGCTCTCCACCTCAACTGCGGATACTTTGTCCCCCTGGTCATGGCTGCCTGCTTCATTGTTCCCTGCCTCACCGCGTCCGCGAGGCTATCCTTCTGAGCGATACCTAACGGCTTCGAGGGACCGTCCGCGGTGGCCCACTGCTGCCTCTTTGTGGAACTCCTGTACCTTACTTGCCAGGTTTGGATTTTATGTGGTGCAACGAGGGACCTCAATCGATGGTCGGCGGCCATTTCGTGATCCTACTTCACCATCCTCTCACAAGCGGCCATCTTGTCTTTGTCTGCTCGGGACACGGGGCCTTCACGCAGGAGCTGGTTTAATCCCAAGCCCGCGATCGGGCCAGGGCTAGACTGACTTCTATCGCTATGGTTTATGGACGGGCTGGCCTGGGACTGGGACTGTATGTATGTTTTGCGCGCACTCGTCGCGACTTGTATCCCTTGCTTAAACTGTGGTGCCATGGTATCTTTGCATGCCGTTTTTTGGCGTAGAGGGCTCTCAGTGTGTGGGGGCCATAACTGGCTGATGGTTCGGGGCGCTCTGGTGTCCAGTGGGCTCCTCCCCACCTTCTTTTCTGTTTTCTTCCCTTCTTTACTCTGTTCCTACTTTCTCTCTTCTCTATATTTCGGGTTCCTTGGGCGACAGGCACTATGCTGGGGGGGGGTAGGCCGTAGCCTCCGCATTGGTGTAGGGTGGGGGGGTAATACTCTGTTCTCAATTAGTTCTATGGGCCTTTCTTCTTTTATGTCTCTTTGCTCTACTTTCTTCGATTCGGGGTCCGGGTGTGGGGTGGATCGAGTGGGGGCGGCTCTGGAGGGGCGCGTACTTGCTCATGTGACTATCCTGATATATCTCTGCACCGCCTCACTGATTGAGATTTTACCCCCATTGTTGTTCTTACTGATGTTGCTGCTCGCCCGTGTGGTGAAGCTATCTTGCGGACTCGAATCTACTTTGCTCTTATCCTTCATTGACTTTTTTCTCTGATAAAATTATCAAAAACCTTAAAATTAACCTTCACCTCTCCTTCCCCGGGTTTCAAAGATATCTCCAGTATGTGACTCATAACCTGTTGTTAATCCTGACCGTTGATGCACGGGGGCTGTAATGTGGGTATCAGTGCTTTACTGTATCGTGGCCGGCCTGACGGTTGTAGGCCCGTATTTGTTCTTTTAAGATGCACGAATAAAGGTTTTTAAAAAAAAAAAAAAAAAAAAAAAAAAAAAAGAGAGCAAGGATGGGCAGGCGGTCCTTTCGTTTTTTGGCTGCACAACAATGGAACAAACTCCCGGGTGGAGGCCTTGCAGGCAAAATTTGAAAACGCATCTATTCCCACCGGGATAATCCGGACAGGCTAGGTTAGGGTGTAGCAATCAGGGCAGTTTGCACCGCAGCGCGGGGACACGCTGGCCGAGTGTAACCATGCGCTTTATAAATGTGCCTATTATTATTATTATTTTCTGCATTTCGTTATGTCACCCCATTTTGTAATTCCTCCTCAGTCTTCGTTTTACTGATCACACTCAACCAATTCTTCAAGTTGACATGAGCCTCATTTTCACATCTTGCTGCTTCTTTGATCATTTCATCAACATTATAAGCCAATAATCTGTTCAGGTCAATTGTTCCTTGTACAATGTCCCCAAATTCAATTTTTCAAAGCCCTACATTAATAAGTCTCTTATTAAGAGAGTCTTCAATAGTGGTAGTAGTA
The DNA here is from genome assembly GCF_964204655.1 of Triturus cristatus. Classification (NCBI taxonomy): domain Eukaryota; kingdom Metazoa; phylum Chordata; class Amphibia; order Caudata; family Salamandridae; genus Triturus; species Triturus cristatus. The sequence goes on from NC_140584.1 coordinate 560,766,658, forward strand.
ATAGACTGATCAACTGGAACTTTAGAAACATCAGTAGAATCTTCACTAGTACTTGGCAATGCAGTAGGAGCACTCACTACTGTACTCGTAGCTGCAGCTGTAGTTGGTCCCTGTGCTTGCACACCCACACAATCTCCTGTTGCTCCTGTGTCTGGTGCTACAGTAGGACCAGGACCCTCTCTATGTACTTCATCTGCATATAGAGAAGGTATGGATTCAATAGAGCATTTAAGTCTCGATTTTGTTTCTCACTGGCTCCATCAGTTTTCTTTTTATCTGTTGTCTATTTGACTACTGCAGGAAAAACTATTATTCCCTCCATCATAGCTCCCTCCAGCATCTTTTCTGTCAATCCCACTTGCTTTCAAGCCATTGTTTAAATTAGTCCTGTACCTGATTTAAAATTCTCTTTCTGTCCCCCTCTGTAGTCATTTCATCACATGGGTCAGTGCCTCAGACTGTGTAGGTCTAGATAATGGATTTCTGTCATTTATAGTTTGTCTCGGGAAATCTAGCTTTCTAATGTTAAAGGTACATTCTAAAGGAAACTGTAAGTCTTTATCAGAAGCGGTATTTTCATACCATTAAGAAATCCAGGTGCAGGTATAGAACCCAATGTCTGTTATCTCATAGGCAGGCGCTTCATCTCATAGGCAGGCGCTTCCTTAGCAGATAATTTCTGACCCTCAGTAGAAGGTGCACTGGGGCTTTAGGCGTTTTCAACATAGCACCTAATATTTTTGCTCAAACCCATCAGAAAATCACACAAAAATAAGCTAACAACAACAGATCCCAGGGTGGCTCTGTATAAGTTCAACCAATCACAGTGTGGCTATGTCAGCAACCATCCAGTGATATTCTGACTTTGTGGTGATGTCTCACCAATTCCAACCTGGCTCTCCAGCTCACTAACCAATCACTAAGTGACATTTCCATGTCTGAGAAAAACTGTTGAAAAACCTCAACGAATTCGGACTAGATAAACCAAAATAAACCTTGTCTGCTCAACTTAAATAGGTAGAAAATCAGCAAGTTAGAATGAGACAAATCCCACAAACCATGACAACAAGAATAATACTTCTATGGGTTGTATGTCGGAAGGCGTTAATCATGCCTGCCTTAATAACATGTTCCGAAATGCGTCTTTACAACACATTCCGTTTCCACATAAGTCTTTACAAGGACTTGCCTTAGGGAAATTGCTGGAGTTGGAGTAATATAATTTACTATTACAACTCAAGTCTGTGCAACAGTAGAGAAAGTGTTGGTCTTCAAGTCCAACATCAATCAAACAATGTTTTCCTTAAAAGACAAGTTGTTGGAACAACCTGCGTGTTAAAGGAATGCATTGTAAAGATGTATCCGTGGTTCGGACAGTGCTCTTAAGTCACAGCGTGGTTTTGAATGACATACATAATAAATCGTAAAATAAAGACATGAATGTCTTTCCCAAAGACCAAGAACTTCTAAGGGTAGTGACCCTTTCCACAAAGAAACCAACAACAAGAACTCCAGTGCCATGCTGAACCGCACAACCAGACCTACGGACCTACCTTTGCACCCAACGCCTCTGACCCAAGTCGAAGTGGCCCACTCGTCCCAAGACTGTTCCTCAGCGGTCCTGAGCTCGAGTCCACCCCAGAGTGACCACTCCTGGACTCCACAACATCACCTGCAGCCTCAACACGAAGTGTTCATTAACCGCGACCGGCTCTGGTAAGACTTTTCCGATGTTCAAAGACACCCAAGCAGCCGGCTGCCCCAGTACCGGTGGTGGTGCAGTCTCTACACTCACCTGACCCTTTCCCACTGTTGATCCTAAACCCCTGAAGACTAGAATTGTAAGTTGTGTACTTACCTGTGAAATTGCATGATTCTTTTCCTTCCATAAGTTAACATTGAACTATTTGAAAAATGCCTGTGTCCACTTTTCATACTGAAAAAAATGACATTGCGAACCGTATTTTACTGCAATAAAGTATCTTTGGTTCTAAGTAATAAACATACAAAACGTAATATTTTTACAAACAATTGGTCTTGGATTTAGGCATTGAGTGTGTGTAATCATTTCTTGCCCAAGTGTGTACAAAAATGCTTAACACAGCCCTCTGATAAGCATAACTGCTCGCCCACACATAAGAGAGCATTAGTATTCTACTTTAGCCTCTGTAAAGCCTCTGGGAATCCACCGCACTCTGTGCACACTATACCTTACTCTGTTATAGTATATAAAAAGCCAGCTTCCTACAGGTCTTGTTCCCTATTTTCGGGTACCTTATTTGAATGCCTCGGAGGCATTTTAGTGAGCTACTTATTCACCTTCTATCCCTTATAGGAACTTCACTTTCCCCTTTTCTCTGCCCTTATGTTCATATGGGCTATGCTTGTGCCGTGAGCAAGCACCCTCTTTGGGTTCCTATTGGTTCAGGCCTGGGTTTCATAACTCCAGCCTTTTTGTTCTCTAGCCGTCTAGTATTCTAGTGTATATTTTCTACTTATCTGCTATCGTAATTGTGGGGTGACTGTTGTGTCTGCTGTTCTTTTTGGTCCCCTTCACCTGGGATGCTGGTCCCCTTGTTTGTTTACTGAACTGGTACCTTCTTTCACAAGAGGCTGTGTTTTTCCATTCCTCCCTCTACTCCTGCCTTTGTGCCCCCCCCCCCTTTCTTTGAGAGGTTACGTTTTACCCCACCCCCTTTCTTGGTTGGGGTATGTCATTACTTGTCTTTTAGGGGTCTATCCTATCTTTTCTCATGTTTACATGAAATGTTGATCAGGTTTCTTACCTGTTTCTACAGGTTTCGTAAGTTAGTTAATATGTGATTGTCATACTCCACTATCTGTTGGTTTCAATTCTGCCAGCTCTTCGATTCACCCTTGCAGTCTTCTTCTCTTCTTCTTCACTTTTCCCTTCATGGTGGACTTTCCACATGTTGTTATTTTTTGCGTCTCATGCTGCCACCAGCTGGTATCCTTCCTCAGTCCGTGGCATTGGTTCTTGGATGGTTGCCCTTGTTATTCTGTAGTGGACACTGCCTTCCAATTCCTACTTTAAGGCAGCATTGTGTTGCTGTTTTCCAGCCTCGTCTTTCTGTCTCCACCTCAGTTACTGTCGTAACTCTTCTTTATGATGGTGGGATGTATTATCTCTGTCCCTCCCTTGGTTACCTCTGTTCTTGAAGTGCTCTTCTCTCCTCCATTTCTCGTCCATCCACGCACTGGCGGAGGACATGGATATACTTTCACTTGCCCTGTATGATTTGTGTGTTTATGGGAATTTCTCTGTTTTTTTCTGTGCATATTTATTCTTTTATACATTTCTCTGGGATGTGTATGCCTCTGCATGCATATGCCTATCTTTTGCATGGATCTCTTGTAGATGCCTTTTACTTCTATATGTATATTTGTGTAATGTGCACATATGCTCGTCTGGCCTTCTATATGGTGTACATCCCTTCTTGGTGATCTCGTTCAGCCTTCTTGGTTGCACTTTTCTGTTTCTTCCTTCTCTTCAGTGAGCGTCTCCGTTACATTCTTTCATAGGATGCCTTGGATACCTTCAAGGTTCTCAGTGTATGGGTGGTCTCTTTTACCGTTCTTGTTGTTTGCTTCAGCATTCATTGTTTTAGCACTCTTTTCTCTGTCATTCTCTCATTGGAGGTCTATTTTCTCGAACTCATGATAGTTTCCTCAATGATTGGTGGGAGCTTTTTCTCCGTTGAATGTGTTACTGCATCTGAGCACGCTATGTATGCTCCCATTGGAGGCTCCTTCGCTAAGGCAGAGGAGCGTCGTCCCACTGCTGTGGAGCAGCGAACTAAAGGAAAAATAAAATGATAATAAATCAAGGTTATTATCATTTTATTTTGTCCTGCTGCAGCAGCTCGGCAGGGCGGGGCTGCTCTGACAGGAGGAGCAGGGAGAGTGCAGGCACACTTTGCAAGGACACATGAAAGTTTGGCCGGCTGTCTGGGGCCAGCCAAACAATTGTGCACTTACTATGTTCTCCACCCAGGCTGCATTACAGCCTGGGTGGGGAACTTATCCAGGTTCCCATTCCCTGGCTGAGTGCCGAATCGCAGTGTTCAGACCAATGCAGCATTGTGATTGGCTTAGGGGAACCTGATTGCTTACCACTCACCATGCTGAATTGCAGCGTTGATTGGCTTAGGGAGCCTGGGTGTGCACCCTGATCCTTCCGATGGTGCTGAGCGATGAGAAAGAGCAACTGAGAAGAGATGCAGCAGTACGGTAAGGGTTTTTAAAAAAAAAAATTGTAATTTTTCTTTTTTTTCTCAACTTTAACTTTTTTTCTTGTTCTGTGTTTAGATGTGATGTTTTAAAATATGTCCCAATGCAGGTGGGCCCCACCTGCAACCACCAGCTTAAAGTAAGCACTGATATCTAGTACCTCTATAAAAATATATAGCAAACTTTGAAAATGCCCCTAGGTCTGGCTTTAAAGTTCTGGACCTTGCACTCTCACGGACACATGGATCACCATGCACCCTCATGGGCATAGCATTTTACATCTGAAAGAAACACGTTAGTTAGATTCCTCACCTTAGAATATCCCCAGGCGTCAGACTGGATCCGGAAGATTTTTCGTCAGCAATACCCCTTGCGCGTCGCTAGGCGTCGTCTGCGGCTCCGCGTCCGTCGTCGGCGTCGTGCGCCGGAATGACGTCGTCGGAGTACTTGGACGCTGCCCTCGCACGCTGACGTCAGTTCTTCTTTTTTCCGTGCCAGTAAGCGCAGATCCGGGAGAGCTACCCCTTTTAGTCTTTTTTGACTAAGTTTTTTGATCCTTTTTGATCTTGTCTCGACTCCGGTGCCGGTAGGATGCCTGGTTTCAAAGCCTGTGCTGACTGCAACCGCTTGATGTCGGTTACGGATCATCACCGCCGGTGCCTTTACTGTTTGGGCCTCGACCACGATGTGGAGTCGTGTTCGGACTGCAAGGCCCTGACCTCGAAGGCTAGACGGGAGCGGTCCCGTAAGCTCCTCGAGCTTCGCCACTCGGCTCCACGCCCCTCTCGATCCCGGTCCAGGAGGAGGTCCAAGGATCGGTCGCGGAGCCGCAGCCGATGTCATCATCGCTCGTCTGGCTCCAAGTCTTCGGGTAAGTCGAAGCACTCCAAGAAGTCCAAGAGGCGACACCGCTCTTCGGACTCCCCTCGCCGGTCGTGCGACTCGGCCGAGGGTCAGGGTGGTTCCACCCCCGCGGCTCCAGCGGAGCCGCAGACGCCGCGCAAGTCCCCATACCCGCCGGTCCCTGGGACTGACGCGGCACCGGCGGAAGTCAGTGCCTTCCTCGCGGCCATGAGGAGCCTGGCTCTGCCGTCGACGCCCGCTGGCGCGACTTAGGGCCCCGCGGACCCGACTGGGCAACCTTGCATGCCGGCAGCTCCGGCCCCGGCGCCGTCGCCAGCTCCGGCCCCGACGCCGCAGGTTCCCGAGGGACTCGTCCCCGAGTCCCCGCCGACGCCGTTCGACCTCGTCACGCCTCCTCCGCCGGCGTCGACACCGGTTCCACCTCCGACGCCGGCTCCGCTCGGCGTCGAGCCCCAGTTCAGCCCCGCTCCGGATCCGGCGCCGTTACGGCGTCGATGGACGCCGCGTACGGCGCCGTTAGAGACACATTATGTCTATCGTCCAGCTCCGCTCCTTCCTCCTGTTTACCAGGAATCGGATGACGGGGGCGACTGGGAGGGGTCCAAGGATCCTATGGCCGTTCAGGCTCAGCTGTCACAGGACTGGGCAGATGAACTGGGGGAGGCCAGTGGTCTGGATACCTCACCAGACACTGGATTCATCTCTCCTCCGACTGTGGCTTCGGAGGAGGGTGCTGCTTTCTCTGTGGTGCTGCGCAAGGCGGCCGCAGCCCTTGGGCTCGAGCTGCCTGCCGTGGCTGTGAGGACTAACGTCCTCACTGAGGTGCTTCAGTCTGCAGCAAGCTCCACTGAGCCTCTGCTGCAATTCAATGAGGCCCTCATTGACGTTCTGCAGGGCACCTGGTCCAAGCCCTCCACAGTCCCTCCTGTGGACAGGAACGTCGCCAGGCGCCACCGCCCTACTCCAGGCGACCCCAGTTTTCTGTCCCAACACCCCACCCCCGAGAGCCTGGTTATCCAGGCTTCTACCTCCCAATCCTCCTACCCGACCGCTCCGCCGGACCGGGATTCCAAGAGACTGGAACAGTTTGGCAAAAAGCTGTTTTCCTCCCTTAGTTTGGGTCTGCGGTCCTTGAACACCACCTGTCTTTTGGACCGTTATTCCCACTCCCTGTGGGATACGGTGGAGGACGTGCTGCCCCTGTGCCCGGAGGAGGCCCAGACACGACTTACCCAGGCTCTGGCCGATGGGAGGGATGCAGCACGACATGCAATCCGATGTGGGCTTGACACTACGGACTCGCTGGGTAGGGCGATTTCTACCACGGTGGCACTTAGACGTCACGCCTGGCTGCGGTCCACGTCCTTTTCGGGGGATGTCCAGAGCACTCTCATGGACATGCCCTTTGATGACACTCGCCTTTTTGGTGAGAAAGCGGACAGTGCGCTGAATCGCTTTAAGGACTCCCGGGCTACGGCCAAGTCCTTGGGCCTCTCGGCCCCGCGGTCGCAAACTTCCGCCTTTCGCCCCTTTCGTGGCCAAGGAAGGGGTGCCTCGTCACGTCCGCCTAGCCACCAGCCGCAGAACCGACCTGCGCGCGGACGTGGTTTCCGCCGAGGCGGTTCTGGAGGACGACGCGGTCAGCCCACACCCACCCCGGCAGCATCCGCCTCCAAGCCTTCCTAGTCCGAGCTTTCCGGCCCATTCCTCGCCAGTGGGCGGCAGAGTTCGCCATCACCTGCTCCACTGGCGTACCATCACTTCGGACAGGTGGGTGCTGCAAATCGTCCGAAGGGGCTACTCCCTCCCCTTTGAGACGACCCATCCAGCCATGCCACCGCAGCACCACCGTATCTCAGAGGATCATTTGAATCTTCTGCGAGAGGAAGTTTCGGCCCTCTTGGCCAAAGAGGCCGTCGAGCGCGTTCTGAGCCCAGAAGTAGGTCGTGGTTGTTATTCCCACTACTTTCTGGTTCCCAAGAAGGGCTAAGGGGGCCTACGCCCTATCTTGGACCTCAGGAACGTCAATGCCTTCCTCCGGAAGGAACGGTTCAAAATGTTAACTTTGGCTCAGGTTCTAGCTGCCCTCGACCCTGGAGACTGGATGGTAGCGTTGGACTTGCAGGACGCATATTTCCACATCCCCGTCCTGCCGGCCCACCGGTATTACCTGCGGTTCACGGTGGGTCAGGAGCACTTTCAGTTCACCGTGCTCCCCTTCGGCCTTACCAGTGCCCCTCGGGTGTTCACGAAAGTGATGGCGGTGGTCGCAGCTCATCTGCGCAGATCAGGGGTTCCAGTCTTCCCCTATCTCGACGACTGGTTGTTGAAGGCGGGCTCGCCCCAGGCAGTCGTCTCCCACCTCCAGACTACGGCTGATCTCCTGCATTTGCTGGGGTTTTCCATCAACGTGCCGAAGTCACACCTGAGTCCCTCTCAGAAGCTCCTCTTCATCGGAGCGTTTCTCGCTCCGGCGCAGTTCCGGGTCTATCCGCCGGAACAGCGGGTCCGGGATATACAGGCCCTGATTCCCATCTTTCGGCCTCTATCCTGGGTTTCGGTCAGGCTAGTGTTGCGGCTTCTGGGGCTGATGGCCTCCTGCATCCTACTAGTGCATCACGCCAGGCGGCGCATGCGGGCTCTGCAGTGGGACCTGAAGTTTCAGTGGGCCCAGCATCACGGCAACCTGTCCGACCATGTCTTGATCTCGGAGGGCACTGCACAGCAGTTGCAGTGGTGGCTCACGGACCGCGATTGGGTCACGGGCAAGAGCCTCTCCCTTCCCCAACCGGAGCATGTCGTAGTGACGGATGCGTCCCTCCTGGGATGGGGTGGCCATATGGGAGAGGCGGAGATCAGAGGCCTCTGGTCTCCGGCGGAGTCTCGCCTCCATATCAACCTGTTGGAGTTGAGAGCGATCCGACTTGCACTGAAAGCCTTCCTTCCCTCTGTCAGGGGAAGTGTCATGCAGGTGTTCACGGACAACACCACCGCCATGTGGTAATGCAACAAACAGGGCGGGGTGGGGTCGTGGACCCTTTGTCAGGAGGCTCTGCGCCTCTGGACATGGCTGGAACACCAGGGCATCACCCTAGTGGTTCAACATCTGGCGGGCTCTCTGAACCCCAGAGCAGACAAACTCAGCCGCCGGTGCATGATGGATCACGAATGGCGTCTGAACTCCGAAGTGGCGCAAGGTCTCTTTCAGCAGTGGGGAGAGCCTTGGTTAGATCTATTCGCCACCGAAGAGAACGCGCAATGTCAGCAGTTCTGCGCGTTGGAATTTCCAAGGCGGCACTCGCTCTGCGACGCTTTTCGTCGCGAGTGGAGTTGCGGTCTGTTGTACGCCTTTCCGCCTATACCACTTCTGCCCAGAGTGCTGAAGAAGATCAGGCACGACCGGGCCCAAGTCATCTTGGGGGCTCCGGATTGGGCACAAAGGTACTGGTATCCCGAGCTACTCAGTATGTTGACCGATCCTCCGATACGTCTGCCCCTTCGGGAGGATCTTCTGTCGCAGCAGCAGGGGACGGTCCTCCACCCGAACCTGTCCAGCCTCCACCTCCATGAGTGGAGATTGAGCGGCGGCAGTTGATGCCATTTGACTTGCCTCCTGTGATATCATTCTGGCAGCCAGGCGTCCCTCCACAAAGACGGTATACGCCTGCCGGTGGAACAGATTTGTGGCATGGTGCACAGCAAAGGCTGTGGATCCCCTTTCCGCCCCTCTTTCTGAGGTTCTCCTCTTTCTTCTTTCTTTGGCCCGGCAGGGCTCTGCCCTGGGCACCTTGAAAGGTTATCTTGCTGCCCTCTCTGCCTTCTTACGGCTCCCTGATCAGCCTTCTCTTTTCAAGTCCCCTGTGGTTCAACGTTTTCTTAAAGGCATTACCCATACGCTCCCTCCTGTCCCTTTCGTAATGCCTCAGTGGGACTTGAATCTTGTTCTCACATTTCTGATGTGCGCTCCTTTTGAGCCTCTTCACAATTGTCCTCTTCGTCTTCTGATGCTTAAGACTGCTTTCCTGGTAGCCATCACCTCGGCTAGACGGGTGAGTGAGCTCCAGGCTCTATCGTCCAAGCCTCCTTTTCTCTCTGTTCATCCGGGCAAGGTTGTCCTTCGGCCTCGTCCCTCTTTTCTACCGAAAGTGGTGACTCCCTTTCATCTTGGGCAGTCTGTCACCTTGCCCACCTTCTTTCCGCCTCCGCATCCTTCCAAAGAGGAAGAGAGGCTCCACCGTCTGGACCCAAAGCGTGCGCTCTCTTTTTATTTGGACCGCACAAAACAGTTCCGGGTGGACGACCAACTTTTCGTTGGATACGTGGGTGCTAAGAAGGGAAAAGCTGTGTACAAACGGACCATCTCCCGGTGGGTCGTTTTGTGCATCAAAATCTGTTACTCCTTGGCGAAAAAGGACCCTCCTGTTTGGCTGCGCACCCATTCCACTCGGGCTACAGCGGCTACTACTGCTTTGGGACGGGGAGTCCCGTTGCAGGACATCTGTCAGGCGGCTACGTGGGCTTCGCTACACACATTTGCCAGGCATTATTGCCTAGACAGCCAAGTATGGAGGGATGGCTTCTTTGGCCGTTCTGTCCTCCAGGACTTTCTTGTGTGATTTTGGTTCGCAGACCCACCACCGGGGATGGTATTGCTTGGGTATCTATTCTAAGGTGAGGAATCTAACGTGTTTCTTTCAGATGAACAAGTTACTTACCTTCGGTAACGATGTATCTGTAAGAAACATTAGTTAGTTAGATTCCTCACCGACCCACCCATCCTCCCCGTTCTGCGAACTGACATCTAGGGTTAAGGCTATCCCTTTCAGGGCCCTAGAATTTTTTGGCACCAGTGTCGGTATCTTGAATGGCTCTGCGTTCCTGGCGCGGAAGGCTATGTACAAGAACTGACGTCAGCGCGCGAGGGCGGCGTCTAAGTACTCCGACGTCATTCCGGCGCACGACGCCGACGGCGGACGCGGAGCCGCAGACGACGCCTAGCGACGCGCAAGGGGTATTGCTGACGAAAAATCTTCCGGATCCAGTCTGACGCCTGGGGATATTCTAAGGTGAGGAATCTAACTAACGTTTCTTACAGATACATCGTTACCGAAGGTAAGTAACTTGTTCTTCTGGCGTACTAGGAATAATAGGCATGACCAAGATTGCAAGAGAAGAGGAATACATGTGAGAGGGAACATAGGGCTGAATCCAAGAGCTCTGATACTCCGTATAAATGCTAGGAGGGGCCTTATGCAACATGCAGAGTGCCTTATACAATATCAGTTAGTCCAATGGTAACCCGTGGAGGAACTCCAACTGAGATGTAACAGAAGCCTGCTGAAATAAATTAATTAACAGGTGTGGCAGCTGCATTTTATTTAATCTGAAGGCAACAGATGATATATTGTGGTAATTCGTACAAGACTTCATACTTGCAATCCAGATTAAAAAGCACAGCTGCCTTCATCACCATACTTCCCACTTGAACTAGGAAGAACTTTCCTAAATCGCTTCTAAAGGGTGTAACCTGTAATAGCAAATGTGTTGACATGTGGGCGGGAGGTAAGATCAGTTTAATAGTAGCGCCAGCATGTTTGTCATGGTGGCAGGGGCCAGAGGGTGAGCCAAAAGCAAGTGACTACAAAACAGAGGTCCAGGTCTAAGGATGATCCACTAAAAACAAAACCTCAATTTATATCTGTATTCAACTTCAAAGGGTTCTTGGCATCCAACGTGACTGAAGCAAGACATGCCTGGAGTTTAAAGTTAGTCATAGGTACTACCATTTTATTGCATCAGGAATTGAGTAACACTAGCATAATTAAAAAATAAAATCAAAAGAACCTATTAAAGTGGTTATTTGAATCTTAATGAATTCTGCAAAGTACAGAGTAATTCTAAATAAATGTCCAGTATTTTTATTTAAAAAGTACTTTAATTTAAATACCTCTAAATGCAAACCATAAAATGACAAATGCACACAATCAAACAAGACCTCTCGCACCACCAGAATGAGAGATCTGTGTCAGAAGGTCGCTTATGTTTTTTTAACAGTGTAGAGCCCATCCTTATGGTGTTCTCCAGGAATTCACAAAGGAAAGTTCTTTCGCTGACAGACACAGAGCACATTTAAGAACAAGTTTCAATCAATCAGTCATTCAATCCTCACGATCAAGAAAGCACAGTCCACAAACACATATTTTACAGCTACTACTTAAAGGCCAAATTACTTGATTTCTTTACAATGTAAATGAGAATAATGACATTTTCTTGATCTGCGTTTAATGATTTCAAAGATATCTAATGCATATCTGTTTATATTTCAGAATGGTTGACAAGAAAGATGATACAAATAATGATGTTATGATAGACATGACCTACAAACAAGATAAAAATACTAAGCTAATTGTTGCGATCCTTAACAAGCTGTACGTCTGTGCCAGCATGGAGTTTTTGCTGACTGTTGCAGAGTTCTTCATCAATGCTGTCCCTCAGAGTTCAACTCTCTCAACAGAAAAATCTTCACAGTTCCAGTTGAAGGGGGCCCTTCCTAAATCAAAGCTGGGTAAAGTTAGATTCCTTTTAAATGCATAATGTAAAGAGGTTTTTTGATGCTGTGTGTATTGCACGCAATAAATATTGTGAGCTAGCTTTAATGTGAACCTTCTCACATACTATGCAAGTGCAACTCACTAATCAAGAGTATGTTGCAATGGATGATTTTCCCTGCAGATCTATTATCGTCTCAAATAGTCCCAGGACATTGAAAAACTGAGGATGTGTGAATCTCTGCTGCACCACTCTGCAAACGCACTTCCTGGCACTCTGTTATTTGGGGAATGAAGTCCCCTTGGCTGCTGAGGGTCCCTGGGGGCTAGGAATCCCTCCTGTTACCACCAGTAAGTCCCACACAGCGGGATTGCGGAGAACTGGTCAGAGGACCCTCCCCCTTTCTCCACCACTCTGCAAATGCGACTACTAGTTAAAAAACAATAGAAATTCACTGAAAAAAAATAAGATTACAGGGATGTTATAGTTGGGAATTAGTATTTTAAACAAACCTTAACAATTCACTGAAAAAACAAAGGTTACAGGGACATTATAGTTATGCTCAGCTTTCACATGTACAAAACCAGTGAAATTCAGCAGTTATAGTTAGCTAAGCTAACTATAACTCGCCCCCGCAATGCACTGCTTATGACCTCACATAATAAATGACTCCTGACATGGTCAGTGACATCTCTGATGACATCTCAAATGACATCACTCATGACATCCCAAATGACATCACTCATGACATCATCCACAGAATCACTGACACACCCACCCACACCCCCATAGACCCTTTCATACACCCGCTCCCACTCAACCATTTACTGACGCATACCAGTACTTACACACCTATTCACTGATTCAGAGATCTACACACACATCTACTCACTGACCACTACAGCCACTCTTACACCCACTCACTAATACAGCCACTGACGTTTCTACTCATAGACCCATACAGCCACTCACACATTGTCAGTCACCCATAGAGCTACTCACACACCTCACACAATCAATCAGACAGCCACTTGCTCACCCATACAGATAAACACACAGCCACTCACTCAATCAACTATACAGTCACTGATAGAAGCACACACTCACTCATATAGCCACTCTCGCATTCACTCACTCAACCATACAGTCACTCATTGTTAGACTTGGCGTTTTCAGCAGGTTAACCCCCAGACTTTTTGAACTCCTGTTTTTGACCTATTTTTCTTTGGTTTTACGATTCTGGGCACATTACCACTGCTATTCACTGCTAAAGTGCATATGATCTCCATGGAAATTGTGTTATGATTGGTTTTCCATGATTGGGATATTTGATTTACTAGTAAGTCCCTAGTACAGTGCACTGTGTGGGCCCAGGGCCTGTAAATCAATGCTATTAGTGAGCTTGCAGCACTGGTTGTGCCACCCACACAAGTAGCCTTTCAAAGGTGTCTCAGACCTGCCACTGCAGTGTCAGCGTGCAGTTTTTACTTGTCGACTTGGCAAGTACACCCACTTGCCAGGCCCTAATCGTCCCTTTTCTTACATGTAAGACACCCCTCGGGTTGGCCCATGGTGCCCCTGTGGGCAGGGTCCAGTGTGTGTGAAAGGTAGGACCTGTATTGGTGTGTTACATGTCCTGATAATACTGTGCATTTTGTTTTTCACTATTGCAAGGCTATCTGTCTCATAGGTTAACATGGGATTTGCCTTGTAACACCTTACACGCATAACTTTCAATTGGGACAAGATGGGGAACTGGAGTCTAGGCTTCCTGAACTCAGAATACATGTTTTAGTAAAGATGATGTTTATATTGTGTGTTTGAAAATGCCACTTTTAGAAAGTGTGTATCCTAAAGGAGAGTGATCCAGTTGAGGACTTTGGAGGCTGGGATCAGTAAAAACAAAAAAAACTAAATGAATTGAGAAAGAGGACTCTTTGTAAATTTTCTTAAAAGCATTTGGATTAATTGATTGTGGCATAACATACTTCAGTGTACACGATTGAACAACTCATTAAGTAAAATCTTGCTGAATCATGGATGCTTGAAGAAACAATAAGTTAGTTTCTCCAATAGAGAAAAGATTTGATTGATGGTCTTGGAGGTATCTCTTTTAGACTTTTAGAAAGTGGGCATTTTCTTGCTTAACCACCTTGTGTGCCTCTACCATTTGTGTATTCACCATCTGGGTTCAGAGTGACAGGAGCTGGGGATGTACATTCACAATAGAAAGGACCGGGGGTGGGGTTGAGGGGTGTTCTGCCTTTCCTGAGTGACTCATAGCCAGGCTGAATAAGCCTGGCTGCATTTAGAGTAGTGGGAGGAGTTAACTTGCACCTGAGGCTGCCTTCCACAAAGCTGTTTCCACCTCCTGTAGTGAAACTGGCCTGATCCAGGCAGAACTGGTTTATGTATGCCAGAGGAGCTTTGCTTGTACCAGCTTCAAAGGCAAATGTGGTATAAATACTGGGGGACTGACCACAGAATCTTAGATTACTGCTGGACTAAGGAACCTGCCAGGAAGATAAGCTGGAAGAGCTACCAGGAGGAGTACTGCTCCTTTGCTGTTTTCGCTTTGTTGGATTGGCCTGCAGTTGCTGCTTCTGTCTTGGGCAGGGAAAAGATTGGACTGTTCTTCCTGCATACGAAGTATCTTCTTGGAGATGTCTTCTGACTTGATTAGAGCTCACGAATACTTTGTGCCTCCCCCGCCACTACTTCTCCTACCCTGAGTTCTGAAGAAGATCATGAATGCCTGGGCTCAAGTCATCCTAGTGGCAACAGATTGGACCAGGGCTCCTGGACATGAGCATCCTATTCCATTGTAGATGTTCTCGGCTTGATCATCGCTCAGAAGATATGCTAGGATTTTAGTTACTTTCCAGACCTTGGATAAGTGAACTTCCTACGAACAGCGCTGCTGACCCACTGTTTGCTCTGGTCATAAATCCCAGTGCAAGCTGCCGTGCAGAATTAATAATAGCAAAATGTGTGTTCAACATACCATCTGGCGGGCATAGATATGATGTGTGGGCCTACATGGAATGAGAGAAGGCCTTTGCTGTGATTTTCAACAGTAGATAGAGGTGCTTTTTATTATTTTTGTTAGACAAATATTGTTTTATTTGTTGATGTGAATAGTGCTCCAAATTTACTAGCTTTTCTTTTTGACTTTGAATCCTCTTCTAAATCTGGCTTAATTCAATTCAATTTAGATTTATTCAGTGTGTAAAAACAGCCATAAAAGCAATACAATAAAATACATTATAATAAACAAACATGAATCATTCCCACTGACGATATCCTTTTGTACCTAGCCTCCCCGCGCAAATCACTGATTGTCCTGGTTGATGTCCTGCGCTCCTTTGGCCGTAACTCAGGCCTTGTCATCAACTGGGCTAAATCATGTGTCTATGTGCTTTCCGGGGAGGCTCCCGTCCTCCCGCGGGGATGTCCGATCCAGATTGCCTCGCAGGGGTTTCGGTACCTGGGTGTCTATATCACGCTGGACCCGGAGGCCCGCTACGAGCGAAACTTGCTTCCCCCCCTCCAGCGCTTGAAGGAGGACGTCGCGCGCTGGCGGCGCCTGCCGCTTTCGCCGCTCGGCCGGGCGGCATTGTTTAAGATGATGTCGTTGCCGCGCTTCCTGTACGCTCTCCAGAACACTATGGACCTAGTCCCGGCGCGCTACTTCCGTGAGGTGGAGAGTCTACAGCGCCGCCTGTTCTGGGACGGGAGGCCGCGTATAGCCCTGGCGAAGTTGACGCTCCCGTGGTATGACGGGGGGATTGCCCTCCCGGACATTAAGCGGTATTACTGGGCCTCCCAGCTAGCTGCAATTAATCACGGCCTCTATGGGCCCGCCTTGAACCCGGCATTTGAAATGGACAAGATGCTCCTGCCCGGTGGCGACTACAATCGAGCACTCTACTCTGGCGCGCCGGATCCCCGCCTGACGGGGCCCACGCGTGTCATGGTGCGGGTGTGGCACGCGGCCAATGCAGCTATGGGGTGGAAGGACCGTTTGACCCGGGCGTCGCCGTTGTATGCGCCTCAGCGGTTGGGCTCCCTGTGGCCCTCGAAGGGCTTCGAGAAGTGGGACACGATTGGCATCAGTAAAGTGGGGGACCTCTGGACGAGAGGGGGATTTAAAACATTCGAGACGCTGCAGACGGAGTTTCAGCTGCAGGGCAGTGAATACTTTCGGTACTTGCAGGTCCGTCATGCGCTGGGCTCCGTCTTCCCAGACGTCGCCTCCATCCCGGAGTCTTCCCCCCTGGAGGATAGAGTGCTGGATGGCCACGTTCCGGATAGCACGATCTCCCTCATTTACAAAAAATTGATTAATGACCGCTCGGGCCTGCTGACCGGCCTCCGTGAGGCTTGGGTTGCCGACGGGCTGGAGTTGGACGACGAAGACTGGATTTCCGCGGTGGCCTCTCCGAAGGAGGTGGCCATACCGGCTCGCCTTCGCTTCGTCCAGCTTAAGATACTCCACCGGGTTTACATGACGGGGCCAAGGCTTCTGCGTATGGGTTATGCTGAGGATGGGTTGTGTAAGCGTGGGTGTGGTGCTTTGGCGACTTTTTTGCATATTTTGTGGGAATGCCCGAAGGTGGAGCGATTCTGGCGTGGTGTGCATGAGGTCCTGCGTCTGGTTACACATGTCGCGCTGTTGCCTGAAGCGAGGAGATGCTTGCTGAATGTGTGGGAACCAACTGATTACTCGGTTCCGCAGACGCGATGGGTGACTCTGGGATATATGATAGCTAAGCGTGACATCGCTCAATTGTGGGGATCCCAGCGGCCCCCGGCGGTGTCGGCCTGGAAGGAGCATATGGATTGGTGCATGTTCCGAGAAAAGGTGGTGTATGTGGCGAGGGGCAAGCCTGGGGCGTGGGTGAAAATATGGGGCCCCTGGAACGCCTACCGCGGGGGTATCTGCGAGCCACCACTGCTGCCTGCTGCCTCACCGGCTCCGTCCCCCTAGTTGACCCCCTCCCCCAGCCCCGGGCACAGAGTTCCCCCAGTCCTGGACTTATTTCCCTTCCCCCTCCTTAGATTCCTGTGGATGGTCGGGGTCCCTCATTTGAGGAGCACGTGTGGTTACCTTCGATTGCGGGTTGCCTTGCGGGTGTGGTTTTTCTATGTTGTGTTTGTATAAAATGAAACCGTATAGTGGGCTTAGAGTCATGTGGCCCACGTCGTTGATGCCTCCTGATTTACTTCTCTGCAACGCCAAGTACCCTTTTGTAAGTTTGTCAGGTGCTCCTGTCACTCTAGCGGCCGGCCGGAAGGTTGTAGGCCCATACTTGTATATACTTGAGATTGCAATAAACGGTTTCAAAAAAAAAAAAAAAAAAAAAAAAATGAATCATTCCCAGAGAAGTTAGCTGTTAAATTGCATAATACAAATTTCTTGTCAATTGTAAAACAAAACACTGCCTTTCCATATGTTTATTGCCTTTAAAGTAAACATGGCAATGTTAAAACAGACCCCAACATCATTAAAATCAGCCAAATGTTTCATAGCTTTATGCGTTCTCACATTTTGCTTTAAAAACAGTGGTTTTAAATTCTGATGCCTAAAATTTAAATAAAAGTTGCAAAAGAGCATTACGTGAATTGTGCTTTGTTTCATCTTCATCTAATGTTCACTGAAGGTTACTTTGAATGTTCCTTTGCTTTAACATGTTTGCTCTTTTCTTTTGCAGAGGAACCAAGAAGACCCAGCCTAACAGTAAAAGCATTTGTCATGGATCCAGAAATAGTTTTTGTAGCCAATTTGACAAAAGCTGATGCGCCTGCTTTATCAGCCTCATTCCAATGCACTTTTTGTTTAACATCAGACAGCAACTCACAGAAGATGACGGTCATAATGAAGGATTTAAAAGTGCTAGCATGTCCTTTCCTGCATAATATTCGTGAAAAAAATATTACGACAGTAAGAATTCATTTTTTAATTTTCATTATTGCTTTTTGGGGATAGCTAGCTAGTCACTTAATTATTTTTTTCTGCCTTCTATGAGTGCTACATGGCTCTACTCCCTTGTTCCTGTATCTTCGCCAGGGTCTCCACTCATATTAAGCAGCCTCAGGACCTGATTCACAAGGGTAAAGTAACTTTTTTGTGTTAAGTTCACTCTTGTTTGGTTATTCACAAACTACGCTTTAATAATAAGTTTACGACTGCAGTGACCTCCGCACATAAAAAGATGGGCCTGTCCTATCTATTTTTACGTGCAGCATTCTCCGCCTTGGCTGTGGAGTCGTAAACTTACTATTATTTCTGCGTTTGTGAATAACAAAACAAGAGTAAACGTGGACATAAAAGTACGTTTACCATATTGAATCAGGCCCTCTGTATTTCGTTCACGCTAGGCCCCTTGCTGAAGCCAGTCAGTGCAGCCCATGATAGGAGAGCCTATAGCGTTATTCCTTTGTAAGCTCTCCCACATTTCTTCATAACTGGTGAATTATACCAAAGAAATAACAACAACCAGTCAGTCATTTGTTCCTGTCTTTGTTGTCCATATCCACCATGTAATAATTGCTGTGCATTCACCAGGTCTTCATGATCTTCAAATACTCCCATCACCATTGTCAAGTTTCTCTCCCTGTATATACCGTCTTTGACTTGGACTGTTGAGCACTTCTAGTCTCCTACTACTTCTACTTTGATTCTCAAATCTCTAAAGATTTTACTTTTTAACCTTTGTTATTAAATAGGTCTTGTTTTAATCTTTTATCTCTTATGATCTTTGTTCTCAACATCAAGAAAGTTAGGTGAACCAGGGCCTATAAATACCCAGGCATAAAATAGCACACCATAACATTATCGGGGATCCATTTGACCCTATGTTGGATAAGATAAAGGGCTCTTTCGTGAGAACACAAACACTACAATCACTCTGTTTGGTTTTTTGGTTTAGCTTCAGTGTCTGCTTTTTTAGGTCTTGCCTGGCGAAAGCAGCGCATGCGCGGCCCTTGCCATGCGAGTGCCTTTTGCAATTAATTCTCCCGAGGGCTTATATGCACGTGTCTGCATGGAAAAAGATGGCTGCTCTCGCCATTTGTCCAAAGCAAACAGCATGCGCGTGTCCGTATGGACAGTCCAACGCCATCTTGCGAAGCTTTCGTTGTCATAGCAACGAAAATGCCGCTTCGCTTTTGCAGCTTGCCACATATGGGTGTACAACATGTGCGCGCGTGCATGGCGGCGTGCTTTCGGTTTCCCTCCCTCCCCCCTTCTTCCATTGTGTGTTTGCTTTGGCTTGGCGGGTTGCCGCATATGTGTGGACAAAATGTGCACGCGCGCAAGCATGGCAACGTGAACTGTCTCACTTTGCCTGTCTATCTTTGTTTAGCTTCCCTCAGCTCTCTTCATCTGAGGCTCTGCACGTCTCTATCTCTGCTTGCCTGTCTCTCTCCGGAAGTACTTCTTTTTATCTTGTCTCTCTTCTCTCTCTGGTCCGCCTTTATCTCTCCCCGACCCTCTCCATCTCCAGCCGTCTGCCTCTCTCTCCCCGTCCCTCTCCCCTCCCCGTCCCTCTCCCTCTCTCTGGGGTGCCTCTGTGCCTTCTCGCTTTACCAGGCATGTTTTTCCGCCCATGGATAGAGCAATGGACAAATGAAGGGCAATGCTGAAGACGAGAAGTCTATTGTGATGACTTTACCTCGCCATTGAATACCGCGCATATCGTGCAAGTGTATAATTAGCTGATAAGAGAATCAAACAGATGAATTAACGTTGCGGTATTTCATTTGTCAAATACATTAGTTAGATACACTGGATGATGTTGTTTGTTTCCTCAAATTATGCAAATACTCCACTTTTATGACATCATGCCTGTGAAATATGCGGTTTGAAAATAAGACCTTTTGTGCACTGGTGACAAACAAGCATGCAATATATCTTAGAATTCATTAACACCTATGTGAATTTAATTTAGAGAAGTGGATAACATGTCGCAATCTTTTCATAAACCAAAGACCACACAAAGGTTTGTCACCGTATTTTCAAAATGTCTTATTGATATGACTGCGGTCAAGGAACTCTAGAACATTAATAGGGTCTGGGGTTTAAAAAGCTAATTTCTCAACCTCTTCCACTCTATTTTACAAACCCATTGCACTTTCAAGCTCTTGAGGCCATCGAAAATGTAATAAAAATTGATAATTTCTAGCAGCCCCCCTCACTTCCCATAAAGAAGGCAGATCTGCCATGTCCCCAGCCGTGGAGCACGATCTGCACCAGAAAGCACAGAATTGCTGACCGGGGACAAGTTAGGCTGAAGCAAGGTTGAGATGGCAAAGAACAAGCATTGAAAATGCAATAGGTCTCGCCTTTGATTAAGTTAAAGCCATTTGCTTTGCTAATGCTATTGTATAGCAAAGCAAATGGCTTTAACTTACTGAAAGGCGAGACCTATTGCATTTTTTATGCTTGTTGCCTTTTGTGGGGGCATAAACAAACTTGGCAGCACTTATGTCACTGATATCTTTGAGGCATCAGATGGACTTGATATCACAATTCTATAGTAGCTCATGGATAAACGACTGGCATTTTACTGCACCATCTTGTACTTGTGTCTGGTCATCCCTACAAAGATTTTGAGTAGTCGCCTGCTGCCTTCATTATGTGCAAGGATGGTATTTTGAAGGAAATAATGACTCCCAGCTCATACTCTCCCTCTCCCACAAGACTCCAAACACCTGGTCCCAATTCTCCGCCTGCACGACTGAAGTCACCTGATGAATGTAAAAGAACTGCTTCAAGTTCAAGGCAGAAGTAGTCATCTTTAGCAAAGACACCTCCATCTAGGACTCCACCTGGTGGCCTGCTGCACTATGATCCACACCCCACCTGACAACCCATGCAAAGAACCTTGGAATAGTAATTGACAACCAACTCACCATGACTGGACAAGGGAACGCAGTCACCACCTCCTGCTTCCACACTCTTAAAGTTATCAAAATTATCTTCAAATTACTCCCCACCAAAACTTACAGAACTGTTACTCAAGTCCTCATTACCAGCAATCTGGATAATGGCAAGGCACTCTGTCAGCATCAACACATAACTGACCAGAAGACTCCAGACCATATAAAACCCAGACACTCACCCTCAATCGCCCACTCTGCTTTTAAATCACCCCGCACGGCAAAGAGCTCCACTACCAATCCCCAAATGAGCACTCTTTGAACTCTTCACACACGCTTACAAAGTCTTACGCAACATTAGCCTCACGTACCTCAACAACCGCATAAACGCCCTCAAACCTTCTTGACACCTCTGTTCAGTGGAGCTCCTACTTGCACACAACCCCTCGTATGCAAAACCAGATCTGACAATCGTGGTGTCTCCTACTTCACTCTTAAATCTTGGAATGACCTGCCTCGGCACATCAGGGCTGCATCCTAAGTTCTTGTATTTCACAAGGAACTGAAGCCCTGGCTCTTCACCTAGCCCCGGGTCTGGCTCAGACCATACAGCTCCTATTTCAATATACCCACCTAGGTGAGTCGTATGCTATAGAAATACACATGACAGAACAGGACTGAAAGCAAATAACGCTCTTTTAAGGCACCATCAGCATCTATCTCAAATGCTTTATAATTGGCAGTTTCCTTATAGGCTCGGGTCTTTTGGTTCATGCTGAGAGGATCTCAGAACACTGCAGGGCTTCCATCATCTATATTTATGACTTTATTTTAAGGGATTTTTTTCAGATTATGCCTTTCCCTTTTCTAAAACATTCCTCCTGTGGCTCGAAGAAAGTGGCCTGTGACCCATCTTCTCTATCTGTCATCTGCGTGCCTCACTTGCACTTGGTAAAAGAGTGTGAGGGCTGTCAGAAGATGATTAAAGGAAAAAAGCAGTGAAAGACTGTGAGGGAATTTGCCTCATGGTAAATTGGAAAATCTATGGTCAGAGTAAGAAAGAAAGAAACAACAAAGGCTGGCCAGAGACAGTGCCTCTTCGACACCCCCCTCCCCCCCCAATACTCCCACAGGGGGAGATCTATGGAGTAGATTTATGTTGCAGTCATCACTACTACTCCGGACGTTCCCGCTGTTTATAAGATGTCTGCTTGACTTTGTATGTCTTGGTGTTGAAGCATGGATCGACACCCATGTGCTCACTGTCGAAAGGCAGTTCAACCACAGGTACACATCAACAAAAGCACACCATGAACTGTAAAAAGAGAAGTCCCACTCCTTGAATCCAAAGCGATTAAAGTCGAAGCATTCTTCTACACATCACTCAAGTAGATTGATGTTGAAGCACCTGTCATTGAAGAGGTCAGAGACAGTACAGCCGACCGTGACAGTGCCTTCTCATTCGCCTTCTGGGTAGTTATCTTTGTCTATGTCACTGCCACTTTTTCCACTATCATCAAGACCACCTCAGATAATATTCATACAGAGAATCCATTTCTGGTTCAACCTTTGTCCTTGAACCTTCCATCAAGGTCATTAATGTTATGAGGAGCACTTTAATGCCAGATACCAGGAAGAGGCCTCTATAACCGTCACTTACAACATCTCCATCTGCAGCCTGTGAGCTTCCAATTCCATGACCTGTGGACTCTCCTAGTTGACAAATGAAGAAGGGGTCACCCTGTTAAATCTCTTGGATTCAGACAGTTCCTGCACCTCATATACTCCAACATCTCTACTCGAGTCACCTTCAAAGTCATCTCATTGCAACATTCCAGGAAGTGCTGCTCAGTGGTGCAATGAAGCTGAACATCCTGGTGGAAGTCCATGAAGCATCAACCTCTATAATTATGGAAACCTTGCCTCTGGTCCCTGGCTTTGCAGATGTTTCTCTCTCAAGCCACACCCAAAATAATGGCCTGAGCTCCTCAAGAAATACTAGTTGTTAGAAATGGGGTCTCTGGTTGGCTATGGTTTGCACCTTTGTCCAAGTTGGTACCCTTCTTCCTAGTCAGGTTAAGTGGGATACGCTTCTAAAATAACCCCTGCTCACCCCCTTGGTAGCTTGGCCTGAGCAGACAGCCTTATCTCAGAGGCAGTGTGTAGAGCATTTGTGCACACATACAGTAATAAAGTGAAAACACTACAAAGGAACACCACACCAGTTTAGAAAAATAGGTAATCTTTATCTAAACCAAACAAGACCAAAACAACAAACATCCACAATACAGTAATCAAAATATGACTTTTAAAAGGTAGAAACAGTTCCTTTCCATAGCAAATTATAGTTGCCACACTTTTTACATAAAGTACCTTGGATGCGTCACAATCACAAACAAAAACTGCCAAAGGGAAGGTGATGCGTAGGTCCCTTATGCCCAGGGAAGGTGATGAATCGGTTCCTTACTCAAGGAGAGGTGATGCGTCAGTGCCTTAGTGCCATGCAGGGGCGGTGATGCATCAGTTCTTTACTGAAGAGTAGGTGATGCATTGGTTTCTTACTGTGCGGGAAGGTGATGCATCAGTTTCTTACTTCGGCTCTGGCGTCCTTGCAGACGTGGCGCCCAAGTGCGATGCGTGATGATCAGGGATGCGTCGGTTCTCGATGCAGCGGCAGTGATGATGCTGCGTCGGTCTCTCCATTCACGGTCCCACGGTGCGTTGGTTCTTGTAGCTGCGCTGCAGGGCCTGCGTCCGAATCGGTGCAGTGAGCTCGGACTTCGGAGATCGGTGCATGGGATTCAGCGTGTGGTGATTTCTCGAGCCGCAGGCAGGCGCTGCGTTGGTCTCTTCAGCGATGCGTCAGAAATAGTTGCAGATGCATCGTGCTTCTGAAAGCTGCATTTCTTTTCCTGCCCCCAATAGCAGGAACACCCTCCAGAGGCCCAATACAGCAACAGGCACCTCTTGGCAGTCAGAACTCCCAGCAAGGGAGTTCAGGAGAGCTGGTGGTGAAGTCTTTGTATCCCTGAGATTTTAAAACAGGAGGCAAGCTCCACTTTAAGCTCTTGGAGATCTTCCTCAAGCAGGAGACATAGCACACAGCAAGGTCTTTATCCTTTCCTTGGCAGAAATAGCCACTGCAGGCCAACCACAGGCGGCACACAGCCAAGGGGCAGTACTTCCCAGCTCTTCTCCTTGGCAGAGGATCCTCTTGAGTTCCAGAAGTAATCTAAATGTCTGGCGTGTGGGCCCCACTTTTTATAGCACAAATTCCTTTGTTCTCTAGTGGCAGAGAAGCTCTATGCCCAATCAAAACCAGTTCGGTCCTCTCTGGTTTATCTTCCTGGCAGGAGGTGGAGACAGCATAGTCCAAGGCAGGCCAGACCCATTCAAGTGTGAAATAAATCTCCTCCCCCTACTCTCAATGCAGCCCAGGTCTATTCAACCCAGCCCTGACTCACCCTGAAAAGCAGGACATACCTCACCCCTCCAAGTGGCTGTCTGAACAGAATGCCCATCCCCAACTCCTGTCACTCCAAGGCCAGACAGTCAAAACACAAACTTAGCAGAGGCACACTGCATGGCTAAACAAGACCATATCCACCTTCTAAAAGTGGTATTTACACACCCTGCATATACAATTCATCCTTACTAAAAGATGTATCTTTATATTCAGGGTTCAGGCATACCAAACTCGGTTTTCCTATCTTGTTCCTATGGGCAGGTATACTGATAAGATGTTATAAGTAAACTCCCCATTCTAACCTATGGTACAGATAGTCTTTCAAAAGTGAAAAACAAAATCAGCAGTATTTCACTATCAGGACATGCCACACATCTCAGGGCATGTCCTACCTTTCACATACACTGTACCCTGCCCACAGGGATACATTGGGCCTACCTTAGGGGTGACACACATGTAAGAAAAAGGAAGGTTAGGGCCTGGCAAGTGGGTGCACTTGTCAGGTTGACATGGCAGTACTAGACTGCATACAAACATTGCAATGGCAGGCCTGATAACCTTTTACAATGCTGCTTGTGTGGGTGGCACAATCAGTGCTGCTGGCCCACTAGCAGCATTTGACAGGCCCTGGCGCACACAGTGCACTGTACTAGGGACTTAGTAGTAAATCAAATAAGCCAATCATGGAAACACCAATCCATAATAACAATTTACTCAGAGAGCATATGCACTTTAGTACTGCTGATCAGCAGTGGTAAATGGCCCAGAGTCCTAAAACCAAGAAAGACCGGGTCAAAAACAGGACGCCAAAAAGGAAAAAGGTCTGGAATAAACATGCTGAAAAAGCCAGGTCTAACACTAGTCTTCTGATCACAGTCTGCTGTATCTACACCAGGAACTGAAACCAAATTAGATCATAGTCCTGGCTGCCAGTAAGAAGTATGCTTCGACTGGAAAGATCTGCCCCTTCTGACAGGGTACGTATTTGGGTGAAAAGGCTGTGGAACTGCAATCTAGACAGTCAGTTGCAAAGCTGTTCTTGGGTGATATGAGAGAACCCTCTGTGAATCTTTGTGTGCCTCTTGTACATGAGCTTCGTACAGATTGAAGACTCCCCACACTTTTGATAAGGTGCAACAGATTGGAAACAAAGCAAGGACTCTTAAGCTTGTAGATCTGGATGAGAAGCTGTGTTCTTTAGATCACAGTTTAAGGGCTGGGACTGTCATTAGGATCCAAGGTAGAGGGAGTAAACCCTTCTGGTGGTGTGGAAATATGGATTTTCCTGGTCAGTTATGTCCCTTATCTTGGACCCCAACGGTTCTATGTGCATGTCGCAAGTACATGTATGTTCCCTCCAGTTCCAGTATTGATGACGCAAACACATGCGTGTCCACCGTCAACATGTCCTCTGCCAGATCCGCCATGAATAGGCCGGATATTCCATTCTTAAATATGAAAGGCCACCGGCTTTATATGGTTCACTTATGCCACTTTTCAGTCCAGGCAAGTAGGCCCTGATTCTGTCATCAAACTCTTCTTGCCTTCTGCCTCTAAAAGCTCCAGCCCGAGCCTGCATCTGTGACCATGAACTTTGTCTCATTCTCTGCGCTGCTCACGAAGCCTGACATCAGCTTACTCTCTGCCAAGAACTGTATTTCACCTTCGAATTATCTGCTTCCCCCTCAGCCGATGCATTCCTGCCTAGTAGTTTAAGTAAACATTCTTCCAGTTACCAAGCAAAAAGACCCATCTTCTCTGTCCTCATGCAAGTAATTCATAGCCTTGTTACCATGGAATATTCCTACCCCCTCGCATTCAGTGTAGACACTTAGACGCTTGTACACGCACAGTCAGTATAGAATAGATTCTGTCCGAGAGTCCTTTTTGGATAACATAGTTCTTTAAACATAGGATGTTAGATATGATTTGGGATTAGGTTGACTTGACCTCCCAGACTTCTCGTCTCCACATACAGAGCTAAATGTCAAGTCCCCGTCACCCCCTAGTTACACGTCAATTACACGTCATACTGCTGCGCGCGCATCCATGCCAAGTATTATCTTATAGATCCACCTATACATGACATCACAACCAATCATGTTCCTTTTTACTCATTATTACACCCATTTTTGGTTACGCAAACCAAACGTCAATGTCCTTATCAATTGTTACGCCTACTGTATTCACTTCATTATAATGTATGTATTATAAAAGCTACTGCTTGTCAATAAAGTATGTACTTCACTTCCTGAACCCCCGTGGTGATGGAACTTGAGGCATCCGATTATAATCGCTTATTGGAATAAAGCCCATTCCGAAACTCTAATATCACGGATTCTGCCTCTCATTTTACTGAGCTATTTTATAATGTTTCTGTACCAAATTCAGCCCCGGTAAAGGAGAAATATTTACCACATGATGGCGCCCGAACAGGGACACTTTCTCATCTCACGCGCCGGCGGTGGGTTGCAGGCCCGGTCTCCTGCCACGGCTGGACGGACAATAACGCGTACCAGCAGGATTTCCTGTATCTCCCTCCGGTCAAGCGGGGGCGACTGAGACTGCAATCAACACCCAGACGAGGCGGTGAGAAGTGCGAAGTATCCCGACCAGAGCCTAGCTGAGAGAGCAAGATCCGAGGTATACAGAGACCCACCAGTCCGAAGTCAAGCCCAGTGTCCGACGAGTCGAGTCGAGTCGAGTCCGGTCCGGTTCAAGTTCAAGTTACTGAGGCCTTCCGTTTCCGAAGCTACCCGGTGAGTACCATTGCTGGGGAGGCATTTCTGACGTGCACATAGGTTGTGCCGGTCAAGACGGGTTTGGGTACACAAATCCGGTCTGCACTGTTTTAGCAGTGTATCTGTACTGTTTAGCAGTATATCAAGTATTCCGAAGTATTCCGAAGTGTCTAGTTATTGTCTAGTTATTGTCGAGAATTAAGCTTGGTGATTAGTTATGCAGACGATCATCATTGTTGTTTCAGTTAATGGTTTAATGTTAAATGTTTAAAGTGTTTAAGTATGTTCTGAATATCGTGGTATGAATGACTGTTCATTATCGTGTTTATTGTATTAAGTCTGTTCAAATTCAAGTATCAGGTCAAAATCAAGTATAAGGTCAGTTCTCAATATGCCGCTCTTTTCGAAATTAAGACAGATCACTACCAGAAAAGGGGTTCTCGAAGAAGCCGTCCCTATTCCTCCTAGGGACACTCCAGGGCACTTTATGTATCACAAACATGGCTTAGACGCTATATTATTTCTTGATTTATGGGTAGACTATACCAAGGGATTACCAGAAAGTCAAAGGTGGCCCACAGCGGGGACCTGGGATGCAGAGTGCATCATGAAAGTCGAGGAAGAGTTATGGAAAAGAAAAGTCAGACAGTCACAGAAAGACGCCGTTGAATTATGGCGAAAAGAATCACATAGACGAACAGAAAAAGCACGTAGACAGGAGGAGAAGAGTAAAGAGAATTCCAATAAAGTTCGAGAGAATCTATTAATTGAGGAAGGTATCCGAGTAAAATCAGAACAAGTAGACAGACAAAGAAATGCCCTTATGAATGGTATGTATCCTCTCCTGGCCGAAGGATTACCTAAGGCTACTCCAGAGACACCAAAAGACTTGCCAACCCCATTGTTCCCAATAAAGGTACATCCTAAGGGGCATCCTAGAACCGCAGAAGATGTTTTTCTTTCCTCATATTTAGATGACGCAGCTCCCGAGTATGCTAACTCTGCCCTACATAGACCGCATACCAGGGAGGTTCAACGCCAAGATCCAGTACCCGTATCCCTGCAGCAACAAATCGAGTCACAAGTTCCGGCAAGCACATCTGTTTCTGTATCCGCTCCTACAGCTACTTCTATGGCTATGTCCACACCTGTAGTTGCTGTGTCACGTTCGACGAATCCTTTTACACCCGACGCCCCAGATGGGGCCGCGGGAGGAGCTACCAATGTCTTTTCTACGCCACCCAGAATAAATAAACTTACTTTTCAAGAGTCAGCGCATTCACGTACACCCAAACTCCTTAGTACCCGTACGCTTAAGGAACTTCTGATAGACTGTAGATATGACCCGGTGCCTGGAAAGGAGGACGAAATGACCCTAGCATCATTGCGTATCAGACGAGCCGCAGTGTATTTAGCGAAGTTACCAGGAATGACTGCGCATCTAGATAATATATATCATTTTGTCCAAACAGGGCGAGATCCAGAATGTATTTACAGAGCTATGGAATACCAGAAAGTAGAGATACAGGGGGAACTGTTACGTTTCCTCATAAACTGTGTGATCAGAAATCAAGACCGACCGGGGGTAGACCCGGAAGCCATGAAAATTCTTACAAGATGGAGCCAGAATATATCGGAAGGGAGACATGATAAACAAAACTGTATAATAGCCATGTGCCGAAAGATCCGTAAAGAAATAGAACGCCTACACGAAGAGCGATTAGAGGTAGACGAGTTCGAACAAAACGAGGAAGAAGGGTCAGGACTGCCCACAGGACAGTCGGACACCATAGCCTATGTAGGTAGAGGAAGATCTTGTAATAGGAGTAAGACTAGATATCACACTGACTCAATATATCCGATATGTCCAGATAATAACAGAAATTTTCAAATACCTATAATTAACATAAGGTCTAACGAGCATTCGTTCCAAACCGCCGACAAACTACTACAAGAACGAAGGGGTTATCATTTCCTCGATTCTATGGATGAACAAGATTTAGCCAGGGCAGCTGTCCATTGGGTGGACAGTCCCGGAAAATATAGTGATGATACAGTAGTACGCACATTTTTTAATCTTACCCCAGATGAACAAAGGTTAGCTGGGATTTATATGATTCAACAACTCATTATACTATATCGGAGTCAGCATTCGGACCCTGGTCCCTTGCCTGACATACTGACTGAATTACTTATGAATAAATGGAGAGGTCCAGGTACTGAATTAATTAAAGAAATTCTAGAATCAAGAAAGCAGTATATTCTTTTTTGTATGTTCAGAACATGTTCCATTGTCTGTCAAGGAAAGAACTACGTATCACATAGATAGACAGAATCCCTTACGAGAAGTGCACCCAATAAAGGGTGAGGACAACGAGTTTAAACGCGTATTTGTATATACGCCTATATCGAAAATAGAATTGTTAGAAATGAAGAAAGTAGTACCCAGTCATGACAAGGACCCAGCGGGGTTTCACCGAGAAATTAAAGACATGTTACTCATGGGAGAATATACCTACCCCGACATTATGACAATATTAAAGGTGTTGATGCCTGCTGGCATTTATGAGAAACTCAAGGAAAAAGAGTGGGAGGTAGGTGATCAAAAGATAGAATGGTCAGCATTAGAAGCAGAAGAAAGGGCCCGAGGTCCAGGTTCGGGGCTTGGGGACAAAACTAAGGCATTACCAGGACTACTAGTACAGGTACTGCCACGTTTATTAACTACGAAAAAGGAAGATTGGGGTACAATTTCAGCCTGTAAACAGAAGCAAGACGAAGACACTAGTGATTACTATGCCCGTTTTGAAAAATGTTTTGGTATAAATAGTGGCATAAAAGCAAGTAGCGAATCATACCCACATCTGTTTTTAACAAAATTAGTAGAAAATGCTCTGCCCCCAGTAAAGAATAGAGTATTAAAATTCGAGAGTACCTGGCAAGGTAACACTCCAACACAAATGTTACAAATGTTACAGTACCACCACAATAGAATTAAAGAGGAACAAGAACATGAACACAGACGCATGAAAGACACGAAAATGAAAATGCTAGTTTCCCAGACAGTTCCAGCTGAAGGACATAAAAAGGGTATGACACATTCCGATTCAGCAGGACCTGTAAAGGGGACATGCAATTATTGTAAAAAGCCAGGCCATTACGTACACGATTGTCCAGTTTTAAAACATAATATCGCCATAGGTAAAACACAAGAAAGATCACGGCCACTAAGACAAGATCAGAATGAACAAGGAGCTATGCAGCATGCCCAGGCCATGCCAGCCTCACAACAGCCAATACAGTTTGTGCCAGCTGCACCACCGTTGCCTGCTGCTGCCACACAGACGACAACACGACAAATGTATCAGACCGCACAGTATGAATATCCCGAGTATCAGCGTTACGCATGAACAAGCCTAGAGAGGGAAGTTGACTTACCCCTTATCGAGATTCCTGTAGATCAAGAAGGACCTTATGTACATAGTAAATTATTAGGTCAAGATAGAAAATTTTTACTCGATACAGGGGCAAGTCGAACAACTATAAAACGTAGTGAAGTTCCAGGGGCACCCCTCTCAGGCTCACAGAATATTTCCCTTGGTTTTTCAGGAAAACCTATTGTTAATGAAGTGTCACAGCCTTTGCCACTTACGATAGGACCTCTGACCCGAACTACAGATTTACTGCTTACTAAATCATGTCCAGAAAACTTGTTAGGAATAAAAACGTTGAAAGCCCTAGGAGCCATAATATGTTGTTCTCCGGAAGGAGTAAGGTTGTTTTTACGTGATTTTAAAGGTCACTATGTATCTAGAGACATGGATCCCCGACTGCAGACTTTACCTACACACCTATGGGCACAAGGCCCTACTGATGTTGGTTGCATGAATATTACACCATATCGAGTCACACTAAAGGCAGGAGTGGTGCTACCACGAATGCGACAATACAAGTTACCACCAGATGCTGTAGTGGCTTTACTACAAATCATTGACGAGCTCATTGCCCAAGGAGTAGTTGTGGAAACAGACTCCAATATATGTAATTCACCGATAATACCGATTCTTAAACGAACAGATCCTACAGCGCCGCCAGTATATCGATTGGTTATTGATCTGCGCGAATTAAACAAATGCATTGTGCCACAATTCCCTGTGGTCCCAGATATCTCGTCATTACTGACAGCCATTGATTCCGAAGCGACATTCTTTACTGTAATTGATCTCAAAAACGCCTTTTTCAGCGTCCCAATAGATCAGGAAAGCCAATATTTGTTCGGATTTAGTTTAAATGGGCGTAGCTTTAAATTCACACGCGCACCTCAAGGATTTACAGAAAGCCCCAGCATCTATAGCCAAGCACTGAAACGAGAACTTGACAGTATCCACATGCCAGTCAACACTGCTTTGCTTCAATATGTCGATGACCTGCTGATTACCGCAAGAAGCGAACCTGAATGTGAGAAAGCATCACTGACAGTTTTACAATTTCTGGCCGAAAAAGGGCACAAGGTGTCCCCTTCTAAGCTGCAATTCTGTGTCCAGCAAGTTGTTTATCTTGGACACTCGCTGGACAAGGAGGGAAGGCAGCTTACACCCGACCGTATTCAGTTAATAGCTAACATGCCAATACCCAAGACACAAAAGGAGGTACGGGCTTTCATAGGCCTCACTTCATATTGTAGGCAGTGGATCCCTCAGTATGCATTTCTAGCAAAACCACTCATTCAATTGACAACACAGGAGGCAGCCACATCGACTGTTCTCCCTTGGACTCAGGAACACACACAAGCTTTTGAAAGCCTAAAGAAAGCTTTATGTCAAGCACCCGTTTTAGCAACGCCATGTTACAAAAAACAGTTTACACTCTTTGTTACAGAACGCGAAGGTACTGCTTTGTCAGTACTCACACAGGATCAAGCAGGAGCACACAAACCATGTGCCTATTTCTCTAGTACATTAGATCCCGTAGCTCAGGCTCTGCCTGCGTGCCTGAAATCAGTAGCAGCGACAGCTTTAGCAATCAGACAAAGCGATGCCATAGTGTTAGGACATCCATTGACAGTTCAAGTACCCCACGCAGTAGAGGTTCTTGTAAATAGAACGCAAACACAACACTTGACTATAGCGCGACTTACAGGATATGAACTTACATTGTTTCAGCCACATATAGAAATAAGACGCTGTAACACATTGAATCCAGCCACACTTTTGCCAGTAACCGGAACAGACCCACTAGCCCATGACTGTATTGAAGTTATTACTGTAACGACAAAACCCAGACAAGACTTGACCGATGTTCCATTGTCAGATCCAGACTTGACATTTTATGTCGATGGTTCATGCATGAGAACCAGTACAGGAGAGTTAGTAGCCGCTTATGCAGTCACAACAGATACTGAAGTCATTGAAACTAATCGTATAAATACTTTGTCAGCTCAAGCCGCAGAGCTCATCGCTCTGACGCAAGCCTGTATTCAAGCCACGAATAAAAAAGTCAACATATACACTGATTCACGTTATGCATTCGGAGTTGTACATGACTTCGGCGTGCTGTGGCGAGAGAGAGGTTATTTAACTTCCCACGGTGCCCACATTCAGCACGGACCCCTCATTCACGCATTATTAAATGCAATACATCTACCCACTGAAATATCAATTATGAAATGTAAGGCCCATACGAAGGTTACTGATATCATTTCCCAAGGCAATGATCTAGCCGACAGAACAGCTAAACTGACTGCTCAAGCTCAGACCCCCGACATGACAAAGACAATAGTCCCGACACCGACACATTGTATGACCGTTAAAGATCCTACTCTTGACGTAATTGACATACAGACACATGCTACACCAGACGAAATAAAGAAATGGACCGAGTTAGGAGGGATCCAAACGGACCAAGGATGGATGATGAAGGAAAGGTCTGTATGGTTCCTTCCTGATTCAATGGTCCAAGTCGTAATTAACACTATACATAGTCCGGCACATCTAGGAGAAAAAGCTATGCTAGACAGCATTCAACACATTTGGTTCAATAAACATTTACGAGCAGCAGCAAAACAAAAGGTCCGTACCTGTATGATCTGTTGCCAGTTCAACCCAGGAAAAAGTGTTCCCGTAGAACAGGGTGGATTTCACCCTCCTGATCACCCTTTTGAAGTCCTACAGATGGATTATATCCAGATGGAACGATGTCGAGGATTCAAATATGTTCTCGTAATTGTCTGCGCTCTGTCCCGTTGGACAGAGGCGTACCCGGTTTCAGATTACACTGCCCCGACTACTGCCAAACAGTTGGTTCGAGAATTCTTCCCACGATACGGTTTACCACGTGTTGTCTACTCAGATAACGGCCAGCCGTTCTCATCCGAATTAATGAAACACGTTTCACTTCTGCTAGGATATCAGTGGAAATTCCACTGTGTCCGACATCCCGAGGCAGCAGGTCTCGTAGAAAGACATAATCAGACACTGAAAATCAGACTGTCCAAAATATGCAGAGAGAAAGGGGTCGACTGGATAGTAGCATTACCAGTTGCACTTTTTTACATGAGAATGGTAGCACACTCTAGAACAGGGCTATCCCCGTATGAGGTGATCTTCGGTAGACCACCGAATATGTGGGGGACGCCTATACCACGCAAAATAACTGATATTGACTGTAATATGCTGACAGATTACTTGGCTTCCTTGATGTCTGCACTACAATCTTCTCGTTCACAGGTAGCTGCAGCCTTTCCCGACAACACTGTGAGAAATTTCGACCGAAAGACTCAACTGGAGCCCAGGTGGAAAGCACCCAAGTTGGTCCTGTTGACCACAAGAACAGCCGTGAAGATCGAGGGCCGCAAGGGCTGGATTCATTCAAGCCACATCAAGAAATTTCATGGACTATCTTCGGATATAGACATTGTGCCCTGCACTCCCTCACAGACTGATACAAAGCTTCCTTTTGTTGAACCGAACAAATCTGAAAATTACAAACTAAAGCTTAGGCCCACCAAGTCGAGCAATTTGATTGTTTAAGTCCTCTCCAAGGTGAAGCGGTTGAATTGTCTCTGACATGTATCCCTTGGACCTGAGTAGAGAAAATACCCGAAAAATGTTGAAACGACAGGCGTATTGTAAATCACTGCGTAGCCACTGCATAGTGACATTATTAATTTTGTTTTTATTGAGTCTTTTAATAATTATTACAAGTATGTTGTTGCACATATATTACCCTATTTCTAGACATGTTTATAATGTTGCTGCTGAACATTCTTTTAGTGACTTACCTCCGCATGAATTGTCTTATAGGCTTGCGCTGCGCAATAACACTTTCATTAGTATGTTACATCATTCCCATCAGACTAGTAACGCCACCAATTGTTGGGTGTGTGGCCGACTCCCTCCCTACCAGAATTATGAAGGAGTCCTGCCTTTCTTTCCACATCCATTTACACATAATGGCTCCTGTGGAGCATGGTTTAGTTTAATTAATTCCATAGACTCAGACACAGCAGTTTACCAAGACCATTGGATATGGGGAAACCTGAACCTAGTTTTATTCAAAGTCTGTTACCCTGACAAGGAGGGTCGCCCCAAAAGAACAGGAACTGATCTAGAAAATGAAGTATATGGATTAGGTAATTTTACACCTAATCTCATGATTCTAAATGTCGTATCCGAAGTTGAGCTAGTCTTACCCACCATGTCAGTATTCCCAGCAAAAGGTGAATTATGTGTAAGAAAGGTTGGTTCCATACATATGGGCCACAGTCAATGCACTACTACCGTAGAATTCAGTGACCAAGGCAAATCTTCATTCAGAGCTTCTCGCCACTCCTACTTTATATGTGGTCAAACTGCATATATGCGTCTACCCCTAGATTGGGATGGTACCTGCTACATTGCATTCCTTTTGCCACCTGTTTTCCTAGCTCCTCCTGATTATTACAGAAATATTCATTTAGTACACAACAGAAAACGGAGAGATCTCCCCATTGTCGATTACACTGAGACGGCATGGGACAAGTATGTAGATTTTAATAAAGGCATCTTTCCCTATATAGGTACTGTTACTAATAGTAAGCTGATACGTAGATTAACTAGAACCCTTGAAGCAGTAGTGAATGAGACTATTTCCGCCTTAGGCAATTTAACGGAAGAGCAGTCTGCTATGCGGATTGTTGTGCTTCAAAATCGTCTTGTCCTTGACGTCATCCTGGCTGATAGGGGCGGAGCTTGTAGGGTCATCGGATCAAGCTGTTGCGTATTCATACCAGAAAATTCGCCATCTGTATATAAAGCCATCACTCGCCTTCATAAGATTGTAAGCCAGATACACCAGAACCCAGGCACTTGGACTTGGTCCAGTTGGTTTTGGAATGCGGTATCAGCCTGGGGATGGAGAGTTCTATCCTTCCTAGGTATTGGCCTTCTCATACTATTCAGTTGCTGTCTATGTCTACAATGTGGACCAGCGATTTGTGGTCTGTGTGCCACATCGTGTATCCCACATCAAGATTTTCATTCAAGATCCCGGAAGAAGAAAGAAGAACAAATGATGCTATATGAACAGATCAATGGATTGATGAAAATTGATATCTCTTGAAGGGCAAGTAGGGGACAAGGAGGGAATGTGGAAATATGGATTTTCCTGGTCAGTTATGTCCCCTATCTTGGACCCCAACGGTTCTATGTGCATGTCGCAAGTACATGTATGTTCCCTCCAGTTCCAGTATTGATGACGCAAACACATGCGTGTCCACCGTCAACATGTCCTCTGCCAGATCCGCCATGAATAGGCCGGATATTCCATTCTTAAATATGAAAGGCCACCGGCTTTATATGGTTCACTTATGCCACTTTTCAGTCCAGGCAAGTAGGCCCTGATTCTGTCATCAAACTCTTCTTGCCTTCTGCCTCTAAAAGCTCCAGCCCGAGCCTGCATCTGTGACCATGAACTTTGTCTCATTCTCTGCGCTGCTCACGAAGCCTGACATCAGCTTACTCTCTGCCAAGAACTGTATTTCACCTTCGAATTATCTGCTTCCCCCTCAGCCGATGCATTCCTGCCTAGT
Source organism: Triturus cristatus (assembly GCF_964204655.1). NCBI lineage: Eukaryota > Metazoa > Chordata > Amphibia > Caudata > Salamandridae > Triturus > Triturus cristatus. The sequence goes on from NC_140584.1 coordinate 560,802,479, forward strand.
AGTTTAAGTAAACATTCTTCCAGTTACCAAGCAAAAAGACCCATCTTCTCTGTCCTCATGCAAGTAATTCATAGCCTTGTTACCATGGAATATTCCTACCCCCTCGCATTCAGTGTAGACACTTAGACGCTTGTACACGCACAGTCAGTATAGAATAGATTCTGTCCGAGAGTCCTTTTTGGATAACATAGTTCTTTAAACATAGGATGTTAGATATGATTTGGGATTAGGTTGACTTGACCTCCCAGACTTCTCGTCTCCACATACAGAGCTAAATGTCAAGTCCCCGTCACCCCCTAGTTACACGTCAATTACACGTCATACTGCTGCGCGCGCATCCATGCCAAGTATTATCTTATAGATCCACCTATACATGACATCACAACCAATCATGTTCCTTTTTACTCATTATTACACCCATTTTCGGTTACGCAAACCAAACGTCAATGTCCTTATCAATTGTTACGCCTACTGTATTCACTTCATTATAATGTATGTATTATAAAAGCTACTGCTTGTCAATAAAGTATGTACTTCACTTCCTGAACCCCCGTGGTGATGGAACTTGAGGCATCCGATTATAATCGCTTATTGGAATAAAGCCCATTCCGAAACTCTAATATCACGGATTCTGCCTCTCATTTTACTGAGCTATTTTATAATGTTTCTGTACCAAATTCAGTCCCGGTAAAGGAGAAATATTTACCACAGTGGTCCAATCACCCTCCGCCACAAGGTCAATATTAACAGCAGTGCTTATACAACAGGAGAGCTGGTAGAGGTAAAGGGTAGCAGCATCAATGCACTTCCTCCTGGGGTAAGCACCATTCTCAGTTGAGGCAATAGAGGCCCACTTCCTCTCCTCTATGCACGATTGCACTCGCAGGGCGTTTTCAATTACCTCAGAGAGTAGCAAATGATAACATATGTCAAGTGTGCCTTACAGATAATACAAACTTGTTGCACTCTTCAGTTCAAATCTCAGGCAGCATCAATCTTGCTGAAACCGGTACTAAAACATGTAGGACATTTACTCCTAAAGAAGTTGCATCATGACATAACTAGGGTGCAACAAAGCCCATTCTAACTTCACAAAGAGAAAGATGAATCGATTCAAGATGTATTTTGGTGCCCAAATAAAATTCAAAAGAGACCATTCAGACCAGTCTTAGACCTCACTAGCCAACAAGTCTATCAGGAAACAAACGTTCGGACTGTTGACTCTGCCTCCAATTGTTTTCCAAACTCAGGAAAGGAGACAGAACATGCACTGTGAACTTTCAAGATACATTCATTTGCATTCCAGTGGCAAGACGTTCTGAAAGCTTCTGAGGTTCATTGTAGGCAACTCCCATTACCAATACATAGTTCTTCCCTTTGGTCTAAAATCTGCACTTCAAACCTTTTCAAAGTGCAGAACTATAGTGTCAGCTTGTCGTTGCAGACATAAAATATTTATCTTTCCTTATCCTAATAAATGGTTAATAAAAGCTGATAGAACAGGCAGGATCCTATGAGACTTCAACACCACTGTTGCAGTGAGTATGGCTTAGTCTTAGTCTACAAGTCAACATCCACAAATCCAGGACAATTCCTGTTCAGATTCTCAACTACTTGTGGGCTATGTAAACTATGGAGAGAGTAATGTATAGTTCGGAGGAGGGTGTGTCTACCAGTTTTCAGAAAGGCCTTCCTCTTCAGACAACTCCTTCCGTTCACAACGTCGTTTATTGGACCCTTCCTGTCTTTTAACAGTTATAACATTGTAAATAGAAATAATGAATCAAATTTAATGTATTGAACAAAAACGGTGGTGTATCAGCTGTTCATACTAACTTTTATTTTTTATGTCAAGGAAACTGGGATATTTACAAGCTTATCCTGAAGATACAATGTATCTTATGAATTGTAATATTGTCGGTTTTAATTAACTATTCAATAAAGATTTTTTTTCACTTCCCTTCCCTAAATGTTTTCTAGATGTAATCTATCCTAGGGTCCATGTCAGCTTGCATTTTTATTGTACTAAATGTTAGGCTTTACAAGAGGCTTGGAGAATTAGTGTTGTTAGAGGACAAGTTGAGTCTATCTCTTCCTGCAAAGCAGTCTCTTCAATGATATGCAAGAGGCCAGGTCTTCTAAAAGGAACTCACATCAGAATCTACCTTCACAAAAAACATGTTGTCAAATGCATAACTGGTGTGTTGGAGAGCTATTCTACAGAATGTGGCACTGCTGGTATGGTGTTTGGACAAGGAATTACTTTTTCACTTCCACTTCCTGGAATTGCAACCTGTCAATCTAGCTCCCAAGGCTTTTCTGCTTTTCTTAACAGTGATCAGTATTGTGATCCAGACAGAAAACACAACCACAGTGCACTACCTCATCATGCAAGGCAGCACCAGATCCATACCTACATTGGCTGGAATCTCAAGCAATCTGAAACTTGCTTATGGCATGAAATCGATCAATAAAAGCAGTGCATCTCCTGGGTCATCAACAGTATCAAGCAGATCTTTTGAACTGCTGTTTCAGAGAAAAACAGATATGGGTTCACAAGGTCAAAAGTGTTAAAAACGATTTCGACAAGTAGACATGTTCACCCCCTCCCAAGAGGAAAATTGACCAAACTTCACCTCTAGAGCTTAGGAATCGGGATAAATGGGCCTATCACCTTTTGATAAACTGGTTAGAGAGGCTTCTTTCTGCTTTTCCACCAATTCCACTGATTGAATTAGTTTTAATGAAAATGAGATAATCCAACACAAAAATGATTCTCGTTGTCGAGTGAGCTGAGTGATCAAGATTGTATTTTTATTCAGAGCCCCTTCACCTGTCATTAAAAGCTCACAGAAAGTCGCTGTGCAAACAGAATCTGTTACTCAGGATGCAGGAGTAGTTAAAGCACCTCAATGTGACATCCTTGAATTTAACAGAATGGCTTCTTATTTGTTTAAAATGGCCACTTGAAAGGAGGCAAAAAACATTTACAAGAGCTTACTAGACTTTTTAGTCTAATAGATTTGTGTTATTGTGATTCCAGATAACTGTGATCTGCTGTCTTGCCTGAAGGATACGATTATTCCTTAGCTCCTTTATCTCTTACTTTGAAAATAGCAATTTGCCTTCATTAAAGTGCATTAGGCTACTGTCCGAGCAAATAGAAATGGTCATTCTTTACCATCCCCTGCACAAAAGAATTTTTAAAGGTTCTTGGGCAATATTTCTTGACGTTAGCCGCCTCCTCTAGGGGAACTCAGTCTTGTTCATGCAAAGTTCGTGGCTCCTCTTTTTAAGATTTTGCGTAATGTGTTATTGCCACATCTTATTTGGAAGGTTGCTTGTGTTGCCGCCCTTATATTGATCCGCAGAATAAGTAGGCTCCAATCTCTGTCTGCAGTAGATTCCTACACACTTCTTTATCACAACAGGGTTGTTTTTAACACGCATCCTTCTTTTCTATCGAAAGTAGTACTGGACTTTCACATAAATCAGATTATTTTACTGTAGGTTTACTTAGGTAATCTCTCCTCCCCAGGAGAAATGTTCGCCTGTTCCTTGGATGTTAGAGTCGTAAAATTGTACTTGAATGGAACTAACATTTTCGAAAAATCTGTTCAACCTTTAAATTATCGTCCACTTCTTACTGGTTTGGCAACCTTTAACAGCCCATTTGCAGATGGATAGTTGTGTGTTTTGCCTTGTGCTATCAATTAGCCACCAAACCTCTTCCTGGCAAACCTAGAGCTCACACAACAAGAGGAAAAGTGACTACTGCAGCTTGGTTGTCAGACATATTCACTGAAAGCATAAGCAACCTCCTTAGTCTCTCAGTTAATAGTAATTGTGCCTTTGTTAAATTAATTATGCACATCTTCACAAAAGACAACATTTCTGTGAGTCCACTGCCAGTACAAATCTTAGTGGGAAACTGAAACTGCTGACTCCTTAAGGAAGCATACTTTTCAATTGTGTGTACATTAAACCTGATAGGCTCTTTTTTCTTTTTGTTTCCTCTCTCTCAAATACAGATTTGACTTGTTATTTTTCTTTTTAGCTGCAAAGGTTAGTCTGGATGCTATTATATATAATGACATATAGAACATTTCTTTTAGTTGCCCTGTTTAGATAATGGAGTTGAGACCTGCATTTGGGTAATGGCAGTCATTGTCTCCCATGAATTATATATACATTTGTAAAAGACGGGTCAATGGTCCTCGCATCAAGACAGATATATTCTACGTTTATGACCCCAGTGACCACACCTATGATGCAGGACTAGGATTACTGACAACTATAAAGCACCTTTAAAAAAAAAACAAGAAATAGCAAGAGTATATGAAATGACAATTGGTAACAAAGGATTGTATAAAAAGACATCAAAAAATGAAAGAAGTACATTCATATAGATAGATTGTGGTAAAAAGACACAGCATGTCAAAGAGAATGTTTTAATATAATTCACATGTTAACATAGTCCTCCCTCTCCTTAGGTGTTGCAACCCTGTTCTGTGTTGCTGGAAAACAAGAGCTGCGAAACAGGAGAACAAAATATGACACTGAAGATTGAAGAAGTTATTGTAAAGGTAAGATAAAACTTATGCCTGATCACTTTCTTGGATCCTCCGGTAAACACACTTTCAGTATATTTTATTTGAGCATTAATGAAGATTGATGTAGTACTTAATTTGCTGATAAAAAGGCTAGGAGCTTTCATGTTGCAACTGTGCCATGGGTCCTAATGTAAACAACAAATATGTCCCTTGCTATTCAATACTTTCATTGAAATGAATAAGACACGAGTGTGGGACAGTGAGCCACCTATCCATTGCTCCAACTGCACTAATGATAGCTACGTCCATGCTAGGGTAATCCATTTACTAGGTCAGTACTTATTTGCCTTCTATGTTAGGCAGTTTACTTAGAATAGGAAAGAGACTTGTCCTTTTTCCAACTTATATTATCTAAAATCGCCAACAGTAGATGCTCCAAAATGTCCCTTTGTATGATAATGTGTGGTTGTCCAGTAAAACTATTGTGACATAATTCACTAGATAGCCTCTTTCAGACTATGATGATCCATTTTAAGAGTAATCAACGTAAATACAATCTAATTTTAAACTACCTGCATTACATTTGGTAACACTCTGTGAGTGCCTTAGTGATCCAAAACCTTTCATATAGTAAAGGGAAGTGACGGGCGGCATGTGGCTAAACCACCAATGCCTTAGAGTGTGAAAACATTTATGCCCTAGTGTGGTCACAGTTGATGTGGTTTGTGTAATGCTAGTATGACACTCTGAGACATAAGTGGAGCTGCCTAACCTCATGAGAGGATGATGGCATCAAGGTCTCAGAATGTCCACCCGGCTATATCATAGCTAAACAAATCTTCAGAGGTAATTATATTTACTATACTTAGTTTTCTCAGCGTGAATCATGTAATGAGCAGAGCAGATAAGTAAAATCTGAATCAGGCTCCCATGGTCAATGAACGTGTTATCTAATGGATACATAGCTGCTGATTCCTTACTTTAGAATCCTCCCCAAGGCGTGAGACTGGATCCAGAAACTTTTTCGACAGCACGTCCAGGCGCCAGAAGAGGGTGCCACGAGACTCCTTGTCGATATCCTCACGTGTAGTGATGTTGACTGGGCCAATATAATCCCCTCGCCAGCGTGCTGACATCAGTTCCTTATTTTCCGTGCTTGCAACTAAGATATGGAGCAGTTAAAGGGGCATTTTTCTGCCCATCCCCACATTTTGTGTGAGAGACAGTGTGCTTTCTTGCGCAGCCTTCAAGGTTTAAACCCCTTGGATCTTGTGACGCACAGATGTCCGTCACAGATCCTCATACCATCTGTTTGTGGTGCCTGGGCGACCACCATGTTTTGATGGAGTGTGGTTCCTGCCAGCGTCTTCGCCAGAGATCTTGAGAGAGCATTGAATAAAACTTCTGGTGGCCGACTATCTGAGTCACCGCGGCATTGTCAGTCCTCATTGGAGTCCAGGGACCGGTCGAGGAGCCATTCTGCTGAGGGACAGTCTCCGTCAACATCGAGGGAGGCCCCAAAACACCACCAGTCAAAACATTAGTTAGGTTCTGATGCCATCTTTCAGCCTTCGGTTGCGGCGCATTCTCCGGAGTCCATCCTACGCCTCCCTAAATATGCTGGAGCTGAGACGACACTAGCCCAAATGCTGACATATTATGTTTCTCTGCATAAAATTTTTGGGCCTCAATTCCCCTTTTGTGATCTTTCTAGCCCAAAGGATGTGGGAGGTGCCCCAACTGGATCCTCACCGGCGGGTTTCTCCTCAATGCCAGTCTGGTCCTCTGAATCTGTTATCAGATTCAAGACGGCACCGGTGTGCAGCCCATTGGGGTCTTCACCTTCGGTGTCGGAGTCAGGTCAGCCAATGACATCAGCGGCACCGATTCACACCGCACCAATTACTCTTTCTAACGTCGACACATCACCACACCTGCGTCCGATGCGGCACTGATGTAGCCATTCACTTTAGGCAACTCTCCATCTAGACACCCTGTTTCTGTTCTTCCTACAGAATGCATAGTTTGGCAGATGAAGGGGAGAATATTGAGTGTCAAAACCGTTCGGCAGAGCTTCTGTACCAGCAGCCTTACCATTCCTACCCTGCACTAAGTATGCAGAGATCTCTTCCTTTAGTTAAAGGGTCATCAAGACCCTCCCCACTGTCAGAGTTGGAAGTTGTACCGTACTCAACCATGTTTTAAGATTGACTTGATTAGGGGAGAGCTCCTCCATATATAGATCTGAGAACAAGGAGACAAGATAAGCTTGCATGTCTTCAAGCTTGTCTGAAACCTCTCCCTTTGAGTTAATTACCAACTGTCTAATGACATTCCCCGATCTATCTGTTCTAGCTTTCCACGCTAATAGCGCTCCTGCTTTCTCCCCATATTCAAAATTCTTCATACAACCAGCACACCACTGTGCTTTGCATTTTTGATCCATTTTAATCCTATAGTTTTGGCCTGCCTCTTCTAATAGGCTCTGTATCTGTTCCCTCTCAGAGCTTGGCCCAAAACCAAATCGCAGTAGGTCAGCCTCCAATTATTCGACTTTGTCCTCCAGCCTCTTCAGGCTTAATCTCTCAGAGTTTGTTTTATGACACGCTAGATTTTGCAGCACCCCTCCCCCCCTCCTTATATATGCTTTAAAGGCATCCCAGACCACCTCTAAGGTAGTAGACACAATATTATTTGTGAAATAAGCTGTGCAAGCCCGTTTTAGTGCCACAACAATCTCAGGGTCCGATAAAATGTCCCTTTTTAATGTCCATCTTGGCCTCGGCGTTGTACCACACCCATCTAGAGACATAATAACCAGAGAGTGATCTGATAAATGGCCAGGTAGAATACTCACTGAAATTATGGTGCCAGTAGTGGTCCTGTTTACAAAAAGATAATCAAGCCTAGAGAAATTACTTGTGAAACGTGAAGCATTGTCTAGCGCCCATCTTATGCCTCCATGTATCAAATAATGCCAGATTATACAACATATCTTTAAGGGCCTTCCGCACCCGAGGGGCATGGTCATGGCTCCTCCTGTTAGACCTATCCTGTGTTGGTTCAAGTAAGACATTGAAATCACCCCCAGTTACTATTGGGTATGTAACCTCCATTAAATTCCATTCGAAATTAGATAGATGGGACTAATCATCAATATTGGGCCCATAAAAAACGGTATGTTAACTCCACCCCTCCCCAACCCAAAGTTGCTATTATTCACTTTCCAGATTGATGAGACTTTGATGATTTAATATCGCATCCAGCCCCCTTCCTTATCACAATTACCACCCCTTTTACAGTGCTCGGTCTGCTATGAAACTGAAAAGCACTCTATCCACCTTTGTTTTGAAAAGAGGGCTCAACTTTCACAGGTGTCTAGTTGGGTTTCCTGTATCAAGCCTACATGTGCTTTACACTCATCTAGGTATTTCATTATCAACCTCTGCCTGCGCTTACCCCTTAATCCATTTACATTCCAGGTCAAAAATGTTAACTTGTTAGCCCCCCACATCTTGGTGACTTAGCAAGGGAGCTACCCATGACTGCCACTGTATCTCCATATGCCTAGGTAGTATTGAGTATATCTTTTTTTTAAAGATTTTTTCACACTGCTCCCCACCTCGTGCACATCCTACCTCACCCCCCACCCCTACTCCTACCCCGTGACCACCACTCCCCCCTGGGAAACCCTCCCTAGAATTTTAGGCATATAGCCTACTGGTCTTATCTCATCGGGAAACTTCAAATAGCAATTTCTATTGCTGGTCTCGCCTCACCCCTCCTCCCCAATTTGGTAAGTTTGGTTCAAGTTAAGCTCAAGGGCCTGCACCTTTTTAGATTACATCTATCAAAGCATCCACTTCATCAACAGAGCGGAAATTATACATGTGGTTTTCCCACATTATACGGAGAGAGGCTGGAAATCTCAACTGTGCATCAGCTTTTAATTTATTCAACTCTTCCAAATTTCTTCCCCAACTACCATTGTTTCTGGGCAGTAGCATGGCAGATATCTTATCTTGTAGAGAAAGAGTAGACCCCTGCAGAATGCGAGCCATCCTTTAATGCTGCGGACAAGATCACCTCCTTAGCAGTATATGAGAGAAAGTTAATTAAAAAAATTCTCGGCTTCTGCCTGCCCGGATTCCTCCTAAAGGGGTCCGATGTACCCGCTGAATCTCAGAGGTAACGTCAATATCCGGTCCGTTCTTCAGAATAGTGTCCTTTAGCATGGAGATGACAAAAGCCTTAATATCTGAGTCCGCCACAGATTCTGGAACATTGAGCAATCTGAGATTGTTCCTGCACAAGTGGTTTTCCAAACTTTCAAGATCCTCTTTCAATCCTTTATTTTGTTTGATTAGAGAGCTTACCTCTGCAGCGTTCTTGTCTATAGCCTGCTTCATTTTAGGAATCTCCTGCTCCAAGATTTCAGTTCAAGCAGAGACTTCTTCAAGGAGGCCTGTATTTCTGCTTGATTCTGCTCAGATTTCTTAAATCCAACTTTCATTTCTTCTTTAAGACCCAAAAGAATGGAGGCCAAAGATTCCTCCTCCTAGTTTGCTAAGACCTCAAACCTATTAGAGGTTAAAATTGCCACCTGGGAACGAGTTGCCCCATCAGCTGAGGAATTTTGGACCCAAGGGGGCAACCATATTCGTTTCTGAGGCTACACCAGCATTCTGTTCCACATCAACATGGTTAGGACCCCCCGTTACTTCATGTAACGGGCAACTCTGTTCGCCTAAGGGGGAGCTCATCCTATTGACCTCCGAGTCTGTACTAAATTTCTGCTCCATACTAATAGAGCTAGTGACTCCCCTAGTAAGAGCCGGAGATGCTAGGACTTTATAGTATGACTTTAGAGATGGGTTGATTTTTGCTTTAGATTGAGGCACTCCCCTTCCTTTACCCCTACTCCGGGGGCTCTTCCCCCTTCCAGGTTGTCTGGCTCTCTCCAATTTATCTTTTGAACCCCTCTTGCTCCTTACTCGCCCTGACTGTGTACCTAGATTCTTAGTGGTGACAGCAGGCTCCACAGCTGGGACAACCAGTGAGGGGGACAATACCGACCCTAATTCAGGTGAGAATAAATTCCCCCTGGTACGCAGAGTGTATCTGCTAACTCTCCCCCCTCAATTAGCGCCCCTATTCTGCAGTGCCTTGCTCCTCTCCATAGATAGAGGGGCCTGCCTCCCCCTAACTGCAGAGGAAGAGTCTTCTAATCTCTAGCAGTCCTCAATTATTCTGTACAGCTTCCCCGCTCTTACCTCCGGGGGGGGAGTGCTTACTCTTGTCTTTGCCCCACCGTGGCCCTCTGTACAGAAAAACGCCATCCGCTCAAAGCTGCTCGTCTCCGTGGCCCCTCTACCTGTGCTGCCTCTGCACACGCTGCTCCTGAGCAATGCAACAGCCCCACGACAGTGGTGCAGCTCCCTTGCTGCTCCCTCCCAGCATGGAGCCTGTACAAGGGAACCGCCACCAACCGCCGTGAACACCATTCGCGATGGAGACGACCGATAATACAGAGAAAAACACTGAAATCAGGTAGACTTCAACAGGGGCAATTTGCCATGGGGGGGGGGGGGGGGGCCTAATTCCATATCTCTCGATAAGATGGATTGCAGCCGTTTAGCTGACGGCCGCCATGTTCCCCAACCACCATCCTTATAGAATTCTATAGAATTATTTTCTGAACAGTTGTATCCTTTACAGTATATTACACCATATTTGGCTTTCTGGATTACTATTTACTGCTTGGCGCAAAAGTTGTGCCTTACTCCATCAGCTCTGTCGTTGACAGTTTTTCAGCTGTTTATTAATGTCTGGTTTTTGATTGATACTGGATATAGAGGTCTTGCAGTTTGCTGTACTCTTCATGAGCTCAGGCTCACAAGTTGATAACTTCATGGTATGTTCAGTACTCTATGTGGAGTATGTTTTGCATGCTATGTGAGCTTTTCATAATGTATATATGCTGAGTTGGTATTTCTCACCTTGTGCACTATTGGACCCTCATTTCGGGGTGCTTTCTCTGAGGTATGATATCTTATATTCTTGAAGCTTGGTACCCCTTGTTGGGTACTTTAGGAAAGTGCCCCTTTTTGCATGGTTACCCCACACTTTTTGCCTGACATTTGATGCACTGTGACTTGATGTGCTCTGGGTCCATGCCAATCAGGTTCCTAGGGTCTGTGTTCTTTCTCCAAACTGTACCTTTGTAACCACAATTAGCACATCTCTACCCACAGGCAAGCCCCTTGTTAAAGTTACCATGGGTACCAAGGATTCTGTGACCAGAGAAGACTTTTAAGGGCTGCAGCACCTACTGTGCCACCCTTAGATGCCCTGCACCTTAACACCCATACACTGCCATTGCAGGCTGTGTGTTTTGGTGCAGAGAAAAGTGAAGAGTCAACATGGTACCCATCCCTATGTGCCATGCCTGCAATCCACTGCCTGTGGCATAGAGAAGCCACCCCTCTAGTTGGGTGCACTAGACCACAGGTTAGGGCGCAGTTGCATGAGCACTGTACCCCTACAGTTTCTACTTCCATTCTTAGACATTGTAAATGCAGTAAAGCCATAAAGAGTAAATGGCCTGGGGAATGGACATTACGAACTCCACAGCTCCATAATGGCTTTACTGAGACCTGGGATGTTTGGTAGCAAACATCTCAGCACATTAAACCCCTACTGTTGCCAGTGTGAGATTTAATGTAAAATGAACTAAGAGGTAATCTTAGAGATGCCCCCTGAAAAACGACCTGGCCTGGTGTGGTTCCTGAATGGCTGCCCGCCATTTTCCACCACCAGACAGGTTGCTGGATGCTAGGTAGAGGGCTCCCACTCTCTGGGTCCAGAAACAAAGCCCATTCTGGGCAGATGTGTCATGCCTCCTCCCCCAGGATGAGCTGGGCTCATGAAGGGGAAGCTTCAAATTCCTGTCCAACCCCAACAGGTCCAGCAGCCATTTAGAACCCGGATGGCCTGCCCTGTCTTCATCCAAAATACTCTGTCACCACCGTGACCACCGGATTTGCTCAAAGCAAGACTCCAGCACAGAATCCGGATCCAGGCGGTTCTGCACCCAACGCCCATGGCCCGAGTGCGAGTGGCCCAACAACCACGAGGAGGTCTCCCCAGTGATCCTGACCTGGGATCTGGTGGTCCATGACCTACCTCGAGCTTCAGACCGATGCCTGCAGCCTTTTCTTCGAACAGGAGATCCCCATTGCAACCCACAGGGCTCCCATTGTCCTCTTTGCACTCTGCATCCTCCTCCGTGCCACTCGTGGTGCAGCTCCTGTGATAATTGTTGGCCCCTACAGTGCTCATCTTAACCCCAGGAGCGTTGCTTCCACTCCAGAGTAGCATGCTCTTAAGCTCCCCTGACCGGAGGCCCCCTAACCCCATTGGCTAACATTGGCCCCTTGCACTCTGCACCCGGCCGTCCCTGTGCCGTTGGTGGTGCGAATTGAGTGCCTAACTGGACCTTGGGGAAACTTAGTTGTAACCCCCAAAAGCTATCCCTGATTGTCTTTTACTTTCCTGAAAACGGATAACCTTCTTTTCTCCAACAGGAACCAATGTTATGAACTTTGTTCCTAAAATGTTGTGTTGAACAGGTTGTGTATGAAAGAAAAGTAACTGTGTTTTAAACCAAGGAACTTTCGTACTTACCTGTGTTTTGTAGCATCCAGTGGGTGATATCTTGGCATATCAGCCCAAGTACTGAAAGTAACTGAAAAGTAATCTAAAAGTAATCAGAAGTATTTTTTTTGTATTCTAAGGTGTTTTAAAAGCAAATACAAGCACGTAACTATTGCAGTTCCATTGACAACTGCATTTACTTGTAAAAGTTTTGCATTTGCAAGTATATTCTACTTGCCTGTGCCAAGTCCTGCATGGTTCTAGAAATAAAACGTAAGTATACTTTTTTATACTTACCTAATTGGTATGGATTCAGTCTCTGAGTGTGTGTCATCCGTCTTGATTAAGTGAATACAATAAATGGTTAACACACCCTCCTGATAAGCCTAACTGCCCGACCATGCTACCACAAATTAAGCTGTTAGTGATTATCTAATATAGCCTCTGCTATACCTCGTGGGATCCACTGGACTCTGTACACACAATAGCCTACTTTGATATAGTAGATAAAGAGCCAGCTTCCTACAGTACTTTCACATTTGTTCCTCCATGGGAGTTTCAGTGTATATGATCATTGTTGGTCACAAGATTATCATCTTGTCAGCCTTAAATCACTTTGTGTTTTGCTCTTTAGGTTCTGTCTTATAGCCATTGCTATTTAATTGACTTTTCCTCCCCTTCCGGTACACATGGTTAGCTTGCACATGTTCCATGGTAATGATTGTTTTTTTCCCCGGGATTATGCCATGCTATTTTTGGTCTACTGGGAGACCTATCTCTCAGTCAATTCTATTCCTTCTGTAGTGAAGGGTACTTAATATTCTTGACTTTTGGGGTTGTTATAATGCTTTGCATCATTGCTAAAAGAGTTCTTCTTTCTGAAGGTCATTTACCTCTAATGGTGTACCTTCCTTCTCTCTAAAGGTATTTCTATGTGTGGCCATAAAGGGACTAGGTGTTTGCCTTAAGGCTTCTACTGTTTGTAGATATCTTTTATTCTTCTCTTACTGGATCGTTGCTCTTCTAGGGTACAGCTCTCTTCATTATTTACTGAACTCCAGGTTGTAGTTAGGTTCACACTTTATAAAGTGTGGTCCCTAGATAACATATCTATATTGATGTTTAATTTATACATCACTCACATTCTTTTCTTATGGAATTACTTACAAAAAAAACTATTCCCAGTTTCACTATGAGGGATTTTTTTCTACATCATCTATAGATGGTTCTCTATTCATATTGTAAGATCACGTACTAACGTTGGGTTTTGCTAAATTTCAAGGTTTCTTTTTCATACTCTTATTCATCCGTATACTCTATTGCTTGCTGATGCTATCTCAAGCAATTTGCTTTACGCTGATGTTTTTGGATGGCTCTTGCTTTCCTACGTGGTATGATGCCACTATAGGCTCCTGTTGGAAATGGCCCTTTTTGCAGGGTTATCCCCAAACTTTTTGCTTCTTCCTCCTTTATTTTTTCTGACCTGTGATTGTTGGCTATAGGACTCTGAGCACTTTACCACGGCTGATTAGTGCTAAAGTGCATATGCTCTCTTTAAATTGTTAATTGTGATTGGACATCCATGATTGGCATATTTGTTTCATTAGTAGGTCCCTAGTAAAGTGCACTGAGTGTGCCAGGGCTGGTGATTCAGATGCTACTAGTGGGCCTGCAGCACTGATTGTGCCACCCACAGGAGTAGCCCTAAGATGGTGTCTCAGGCCTGCCACCGCAGTGCCTGTGCGCAGTTTGTCAACTGCCATGTTGTCCAGGCCAGTGTACACACTTGCCAGGCCCGACCGTTCCCTTCTCTTACACATCAGACACCCCTATGGTAGGCCCAAGGTACCCCCCTGGGCAGAGTGCAGTGTAAGGTGAAAGACAGGACATGCACTAGTGTGGGTAACATGTCCTGGTAGTGAAATACAGCCATTTTCGTTTTTTACTATTTCAAGGATATCTTGCCCATAGGCTAGAATGAGGAATGCTGTGTATCATGTTTACCTGCATATCTCCCTTAGGGGCAGATAGAAAATTGGAGTTTGGTATCCCCAAACTCAGAAATCTGTTAGAGACTACTAGCCGCAGATTCCTTCACGTAGAATTATCCCCAGGCATGAGACTGGATCCGGAAACTTTTTGCCACAGCATCCCTATTCGCCGGGGGTGGGTGACATCACGCGACTCCGCCCAGGCGTCGTCCGCGTACATGACGTCAGCGAGGTCACATAAGACCCGCCCCCGGCGCGCCCACGTCAGTTTTTTTCTTTTCCGCATGCAACGTGGATCCGTTCCTTGCTGCGGGCATGTTTAAGGCCCCCTTTCTTCCATTCTTTTTTGGTGGAACAGTGTGCGAATGCCTTCGGACTTTAAAACTTGCACGTTTTGTGGGCGTCTTATGTCGGAGACGGACCCTCACCTCACCTCATTTGCATATGGTGTTTGGGGGAGGATCACGGCACCTCAGATTGTGCGGCATGCTGAAAGTTGAAGCCGAAGTCGCGGCGGGAGCGCCGAATGATACTTCTCTCGGTGCATCTCTCCAGGTCGACGTCCTCCCCTTGGTCTGCCTCGGCAGACAGCTTCAGGTCCGGCTGTGGTAGTCATCCTCGCCTTTCTCCGATGTCACGTGAGCGTCGATCCCCGGTGGGTAAGTGTCGCAGTTCGTCCCCGGGGGCTGGTTTCCAGCCTACCGGGGGCGGAGACTCTCCGTGGGTGATGCAGCCCTACGTGTTGTCCTAGTCCTGATGTTGGGGCATCGAGAGTCCAGCTGGAGACTTAAGTGGCGGCTTTGCAGGCCTCGCTGGCATCTCCTCCTCCTTCCCCTCCTGGGGCATCGGCGAATCCCTCGCCTTGCGCAGGGCCCTCCATGGCGCCGCCGGTGGCTCCGGCCCCGGTGCCGACTGGGTCGGATGCAGGCTTGGAGGATGTGGTGCTGTTGGGGTGCGGCTCCTCTGGGGCACCTCCTTCAGGCCGAGACTTGTCTGCCTCGCCACAAACCCCTGCAGGGGTCCCTATGGTGTCGTGGGAGGTCGCCGGGGCTCGGGTCGCATCCCCGAGCCCCTCTCGGTCACTTGGCAGGGTGGTCCTGTGTAAGGCCGAGCTGACGCCGCTATGGCGCCAGCAGCAGCTGGACCGTGCGGAGCCACAGGGGTCGGTCGACTCTTCTCGTCCCACTCCGGGTTGGGGTCGAGGGCAGAACCCTCGTCCCTCTCCGGGCCCCTCTCGTACCTGCTCACAGACGGCTGCCTCGTTGGAGGGCGAGTCGGAGGTTGTATCGTCCCTGGCGCCGCCACAGGGGTTGCCTGACGACCTTCGCCTCCTTCTGGGCTGAGGCCAGCAGAGGGCTTCGGGCCCCTCCCCAGGCCCATCCTGTTCGCCCACGCAGGTGGTTGCCTCGGCGGGGGTCGGGCCGGCGCTGCTCCGGGGCCAGTGCGGCTCCTGCTCTACTCCGGTCCCCGCTCCGGTCTCCGGTGCGGGGTGACTTGGAGGTCCTTTGCCCGGTGACGTCGGATGGCGCCAGTGTCCTGCCTCAAGCAGCAGACTCTACGGCTCTGCGCAGGGGTCATACTGGGGATTCGTCTTCGGACGCTCCTTCTTCTCCGGAGGCAGACTGCATATTGGTGTTGTTCCCCCCCCCCAGAGACTGGCCGCCGTGTGGTGTCCTTTTCACCGGCGTCGAAGGGTGGCTCCCCGCCCTTCCTGAGGCAGGGGTGTTCCTCAGAAGAGCGGCAGGTCCCTCATTCTTCGGCTCCTTCTGACTTCCAGGTCTGGCCCTTGCCTGCCCCGCTTGGCCTCGGGGACGGCCGCCTTAGTTTTCAGCTGTCGTCCACAGAGGAGCTGCTTCCTCCACCGCGGGGCCCTACGGATGCGGCCTTCGCTCATGCGGTGTCCCCGGCTGTGGGCATCCTACGCATGGGTGACCCGGTGGCTCACTTTCCGGCGGACCATCTGTTGGAGGTCTTCCACCAGGGCTCTGGTGGGAGGGAAACTTGCTTCCCTTTGAAGGTTCGCTCCTTTCTGCCTTGACAGGGGCTTGGAGGCGTCCTGCCTCTGGGGACCCAGTGCCTCCACATCTTCTGCATCGGCACCTTCCGACGCCGCGTGACCCGACGTGCCTGTCCATTCACCCCTCAGCCGCCAGTCCCCTTCTGCGGACTGCTTTTCCCTCCCTGCTACCACTGTTGGCTCTGCCGTCCAGAGAGGCCCGCTGGCTGGACGCAACATTTTTGCCTCGACCAGCGTGGCCCGGCGGGCCCTTAACACCTTGTGTGTGCTGGCTAGGGCCTCCTCCTGTTTGTGGGACTCGGCTGAGTCTCTGGGGTCTGCAGTGTCCCAGGAGTCTGCTCAGGTGGATTTGCGGCGCCATGCATTGGATGACGGGAGCTTGTGGCGTTTATTCTCCGCTCCGCTCTGGACGTCTCTGAGGTGCTGGGCCGGGCCCTGGCTTCCTCAGTCGCTCTCCGTCACCATGCTTGGCTTAGGGACGGCGTCTTCCCCGAAAATATTCAAGAGAGGCTCATTGATCTCCACTTTGATGGCAGTCTGTTGTTTCATGCCCCGGCCAACTCCGCCATCCAGAGGCTCTTGGCAGGGCTCCGTCCTCCTCCTCCGTCCCCTCCTCAGTGACCTCTGAGTTAGGGTTGCTTTTGGGCCTTCTTAGGCCGGCGGTTATGGTTGTGGAGTATGTTTTTCTGGCCGTTTACGTCCTTCCTTGGGACATTGGCATTTTTGGCTGCTGGACGGCCCCTTTGTTGTGTGAGTTCTGCAGGAGTTGTTACGCAGACTTGGCCCTGAGATTGGGCCTTCTTCTTTGCTTGGGCTGTTGTCAAGCCTGTAGCGGGTGGGCTTTTTTTCCTCTTGGTTCTTTTGTTTCTTCCTCTGCTGCGGAAGTTCTTCCAAAGAGGGTTCCCATACATTGGGACTTCACATGCCCTATGTGGCGTTATGGTAGCTGTCATATGGCTTGTGCTCTGCTGGAGGGTTCTGGTCGCCTTCGGGTACCTGTTCTTCATGGTGTTTACGTAGGCTGCTTTTGCTTCCAGAGGTCGTGTGCACGACCACTCGTGGTGGTGGCCCGGGCCTCACCTCCTCTCCCTGCTCCCGTTCTGCGGTCTGGGATGTCCCTGTGTTCTCGCTTGCCAGGCGTTGCCTACTTGGTCTTCCTGGGGCCTCGGGCTGTTCTTCTTGCTTCTGGCCTTGACTGCCGGCATTGGTCTGGCTGGCAGGCTGCTCTCCATCTGGAATGGGCTCGCCTTCTTCTCCTTGGTTTCCTTGGGCCCTCTAGGCTTCTTCTTCTTCTTCCATCTTCCTGTCTTGGCATTCGGCAGAAGCTATGTTGCCTTGTGGGGGAGTAGGGTGTTTCGGCCTCTCCGGCCTTGCCCTCGGTTCCTCTGCTGTGAGTTTATGAACCTCTTCAGTCTTCCTTCCCTTCTAAGTCCCCTTGGGGCCGGTGGGGTTCTGCTTGTGGGGGTTCCCTTGGCCTGGCAGGGGCAAGGTTCTACCTGGTCCACAGATTTGGTCCCCTGTGGGGCCCTTTGTTCTGCTTTGGCTGGTGGGGTCCTTTCGCAGACACTCCTTCCCAGGGGGTATTGCTAGGGTATCTATTCTACGTGAAGGAATCTGTGGCTAGTAGTCTCTATCAGCTGTACGAGTTACTTACCTTCGGTAACGATGTATCTGGTAGAGACGATTCTAGCCGCAGATTCCTTTACGGCCCGCCCTTCCTCCCCTGTTCTGCGAGGACCCTTGGGTTGGTCTTCGGTACTCGCCTCCCGGTGGTGGGGCTGTGTCTCCTGTGAGTGCCTTCCTTGTTCTTGACGGGTGGCTCCATCTGGGGGCAGTTCATTCCTCCCTTGGTTCTTTGGAGGATGAGATTTCAGTGCGCCGGTGCCCTGCTGCTCTGGCTACTCCAGGTTTAGGGGGGGGATTGCTTCTATCCTTGTCTTCCCTTCGGGACACAGGGATTGGAGGTTGTCTATGTGCGGGCACGGTGGGTCTGCGGTGTTGGCACTGCCCTGCTGGTGGTGTTAGTCACTGTTTCTTTGCAATTTTTCTGCTCTTCGCACACTGTTCCCATGCTCCCACAGTTTTTTATCTGGTGGTTCCGCGTTGTGGTGCGGAAAAGTTCTCAGAAGAAAACGGACCTGGGCGCGCCGGGGTGGGTCTTATGTGACCTCGCTGACATCACGTACACGGATGACGCCTGGGCGGAGTCGCGTGATGTCACTCCGCCCCCGGCGCGCAGGGATGCTGTGGCAAAAAGTTTCCGGATCCAGTCTCACGCCTGGGGATAATTCTACGTGAACGAATTTGTGGCTAGAATAGTCTCTACCAGATACATAGTTACCGAAGGTAAGAAACTCTTACTTTAATAACACATCTTTTAGGGGGGCATGATTTTTTAATTCTGTGTTTGAAAATAGCACTTTTTGAAAGTGGCTATTTTCTTGTTCAACCTTTCTGTGTGCCTCTGCCTGGCTGTGTATTGACTGTCTGGTTTGTGAGTGACAGGGGCTGGGGGGGCTTCAGGAGGCTGGGTGAGTCAGCACTTGGCTGAATAGACCTGTCTGCCTTTGGAGTGGTGGGAGGAGTTGCACCTGGGTCTGAATAGGGCTGTGCCTGCCTTCCCCAATGCTGGCTCCACCTCCTGCGGCGTGTCTGATGGCCCTGGCCCACACTCACAAAGGAAGAAGAGGTGCACAAGCAGAAGGCACCCTGAACTGGTTTGGATTGGGTCCAGGACCCTTCACACATGGAGAACAAAGACTTTTGGGGTATAAATATCAGAGCTGAAACCCCAGAACTTTAGACTACTACTTCCTAATCAAGAGGAATCCCTGCCAACGAAGATCAGTGGAAGAGAATGAGGAGAAGTACTGCCCAAGTGTGTCTAGGGCTGGCCTGCGGTTTGCTCTTTCTACTGAGGAGAGATCTAAAGAACTTTTCTGTGTGCTGTGTCCCCTGCTTGAAGAAAGGACTTTGCTGAGTGCTGTGTCCATCTGAAGAAAAGTCTTCAAGGGCCTGAGAAGAGCTGGCCTCCTGTTTCTGAAGTCGTCCCAGGCACAAAAGGACATCACCCCCAGCTTCCCTGAACTTCCTTGCTGGGAGTTCGTCTGCCAGGTGGGCCTGTAACTGTGTGTAAGGCCTCTTTTGCTGTTGGGAGCTGGAAGCACGATGCAACGAGAGAGAAGCGTGACACCGCTGCAGCAGCCTCTGTCGCATCATCAAGAAGCGTGTCTCCGCTGCCGCTGTTCGCCGTCGCATCACCAGAGAAGCATGCCGCTGCCACAGAGGGTGCCGTCACATCACTGGAGAAGCGTGTCGCAGGGCCGTCGCATTGCTGAAGAAGCACACCGCCGCTGATCGCCGCCGCAACACCGGAGAAGCGTGTCGCCTTCACCAAGGGTGCCGTCGCATCGTCGGAGAAGCGTGTCCCAGGGCTGTCGCAGCTCCAAAGTTCACCGAGTTCGCCGCACGGCCGTCGGGCGTGCATGTATCGCATCTACATTGTCGCATCGCAACAAGCGCCATTTTGTCTCATCACACCGGATCGTCGCCACGCATCGAGGCACCATCTTAATGCATCGGAACCGGAGCGCAGGAAGAACCGTCGCATCGCCTTCAATGCAACCCATTTGTGTGTTTTGTGTTCCACATCGCAGGTACATTGAGACTAAAGTGTCGCTTTTGTGATCTACAAGCTTATTTTTGCAACAACCCTTTTTAAAGACATTTTACTGAGTTTTCTATGTTGGATTTTTGTCGTTTTGGTCTTGTTGAGTTTAGATAAAGATATTTTATTTTTAAACTGGTGTGGTGTCCAATTGTGGTGTCCATTTGTGGTGTTTTCACTGTGTTACTGTGAGTATTGGTACAAATACTTTACACATTGCCTTTGGGATAAGCCTGTCTGCTTATGCCAAGCTACCAAGGGGGTGAGCAGGGGTTATCTAAAGTGTGTATCCCCCTTACCCTGACTAGAAGCAGGGTCCCTACCTCTGAGAACTAGAGACCCCCAGATCTAACAGCTCCATACTATTATGTCAGCATTGTCTTACTGATTATTCAGCTTTACTTTATTTATACGTTGTATATTTTTTCTCTTGTCTATACATAGGCGTTTCTTTTTTTTATTCCGCCTATGTCAGTGTATTTCTTGGAAATACCTTAACAGCCTTTGCATTATCTTTCTAAGGATATGACTCCTACTGTTGCACTAGTTGCTTTTGTGAAGTCTGGTGGCTTCGTGGACTAGGCGTCCACTGTAGTGGCCTGTGTTCAACTTTATGATCACACGTTTATATCTCAGTGACTGAGCCTTTCATCACAGTGCGGATCTGGCCCCGGTAGAATTTATATGGCAGTTTTTCCGCCATGGCATCACCTGCTGTTCCGTGTCACTCAAATATCAAACTCTGTTCAAGCTTTATATTCTAAAGTTATTTGGCAAATTGTCCTACTATCATGGGTAACATTATTCCCATGCCTTCTATGTCTTTATGACCTTTCTTACTGCGGTCCCTTCTGCAGTACTTATGCAGTGAGCATTCATGGTTTCGGATCCCCTTCAGGGTGCAAGTAGTTTTATATTAATCTTGTTGGTTGGCTTCTACCAGTTGTCATGCTAACATGCACAATTTTATTCTCATGTTTTTTTAATGTCTTGTGACTTTACTTATCTGTGGTTCTTCCACAGGTTTTTAGATTGTAAAGCATGTTATTACTCACCTGCATTATTTTTAAGGTTCAATTTTTTTCTCTGGTTCTAGACCGGTTTTGTTCTAGTTTGAGGCTTTGGTGGTCCCAGTTCGCTGACCCTTCTCTAGGGATTGTATGCTTTGGTATTTGATTCTAAAGTTGGGAATCTGTGACTAGATGTCTGTATCAGATGAGCATGTTACTTACCTTCGGTAACGCATTATCTGATAGAGACAGGATCTAGCCGCACATTCCTTACGCGCCCCCATCCTCCCCACTCTGCGAACTGAGTCTTCTGTTCACTTTATTTAGTTCGGAGACTTCCCACACTAACCTAAGAACTCCGTGTTTACTCAGACTGATTCTTCTTTTCTCTCAATCTTTTTGTTAAGAAATCAATATACTGATTTGTAATTCAGTGATTTTTTGGGGGGGATTTTTTTTTTTACTTTTTATTAACTTTACTCAAGTGACCATACACTACAGTAATCATAGGCGTTTGTACATGGTTGAAATTTTAACATCCCAACAATTTTTTGTACGAGAGGTATGAGGTCACGTGCCATCCGTGGCTTCAAAGGCCCAAATTTGCAACAGGATATACATACAATCAGTAGACAAAAATCTCAATTTGTCGGTCGCTCCCTCCTCCTCGACCAGGCGTAACTGATGCGTATCATTCCTCCCCCAGCATTGCTCTATGCTGATGCCATGGTGACCAAATTTTCTCCCACTTCTTGGCACAACCCCTACTTTTATACACTATTTCTTCAGCACGTTAGCACGAATTAACATCCCGTTTCCACTCTACCAGTGACGGTGGCAAAGGTGCTCCTCACTTCCTCACGATGTTTCTTTTGGCAATCCCCGCTGCAAGAGCAAGCCACTTCCTCGCGATATTTCTTTTGGCAATCCCCGCTGCAAGAGCAAGCCAATCAAAGTCTCCCTGGATCATCAGGAGAAGCCATCTAGTGTCCATAGGGACCATCATTCTCGACACCCTTGACATTACATCCTTGACCCTCTGCCAAAACCCAGCTATCTCCTGACATTCCCACAGAATGTGAAAGAAAGTTCCCTCCTGGTGACATTCCTTTACACAGAGAGCTGTGTGCGCCTTACCCCATTTATACAAGTGCGTACATGGATGGTAGGTACGGTGCAGTATCTTGAGTTGCACCGGCCTAAATCTTGTCTGGACTGCAATCTCTCTTGTGCTCTGTATTGCCTCCTGCCAATCCGCATCATCTATATTCCCAAGATCGTCAGTCCATACCGCTCTCAGGGTCTCCAGAGGGTCCAGCACGTTATTTAATAACTTATGATATATCATGGATGTTGCTTTTTCAGTGATGGGGTCTAATAGCAATCTATCCTCCAGGAGGAATAATCTGGAATAGGAGTGCCACATTGGATATGTCGCTGCAGAGCGTGCGTCAGTCTGTAGTGGTATCTCTGTGTTTGGTTTAAATTATATTCTGGCTGCAGGTCCTCAAATGCAAGTGGAGACATCTCCTAGGTGTTCAATTCCTATCAGTTTTCACCCTCAAACCCGTTAAGGCAACCACTTCTTTCAATAGATCTCCTGCCAACAGTTGGTTCTGGCTAGTCAAGTTTATTGGCTTCTTTCTAACACCCCACCACAACCCCTGTGTGTGTCGGACACTCCGAGCATGTCTTTCGGGAGTACAAGAGTGGTACACAATTTCCTTCCACATATTGGCTCTGTCCACTCTATAGGCTGGCTCAGTCACGTCTGCATATATCCAGTCGTTTATAACCAACAATTGGGAAGCCCAGTAGTATAGTCCAACGTCTGGGACTGCCAGGCCACGTTCGTATACTCCCATTTGTAGTTTGAGAAGCGCTATTCGGAGAGAGCCACCCTGCCATAGCAGCATTCTGACTTCCTGGGATATTCTTCTAAAAACTGTCAGGGGAACTGGGCCTGGGGTGTTCTGGAGAACATACAGGAGATGAGGCAAAGCCATCATTTTAAACAGAGCCTCCCTGCCCATAAGAGACAGATCAGCTCAGTGCCGATGTACGTCACTGGTGTACCCTCCCACTATCTGGGGCTCGAGGTTCTTCTTTAGGAATGTTCCGTGATCTCTGGTAATGAATATACCCAGGTACTTAAGCCCTTCTCCTACCACTGGGGCTGCGCACTTCGCCTGTATCTTAGGTGGATGGCCCAATAGTGGGAATATCGCCGATTTGGACCAATTAATGGTATATCCTGAGTAACTTCCAAATAGCCTGAAAATATGGAGTACTCTCGCCATCGAATAGTATGGCCTTGCAAAATATAGGAGTATGTCCGCATAGAGCGAAATTAACTCCTCCCACCCTCCTGGTGCCTCTATATCCCAAATCATCGGGTCTCTCTGGACCCAGAGCTCCAGTGGCTCCAGTGCGAGGGCGAACAGCAATGGGGATAGGGGGCAGCCCTGTCTGGTGGATCTGGAAGGATCTGGATCTGGACAACACTCCATTGACTCTCACTCTAGCCTGAGGTTTCTCATACAGTAGTCTTACCCAACTACAGAAGTTAGGGCCGAAGCTCATCCTGTGAAGTACCATAAATAGATAGGGCCATTCTATACTGTCTAACGCCATTGATGTGTCTAACGACATCAACGTCGTTTGGGGGCTACTCGTCATATAGAGCACCCTGTATAGCCTCTGTAGATTGTGGTGGGTACTTCTGTTAGGCATGAGTCCGATTAATCTACGTGTATCACCTCTGAGATGACCGGCACCAGTCTATTCACCAAAGCCTTGGCCAGTACTTTCGCCTCTACATTGATCAGGGAGATTGGGCGATAGAGGGGCGCACTGGTCCAGTGGTTTCCCTGCCTTGTGTATCACTGCAATGGTGGCTGCACACTGATCTGACGGGAGTTGCCCCTGCTCCCGCACCTCAACCAACATGTTTAGTAATGATGGTATTATTATGGAAGCCTGACTTTTGTGTATTTCAACTGGGAGTCCATTTGGGCCCATTGTCTTCCCTGAATTAAGGTGCCCTAGGGCTCCTCCCAGCTCTTCGTCCGTGAGGTCAGCGTCTAATGTGCCATGCGCTTCTTCAGTGAGTGTGGGTAGGGAGAAGTCTTGCAGTAGTTCCTCACAATCGCCCTCGGATCTAATGCAGACGGTTGCATATACCTCCTCAAAATGTGCGGCGAAGGCTTCTGCTATGTCTATATTCGTCATTTTCAGTACCCCTGCTTTGTCTCTCACTCCCGTCACCCATGATCGTTCCCTATCTCACTTCTCCAACCACGCTAGGAGTCTCGATGCTTTGTCTCCCACATGATATAGGTAATGCTGAGTTGCCAGAGCGTATGCTCTTGGTTCACTGTCCGCCAGGGCTCGTAAGTCTCGCTGCCGCAGTGCCAGTCTGTGGCGCAAATCGTTAGAGGTGTCAACTTCTCCCTCCATCCTAGTTATCTCGAACTCCAAAGACCTGATTTGTCGTGGCTCTTCCTTCTTTTTAGCCCCAATTAGCGCCTGTGTCTGTCCCCCCAGCACTGTTTTATAAGCCTCCCATAAGCTTATGTGTGAATCTACCATCCCCTCATTCTCCTCAAAGTACAGCTCTGAGTTCTCCCGGAGTTGGTCCTGGAGTTCTGGATCCCGCAGGTGCCATGGGTCGATCCTAGGTAATGCTGTCCTGTTAAGGAGTGGGCCCCTAATATCCACCCTCACCGGGGAGTGATCTGAGATACCCCTTGCCATATGCCTTGGGTTTGCAAATTCTCCCACTCAGTAATTTCGCGTGAAGAGGTAGTCAAGCGTAGAAAAGGAACCATGGCGTGCGGAGTAGTATGTATACTCTTGAGCAAGTGGATTATGCATCCGCCACAGGTCTACCAAGCCCATGGCCATCAGGAAGCCCAACAGGTCTCGCTCTCCCCTCCGGCCCACTCGAGAGCCAGATCGATATGGCTCTGTGTCCATGACAGCGTTTTTGTCCCCGCCTACCAGAAGGGTGCCCAGGGCAATTTAATTGGGAACAAACTGATCTTCGAGAAAGCAATATTGTGAAGCCCCGGAGGTATGTAAATAGAGCAAAATATAACCAAGCTCCCTCCTATTTACCCGCTACCGCAACACAGCAGCCTGCATCGTCTGCCCAGGAATCTTTTATAGTTAGATGGAACGTATTGCGAACTAGGATTCCAACTCCCCGAACCCCAGTCGAGTATCCAGAGTGGTCCACCAGCCTTTACCCGAATTGATCTAGAGCTTTACATTTGCTCCCCTTTAGGTGTGACACCTGTATCAGTACTCCGTCTGGGGAGTGAATCTTAATGTGTTGGAGGACTAATGTGCGCTTGATTTTGTTCCCCAAACCATTAACATTCCAGGTTCATATCTGTATACTAGCCAGTTCTCCTATGGTGTTGGGTTAAGAAATTCACTTGTATTAATCCTCCCCTCTCCCAGAATGGTCTTGTGTCAACCTGTTGCACTGTTCGGCTGCGATGGTCCTGAGCGTGTATGCAAACATACATAACAAAACTAAACATTTTGCCCAACTCCCTCCTCCCTGCAACCCTGCTAGGTGAGTAGTAAACCTCCCACCTCCCAAATACACAGAGTGCCTGTCACCCAAACTTTGTAATACCGAACATTAATAAGGGGCAGCGTGTCAGGCTCCAGCATGAAGTACTATAATTCTGCTGTTGGATACTTCTAAACCCTGTTAGAATGTCCCAAGAGTAACCTTGTCCATCTGCTCACTCTCCCGATCCACGGAGTAGACCACGATAGTCACAACACCACAAGTGTCTCTTTGGCGCCCCGTTTCAAGGGTGGTCCTTACCATTATAGTGTCATTCGAGAACCTCTCCACCTCCCCCCAACCGCAAACCCGGGAGAGGACAATTGAGAGTCAATACTTGGGGGAGCATCCCTTTTGTCACTTATCTGTTCATTGGCGCTGGTCTGGGCTGTTTGACACTTGCTCCTTCTCCCACCCTTCCGCGGTGTACCCATTCTTAGGCAGTGTTCGACTTTTCCCTCCTTTTCGTTCGTCAGTGTGCCAGCCCTCCAGCCAGTCGCATGCCTCTGTTGGTGAATCAAAGAAGTATGCCTTCCCCTCGTCAATTATTTTGAGCTTCGTCTGGAATAGCATCATGTATTTCACGTTTTGCTCATGAAGGGTCCTCTTGACTGTGTTGAATGTACGCCTCTGGCGCTGAACATAGAGCAAAAATGCATAATGGCATTCTCATTATGTAAATCTCCATGCTGGCGTGCCACCTGTAGGATGGCATCCCTATCTCTGAAAGTCAGTATCCGGGCTATGATCGTGCATGGGGGTGCTCCTGGGCGAGGTCTATCTCTCAGGACCCTGTGTGAACGTTATACAGAAAAAAATGCGGATAGGCGCTTGGGTTTCAATTTATTCAGTATTATGCCCTCCAAGAAGATGTCCATCTATGGCCCTTCCAGACCCACTGGCACCCCCACTACCCGAATATTTTTCCGTCGGGCTCTCCCTTCCTGGTCTTCAAGTCAGGCGAAGATATCAGATTGATTCTTAGTGAGCATTGAGACCTGCTCTTCTAGATGTTTTGTTTTTGACTGTAAGCCCCCAATGCCCGCCTCTGCCGCGGACACCTTCTCTGACATTTTCTGAAAGTCTGCTCTGAGCGGATTTACCTCCTCAGTGACCTAGTCAAGTTTTGGTTGAAGGGTCCCACGCAGTTCCTTGATCGCCCTCATGATGTCTTTCAGGGAGGGATCCGGGGACTGGTCCTCCTGCTCAGATAGTGGTTTGCCTCACGCTGCACCTCCTTCACGGCCCATTTCCACGTATATTTATCAATGTGGTTGGCCTGCCCTGGCCCCACCACCTTGTTGCGTCCCATGTCTGCTGTCCATAGTTTTCCACCGGTGGGCGCAGGCTCTGAACTCACTCAGACTTGTGTATTTAGTGGTTGCACTGGTGTCTGATGCCTCCACTCCTTGACTTTTCCGCTTGTGGGCACAATCCGAGATTTCTACACAGTATAACTTCAGCCACGCAAGTGATCGCCTCACAGGCCCAGTCGCTCAGGGGAAGGGGCCTCTTACATCCTTCCAGCCGGGGTCACAACGTGTCGTGGATTCTCCCGCTGATTTCTGTGTGGGACCCCCGCCTACCATTAACTCCAGGTCCATTTACTCACGTTTTGACCAGCACCTCCTGGATGTTTTTGCTTCAGCCCAAGTGACTTTCAGGCGGCTTTCCACTCGTAGCCTCGTTGGGGGGGAGGGGACATGTCCCTGACTCTCAGCCCGCCCCCTTGATCAGACTATCGGCGGGTCCAGCTGTCAACACTCCTCCTTGACCCCGTGTCCAGCCGCAATTATATTACGACACTGGCCCAGCCACCGGCTGACAGGTCAGAGATCGAGCGCAGTCACTCATTGACCGCCCAGTCAGTTCCTTGCCGCTTGCCACTCTCTAGCACTCAAGGTCTCCGCTCCCTAAAGTCACCAGCGGCCGCACCTGCACCCGATGTGGGTACTCCGCAACTGTTCCAATTGGTTCCTTCATTAACTGCACGTCATGTAGCCGCACATAGCCTATTCTTCTCGGGCTGAGCACTGGGTTCCTCTTCACTCTCGGAACTATCTGGGAGATGTCGAGGGCTGTTGTCTGGTGGAGTATCAGCTCCACATCAACTTGTTGAAAATGAGAGCGATCCACCTGGTATTGAAAATCCTCCTACCCTCCATCAATGGGAGGTTTGTTCAGGTGTTCATGGACTACACCAGCCCCATGTGGTATGAGGGCTGGGTGGACAACTCCTTTCTGCCCATGGAATGTGCGGAGATTTGCGCCTTCCGCGATATAGGCGGAGAAACAAGGCAAATCTCCGCACACTCTGGCGTAACGGAAGTTGGCCTCCCGCGCATGTGCAGTTCCCAGAAGAAGACGCGATGGAGACGGATGGAAGCCCCGGGACGCCGCCGATAAGGTAAGGTTATTTGAAATGTTATATATGATGCTTTTTAAAGTTATTTAATACTGCGGGCGGGGGGCGGGAGGTGGGCGGCGCATAATGGAACTATGCGGAGAGTGCGGAGATTGGTTCCATCTCCGTGCCTCTCCGCATATGTCCCTTACGCAAATTACGCCCACCCCTAATTGCAACAAACATGGCAGGGCAGTGTCATTGCCCCTGTGTCAAAAGGCCCTGCATCTATGGACATGGCTGGAACATCAGGACATTTTCCTGATCATACAACACCTCGCTGGCTCTCTGAACGCCAGGATGGACAATCTCAGCCATCGATGCCAAGTGGATCATGAATGGTGTCACCATCCAGGGGCAAGTTCTCTTCCACGACTGGGTAGAACCTTGGATGGATCTATTCGCCAGCACCGAGAATGCGCAATGTCAGCACTTCTGCACGCTGGAGTTTCCAAGGTTACTCTTGCTCCAAAATGTATTTCAACTTGAGTGGGGCTCAGGACTCCTGTTTGCCTTCTCGCCGATACCACTCCTGCCTCGAGTTCTGATGACGATCTGGATGGATGGTGCCCAAGTCATTCTTGTGGCTGTGGATTGGGCACAGAGAGTTTGGTATCCTGAAATCCTGAGCATGAGCATCGGTCTTCTGGTTAGGCTGCCTCTTCAGGAGGATCTGCTGTGTACACTATGACCCTGCGCACGCTTTATCTTAATGGGTGGAGATTGAGTGGAGGCAGTTGACAGCTTTTGATCTTCTCTCAGAAGACTTTGAAGTTTTACTCGCAGCCAGGCATCCATCAGCACAGACTGTATATGACTGCCATTGAGACAAGTTTGTGTTTTGGTGTGCTGAAAAGCAAGTTTCTTGTCTTTCTGCACCTTTATCCGAGGTATTGCTGTTTGTTTTATGTTTAGCCCGGTAAGGCTTTGCTTTGGGCACAGTTAAAGTGTATCTTTTCACCCATTTGGTTTTTTTATGGTTGTCTGATAAGCCCTTCCTGTTCCAATCACCTGACTTCTTTTCTGAAATGTCTTCAGCAGATGTTTCCATCTAAACCCTTCATTATGTCCCAGTGTGACCTCAACTTGGCTTTAACTTTGTGTTTACCCTTTCAGCCCATAAATAGCTGCTCTCTGTATCTCTTGTTGCTCAAAACAGTCTTCTTGGTGTCCATCACTTCGGCCAGAAGGGTTAGCGAGATACAGGTGCTCTGTCTACAACATACACCAGCTTCTTCCCAGACAAACTGGTTGTCTGTACCCTTTTCTGCCAAAGGTGGTAACACCTTTCCATGTCTGCCAAAGCATCATGCTGCCAACTTTCTTCACTCTGCCTCACCTTTCTAAGGAGGAGGTGAGACGCCATCACCTAGACCCAAAAGGAGCATTGTTGTAGATTGACCACACCAGAAAACACCGGGCAGATGATCAACTCTTGGTGAGGTTCACCGGGGCGAAAAAGGAAAAACACTGCAGAAATGGACCATCTCCAGATGGATTGTGTTCTGCATTAAGATCTGCTATACACTGGCCAAGAAGCAACCCCCTGAGGGCATATTCCACCAGAACCAAGACTCCGACCACTACTTTAGCTTGTGGAGTCCCTTTCCTGAACATCTGTCAGGCTGCTAAACTGGTTTTTGTAAAAACGTTCACAAAACCCTACTGCCTTGACAGTCAGGTCCGTTGTGATGGGCACTTTGCCTGTTCGGTCCTCTATGACTTTTTGTTCTGAACCAGTTTGCAGACCCACCTCCGGTGAGGTATTGCTTTGGTATTCATTCTAAGTTAAGGAACTCACAGCTAGAAAACTCTATCAGATGAACAAGTTACTCACCTTCGGCAAAACCTTTTCTAGTAGAGACTTTATTTAGCCGCAGATTCCCTATTGACCGTCCTAACCTTACTTCATTTGTGAACCAGTTTTTCTCCCTAGAAAGCTCTGTAGATCCTTAGTATCTGCACACTGGTCCATCCGCCTTCTGATGTGACTGCGTACTTCTGGGGTTGAAATGTCTTGAAAAGAAACTGATATCAGCGCGCGTCACTTCCAGCTCAGACGAGCAAAGTAGCTTGTTCATTGCAACCTGCCATTTGTACAAAATCTGCAGAATTCCACATTTATGCACTGTTGGATTGATTTGGAAT
Source organism: Triturus cristatus (assembly GCF_964204655.1). Classification (NCBI taxonomy): domain Eukaryota; kingdom Metazoa; phylum Chordata; class Amphibia; order Caudata; family Salamandridae; genus Triturus; species Triturus cristatus. The sequence goes on from NC_140584.1 coordinate 560,832,510, forward strand.
TGTTCTGTTTGCTGTGAGAAGCTTTTCTATTCCTGCTTTTCTTTGCATTCAGGTTTCTGATGGATACATCTACCTGTGGGTTCCTCACCTTTTGAATTACCCCTTGTGTCAGCATTCCACTGAAAGTTTTTCCTAGCTCTCCTACGTAGACGAGGACGTCACAATGACACGGCTCAGCTCTCGACTCCGTCTGACGTCATCTGAGCCATAAGAAGACCTTGTCTGCGTGCTGATGTCAGTCCCCTTTTTTCCACGCTGTCGAGGCGTAACGGTTTTTTCTGGGACTCTCCATTTCCTTTGTATAACTTTGTTGCTGCTGTCTTCCTTGGTGTAGCAGCGCGATGGCTACTTTGAAGAAACGGGTTTCAAGCATTGCAGGGAGTTTGGGGGCCATATGTCCCTCATGGACCCACATGATGACTTTCTCTGGTGCCTGTCATCGGATCATGACATTGAGGGTTGCTCGTCCTGTGAGAGGATGAATCCAAAGGCACTGAAGGAGCAGGAGTCAAAGCTTTTCATGGCCCGAGCGAACAAGGAGAAGAGGGGCTGCAAGAGGTCCAGGTGGAAGTTGTCATACTTCAAAGACGAAGAAGCATAAGAAGAAGCTCTGACATTGGTCTTGGCATCGTGAGGCTTTGAGGTCGGCTTCTCCTGGTAAGCGGTGTCATGTTAAAGATGTTGTCTCTCCGTCACCTTCACCTTTGCCACAGGCAACTCCGGCTCACTCTCTGATGCCGAGGGATTTGCCGGTGCCCAGGGAGTCTTCTCCTGTTCCTGTGACTTCACATGTTCTGGCCCAGTATCCCCGGCGCCAAAGCCACGGCCTGATGTGCAGTCTAGGTATGATCAAGGCGCAGCTGTTGCGGATCCTTATCCACCCTTCCCAGGAGTGGATCCATTGCATTTATTAAATGTGATGTTTGGGCATGTTTGCCAAGGCAGCTCACCCTACAGGTGCACCATCTGGCCCAGCAATATGCCCAGGCACCCTTCATGCCTTTCATGCCTTTGGCTCTGGCATGGCAGTTCCCGGCACTGAGGTTTTCGGCGCCGGTTCCAATCTCTGGCTCCGTCTGGTGTTGGGCCGAATCCTTCCTTACTTCGAGCGGTGCCTTTGCCTGCTTCTGAGGGTCTTCCTTCGACACCTGTGCCGATGTCTCCGGTGTCCCACCAGGCGCCACCGATGCCAATTCGGAAGTTGCGGTCCAGGAAGGAAGCCCAGAGACTGCTAGAGGAGTAGGAGTACCGTAAGGATCAGGTTGAAGAGGGGGAGATCCTCAACTCCGTTGATGACTTTGAGGGCCTTCAGCAGGCCAGTGGCTTGGACACTTCCCCGGAGTGGGAGCTTTCTTCCCCAAAAGCTTTGCCCTCACAGGATGTTGCTCCATACTATTCAGTCATCAGGAAGGCTGCTGAGCTTTTGGATCTTCAATTGCCCGCGTCAGAGGTGAATTCAAATATCCTAACTGAGGTGTGATACACTCTCCTTCTTCTGCTATCGAGCCATTGCTGTGTTTCAATGAGGCTTTGACAGAGCCAATTATGGAGGTGTGGCAGGAGCCCTTATCTGCCCCTACTGTTTAGAGGACAATGGCTAGAAGGTATAAGCCAGCCCCGGGCAATCCGGCTTTCCTTACTGCTCACCCCTTGCCGGAGAGCTTGGTGGTACAGGCTTCTTGCTCTTCCAAACACTCCGCTGGACCTTTTCCCACCACTCTGGGGGATAGAGACTCAAAGAAACTGGAGCAGTCTGCCAAGAAAGTTTGTTCCTTGGCCAGCATGTTCTATAAATCTACCAGTTCCACGTGTTTGTTGGGAAGGTATATCCATGCCTTGATGGACTCTGCTAAAGAGGTGGCTCCTAATCTGCCCGAGGATGACCGCGGACACTTCTTAGAGGTGTTGACAGATACACAGGTGGCTGCTCGTCAGGTTATCCAGTCAGGGTTGGATACGGCAGACTCTATTGCCAGGGTGATGTGTTTTTCTGGGGCCACTAGAAGGCATGCTTGGCTGAGGTCCTCAGGATTCTCTCCGGATGTACGGGCTACTCTGCTTTATCTGTTTTTCGATGGGCCCAGGCTTTTTGGTGCAAAGGCAGATTCAGCTCTGCCGCGCTTCAAGGACAGTAGGGCTTCTGCATGATCCTTGGGCCTGCAGTCTCAGTTTAGGGGCTTTGGATTCAGGAGGTATCAAGGTCTTGGGAAAGCGGCTTCCTTTCGAAGTCGTCCGCTGCCGCAAAACCCTCTGTACAGGTCATACAGAAGAAAGGTTAGAGTCAGTCTGTGGGGCGCCTCCCGCCAACAGTCCTCCTCCACCTCCTCTGTCCCTACCACCGGTATCACAGGGAAGCAGCTCTAGATCCCCAATCTTGGAGCATGATGATCCCGTAGGAGGCGGGTGTCCCATTTTCTACAACATTGGAAATAGATTACATCAGATCTTTGGGTTTCAAATCTTCTAGAAAATGGGTACTCCCTTCCTTTCCAGGAGTTTCCCCCTCCTTTCCCTCCTCACCAAGGCTTATGTTGGGAGGACCATTTGTTGCTCTTGCAGCAGGATGTTCTTGTCTTATTACAGAAACGTCAGGGGTGCTACTCCTGGTATTTCTTGATCCCCAAGAAGGGCGGTCGGTTGAGGCCAATTCTTGACCTCAGGATCTTGAATCTTTACCTCAAGCAGGAGTTGCTCAAGATGTTGACCATGGCTCAGGTTCTTCAGGTGCTGCAACAGGAAGACTAGATGGTGTTGATAGACTTGCAGGATGCATATTTTTATCTTCCTATCCTGAAGTCGCAGCGGGAGTATCTCCGTTTTACAGTGGGGTCTCAACATTACCAGTTTGTGGTCCTTCCGTTCAGTCTTACTTCCGCATCTCAGATCTTCACGATGGTGATGGCAGTGGTGGCAGCTCATCTCAGTAGGTCGGGGATCACTATATTCCCTTATCTGGATGACTGACTGCTCAAAGCCAAGTCACCAGTGATGGTGCTGCATCATTTGCAAGTAACAACACGGCTGTTGTTCGACTTGGTTTACTTGATAAATGTACCCAAATTTCACCTGGTGCCCTCTCAATGCTACCTGTTCATAGGGGCAGTACTTGACACCCATGTGTTTTGAGCTTTTCTGCCTCCGCAGAGGATCCTCGACATCCAGGAATTAATTCCTTTGTTTCACGATGGAGCGGTTGTTCCAGTCCTGAAGGTCTTACGCCTGCTCAGTCTGTTCGCTGCCTGCCTTCCGTTGATCAGCCATGCATGCTGGCACATGAGGGCATGTGGTATCAGCACAATGGAGATCTCGAGGAGTGATCAGAATCTCCAGAGAAACTGCAGTGGAGCTGTCTTGGTGGGGTGCGTCGGTGAACCTGTCTCAGAGGAAGCCTTTTTAACCTCCTCCGCCTGTGGCCACAGTGAATACGGATGCCTCCACTTTAGGGTGGGGTGCACATCTGGGGGATCTGGAGGTCAAGGGGCTTTGGTCTCCAGAGGAAAGGTTGCTACACATCAACCTCTGGAATTGCGGGCGATAAGTCTGGCTCTCAAGGCCTTCCTTCACAGTCGTTCGGTTCAAGTCCTGACAGACAACACTACTGCGATGTGGTATATCAACAAACAGGAAGGAGTAGGGTCGTATCGCCTCTGCATAGAGGCTCTGCAGCTCTAGTCCTGGGTTCAGGACCACCAGATTTGTGTAATGGCAAATCTGCCCGGAGTACTGAACGTGCGTGATGACAGTCTGTCGGCAGTACTCAGCCAACCACATGTGAAGGCTTCAGGCGGAGGTGGTTCGCCACATCTTCAGGTTGTGCGGGTCTCCTCGGGTGGACATGTATGCCACTTGCGAAAACACACGCTGCCCGTCGTTCTGCAGTCTCCAGTATCTGATGCAGGGAGCACTGGGGGACGCATTTCAACTGGATTGGAGCTGTCGGCTTCTTTACGCATTTCCCCCTATACCCTTGAAGCCTCGGGTTCTGTGAAAGATTCGCCAAGACCGGGCCCAAGTTATATTGATCGTCCCGGATTGGCCAAGAAGGGTGTGGTACACATATCTTCTTCACCTTTCATCGCACCCTCCGCTCTGTCTCCCTCTCAGGGCAGACCTCCTCTTGCAATCTCAGAAGCAGGTTCTACACCCCACTTTCAGAGTCTGCACCTTCATGCCTGGAGGTTGAACTGGGCAACCTGAGCTCTTTCTCTCTCCCACCGCATGTGGTGGATGTTATCTTATCGTCCAGAAGACACTCTACCAAATGTGTTTGTTCCTCTAGATGGGTTAGGTTTGTGAAGTGGTGTGGAGAGAGATCCGTCGATCCTTTGAAGGCCCATTTATCAGATGTACTCAGTTTTTCACTTTCCATGGCCCAGAAAGGTTGTGCTGTGGCGATGGTTAAGGTCTATTTATCTGCCTTGTTGGCCTTCCTTTGTTTCCTGACCAGCCGTCTTTATTTAAGTGTCCCATTGTCATGAGGTTCATTAAGGGCCTCACCAATAGGTTTCCTCCCACTCCCTTCATAATGCCTCAGTGGGATTTGAATTTGGTTCTTACATTTCTGATGGGGTCTCCTTTTGAGCCTCTTCATAGTTGCACAGTGAGGCTGCTTTTGTTTAAGACTATTTTTCTGGTGGCTATTACCTCAGCCAGGAGGGTGAGTGAGCTGCAGGCTCTTAGCTCCAAGCCTCCGTTTACCTCATTTCATGCAGAGAAGATGGTTCTTAGGACCAGAGCCTTTCCTACCTAAGGTTGTTACTTCCTTCCATCTAGGGCAGTCTGTCACTTTACCCACTTTCTATCTTCCCCCTTCCAAGGAGGAGGCGAGACTTCACCGCCTGGACCCTAAGAGGGCAGTCAACTTCTACCTGGATAGGACCTTGGACTCTAGGTTGGATGACCAGCTCTTTGTTGGCTATGAGGGAAAGATGAAAGGCAAAGCCGTCCACAAGAGAACGCTGTCCAGGTGGATCATCTTGTGTATCAAGATATACTACGCACTGGCCAGCAAGGAGGCGTCTGAAGGTATCCGAGCTTATTCTACTAGAGCAAAGTCTTCTACATCTGCTTTGGCTAGGGGTGTCCCTGTAGTGGGCATTTGTAAAGCTGTGACAAGAGCCTCCCTCCACACTTTCGCGGAGCATTATTGCTTGTATTCGGAGGTGAGGAGGGATGGCCATTTTGCACAGTCGGTGCTGCCGGACTTTTTGGTGTGAGTGTTTGGACACCCTCCTCCGGGAGTGGGACTGCTGTGGGATTCAATTCAAAAGGTGAGGAATCCACAGGCAGATGTATCCATCAGAAGAAAAAAGTTACTTACCTTCGGTAACGCTTTTTCTGGTGGATACAGTATATGCCTATGGATTCCTCACTGACCCACCCTCCTCCCCGTTGTCCACCTACATATACTGAAAAGATTTTTATTGTAAGACGTTGTGTTTTCCTATATCAATTGATGGCTATACTGTTGGTGGTTAGGAATGCTTTGGTTTTAGCTTTTCTGCTTTACCTATATACTGTGTGTATTTGTGTATATATATTGTATACTGTGTATACTTGCATTATGTCGTCGGTCTGCCCGTTCGCCTCGAGAGCACAGAAAAAGTGGGTGGAACTGAGGTCAGCATGCTGACGAGGTCTTCTTATGGCTCCGATGATAACAGAGTTGCGAACGGAGCCGAGTCATTGTGACGTCTTCGTCAACATGGGAGAGCTAGGAAAAAGTTCCTTTGGAATGCTGGCGTAAGAGGTAATTCAAAAGGTGAGGAATCCACAGGCAGATACTGTATCCACCAGAAAAAGCCTAACGATGGTAAGTAACTTGTTCATTTGTATTCCTAAATAAATATAACAGACTTCAATCTAGTAGAAGGAGGATTGAATGAAAAAATGAATCAATAGGTTATCTATCACGGATCAACTTGAGAGCCAGATCAGGAAGTTGCTATCATATTACAAATTGCCCTGGTCCACCCTTTCTACTTCAAGGTGTGTTGGGCCTATGGGAGCAAAAAGGGATGTGGATGCTTGGGTGGTTCTGGTACCACTGCCGCCTTTTCTTCATGAAATAAAAATGTGTACCTGTCACAGTTAGCTATACTGCTGTGGTGGTTCTTTTGTTAAAAATATACAACTACTGAGCCACATCTGTTACTGAAATCACAATTCAAACACCTCAGTTTTGTCCTGGTGCTCTAAGATGAGTTCCTGAGAAACTTCTCAAATAAAGTACTGCTAATATTTATCTCAGATGCCTTCATATCTTTTGTTCACCTGCATTTGGATCACGGTGTAAGGCAAATTTCTTCCTGCATCCAGAAGTGGGAATGAGGCGGATGATGCAGGCAAAGGCAGTGTTAGATTTGGGGGTCTCTAGTTGGCAGAGATAGGTACCTTTGACCAAGTAGGGGCCCTTGCGTCTAGTCGGGGTAAGGGGGTACACTCCTAAAATAACACCTGCTCACCCCCTTGGTAGTTGGGCACGAGCAGACAGACTTATCTCAGAGGCAGTATGTAAAGCATTTGTGAACACATACAGTAACCCAGTGACAACACTACAGATGGACACCACACAAGTTGTAGTATAAAAATAAGCATTCTTTATATAGTTTTAACACAAGACCATAAACGACAAAAATACACAATACTATACTTAATGGTAGAATTAGTTTAGTTCTCTTTATTTGTTAAAATGAGACACTTTGAGTTCAATGTACCTTAGGATGCGTAACGCGATACTATGAAAGTGTTGCAGGGAAGGTGATGCGTCGGTTCCTTTTACGCAAGAACGGTGATGCGTCTGGTCCCTACTGATGCGTAGGGGATGCGTCAGTTCTTCTCTGCGAGGGAAGGTGATGCGTCGGTTCCTTTTACGCAAGAACGGTGATGCGTCGGGTTCCTACTGATGTGTAGGGGATGCGTCGGTTCTTCTCTGCGAGGGGAGGTGATGCGTCGGTTTCTTACTGCGCTTCTGTGACGATGCGGCTCACAACGCCGTGATGCGATGAACATCCGGTACGATGTGACAAAGATGGTGTCTTCTTCTTGATGCGACACGATGTGAGCACGCCCGACGGCCGTGCGGCGACTCAACGATTCTGCGGAGCCGCGACAGTCCCTGCGACACGCTTCCCAGTGATGCGGCGGTGTCTGATGCAACGTCGATCCTCTTCTCCAGCGATGCAAGGCACTTCGGCAACGATGCGAAAACTGCAACGGCGACACGCTCTCCCAGTGATGCGGCAATAGTGGCTGAGACACACTTCTCCGATGATGCTGCGGCGTCTTGTGCGACATCGATCCTCTTCTCTGGCGATGCGAGGCATTTCGAGTTGTGAAGCGACAGCGGCAGTTCGGCGACACGCTTCTTCTTCGTGCGTCGCACTTCCAGCTCCTTGCGACATGCAGGCAAAAGCCCCGCACAGCAGCAGGCACTTCCAAAAGACTCTTGGGGAGCTGGTGGTTGAAGTCTGTTGTCCCTGAGACTTCAGCAGTTGGCAAGCCCTTTCTCAAGGCCTTGGAAATCCTGACACAAGTTGATGAAAGTACACACAAAGTTCCTCTCTCCTCTCTTTGGCAGTCAGGCAACCACTGCAGGCCAATCCCTCAGGCTTAGGGATAGTCTCTCCTCAGCAAAGGTTTCTTCTTGTTTCCCAAAAGTGATCTAAAGTTCTGGGGTCTGGGTCCCCCTTTTATACACAGTTTCTCTTTGTTCTCTGAAGGCAGAGAGGCCTTTGCCTAGTCCAAACCAGTTCTGGTCAGTCCTGGAGCACTCTGTTTACATGACTTCTTCTTTCCTTTCACAGTGCAGGCCAGGGACATAAGATGCACCACAGGAGGTGGATCCAGCATTGTGGAGGGAAGGCACAGCCCTATTCAGGTCCCAGGTGCATCTCCTCCCACCCATCTACATGCAGATCTCTCTATTCAGCCCTGTGCTGACTCACCCTGTCTCCTGGAATCCCCCAGTCCCTGTCACTCAAACTCCAGACAAGGAATAAACAACCTAGCAGAGGCAGGCTTGGATGGTTAGACAAGAAAAGACCTACTTTCTAAAAGTGGTATTTTCAAACACAGAATGTTAAAACCAACTTCAATAAAAGATGCATTTTATCATTCTGAGTTCAGGCATACTAAACTCTAATTTCTTTCTAGTTCCCTGAGTCCGTTAGGATTATAAGATGTAATAATCAAACTACCCATTCTGGCCTATGGGGAACAGGTAGCCTTGCAATAGTGAAAAACGAAAATGGCTGTAATTCCCTATTAGGACATGCCACACACACCAGGGCATGCCCTACCTTATACTTACAATGCACCCTGCCATTGGGCCTACTATAGGGGGGTGACTAATATGACTAATATGCAGAAAAGGGAAGGTTTAGGGACTGTCAAGTGGGTGCACTTGCCCAGTCAGCATGGCAGTACCAGACTGCACACAGGTTCTGCAATGGCAGACCTGAGACACACTTTTACAGGCTGCTTCTGTGGGTGGCAGAACCAGTGCTGCAAGCCCACCAGCAGCATTTGGTTTACAAGCCCTGGGCACAATCAGTGCACTGTACTAGGGTCTGACAAGTAAACCAAACCAGCCAATCATGGAGTCATTAATCCATACATCAATTTACCATAGGGAGCACTTGCACTGTGGCACTGGACAGCAGTGGCACAGTGCCCAAAGCATCTATAACCAGCAAAAACACATGAGGCAACAGCAGAAAAATGGAAGGGAGACCCACGTCAAGGTGCCAGGTCTAAAAGGCAGTATAGCACGCTGCTGTATACAGTCCAATATTAAAGCATCTACCCTTTGCTCTGCAATTCTTTCAGGGCAGTCTCAGCACGGGATGATTCTAGGCACTATCGACAGACATGTGTTTCTTGTGATTTAACTCCTCCTTCACCCAATAAACAGTCATGCCAGTGAGCTGGGCAGTGATAAGTGTGAAAGTGGACAAATGTGCATAAACACCAACATGCTGGAATAGGAAAGAGAGATATACCAAAGAAGTCTTGAAAATTTATTTTCTCCATAAATTCACATTGAATTGGAGGTTTTTTTTTATGATGAAGAAAGCAAAAATTAAAAGCATTTGTGTCTTAAAAATGAGAGACTCAATAAAATTGTGATTGCCAGCCCTGGCTGACAATTGAAAGACATGCTACCCTCCCCAAACCCAACACTCAGAGATATATTTATATATATCTACTGGCTGTTGCCAGTAGATAGTTATAGTTAGGACATAGTTTCCATAGGAAAAGCAATTTTTGTTTTACCAATAACTTTGGCGCCAGATGACGAATCTTTGCTAAATTTTCAAATCTTGTGGGACGCTCCGGTCAGCTCCTGTCTTGAAAGTTTTGGGGTGATTCGTCATGCAGAGGCCGAGAAAAAAGGGGGGTCCCAAAACGTGTTTTCTCCATGTTATTTTCCATAGGAAACTTTAGACACGGCTACAGCTCGAACTGCTGAACGGAATTACACCAAATTTGGCAAAAAGGTAGCCCTTGGTTCAGAAAGAGACCTTTTTGTTAAATGGTGTAAATCTGTTCAGTAGTTGCTGAGAAAATCAAAAAATAAAAGTTTTGATATTTAGAGGAGCAGTGGATCCGCAGACCCTCCCGTCCACGAACTTTATTCTAATTGGCTGTCAACACTCCAAACCAGGAAGTGTTGGCAGCCATCTTGTGACTCGGTAGATCCGAGTCACAAGAAAAGAGAAAAACAAGAAAAACAAGAAAAGGGGGCAGGGTAGAAACACCCTGACACCCTAGGCCGGCACAGGGGGTCCCACAACGACTCCCAGGGCCACAAAAAAAGCATTTTTTTTTTTTTAAACGGCAAAATCCGCTAATCCCGCCCTTAAAATAAAAAAAAACAAAGCTCCCGTGCTTCATTATTATTTAGCCCTCGGGTGGGCCAAGTCCCGGGGGCATGGTGAAATGTAATTGCGGGGGCCCAGGGGGACCCCTGCAGCCCTGGGGACCGCCAACCCCCCCCGGGCTTGTTTTTTTTAATGTTTGGGGGTCCTCCAAGGCCCCCCCCCTGAGCATCGGGGACCGCCACCCCCCGGGGCTTTTATCAAATATTTGTGGGGGGCACACAGCACCCCCGCAGCCCCAGGGACCGCCACCCCCTGGGGCTTGTTTAAAAAAAAACTGGGGGGGGGGGGCTTGAGCCCCCACCCGCACGCACCAGGGACCGCAACCTCCCTGGGGCACTAATATGCAAATTTGGGGGTCCATTATGGACCCCGAGCCCCGGGGACCACCACCTCCCCAGGGCCGGCTCCTGCGGTGTCCGAGGGTGCCCACCCCCGGGACACTGCTGTTTGCTATGGCAGGGCAGGAGCCTCGCGGCTCCCAACCTGCCATAGCAAACTGTGGTGTGGTTTGGATTTTGGAAGAGAGCAGGAAACCTGCCCTCTCTTCCAAAATCCAAACCAGATTGCTTTTCCACACAGGGAGCTGCATGTCAGCAGCTCCCCGTGTGGAAAAGCAATGCGGGCTCCCGCAGGATGTGGGGAGCTGGCTGGGACCGTGGGGGCATTGGGACTCCCCCACGGTCCCCAACGAGAGGCCAGGCCGCGTGGCCTTCCTCCCCCATAATCAAAAAAAATAAATTTAAAAAAAACATGCAAAGGCCGGCCCCGGGGGATGGGATCCCCGGGGCCATAAATGGCCTGAGGAGAGGAGGGGGCCACGCAGCTCCCCTGCAAATATATATTTTTTAAAAATAAACTCTGGCCATGCCCGGGGGATGGGGTCCCCGGGGCCGAATATGGCCTCGGGAGGGGGGCCACGCGGCCCCCTTCCATTTTTAAAAGAAATACAAAATTAGGGGTCAGGCCCTGGGGGATGGGGTCCCGAGGGCCCATGAAATAGGAAAGGAAGGGGGGCCACACAGCTCCCCTTCTTAAAACATTTTTTTTTAAAAAGACCGGCATCACTGAGGCGCCGCCTCCTCCCAGCAACACTCTGCAAACGCATCCTGTGGCGTGTTTTAAGTTGGGGAATTAATTCCCCTTCAATACTGGGGGTCCCTGGGGGCCAACTAGCCCACCAGGTACCTCCAGTAAGCGCCACAGGGATGCGTTGCAGAGTGGTGGTCCAGGCCACACCCCTTTTTACACTTCTCTGCAGCACAGCTCTGTGGCGCTTACTGGAGGTACCTAGTGGGCTAGTTGGACCCCAGGGACCCTCAGGATTCAAGGGGACTTCATCTCCAAAGTTAAAAAGCACCAAGGGGCGCGTTTGCACAGTGGTGAAGGGAGGGGCGGGGCCTGAGGTGACATGTGTGCAAACACGCCCTGTGGCTCGTATTAAGTTGGGGAATTAATTCCTCTTCAATCCTGAGGGTCCCTGGGGCCCAACTAGCCGACCAGGTACCTCCAGTAAGCCCGCTGCGTTGCATAGAGGTGATACAGGCCACGCCCCTTTTTACACCTCTCTGCAACGCAGCTCTGTGGTGCTTACTTGGAGGTACCTGGTGGGCTAGTTGGAGCCCAGGGACCCTCGGGATTCAAGGGGATTTAATTCCCCAACTTACAACGTGCTAGGGGGCATGTTTGCAGAGTGGTGGAGAAAGGGGGCATGGCCTTTGTCTACCTCTCACCAATCCCACTGCGTGGGGCTTACTGGAGGTAAAAGGTAGGCTAGTTTGGCCCCTAAAGGACCCCCAGCAGTGAAGGGGACTTCAATCCCCATTCAATAGCGCGCCAGGGAGCGCGTTTATAGAGTGGTGGGGAAAGTGGGCGTGGCCTGGTACGAGTACTTACCAGTGCTGCTGTGTGGGACTGACTGGAGGTAATAGTTTGTGAAGTTGGCACCCAAGGATGTCCTTGGGGGCCAACTACCCCTCTTGTTACCTCTAGTAAGTCCCAAAAAAGAGAAGTTTCGTCATGCTAAAATGGCTTTATTGTTCTTGCAAAGAGCTTATGACCCATGGTCACTGTGTTGCATTATGAATTTTCTTAAGACTGCTGTAAAGTTAAGAAACACTAGAGGGGTGGGTGCTTGAAGGGCCCTGTGTTGAGCATTGTGTTAATAGTTTTTATATTTTAACTAATGAAATGCTGGAATTCATAGTAATGTAACTTTTCTTGTTTAAATTTGTTGATATGTGTACTTTTATGATGTTTTTAACTATCGAATAAAGAATTATAAAAAAAAAAAAAGTCCCACACAATGGGATTGCTAAGACTTCTTCGGAGGCCATGGCCCCTTTCTCTACCACTCTGCAAACGTGCCTCGTGGCAGACTACGGGATGGGGGATGAAGTCCAATTTCGTCCTGAGGGGGTTTGGGGGCCGAGAATCCCTCCTGGTACCTTCTGTAAATCCTACGCAGCGGAATTCCTGAGCGTTGGTTGGACGCCCAGCACCCTTTCTCCACTACTCTGCAAACATGACTACTAGTTAAAGTAGCATATTTCTACACCTCTGACTTTGAGGTAGTTTTAAATAATCCCCCTGCCATATTATGTACTAGGGCCTTATAGAGGAGGTCATGCTAATCTCAGGGGTACTCCAACGCATATTGTTCCCTAGTGTATATAGGTGTTTTCACTGTATTCTAAGTGTCTTTTAGCATAGCACTGGCTCTAGGCCTGGTTAGTCAGTCAGTTGCCACCAGTACCTGTCTGAAAAAGTTGTGGCACAGGATGATTTTGCAAAAAGGCCTCTTTCTGCTCCTCTGTTGGTTCTTTCTGCACATGTCTTGCTTCTTCCTGCACTTTTCTTCCTCTTTGTGGATTTCTGTTGCTTCTTTCTGCATTTCTTGTGCTTCTTTCTGTGCTTTTTTTCATCTCTCTTCACATGTCCTACCTCTGTAGGCATAGTAAGAAACTAGCATTTAAAAAACCTGTGAAATTCACTTAAAAAAACCATAGGTTTCAGGCACGTTGTAGCTAGAAATTAGCATTTAAAAACCTTTGAAATTCACTGAAAAATACATAGGTTTTAGGGAAAGTTATAGTTAGTTGGACATTTCACTCGTACAAAACCAGAGAAATTCCCCCGTTCTAGTTAGTTCAGCTAACTATAACTCGCGCCCCCGCAATGCACTGCCGATGACGTCACATATTACATCACTCATGACATGGTCAGTGACATCACTGATGACATCTCAAATGACATCACTGAGGACATTACTGATGACATCATCCAGTGACTGTGTGTTTCTGTAAAGTTTAAATATGTTTAATATATATAGGGAAATTAAATCAAATTAAAATTTACATTTACACCCTTGATGCTATATGACAATATTGATATATTTCATGAACTGTCTGTTGCAGAATTTAAAAAAAACTGTATAGTTCTACAATGTGTGATAAACATAAGCATTCAGCAGCCAACAATTTTTACATTCAACTAGTGAAACAACTGCAGGCGAATGACAATCTCATAATTCGCCAATCCGATAAAGGTGGAAATGTAGTGCTGTGGCCCAGGGACATGTACTTACTACAATTTGATTATTACACACAGCTGGTGGCCTGGAGAAGTGCTGGATTGCTCAGTCTGGATGAATTGAAATTCCTAAAAAATGAGCATCCAGTTATTCCGGCACTATACTTCATACCCAAGATACATAAAGGTGCTGATAAACCTCCTGGTAGGCCCATAATATCGGCACGTAAGGGAGTGTTAGAAAATACTTCCATCTATATTGATGCTTTTCTTCAGGAACATGTGAGGGCTCTGCCCTCGTACATTCAAGATACAGCCAATTTCCTGAGGAAATTGGAAGGGGTATGTTGGGATTCCTCCTATTGGTTGATCACATTGGATGTGACATCCCTCTATACTAGTATATACCATCAAGATGGCTTAAAAGCTATCAACCATTATCTAGGAAAGAGGTCCATCCATCTGTTTAATCACAACAAAATGTTGTCTGCAATGATTGCTACATGTCTAATCAACAATTTCTTCATGTTTTCCAAACAATTTTATCAGCAGGTCAGAGTCGCCGCCATGGGGGCTTGCTTCTTTCCAAGTTATGCCTGCCTTCATATGGGCAGGTGGGAGGAGCAAGTCCTTTATGGCACACACCACGTGATCTTTACCAGACATGTATTTCGATGGTATCACTACATTGATGATATCTTCTTCATGTGGCAAGGTACCAAACAACAGGCCTTGGATTTTATTGCCTTGATCAATGTAAACAATCTTAATCTTCAGTTTACAGACAATTTAAGTCAGGAATCTTTGTTTTCTAGACGTAGAGATCTTTATCAAAATTGACAAAATTGAGAATCAGTTGTTTAGGAAACCTGCTGCGGCAACACAGTCTTACATGCCGCAAGCCACCATCCGGCACATCTTATACGCAGCATCCCATATGGCGAGATGTTGCACATTAGACGTATTTGCATTACTGATTCCGAGTGTATTATGGCACAGGAAGCCAGTAAAGTTAGATTTCTGGCCAGAGGATATACAGCCACTGTGATTGACAAAGCCATCGTCAAAGCCAACTGTGTTCCCAGGGAAATGGTCTTGCAAAACAAAACATCCATTGCTAACTCAGTATAAGTTGGGGAGCCTACCAGACTTATCCTGACTTATGATCGCCAGCATCAGGCCCTTCGTAAGATCTTTAAGAAAAATTGGAGCCTGATACGGAATGACCCTGTCATTGGGGATCTAATGGCAGTCAGTCCTGAGATTACATTCAGGAAAGCACGCTCCATGAGCAATGCTCTGGTGAAAACTAGTCCAGAGTTACTCATCAACAAATCATGGCTCCATTCCAGTAAGGGTTTTAGAAGATGCACTAGCTGCAAAGCCTGCAGACATGGTGTTAACAAATCAGAATATAAGACCCCTTTCTGTGACATTCCTAAACCCATTTACAGGATGTTCACATGCAAAACTGATTTTGCCATCTATGTGCTGGAGTGTCCGTGTGGCCTGCAATATGTTGGGGAGTACCAAGTTGCAGGTCCACAAATGGATACTCCAGCACATTAGGGCAATTAATGGTAGCGAGGCATCCTACCCAGTTGCTCGTCATTTTACGGAATGCCATGAGAATAAGTGAGCTTCTCAAATATTTTGTCATAGACTCAGTTTTGCCCCTCAGACGTGGAGGCAATCGAGAAGCCTTTTTACGAGCTCTTGAGACAAAATACATCCTTGAACTTGACACCAAGATGCCATGCGGTTTAAACTCGAGTGAAGATTTCTACACATGTCTGTAACTGGGCTCTTTCTGTCAAACAACTGCACCAATACTACATGTCCTTAAATTTTGGCCTCGCCCTCTAAATCTGTTATTTTAAATTGCTAACATTGTAACATTTTCTTTGCACTTTTTGCACTTTATTAGGCACTGACATTTGCTATCTGGGCATAGTTCAATTATTGTCCATTAGGGCACTTATTGGTTCCATACGACACTAGCACCTATATATGTTTTAGCAGTTTTTTTTAGATATATTCATTAACATCTTAGAAGATATTGCATCTGGCAATGATATGTTTATTGATCAAATGGTTTTACTGTGTATTTGTAAAACTTTGGGACATGTCCCTTCTCTTGTGGTGCACTACAAATGTAAAACAAGTATTTGTGGTCCTATTGTTGAGGGATTGGTCACATATTCTGACACAACTAAGCCAAAGCTGCATGTGCAATTTCAACACACTAGGGTTAAATTGTTTGCATATTTTGCACAAATATTTCTACTATGCGTTTAAATTGGATATTTATATTTAAATGCCTTTTTTTTAAAAACTGCTCATACTTTAGAATACAGATTAATTGCCCATAATAAGTGTCTTTTAATTAAATGTATTTTTTATTTAGGTATTTAAAAAGGTGCTCGTTGCTATTCAGGTTTTTACTTTTGATATGGAGAAATTTGTATTTGTATTTTTTCTATGTCCATGGTAGGCAACCAATCATGTCAGCTGTTACTATGCACTTTAAATACAAGCATACTACTCACAAGGCGCTATGTGAACAAGGCCTCTAGTAGGCTGAAATGCATCATGGCAGGCATGCTGAACTCTTAATAAACTACTCACCTGCACCTATTTCGTGGTCTGTTATCGTCTGTTCCGGTCTTCAAATATACTTGAGGATTCCTGGGATTGTGGTGGCGAAGTTTTCGATATATATATATATATATATATATATATATATATATATATATATATGTGTAAATATATATGTGTAAATATATATATATATATATATATATGTATATTCGCACACAGACACACACACACACCAGTACAGACACAAGCATACAATTATGTCCGTTAGTCCCTTGTTAGGGGTTTGGAGTGCTTGCTGTCTGCAATGCCATACACAGACTTTGACACTGCTCTCAGTTCTGCCTAGTGCTGGTACCAAGTTGTGAGGAAATTGAGTGTATTACTTGGTGTGGTTGTGAGATCTCACAGTGTAGTACACTAGTGTAAGGAAATGGAGTGTGCTATACGATGGGGTTGTAGGACCGCACCGTGTAATACACTACCAACACCTTCAGGTTTTCTTTGTCTTATCTCAACTCTGGGTAGTTGAGGCCCTGGGCATTCAGGATTATACAAAGGAAGAAGTGTACAGCATTTAAACAGCACCAAAACAATTGAAGAAGTAAGAAACTCAATACTCGGGAAATCCAAAGCCAATTTATAAAAATAGTGTTTTTATGAAATTATGGATATCAAAATGAAAAACATACAGAAGAGGGTTCCGGAGATATTACAAAAAACAATAAATCAAGATTTTTCACTTCACCGTGAACAAGCATTGGCAAATTTAACAAAATTGCCACTTTGAAACTTTTTCAAGAAAAACTTGGATAGAACATGGTTCTTAGAATTACTTTGAGCTACCACTTCCAAGAGGGAGCAATTCAAAGGGACCAGCGAGATCCAACAGAACAGTTAACTCCTTCGGAAGATCAGTCTTCAGTCCAGTGTCAGTGGCTCCTTGCCATTGACCTACGGAGTGGTAATGTTGCAAGGGATACAGGATGCCGTAGATGCTCAAGGATGCTGAAGATGCTTCGCAGTTGACAGGGGTCTTCCTGGGGCTACTCTGTGGTCCACCGTCCTGGTGAGGTGATTCTGGGCACAGGGGTCGACGTCCCACAAAGTCTTCCCCAGGTCAGTAGAAGTCCACTTGCCACTGGGCTACCAGTCGCCCCGCAAAGCGGTTGCAGGGGTTTCCTTCTTTTTGAGATACCTCTCCTTATGGGTGGCCGAGCTACACTTCGACAACTCTTCTGGATCCAGAAGACTCAGGTTCAACATTTGAGTGTTGAATCCTGGTCTCCTGGTCTGCACAGCGGTGAGGGGCAGTGATCTGGGTTTCAAACTCTCCCCAGCAGGCTTCTTCAGCATTTGTGGCCCTGTGCTGTGAACAGGAAGTCAGCAAACTGACTCTTGGAGTCTCTGCTTCTGGCTGGGCTTGGGAGATGACTTCTTCACGGGCAGGAAATGGCAGACACGGTCCTTTCCTCCGCTAGCCCAAGAAGCAGCAGATGCAGTGTAACCTCTTCTTTGCCGGTTCCAGGACCAACAGGACAGTATTTCTTCAGTCCTCTTCTTCCAATCAAGGGAGATCTGAGGTCTGGGTGCCCCAGGGTGCCCATTTCATGCACAGAAAGTGCCCTCAAGGAGGTTGCAGTTACTAGCCAAGGGGCTATTTGGTTCCCTCCCACTTGATGACAACTTCCTGGCAAGTGTGGCATTTAGGTATGCTAGACTGCACTATTTTGTTCACTCCCCAGATGGCAGATCCTCTCAGTGTGTGGAGTTTGGTAGCCCACCCTAGAGGTGTGGCTACGTGAGGGCTACACTCTCCTGTAAACACCAGTTTGGCAACTGGTCTCCCGTCTCTTTCCCCCATGCCAACTCGTCTATCTCATCAAAGGAGCTCTTATGTGTCCCCAGAATTTGCCCTTCAAAGACTGCTTCCCCTTTGGAAGTCGCCTTTTGGGTCAACACCTTGTGTGGCTTCCTATTGTTATCTGTTCTGGGATTTGTTTACATTTTTCTCTAAGTGAGCAGAAGGCTGTCTCGTGGCCAACATCTGAAAATGACCACTGAGAAACTTAGAAAGTTGTTTGTAGCAACAGGTTACGTTAATTTTGACTTGGGCTGTAAGTTGGGCTGATTGTAGCAAGTTGTTTTATACCTTGAAGTACCATATTTAGTATTCCCATTCAGAAGTTAGCAGGACTGAAGTGTCAGCTTGTAACTCTGTACTCCCCAATGGGGCTACTAGCATCTCTCACAGTGAAAATGGCAATTGCGAGTTTTTACTGTTAGAACATATAAAAACATGTTCTACTTTTTAATATGCTACACCGGCCTTGGAACTTGACAAGCCTGCTTTAGGGGTGACTCACATATATTAAAAAGGGAGGTTTGAGCTATACCATGGCATTAAATGGTCAAGTTAGCAGTTTAAAACTGCTCTACCAATCTGCAATGGAAGGCTGGGAGACATTTTCACATTGTCGCAGCCAGGGTGGTACGATTTGTGTTGTAGCCCTGGTGGGACACTTTAAATTACAGGCCCTGATTACCTGTGTTACCATATACTAGGAGCTTATAAGTAAGTTAACTTATGCCAATTGAGTGTAGCCAATCAAGCATATACTTTTAAGGGTCAAGAACTCTGCCACGGATGTCTTGATTAGCATGGCCTTAGTGCACTCTCAGAGGCGAGAAACCAGCTGCATCAATCCAAACCTTTGGAGGTGATCATGCAAAAAGAGGCATTTCCTTACACTGGCCATAATCTACACTTCCTGCAAATGATATTGCCACCCCCATGCAATCATGCAATCAGTGGCATTAGCACTTATTTATTCACATCAGACAGTATCCAAGTGCAAGAGAGGGAGAAACGCATAAAGTGCAAAGACGAAGGAAGAGAAAGACGGAAAAAACGTAAATGAGGGAGAGAACAGGAACCTGAAAAAGTGAGGTAAAGGGGCAGGGAGTGTCTGGTAGTGGATTAAAAAGCCATGAGTTGTTTCAAGACTATGCAGCCTTGGTATTTGGCAAATCAACAGCTAGTAGCAGCAGCTGCAGGCTTATGAGCAGGGCTTTGGTAATAGGCACTCATTCTTTTACAAATCAAGCGCTGGCTGTGACTGTCATATTTTGAGGCTGATCATAGGCAATGGAATGTCTTGTCTTGTAATGTCTTGTCAATAGAGATCCATCAGTTGCTTAAACTGATGGCATAAGGAAAGGCTCTGAAATCTTTCCTTAGGAACTTAACACCGATTCAGTACAATAATAATTTCCTGCACCTAGATTTGTTTTGTTCCCTATTTTCCTGCACCTAGATTTGTTTTGTTTCCTGTCCCTAACACCACAATTAGCTCCATTATCATATTAATAGTCAAACTCCTCTGTGATACTTTATTTGATTAATTAAATCATTACAATCCACATAAAAGAGACAAAGCTTAAAAACCAAGTGTTTTTCACTGGGCTTCTCCCATCATTCTCAATAAAAGTAAGACAGAAACATAATTTTTTTTTTTTTTTTTAAACCTTTATTACAGAATCCAAAAGATATACAAAGATGGGCCTACAACCTTCGGGCCGGCCGCTAGCAAACAGTAAGAGCATAGAATACAGTCAGTAAACACACGCTGCAGCGTGAGAGAGGTCACAGGAGTTGAAAGAAGCGTTGGCGGCTACACCGTCCGGACCCCCCACATGGCGGTTCCATTTTTATATAAGAAACGACAAACAAATCCACAAGGCAGCCAAAAGTCAAAGCAGCAGTATGAGCTCCCCTGGGGAGGACCCTACCGATCCACAGGAATAGCGGGGGGGGAGGATAGGCCGGGGCGGAGACAAAGTGGACTCAATGCCCAGAACCAAGGCGACAAGCAGACTAAGGAGACGGGGCCAGTGCCAGATCAGGCGTCAGCAGCGGGGTACAAATTCCGCCACGGTAGGTGTTCCAGGGGCCCCACACTTTCACCCATTTCCCAGGCTTACCTCTCGCAACATACACTACCTTTTCCCGAAACATACACCAATCCATGTTGTCCTTCCACGCCGAGACCGTTGGCAACCTCTGGGAGCCCCACAATTGCGCAATGTCACGCTTGGCCACCATATATCCCAGAGTCACCCACCACGTCTGCGGCACTGAGTAGTCAGTCGGCTCCCACACATTTAGCAGACATCTCCTCGCCTCGGGAAGCAGCGTCACATGCGTGACCGCCTGCAACACCGCATGCACACCACGCCAGAATCGTGCCACCTCAGGGCATTCCCACAAAATATGGAGGAAGGTCCCTAAAGAACCACACCCACGCTTACACAACCCGTCCACGGCATATCCCATACGCATCAGACCCGGCCCCGTAACATAGACCCTATGGAGTATCTTGAGCTGGGCGAAGCGAAGGCGAGCCGGTATGGCCACCTCTTTCGGGGAGGCCACCGCAGACACCCAGTCCTCGTCATCCAGCTCCAATCCATCGGCCACCCACGCCTCACGAAGGCTAGTCAGCAGTCCCGAGCGATCGTTGATGAGCTTTTTGTAAATCAATAAAATCGTGCCGTCCGGTACATGCCCATCTAGCACTCTATCTTCCAGAGGGGAGTACTCCGGGATGGAGGCAACATCCGGGAATACGGAGCACAGCGCGTGACGGACCTGGATATATCGAAAGTACTCCCTGTCCTGCAACTGGAATTCAGTCTGCAGCACATCGAACGTTTTGAATCCCCCCCTCGTCCAGAGATCGCCCACCTTGCTGATGCCTATCATGTCCCACTTCTCAAAGCCCTTCGAGGTCCACAGGGAGCCCAGCCGCTCAGATGCATACAGCGGCGTCGCCCGGGTCAAACGATCCTTCCACCCCATCGCCGAGTTTGCCGCGTGCCACACCCGTACCGCGACCCGCGTAGGGCCCGTCAGACGTGCGTCGAGCGATCTAGAATAAAGCGCCCGATTATGGTCACCACCCGGCAGTAATAGTTTATCCATTTCAAAGGCCGGGTTAAGAGCGGGCCCATAAAGGCCGTGGTTTATAGCAGCCAGCTGGGAGGCCCAGTAATACCGTTTGATGTCTGGGAGGGCGACCCCCCCCCGTCGTACCACGGGAGCGTCAGCTTCGCAAGGGCGATACGCGGCCTACCCTCCCAGAACAGGCGTCGCTGCAGACTCTCCACCTCGCGAAAGTAGCGCGCCGGGACAACGTCCATCGTGTTCTGTAAAGCGTATAGGAAACGTGGCAGCGACATCATCTTAAACAATGCCGCACGGCCGAGCGGTGAGAGCGGCAAGCGCCTCCAACGCGCCACGTCCTCCAACAGGCGCTGGAGGGGGGGGAGCAAGTTCTGTTTATATCGGGCCTCAGCGTCCAGGGTAATGAAGATACCCAGGTACTTAAATCCCTGCGGAGCGATCTGGATAGGACAACCCCGCGGAAGGATAGGAGCCTCCCCGGAAAGGACATAAACACAGGATTTAGCCCAGTTGATGACTAAGCCGGAGTTGCGGCCAAATGAATGCAAAACATCCACTAGTACAATCAGCGATTTACGCGTGGAAGCAAAGTATAAAAGAATATCGTCAGCGTAAAGGGATACGCGATCCTCATACTCGGGGGTCCATCGGAGACCACGGATAGAAGGGTGCCACCGCAGCCACTCCGCCAGGGGCTCCAAGGCAAGCGCGAAGAGGAGCGGCGATAGCGGGCAGCCCTGCCGCGTGCCCCTGCCCAGCTCAAACGGAGCCGACACTCTACCGTTCACCGCCACCTGCGCCAGCGGTCCGGAGTATAACAGTTTCACCCAACCAATGAATCCCCGGCCAAAACCAAACTTAGCCAGCGTCGCCCAAATATATGGCCACTCAAGCGTGTTGAACGCCATAGTGGCGTCCAGGGACGCCAAAATGGCCGGCTCTCGTACGAACGGGACCCGCGCGAGCACCCCATGCAAACGCCGCAGGTTGAGCGCGGTGTTGCGATGAGGGATAAAGCCGGACTGGTACTGGTGAATCAGATCGCACACCACGCCAACCAGCCGATTAGCCAGCACCTTGGCGAGAATTTTGGGTTCCGCATTCAACAGCGAAATGGGCCTGTAAGACGTGACCCGATCCCGCGGCCTCCCCTCCTTATGAATAACCACGATAGTGGCCAGACGCTGGTCCAGCGGGAGGGAACCCGCCGAGCGGGCCGCGAGGAACATAGCACGGAGATGCAGCGCCAGCGTATCTGGTCGTAGTTTGTACAATTCGATGGGAAGGCCATTAGGACCCATGGCCTTGCCGGAGGCGACCGAACGTATGGCGAGGGCAATCTCCTCAGATGTTGGGGTCGCGTCCAACAACACTTTATCCTCCTCCGAAAGGGAAGGCAGCGCAATGTCTTTAAGTAGGGCATGGGAATCCTCTTCCGAGCGGGAAGATACCGGGGAGTACACCCCACGGAAATATTCTGCAAAGCAATCAACAATTTCTCCTGGTTCAGTGACACACACACCATCCAATTTCTCAATCGACGGGACAACTCGACTCGCTCTCTCCTTTTTATCCAGCCACGCAATCCGTTTACCAGCCTTATCACCCACATCATACAGTCTCCCCTGTTGCTCTCTACTGAGGCCCCTGGCTGCCTCCGTGACGAGGGCCTTGTAGTCCGCCTGCTTGAGTCGGAGAGCATGCAATTTGTCATCCGTCACCCCACACTCCAAATCACCCTCCAACTCAGTTATCTCAGTTTCAATACGGGTCACCTCCTCCCGCTCGCGCCTCCGGGAATGGGAAATAAGGGATAGGGCCTCCCCCCAGAGTACCGTCTTAAACGCCTCCCACAGAGAAACCGCAGACGACACAGACCCCACATTGTCTTCAAAATATCGCTTAAGAGATTTAACCAAATCTGCGCGAATTGTGGGGTCACGCAGGTACCAGGGATTAATCGGGACCACCCTCCCCTCCCCCTCGGGACAATGTCGAAGTGCAACAGGAGCGGGGAGTGGTCTGAAATACCCCGCGCCAAATATCGTACCTCCCCAACCCTCCCCGCCTGTGCCGCTGGCAATAGGACATAATCAAGCCTCGAAAGACTGCCATGAGCCCCGGAATGAAAGGTGTACTGTATCTGCGTAGGGTGTTTCAACCACCAACAATCCACCAGCCCCAAGGTATCCAAGAGGCCGGACAACCACGCTTGGGCACAGGGGAGATCCCTAGGAGGGTGACGATCCTCAGTCCCGGAAACCACAGCGTTAAAATCCCCCCCGACCACTAGAATCCCCTCCGGAAGGCCCAGGAGGAGGCGCCCCAGATCCGCAAAAGTAGTCGTTTGCAACCCTGGCAGGACATAAACAGAGACGAAAACAATCACTCTACCCTCCAATCTACCCACCAGAACCGTGTATCGTCCCCTGTCATCATGGAGCACCTCATCAACTTCCAACGGGAGCGAGGTCTTAGCCATAATGCCCACACCCCTCGAACCAGACGTGAAGCCCGAGTGGGCCATAAGGCGATAGCCCCGTCTGTTCATGGCACGAAAGGAGTTTCCAATGAGGTGTGTTTCCTGCAGAAAGACTATATCGGGTGAAATTCGTTTTAGGAACTGCAGGACCACCCCCCGTTTTATCCTGTCCCCCAGTCCATTAACATTCCAGGACAAAAGACTCAGTCCCCTACCCCCCATCATAGCCGAAATCGATCAATCGCCCCCCAGAGAGCACTTTAGAAATAGCACAACAATACTTTTGCCTTGTGGTACAAATAAACAATACCCAACCCCAACCCAACAGCCCCAACAAAACTCCCCCCTCCCTGCACCCCTGCATGAGCCCAAACAGCCCCACCAACTTGCAGTGTGCCTGTCGCCCCTATGTAATTTAAACTACTAAGACCCCCTAGAGGAGGAAGGAGAACCCCCTCGAGACCCAGCACCACCTCCAATGGAGGGGAGACAAGACACAACAGACAAAAGACCCTAAGCTTGGCCGAAAGTGGCATCATCCGGAGTGAGCCCCCGTATCAGTACCTCAGACCCGGTCCGGTGGGCACTCTCCTCACGTCGCCCCCCCCCATCCCGACCATGACCCCCAGACAAAGTGTCCAGCCAGCCCCCGGCCGTTTCAGGACGGTCAAAAAAGTGAGTGCGACCATCCGCCTCCACCCGCAGCCTGGCCGGGAAGAGCATGGCGTATTTTAAGTTCATGCCTCGAAGCCGCCGCTTGACGCCCAGGAAACTCAGTCTCTGCTTCTGGACCGCCTGCGTGAAATCAGGATAAAAGTTCACCTCCATGTTCTCCAGCTTAATCGGCCTTTGCAGTCTGGAAGCTTGCAAAATCGCATCCCTGTCCCGAACGTTGAAAATACGGGCAATAAGAGGCCGCGGAGGGGCTCCGACCTTCGGCCTGCCTCCGGGAACTCTATGTGCCCTCTCCACAGCAAAGAATTTACTCAGTCCTCGAGGCTGGAGATGGGTAGTGATCAGGTCCTCCACAAAGAGATCCGCCGCCGACTCCTCCCTTCCCTCGGGTACTCCGATGATACGGATATTATTCCTCCGGGCCCGGCTCTCGGAGTCCTCCAGGCGCCGATCCATGAGCGCACTTGCCTGACGGAGCCGGTGCACCTCCGTTTGAAGGGCCGCTACCTCAGTCGTGAGGCCCGACGCGGTGTGGGCCAAGGAGTCGACCCGGTCATTCGTCTTAGAGAGATCAGCTCTCACAAGGTTGACATCAATGAGGACCGCGTCGAGTTTGTGTGCCAAAGTGTCGAATTGCTGGCCCACTGAGGCCTTCATCTCAGCAATGGCGCCCATGACGTCTTGCAAAGTCAGATCCGTAGGCAAATCCGGGGCATCCGGGGGGCACTCGGAGGACTTGTGCGATCCGCCAGGAGACCCCTTCGGGAGGGTGTAGCGGTCCATGATGTTGGCCTGATGTGCGGTGCCACGCCGGGTCGACTTGGCCTTCAACCGATCCCCATCCTGCTTCGTGGCCATCGTCGTGTGTCTCGCACCCGCACCAGCCACGCAGTGGAGAGCAGGCAATCAAGGCCGAGAGCCCCGGGGGCCACCCCAGGACGGCGGAGCGGGCCACCGCAGGCAGGCAGGCAGGGTCTCCCAGCGAGGCCACCCCAACACAAAGAAGCGCCGTGATCCCACTTGCGATAATGGCAAGGGGACTCAAAAGCGAAAGTGAAAGTGTGGGGTACGTCACTCGCCAGGCCCAGCCCGCCGTTGTTGTTCACTTCGCCACTGGGTCGCCCCCAAACTCGAATCCGGGGTCAGGAGAGAAGTAGGCCGCAAACTTCAGTCGGTGCTCACTCCGGCACCCGGGGTCAGATTCGAAAACGGAAAACGGGTACCACCTCGGCTCAGGCTCACCGACACAGCCCCCTCAACCGATTCAGGATGAAGACAGGATAAACGTAGGAGGTTGCGGAGGTCCTCGGGAGCCTCGCACCTACGCAGCCATCTTGGTTGCGCGCTAGGCTCCTCCCCCCCGACAGAAACATTATTAATATAAAGGTTCTCGTGTAGGACAGGGTAACCTTCGGTTAAGTACAACCAGTTGGTGGCATAGTATCAATAAATACAGTTAATAAAAATAGCAGTCACTTCTAAAAACAACAGATGGGCCACCAAGCTGGAGAAAGTGCAACGTAGCGCAAAAGGGGAAAAAACATGTTCATGGGCCAATGAGGAGTCGGGGAGTCTTAAGCAGCTGACGGGCTTAGAGATGTATTATCCGACACCTCAGCCATAGTTTGCTGAATGAGTTCTCTAAGTCGAGTTTAACTTGATCCGTGTTATGGTCTCCCAAATTTAGAGTTACAACAATCTATAGTCAATAACAAATCATTGGTGCCACTTCCTTTCCTGAGCCGCACAACTTAAAAATTCACACAGGCCCTTTAACAAGATTCTGCTGTTCTCGGCGGAGCACAGGCGTCTATATAAAAGATGGATTCAGGTTCCATGTTGTAAGGCTGGGCCAGGGTACACCGGTTTTAATGGAAAGCAGCTTCAAAGGTGTACCATTGTTATGACCTCCTGTGTTTGTTTCCTAGATTTGACACAGGACTTTAGATTTGTGGTTAAGCTTGCAATATGTAAGATGGACGAAAAGTGTAAAGCTGATATTTATAGCTGTGTTCTCTGGGTTCAATACTGTGATGATACCCTGCCTACAAGACTGAACTTCCAATCTGTCCACTCAGGCCTCAGTTTAGATCCACGCAAGGACAACAATGCTGGGCAGAGACATACAACATGCTCCAGAGACTGGACCGATTACCTGCAACCCCTGCACATAAGCTTGTCAGATGGGTGCCGCCAAAGGGGTAGATATTTCAAAAAGTGCCACTTCCCCAGTCTAAGTGCCATGAACCTCTGTTTTAAATACAATGCATATGTACAAGCTAGTTATGATGGAAGAGAGGCCAACTGATAATAATTGATTACTACCCATGAGTGCTTGCGTTTGGCAAGGGTCGCCTTGTCAGAAGAGTGGGAACATAATTCGGTGCGCTTCTTGATACTTGTTTTAAAAGCTGCGTTACTTAGGTTAAGGTTTCAGAGGTCACTTGCTCATAATTGCTGCACGCATTCGTGAGAGAACCGACTGTGTGACCCGCCAGGATTGCTGCAGCTAATATCTAACCATAGCAAAGACTTAAGGGAACCAGCTCTGGCCTGCCTTAATGTATTGCACATTTTTAAATAAGCACCTCTGCTTAGCATTTTGTAGTTTAGGAGGCCTAGCTCTTATTGGATCCGAGCTGCAGATGCATTTTTGGCAAATTCTTCCAATGAACCTCTTTCTGAAATATTTAGAAATTCAGAAATTGTCATTAAAACACCCATTACCAATAAATATGTAAACGTGAATGACATTAACAAACCAATCAGCTTAACTAAGTTTAAAATACTTGTAACATGGCTCCCAGCTTAAGGTTTCAAACCATCCTGTGTTTTAAGTACTCTACAAAAATAGTATATTAAAATACATAACAGCCTTCACAGAGAAAGTGAGTATGTACATTAAACTTGCTCACCAACTTTATTTACTAAATATCATCCTCTGGCATTTATTTGCATCCTTCTCCATTTGTCAAATAGTCTTCAGATCTCGGGTGCTATGTTTTTTGTATGATGTACCTTAGTGGTGTGAAAGAGGAATACAGAGTAAATTATTGCAGCAGTTCAGCTGAAAAAGTAACCCCTCTGCCCCCCACAATTACATTGCTTCAATATTATTGCAAAAAGCAAGAATGACCTATGACCTTTTTTATATTTATTTTCTGTTTGTTTTAGATATCTCCTATAATCCTGAACACGGTGCTGACAATCATGGCGGCCTTAAAGCCAAAGGCAAAAGAAGATGAATCCAAAGACATGCCTAGCGAAGCCAATAACCTCTGGGATGTGAAAACAATTGACAGTTGTCACTATTGGTTTTTAGGGGTTGATGTAGCCCATGAAGTGAAAGAAACTTACACAGACTCAGAAAGCACAAAGAAAATTGAAAGCTTTGACATTGATGTGAAATCCATCCAAATCACTATGGAATGTGGTCTAGGACATCGTACTGTCCCTTTACTCCTTGCAGAGTCAACATTTGTTGGAACTGTCAAAAACTGGACTTCGCTTATGGATGTAGTTGCAGATACCACACTGGAGGTAAAGCAAACCTACAACATTAACAATTTTCCTTTTTTTAGATCCGTGAATAACTTGTTAGATAATGTATTTTCTGAACACAACATTTGTGTATTATTCAGTAGCATCCGTGTAGAATTAGCCTGCTGTGATAGTTATCTTCTAGTGTGCTTTTTCTCACTCCTTTCAAATTCATCTTAACCATGTGATTTCATGGTGCCATCCATGATACAGAGCACGACTTGAGGTGCACTTGATTCTAACTGGCATGCAGTTAAGATTACCAGTGGTCGTTAATGGCAGTGATATGGCCATTATACCACATGTGGCTTTTAGTAACAATATAAAACTGGAAATGCAGTTTTCATTAGCCTTTTAGTGTCTGATTAATTGAACCTGTTAAAACCGGTTTAGCATTTCTTAGGTCTGCTTTTGTTAGTCACATCTAGCCCAGTCTTTATTTTGAGCTGGTGGTCGCAAGTGGGGCCCACCGGCACTCATTTTGGGGATCCACACTAATTTTCTGATGGATACATCTGCCAGTGGATTCCTCACCTTGCGAATATCTCCTGCGCCAGCAACATTTGGAAATTTTTCGTAGCTCTCCACACCGACGAGGACGACGTCACAATAGCATGGCTCCGCACGTAGCTCCGCTGACGTCACTGGAGCCATAAGAGAGCCTCGTCGACATGATGACGTCAGTTCCCTTTTTTCCGCGCCGTCGACGCTAACGGTTTTCTGGGACTCTCCGTAGCTTGTCTAGTTACGTTGTATTTCTGGATTGTGTTTCTGGTCTTCTTTTGTATCTTTCCTGAAGATGTCGTCGAGGAAGTCAGAGTTCCAGCCCTGTAGAGAGTGCGGAGGACATATGTCCATCACGGATCCTCACGAAAATTGTGTCTTGCTGCCGTAAGATGAACCCGAAGGCTTTAAAGGAGAGAGAGGCCAAGCTGTTTATGGCGAAGATGAGGAAGGAGAAGAGAGGTCGAAGGCGATCGAGGTCGGGTTCAACGTCGACGTTGGGTCATGCTTCAAAATCAAAGAAGCATAAGAAGAAGAGGCACAGCTCTCAACGCCATTCAGATAAGGAGACGGCTCCGAAATCGACTTCTCAAGTTCCTCGGCGTCGTAAGGACTATGTTTCTCCTTCTCCTTCGGTTTCGAATCCGGCTTCACCTGTTCGTCCGGCTATGCCTGCAGCTTCTCCGGAGCGTTCTCCATCTCCGGCTCCATCTCCGGCTCCATCTCGGACGCATTCTCCGGCTCCGGTGGAAGAGGCTCCGGTATCTGATGAGTCATCGACTCCATTGGCTCCACCGTCGGCGCCGATTGGCCCGAGTCCGGGAATGCCTCAGCCTGAGCCTTTATCGGGCCTTTACCCACCTTTCCCTGGCCCGGGTCAAGACCCATCGCATTACTTGAATGCCATGTATGGTGTCTTTACAAGAGCAATGTACCCCTCTGGAGCACCTTCGGGTCCCATGGGTCCAATGACCTTACCATCGGGGTTCCTCAGGCCTATGCTCAGGCTCCCTTTATGCCATTCCTTCCAGCGACTCAGTCCTGGCATTTCCCGGCACCGAGGATGTCAACGCCGTTCCCTTCATCTCCGGCTCGACCTCGTTCGGTTCAGGCTGTGCCTCCGGATCCGTGTTCGACGCCGGCTCCGTCGGAGTCGTGTGTGGCACCGCCGACGCCGGTTTCAAAGTTAAGATCCAGGCGGGAGGCGCAGAGGATTTTGGAAGAGCAGAGGTATCTGGCAGAAGAAATGGAGGAAGGTGAAATTCAAGAGTCAGATGACTTATTTGAAGAATTAAGGGAGGCAAGTGGCCTTGATATGTCCCCAGAATGGGAGCTTTCTTCTCCTTCAGATGCTCCCTCTAAGGATATGGTTCCTTACCACACAGTTATAAGGAAGGCAGCGGAGCTCTTAGACTTGCAGCTCCCAACGGCTGAATTTAAGTCCAATATCTTTATGGAGGTTCTTCATTCTCCCTCCACTGTAGTAGAACCTTTGCTTCCTTTCAATGATGCCATCACTGAGCCAGTTATGGAGGTTTGGCGTAAGCCCTTTTTGGCTCCAGCAGTGTCAAAATCTGTTGCTAGGAGGTACAGGGCGGCACCAGGAGATCCGGACTTCCTAACATCCCATCCTTCTCCTGAGAGCCTGGTGGTTCAAGCTGCCTGTTCGAAGAAGTCTTCTGGAGCATTTCCTCAAGTTCCTGGTGATAGAGAGTCAAAAAAGCTTGACCAGTCAGCCAAGAAGGTGTTCTCCTCTGCAAGTATGGCCTTGAAGTCCACAAATGCCACCTGTCTTTTGGGCCATTACATCCACCCCTAATGGACTCTGCAAAACAGATGGCTCATAAATTGTCTGAGGAGGAGAGGCAGAATTTTAGTGAGGTCTTGTCGGACACTCAAGCAGCTGCACATCAAGTTATTCAGAGTGGTTTGGACACTGCGGACTCTGTTGCCAGGATCATGGGCTCCTCGGTTGCCACGAGAAGTAGTGTTTGGCTTAAGTCATCTGAGTTCTCTCCAGATGTGCAGGTAACACTTCTAGACCTACCCTTTGATGGTTCTGGACTGTTTGGAAAGAAAGCAGATGCAGCCTTGGAAAGGTTCAAGGACAGCAAAGCCACAGTTAAGTCTCTGGGCCTGCAGGCGCAGCCTAGAGGTTCCTCTTACAGAAGGTGCAGAGGTTTTGGGAGGTCGTCATTTCGGACCTACAGGCAGCCTCAGCAGCAGCAGCAAAATACCCTGTATAAGACCTACAGGGGCAACAACAGAGGTCGTCCACGAGGTCGTCAGCCCTCCTCCTCCTCCTCTACCTCCCTCTCTCTTGCCACAGCAAAGCAGTCCTAGATCCACCATTTTGGATCATGTTGGTCCTTTGGGGGGTCGGCTTACCCATTTTCTGCAAGATTTGGAATCACTCACTACAGACCTTTGGGTTCTAAATCTTGTGGAAAATGGGTATGCTCTTCCCTTTCGAGAATTCCCATCAAATTACCCTCCTTGCCAAGGTGCTTGCTCGGAGGACCACCTTCTTCTCCTGCTGGAGGAAGTCCTAACATTACTGAAAAAAGGTGCGATAGAGGTGGTTCCAGAGTGGGAAAGGGGTCAGGGATGCTACTCCCGGTATTTCCTGATACCCAAGAAGGGTGGCAGGCTACGTCCAATCCTGGATCTCAGGATCTTGAACCTTTTTCTGAAGCAGGAGAAGTTCAAGATGCTCACCCTTGCGTAGGTTCTTCAAGCACTGCAACAGGAGGACTGGATGGTGTCAATCGACTTGCAGGATGCGTATTTTCATATTCCGATCCTGGAGTCGCACAGGAAGTATCTCCGTTTTACGGTAAGGTCGCAACATTATCAGTTTGCTGTTCTCCCATTTGGTCTTACTACTGCATCTCGAGTCTTCACCAAGGTGATGGGAGTGGTGGCAGCCCATCTCAGAAGGTCGGGGATTCCAGTTTTCCCCTATCTGGAGAACTGGCTGATCAAAGCGGAGTCGCCAGAGAAGGTGCTTCATCATTCGCAGGTTACAACTCAGCTGTTGCACAAACTGGGTTTCTCGATAAACGTGCCCAAATCTCACCTGGTGCCCTCTCAGCGCAAACTGTTCATAGGGGCGGTACTGGACACTACTGTGTGTCGAGCATTCCCACCTCCACAAAGGATTCTCGACATACAGGAAATGATTCCCTTGTTTTACAATGGAGCGGTCGTTCCAGTCCTGAAGGTCATTCGTCTGTTCGGTCTGTTTGCTTCCTGTATTCTGTTGGTCAACCATGCACGCTGGCACATGAGGGCGCTCCAGTGGTGCCTCCGCAGGCAGTGGTATCAGCACAACAGAGATCTCAGGGAGTCTGTGAGGATCTCCAGAGAAGCTGCAGTGGATCTGTCTTGGTGGAGCATGGAGGGCAATCTGTCTCAAGGAAAGCCCTTCCATCTACCTCCATCGGTGGCCACAGTGATAACGGATGCATCCACTGTAGGGTGGGGTGCGCATCTTGGGCATCTGGAGATCAAGGGTCTTTGGTCTCCAGAGGAAAGGTTGCTTCACATCAACCTTTTGGAGTTGCGGGCAATACGTTTGGCACTCAAGACCTTCCTCCCTTCCCTTCGCGGTCAGTCGGTTCAAGTCTTGACGGACAACACTACCGCGATGTGGTATGTCAACAAGCAGGGAGGAGTGGGGTTGCATTGTCTCTGCAGAGAAGCTCTGCGTCTCTGGTCCTGTGTTCAGGATCATCAGATTTGTCTGATGGCAAATCTGGCCGGAGTTCTGAACGTGCGTGCAGACAGTCTCTGTCTGCAGCTTTCTGCCGACCACGAGTGGAGGCTCCTTCCGGAGGTGGTTCGTCACGTCTTTCGGACGTGGGGAACTCCTCGGGTGGACCTGTTTGCCACTCACGAGGACGCTCACTGTCTGTCAGTCTGCAGTCTACAGTATCTGTTGCAGGGAGCTTTGGGGGACGCGTTTCAGTTGAGATGGATCTCACATCTCCTTTACGCGTTTGCTCCCATACCCTTGATTCCTCGGGTTCTGCGGAAGATTCGCCAAGATCGGGCCCAAGTCATATTGATCGCCTCGGTTTGGTCAAGAAGGGTGTGGTATACAGATCTTCTCCACCCAGGGCCGGACTGGGAACCACAACCGGCCCTAGCAAAGAGGGGATAGGAGGGGGGGGGGGGGGGGGTGCCGCCGAGCTTTTTGCCAGGGCAGGTTTTTGTCCGATTTTGTTACAGGGCCGATTTTGCAAAAAAGCGGCCCTGTAACCAAAACCGGCCCCCATCTGTGCGGCGCACCGGGAGATTGCCCGGTGCCCGCTATGGCCAGTCCGGCCCTGTCTCCACCTCTCCTCGTGCCCTCTGCTCCGTCTCAGGGCAGACCTCCTCTCGCAGTCCATGGGGCAGGTTCTACACCCCCACCTCCAGAGCTTACACCTTAATGCTCAGAGATTGAACAGGGCGACCTAAATTATTTTTCTCTCCCGCCTGACGTGGTGGACGTGATTTTGTCTGTCAGGCGTCTCTCCACCAAGTCTGTCTATTCCTATAGGTGGTCCAAATTTGTCCATTGGTGTGGGGAGAAGTCTATTGACCCTTTGAGGGCTTGTTTATCCAACATCCTTCAGTTTGCTCTCTCTCTAGCTCAGCAAGGTTTTGCTGTAGCTACTGTGAAGGGTTATTTATCAGCTTTGTCAGCATTCCTTTGCTTGCCGGATCAGGCGTCCTTGTTTAAATCACCTATTGTGTTACGGTTCATTAAGGGCCTTACCAACAAATTTCCGCCCACTCCATTTATTGTGCCTCAATGGGACTTAAATCTTGTCTTAACTCACTTGATGGGTTCTCCCTTTGAGCCCTTGCACACGTGTCCCTTAAGGCTATTGTCTTTTAAAACAGTTTTTCTCATTGCCATTACCTCGGCTAGGAGGGTAAGTGAGCTTCAAGCTCTGAGTTAGAAACCCCCGTTCTTGACCATTCATGCTGAAAGAATGGTACTCAGGACCAGGACTGCTTTTCTGCCTAAGGTGGTAACTCCTTTTCATCTGGGGCAGTCCATTACCCTTCCTACCTTCTATCCTCCCCTCACCCTTCCAAGGAGGAGGAGCGGATTCACCGCTTGGACCCTAAAAGGGCGGTGGGTTTTTACCTCGATAGAACTAAAGACTTTCGAGTGGATGACCTGCTCTTCGTGGGCTTCATTGGCTGCAGGAAAGGCAGAGCGGTGCACAAGCGCACTCTTTCCAGATGGATTATCTTGTGCATCAAGATCTGTTACTCTTTGGCAGGTAAGGAACCTCCAGAGGGTATAAGGGCTCACTCTACCCGGCCAAAGTATTCTACATCTGCCTTATCTAGAGGTGTTCCTGTGGAGAACATGTGTAGAGTGGCAACTTGGGCTTCCCTCCACACTTTCGCGAAGCATTACTGCTTAGATTCTGAGGTGAGGGGGGACGGACACTTTGCACGTTCCGTCCTTCAGGACTTTTTGGTATAGAAGGGTGGACACCCTCCTCCGGGAGTGGGGACTGCTGTGGGACTCTATTCACAAGGTGAGGAAACCACAGGCAGATTTATCCATCAGAAGAACAAGTTACTTACCTTCTGTAACGCTTTTTCTGATGGATACAGTAGCTGCCTGTGAATTTCCTGACTGACCCACCCGCCTCCCTGTTGTCCACCCTTGTATACCTACAATAGTGATAATGTGATAAAATCTATCTGGTACTGTCAAAGGAAGTGTGTTATTTCTTTTTCTTTCCTGCATTGACTTCACACTGTGTGCGTTTGTTTGAATATTATGTACTGTGTATACTGTATATATATATATATATATATATATATATATATATATATATATATATATATATATATATATATATATTGTTGTTGGTCCGTCCGTGTGCCTCAAAGGCACGGAAAACAACAGCGGAACTGACGTCATCACGCAGACGAGGCTCTCTTATGGCTCCTGTGACGTCAGCGGAGCTGCGTGCGGAGCCATGCTATTGTGACGTCGTCCTTGTCGGCGTGGAGAGCTACGAAAAATTTCCGAATGTTGCTGGCGCAGGGGATATTCACAAGGTGAGGAATCCACAGGCAGATACTGTATCCACCAGAAAAAACGTTACCGAAGGTAAGTAACTTGTTCTTTACCATCCAAAGCAAGAGAGAGAAACACACAACGTTAGCGAAAGAAGGAGAAAGAGAAAACAGTGACATAAGGAGAAATTAAGGATGGAAAGACCTGCAAGAGGGAGATGAAGACACAGGGGAGCGTCCCGTGTTGGACTGAAGAGGCATGGGGTGGAATCAGGACTACGAATCCTTGGTATTCTGCACCATGACCTTGAATACCGACGGCTGCGGGCTCTTGCACAAAACTTTGGGCTCAACACTTTATTCAATGACAAATTAAGAACTGGTCTAGACTAAAGTATTCTGGCCCACACAAAATTGATGATTTGAAATAAGTGTCCATTGAGAAATATTTAATATCACAAATCTGATGTTTTCGGCTTGCAGTGTAGAGGACACAGTTACCTTCAACGATGTATCCTCTTTTTTCAAACTTTTATATGTTGATTTCAGACGGCTCTCATGGTGCCTGGCTGCGAGATAAATTTCGAGCACACCACCCAGTTTTCTTTCTTTTTCAGCATCTATGTTTAAGAAGAGTACTGAATACTACATTAGCACGGCTACCTTGTATAATTACACAGTGTCAAAATGTGTTTGCGTTAGAAACTAAAATTTAAGAGTAATGTCGTTAGTCACATATTACAAACTGTTCAGTCAGGGATATGTGCAAGAAGGATCATAGTAGAACACCGGTCTTACCTGATTCTGTACCCAGTCGCCCTTTTGTACTTTGAGATCCTTGCTAATATCTGGCTGCTACCAACCACACGCCTTTAATCCATGCCACCTTCACGAAAAAAGAAGAGGTGGGTTCAATTACACTTCTAACACTTTGCACTGCTTCTGACTTTACCCACGCCTCGATTGACTCCGTGACAGTCTGACTCTAACAACTCCAATTCCAAGGGCTAGTGAATTGAGGGATCCAGGTTTACTCCAGGAAGTAGATGATTTGGAACTTAGGCACTGTATAACGTCAATATGTACACCCAATAAACCACATATCCAGTTCGAGCTATGCCTTTGAAAAACAATGTCCTTGTTTACATAAAGACTTTTTTGCCAATTAATATAATTTTGCTCAATAAGACCCTTCTGCGGGTCAGTTACTACCTCAAGCACTAAATTATTGTTTAATAGTAGGGCAGTTGTATTATTTTGTATTGATATTTGTATAGAGCCATGGAAAAGTAGCACTGGACCCTTTTCCTACTGTTTGTGTTAGGGAAACTGCTTTCATGTTTTCAGTAAGGTTTATGGAATCTCAGCTTGCTAATGTATTCATTACCAAACAGCAGAGGTGCTAGCTAGACTGCAACATTGTATCAAGTTGGCTAGTGTGAGAAATTGGGTTGTTGGCTGACTGGGGTGTGAGCCCTGGTCAAGCAAAAGACACAATCCCTTGCAGAGTGAACCACAAAAAGCACAAAATTAGCTTGTGCTTAACCCTGGGTAGCTTAACACAAAAATCACAGTCTTCACTTAGAGGCAATGTGCAAAGTATTTATGGTGCACACAAACAGTAATACAGTGAAATCGCAACACAATGAAAAACCCACACCAATTTAGAAAAATAAAGTACATTTTAATAAATTATCAGTAGAACCGGAGTTATACATTTTAAACGTTTTTAGTAAAAACTAGCATCAAATAGATCAAATCTCCAACCACTAACTAGTCTCAAGAGACTGGGTCAAAGAAAAAAAAATGTCCCACCACGAGTGTGGTTGGGATACAAGAAGTGGATTGGGCCCGGTCAACTCTTACCTTCAGACTTTGTGTAACTGCAACAAATGATGGACGGAATGCTGAATGATTCAAAAATTCTCCCCCAATCAAGAGATCTGGGTTACATCCATTGTTCTTTTGCCCACTACACCAACCCAGCTTTGACCCAGCCATATGCAAATCTGTCTTGACCCTGTGTCTCATGGGAACAGTCCAGACTGGACTGCCAAGCCACGTCCTCCATGGACTGGAAACAAGCATCCTGGGACCGGTTTCGGGGTATGTCACCCTTCATCGGCCAGGCTAGCTTGAATAGCTTGAATAAGTGGGAAGGGTATGCCCAGGCGTGGTCCTGTGCTCACTACAACACTGGATTCAAGCTAGCCTGGCTGATGAAGGGTGATGCCCTGAAACCAGTCCCAGGATGCTTGTTTCCGGTCCAGGGGGGACCTGGCTTGGCAGTTCGGACTGGACTGTTTCCACAGGGTCAAGACTGATTTCCATATGGCTGGGTCCAAACTGGGGTGGTCTGGTGAACAAAAGTATGATGGATTTAACCCAGATCTTTGTGACTGGGGGTGAATGATTGCTTTGTCCAGCATTCCGTCCATCAGTTGTTTCTTTTGCATACCTTCAGACGTTGATTTTTTTTAGAAAAATGTTCTGAGAAGGTCAAGTTTAGAGGGGCAAGGCTGCAGGCGGTGTCTGAGGCGGCATCATCGTCGAGAAGCCTTGGGTCGGAGCCACGGTGAAAATGTCTATGTTTGGACTTAGTCTCTTCCTCGGAAGTCGAAAATCTCCATCAGGACGAGGCAGAGGGCTGTAGCTGAAGACCATTCCAAGAGGCCGGCTATCCCTTTTGTGAAGGACTGCTAAACAGGATTTGCTGCTGTAGAGTAGAACATGGTGGGAGAAGCTGTAAAGTCAATCAGACCGACGATGCACTTGGGAGCGAATAGGCAAGCAGGTTGGTCCCTATCTCTTCTTCGTTCTCAGAGCAGTTTTTGTCCCAAAAATATTTAAGTACTCAGTTGTGGGATTTGGCTATCTTTGCACCTTTTAGTACCACAACCAAGGGTCTAGGACTGGAGGGACATCACTTGGGCAATAAGTACTCAGTCAGGCTGGGTCTAGGTGCGGGCTCAAGATGGCGGGAGCTTTTTGTGTCTCTGTGACTCTGAACATGAGGCCAGCAAACTAGCCCTTGAAGTAACTCTAGTAGTCCTACGTTCAGGTGAAGCTGCAGGGCTCAATAGTAGGGATGGCCTCTGAGGGTTCAAGGCAGGCTCCAGGCTGCACAACAGTCCTTCCAGGTACAGCAAGGCAGTTTTTCAGAGTGTACAGCAGGTCACAGCAGCAAGCAGTCCTCTGATAGTCCATCAGCAGTGCCAAGTGTAAAATATAAAGTTGGTGTCTGAGGTCCTATTTTTATACCCCGGTGTCATCCTTCTGGATGGTGGGAGATGCTTCTAGACAGTGGCTTTGAAGTCCATGAACTTTGCTGACTCCCCTGCCCTGGTTCCAAGCCAGCTGCAGTGACAATGTGGAGGCAATAGGCCCTTTGTGTGATGGCAGAGCTCTCCCCCATTCAGTGCTCACCTCTACCCCCCTCCCTTCAATACTGCCAGCAGATGGCCCATTCAGGCACACTTTATCCCTCTATTGTGTGACTGGCTGGGAGAAATTCACAAAGTCTCTCAGTTACATTCAGCCATGTGACCCAAGACAGGCTGTGGGCACAAAAGAGCTACAGGCAGAAAAATGGCAACTTTCTAAAAGTGGCATTTTCAAAATGGCAGTTTGTGTCAAAGCATGAACAACAGCAGAAATAACAGAGAGACATTAATCAACATATTTGAAAACCAAGACCGAAAGAAATTCCGTACTGAAAAAAAGCTGAAGGACTGCACTGCAAATAACTTAACCAAAGTGAGTGAAGTTAATTTACCTTTCTTCCCAGCTACAGAACGCTGTTTAAGCTTGCACTACAAATCTAAATCGTTACTGAGATAAAGCAGACGTGCTGCAGTGCAAGTAACTATACCAAAATATTTGGAAGGAGACGTGATTGATCTAAATGCTCTGTGCCTCAAATAAATCAAGCATTGGCATAGCCAATAGGTCTCGCTTTTGGGACCTTACAAGTATGCAGCACAATATCCTTGGTGCAATAACATCAACTGTTGCATGGATAAAAACTTAGAAGGTCCCAAAGGCGAGACCTATTGGCTATGCCAATGCTTGTTTTCCTTGTAATCGAATAACAAGTTTCCAAGTCTCCGAATTCAAAAATTAAAACCTGGACTGGAGGAACACATCACGCATGGACCTGGGGAACCTGGCAGGGCTGCTAAAGCGATCTGTGGCCAGACCAGGAAGTCCCTGAAACAATCTTGGAGGGCTGCAGAAGACAGCAAGATTGCAGTCAAACGGCATCTGAGTCTGTGAATCCAATAGCGCAGATGTGTAAAGGGTTTTATTAACCGAGATTGTCATGGTGGCATACGCACTTTGTAAAATCCTGAAACCTAAGCTATCCTCAACGTCAGCACAATAATAGGTGATTGTTGAAATGGGTTCTCCGTGAGTATTCTAATTCGGTCCTTAAACACGTACAACAGAATTGTCTAATATGCGAAATACAGTGTATTCGCTGAGCGGTGTAGAAATGACAAATGTCTTACTGCCCTCTAGTGGTAGGAAGCGGAATGGATTGGTATTTAATACCATGTGCTGACTGACTGCCCCTGTAAAATAAACATATCTAATTCATGAAAACTAAAAGTCGTTTAATTTCTCAAATGGCATTTTTAATTACAAGCAATTCAAATGGGTGTCTGCGACCTCACATTCAATCAGAAGTCACCACACGATGGCAGCTCAGCAGGAGGAACGAGGGACGATGGCCTGACATCTCAAATTTGTGTGTTTAGTAATCTTCCAAGGAATTGAAACAAGTTGCCAAAACGCATTCTGAATTACATTAAATGTAATATTTGTTTCGACATACAATACACATAAGGGTTACAGGGTGACAGACAATTCTTCACTAATTATATTTGTGGTAATAACCTGATATTTAGGGGCATTCACAGTTGTTTGAAAAAAGAGCAGAGGGGGCTGCAATGTCAAGCTAGCGGTTTTATTCTGCTCATTCATGAAAATGTAAGCGCAATCGCGAGAACTTAACTTCACGTTCTTGAATAGTTTTGGACAACGCCAGAACAGAAGGTCGCCATTCGGTCAGCCATTAACCAGACACGTCGCGGATGTTTGACATCACCATGCCGCGGAAGTCGACAACTGTGCTTTAAGTTGAATCAGTCCTGTGCAAAAACATTGTCACGATTGCTCCTTTTAGGGCTTCTATTGTATTCTACGCTGGCAAAACAAGAAACGCGAGTGGTGCGTGCGCGCGCGAAAAGTGAAAGTAGGCTGCACGTGCGAAAGTGAAAGTGATCGCGGCTGTACATATTGCAAAGCTGCCGGCTGCGCGCGTGCATGCTCGCGTGATCGCAAGCTTGTCGCCAGCCAGCAGCACTTTGAAAACTCACCTACTAAATGTCTCTCCGACCAGCGCATGCGCGCTGACTTAGCGAGACCTAAAAAGATTTTAAAAATATATGGGCAAGAAGAATCCTATCGTAAGACATTACTAAAACCTATTTTCCTACATTTCTGGGTCCTGAAGAGAGCCCCAAACAAACGCTGGGTTTGAAACACGTCAACAGCTTGATATCTAGGAAGTGTGTCTATGTTAACCCGTTCGACGCGCATGACGGAACGGTTCCGTCATGCACGTCGGTTGCACTGTGCGCATGACGGAACCGTTCCATCATGGCCACGCCCGCGGAACCTTCAGCGTGGCGTGGAAATCCGCGCCGCGCTGAAGGGGTTAAAGAGAAGCATAGGCTTGCAGGGAATTGTTGGTTGAAAAAAAATTTAATAGATTGATCCCAGTGTTAGGCCTCAAACTAAAGGAAAATACTATTTTGACACTGCTAGGTTATAAGCCAATAGAGTGGGGGCTCAGTAAGGGTATTTTACCTTGTACATCTTTGGTTGCTTTCAAATTCAGAACTGATATATTGAATGTTATATGTGTTTGTTATGTGCTTTTATGTCGTGCATATTAATTCATTATTGTCTCAATGTGTTGATGTTTATCTGATGTGGGTTATGTAATATATGGCACTGTTTTGTGACATAAAGATGCTGTTTCTCTGTCATTGACAGTTGTACACAAAATGGTATAAATAATTTGTTATGTGTTAGACCTGGCACCATTGGCGTGAGTCTCCCTTCCATTTTTCGCTGTGTCTCCTCTGTTTTTGCTGGTTATAGATGCTCTGGGCGCTGTGCCACTGCCATTCAGTGCCACAGCGCGAATGCTCCCTCTGTAAAGATGACATGTGAATTGGTACATCCATAATTGGCTTATTTGGTTTACCTGTTAGTCCCTAGTAGCGTGGCCCGTGTGTGCCCAGGGCTGGTAAACTGAATGCTGCTGGTGGGCCTGCAGCACTGGTTTGTGCTACCCACAGAAGCAGCTTGTAAAGTGTGTCTCAGACCTGCCACTGCAGTGTCTGCGTGCAGTCCAGAACTGCCATCTTGGCTGTGAAATGCACCCACATTGTATGCACCCACATTGTATGTGTAAGGTAGGACATACCCTGATGGGTGTAGCATGTCCTAGTAGTGAATTACACCCAATTTCGTTTTTCACTACTGTAAGGCTACCTGTTCTCCATAGGCCAGAATGGGAGGTCTGGGCTATTACATTCTATAGTCCTAACTGACCCACAGAACATGCTAGAAAAACGAATTTAGTATGCCTGAGCTCAGAATATTAAAATACATCTTTTATATTCTGTCTTTGAAACTACCACTTTTAGAGTATAGGTACTTTCTTGCCTAAGCCTTCCAGTTTGCTCTTCTATTATGTGTATTGGCTGTCTGGTTTTGGAGGGACAGGGCAGGCTGAGTCAGACCTGGGTTGAATAGAGAGATCTGCCTTGGAGTGAGGGGAGGGGTAGCTCCTGCACTTGAATAGGGCTGTGCCTGGCAAGGTGAATGCTGGCTCCACCTCCCACTGTGCGTCTGAAGGCAGACCCCCTCTTTCTGAAAGGAAGGATGCAGCCTGGTAAACAAAGTGCTCCAGGGCTGGGCAGAACTGGTTCTGGCTGGGTTCAGAGACCTGTGACCACTAAGAACAAAGACTGTGGGGGTATAAATATTTGTGCCCAAAC
This sequence comes from Triturus cristatus, assembly GCF_964204655.1. Lineage (NCBI taxonomy): Eukaryota > Metazoa > Chordata > Amphibia > Caudata > Salamandridae > Triturus > Triturus cristatus. Next base: position 560,873,799 of record NC_140584.1, read on the forward strand.
CCCTACAATTTGTATTGCTTCTGGGCAACAAGAAGAACCTCTGTCCGTGTAACTACAGGAATCTGCAGGAGAAGGACTGTCCTTGTGCTTGTGTGCTGTTTCTGGGACTGGCCTGCAGTGGTTGCTACTGGACTTGGAAGAAGAGGAAAAGGACTTTGAAGGAACTTTTATTTTGTGGCTACAGCAATCACCCAAGAGCTAGAAGAGAGCTAGCCTCCTGCAGGAGTCTCAGGCACATCAGACTCCACCACCAGCCTCCTGTTTCCTCTCAGCGAGGATTTCTATCTGCAGGTGAGGCTCCTGTGAGTTCCAGGGCCTCTAGATCTACTGCTGAGAACAGAGTGCTGAAAATTGTCGCTAACCCCCGTTGGCGAGCCGCTGCAGCTGGTGAGCGTGAGAAAAATCGTCGCTCTGCTGTCGCCGAGCGCTCGCTAACCCCGAAGAATATCGCATCATCCATCAGCGGGCCTGAAAACGCCCGCTATCCCGAAGATTGTCGCATTGCTTGTTAGCGGGCCCCAAAGCGCTCGCTAACCCCAAATCATCGCATCAAGCTCATCGCAGCGCGAACGCCGAGCGTTCGCCATTTTCCCCGCATCGCATCAGGATCGTCGCTCCCTCGCGGAGCCCCATTTTCTTTCATCGCAGCAAGATCGCACACGCAACAGGCTCGGTGCATCATCCTCCCTTAGCGGCAAGGATTTTATCGCATCACCGGCTTAGCGTGAAGAAGTTTGTCACTTTCTCCTGCCCGCAACCCAGCACATCATCCTTCCTTGCGGTAAGGATTCAACGCATCGCTGGTTAGCGTGAGGAAATTTATCGCTACAACTCCTTAGCGACATTTTTGTTGCTTTGCTACAGAATGCAGATACTTTGTGAGTAAACGGGTCGCAGAGACCACTGCATTGAACTGAACATCATTTTGTGCGTCTTGAACTATTTTTGCAGCATCTTTAAAGTAACTATATTTTTCTAGTATTGTGGATTTTTACTGTTATTGGTCTTGTGATTAAGTCTATATAAATATACCTATTTTTATAACTACTTGAGTGGTGTCCATTTGTAGTGTTCCTCATTATGTTACTGTGTATGGTCATAAATGCTTCACACAATGCCTCTGAGATAAGCCTAGCTGCTCGTGCTACGTTACCACAGGGTTGAGCAGGGGTTGTCAAAGGGTGTAGGCTGCTTACTCTGACTTAGGAAGAAGGGTCCCTACTTGGACAGTGGCCAGCAATTGCCAACTAGAGACCCCCATTTCTGACATTGGTGGTCAGCGGTGAGGATCTGGACTTGCATTTATGATTGCATACAGTAATTATAGTGTATACTACTAGTGAGTGCAGACCATAACATAACCACGTACGTTTTTGAGATTTTTGATTCTATTTTTGATCGTTATTGCCAGTTATTGCTACAATGGGCAAGCCCAGATCCAATGCCTCTGAGGATCTCTCCTGGGAAGAAGAGAAATTAGAAACCTACAATGCCATGCAGCTCAAATATTTTTGCAAATGCTTCACAGTCCCTATCACAGGTCTCACTAGAAGGGAAGAGTATTACAAGGCGCTGAAGGCCTGATTAGAAGCCAGGGATGCCCCTAGGAATATGGAAGGGCCTGTGGAGGGGGGAGAGAATGCAGGAGAGCAGCAGGAAGAAATTGTAGATTTGGTAGGGGATAAAGCAGTTTCCAGCCCGGGCACTAGTGTGTCCTCAAGGGGCCTGACTCCAGAAGAGATGGAGGACAGGGAGAGAGATAGACGGCATAATATGGAGATGGCTAAGCTTAAATTGGATGGTCAGAGAGACCTAGAGAATAAGAAGTTAGAATTTGAGATGATGAAGGTTAAATTTGAACATGAGAGAATTTTGAGGGAGTTGGAGATCAAAGCAAAGAGTATGGAGATCTCCCCCTCTGGTGGCAGCATACCAGTAGTGCATACTGAGAGTAGAGTGTATATACCTAAAGAGGTTATTAAGGATTTTCATAAAAGTGAAGATATTGGGCAATGGTTTGCCGCTTATGAATTAGCTATGGTGTCCCACCGGGTCCCTGAGAGGGATTGGGGAGCGGGGTTGTGGGGACGCTTTGTGAGTGAGGGTAGGGATACCTTGTTGGACCTGCCCCCAGAAAGTATGCAGAAGTTGGTCGCACACTGCTCGTCACACCAGCAAGTTGCCCCAAAGGACTGTGGTAATGTAGTGGCGACGGCGGGTACGCCTATGCCACGATGTATAAAGAACAGTATGTGTTGCGTTAGCCATCCCTGGACACGTGTTTCGAGGTAGTTGCCTCTCGTCAGCAGGGAGCAGGTCAGTGTAAAGGGGTGCCGTGTGGACTGCCAAAATGTAATTAAAACAGGTCAAGTACCTCTCATGGCGCGCAGGTGCAGATCCAAGGCTCGTCAGCCCGTTGGCTCAAGGGAGCCGTAATAAATTATGCAGAAGTTGGTCGCACACTGCTCGTCACACCAGCAAGTTGCCCCAAAGGACTGTGGTAAATGTAGTGGCGACGGCGGGTACGCCTATGCCACGATGTATAAAGAACAGTATGTGTTGCGTTAGCGATCCCTGGACACGTGTTTCGAGGTAGTTGCCTCTCGTCAGCAGGGAGCAGGTCAGTGTAAAGGGGTGCGGTGTGGACTGCCAAAATGTAATTAAAACAGGTCAAGTACCTCTCATTGCGCGCAGGTGCAGATCCAAGGCTCGTCAGCCCGTTGGCTCAAGGGAGCCGTAATAAATTATGCAGAAGTTGGTCGCACACTGCTCGTCACACCAGCAAGTTGCCCCAAAGGACTGTGGTAAATGTAGTGGCGACGGCGGGTACGCCTATGCCACGATGTATAAAGAACAGTATGTGTTGCGTTAGCCATCCCTGGACACGTGTTTCGAGGTAGTTGCCTCTCGTCAGCAGGGAGCAGGTCAGTGTAAAGGGGTGCCGTGTGGACTGCCAAAATGTAATTAAAACAGGTCAAGTACCTCTCATGGCGCGCAGGTGCAGATCCAAGGCTCGTCAGCCCGTTGGCTCAAGGGAGCCGTAATAAATTATGTAGAAGTTGGTCGCACACTGCTCGTCACACCAGCAAGTTGCCCCAAAGGACTGTGGTAAATGTAGTGGCGACGGCGGGTACGCCTATGCCACGATGTATAAAGAACAGTATGTGTTGCGTTAGCCATCCCTGGACACGTGTTTCGAGGTAGTTGCCTCTCGTCAGCAGGGAGCAGGTCAGTGTAAAGGGGTGCCGTGTGGACTGCCAAAATGTAATTAAAACAGGGCAAGTACCTCTCATGGCACGCAGGTGCAGATCCAAGGCTCGTCAGCCCGTTGGCTCAAGGGAGCCGTAATAAATTATGCAGAAGTTGGTCGCACACTGCTCGTCACACCAGCAAGTTGCCCCAAAGGACTGTGGTAAATGTAGTGGCGACGGCGGGTACGCCTATGCCACGATGTATAAAGAACAGTATGTGTTGCGTTAGCCATCCCTGGACACGTGTTTCGAGGTAGTTGCCTCTCGTCAGCAGGGAGCAGGTCAGTGTAAAGGGGTGCCGTGTGGACTGCCAAAATGTAATTAAAACAGGTCAAGTACCTCTCATGGCGCGCAGGTGCAGATCCAAGGCTCGTCAGCCCGTTGGCTCAAGGGAGCCGTAATAAATTATGCAGAAGTTGGTCGCACACTGCTCGTCACACCAGCAAGTTGCCCCAAAGGACTGTGGTAAATGTAGTGGAGACGGCGGGTACGCCTATGCCACGATGTATAAAGAACAGTATGTGTTGCGTTAGCCATCCCTGGACACGTGTTTCGAGGTAGTTGCCTCTCGTCAGCAGGGAGCAGGTCAGTGTAAAGGGGTGCCGTGTGGACTGCCAAAATGTAATTAAAACAGGTCAAGTACCTCTCATTGCGCGCAGGTGCAGATCCAAGGCTCGTCAGCCCGTTGGCTCAAGGGAGCCGTAATAAATTATGCAGAAGTTGGTCGCACACTGCTCGTCACACCAGCAAGTTGCCCCAAAGGACTGTGGTAAATGTAGTGGCGACGGCGGGTACGCCTATGCCACGATGTATAAAGAACAGTATGTGTTGCGTTAGCCATCCCTGGACACGAGCTCCTGGACGACGCACCTGCGTGCCTGTGCGGGCACTGAGGCCTTTGACGGGTGCTTGGCGGCCCTCTCTTCCACCCCTAACTATTTTCTCTACTGAGGAGGGAAGTTATCCCGAAACCCGAGCCATGTCTCGGGCGATATTTTAAAACCCGGGACATGTATCGGGTCTAGAGATCAAACAAGTACTTACTTGCACCCACTGGGGTGAACCACTCGGGAACTTCATGTACCAGCTTCCCTTGGGGCGACCCGGAGGAGGGGCTAGCGGTGTGTGCTCCATTGCGGTTGTTTATAAAAATGGCTCCCTCGAGGTTTGAGCTGACGAGCTCCTGGACGACGCACCTGCGTGCCTGTGCGGGCACTGAGGCCTTTGACGGTTGCTTGGCGGCCCTCTCTTCCACCCCTAACTATTTTCTCTACTGAGGAGGGAAGTTATCCCGAAACCCGAGCTATGTCTCGGGCGATATTTTAAAACCCGGGACATGTATCGGGTCTAGAGATCAAACAAGTACTTACTTGCACCCACTGGGGTGAACCACTCGGGAACTTCATGTACCAGCTTCCCTTGGGGCGACCCGGAGGAGGGGCTAGCGGTGTGCGCTCCATTGCGGTTGTTTATAAAAATGCCCCCAGAAAGTAGGATGGTTTATGCCCACATGAAGGAAGCTTTGATTACCCGCTATGGTTTGACCCCTGAAATGTACAGGCAGAGATTTAGAACCTGCAAGAAGTTAGAGGGTACCACGTGGGTTGAATGTGTCTTTTTTTGGCAAAGCAATGGAGCGCTGGGTCAAAGGCAGCAAAGTAGAAACTTCTGAGCAACTGTATGACTTGATTGCATGGGAGCATTTCTCTAGTAATTGTTTTCCTGAGCTACGCCAGCATCTGATAGATTGCAAGCTAACTAACCCTAGAAAGCTTGCTGAGGAGGCAGACCGCTGGGTGAGCACCCGGGTTCGCAAGGGTCCAGTGGGAGACTTCGCCAAAGGTGGGCAGGGTCCCCAGCAGAGAGGTGGGGGGGACAGGGGTAAACCAAGGGAGTTCCACCGAGGGCCCCAAGATAATTCCCAAGGGAACCAGGCAGTGGTGTCCCAGCCTCCCCAGGATAAGAAGCCAATGCCCCCAACAGGTAGGCCTGTTCCAAGGGGTCCCCTACTTGTTTTAAGTGTGGCCAGGTGGGCCACAGATACTTTGATCCCCAGTGTCCCCAAAGGGATACTCCTGCACCACCCCGTGCACTGCCCGCCAGCTTGGTAGTGTAGCCCTGGGGGAGGAGGAGATGGGTGCCCAAGGTGGGTGGGACCCCGTAGAATTGACCCTTGTCTCCCTAGGAGACTTTGAAATGGTTCCTAAGCCTGCACTGCCTGAAAACCCTAAAAAGTACAGGCAGTGGGTAACCATCAATGGCCATAGAGTGGAGGCTCTGAGGTACACAGGAGCCAGTGTAACTGCTGTCAGCTCCCGGTTGGTGTCCAAAGAGCAGGTTGTGCCCCATGCATTCTACCCAGTAGTGTCTGCAGACAACACAGAGAGCCAATGTGAGGTGGCTCAGGTTCCCTTTGAGTGGGGGGGGTCTCAGGAACTCTTCAGGTGGCTGTGAAGCCCGCCATGCCTGTGGACTGTCTGTTGGGCAATGATTTAGAGAACTCACCATGGGCTACGGTGGAGAGGAGAGCACACTTACAAATGTTGGGTCTGCCTGAGTGGGCATGTGCTACCACTCGGTCCATGGCGGCCAGAGAGGGTGTTGAGACAGACCTGGAGCCTGAGAGTATGGCCCAGGTCCCTGCCTTAGAGAGAAGGGGCCGGGGGCGCGGGAAGCCAGCCCCCTTGGTTCCCACGGCCCAGGAGAGAGCAGACCCTGAGGGGGATGCCCTGGAGCCTACCGGGGAGCAGAGTACCGACCTGGGGGACCTGCCTGAGCAGACCCAGTGGCAGCAGGAAGGGGGGCCCACCAGGGAGGAGTTTTGTGAGCAACAGAGAACTTGCCCTTCTCTTGAGGGTATGCGGCAACAGGCTGCAGCCCAGGCAGCAGGTGATATGTCCGGTTCACATCTGATTTATTGGGAGAACAGTCTCCTGTATAGCGAGCCTAAGGCTGCTGAGCCGGGGTCAGCCTGTGTGCTGGTGGTACCCGAGTGCTTCAGAGCCTTCCTACTGGGGTTGGCTCATGACATTCCATTGGCAGGACATCTGGGGCAGACCAAGACCTTTGAGAGGCTGGTCACCCACTTTTATTGGCCACAGATGCGCAAGAGTTCAGATACATATTGTAGGACCTGTGAGACTTGCCAGGCAAGTGGGAAGAGTGGGGAGGAAGATCAAAGCCCCACTCCAGCCCTTTCCAGTTATTACCCTATTCGAGCGAGTGGGCATTGACATTGTGGGGCCTCTGGACCCCAAGACAGCCATGGGCAACAGGTACATCCTGGTCTTGGTGGACCATGCCACCCGGTACCCTGAAGCCATCCCGCTCAGGACAGTGACGGCCCCCATGGTGGGACGTGCACTGATGGGGATCTGCTCCCGTGTGGGGTTCCCCAGAGAGGTGGTGAGCGACAGGGGGACCAACTTCATCTCCCAGTATATGAAGTCTCTGTGGAAGGAGTGTGGGGTGACTTACAAGTTCACCACTCCTTACCACCCCCACAGTAACGGTCTGGTTGAGAGGTTCAACCGGACCTTGAAGGGCATGATCATGGGCCTAGAAAAGCCCCTGAGGCGTAAGTGGGACGTCCTCTTGCCATGCCTGTTGTTTGCATACCGTGAAGTGCCACATAAGTCCTTAGGGTTCAGTCCCTTTGAACTGCTCTATGGCCATCCGGTAAGAGGGCCTCTGAGTCTGGTCAAGGAAGGCTGGGAGCAATCTCCCAGGAAACCTCCCCAGGATGTATTTAGCTACATCCTGGCCTTCAGGAACCCGACTCGGCGTTTCAGAAACATTGCTGAGGCAAATCTGGAAGCCAGCCAGGAGATGAAGAAACATTGGTCGAGTTTCAACCTGGTCAGAAGGTTTGGGTACTGGCCCCAGTGGAGCCTTGTGCGCTACAAGATAAGTGGACCGGTCCATTTGAGGTGGTGGAGCGAAAAAGTCAAGTTACCTATTTGGTGGACTTTAAATCTCCCAGGAACCCCCTGCGGGTCCTGCATGTGAATCGCCTAAAGCCCCACTTTGAGAGGTCTGAAGTGGGCATGCTTCTTGCCACAGATGCAGGGATGGAAGAGGAGAGTGAGCCTCTTCCTGAACTCCTGTTTGCAGGAGAGAAGGATGGGTCAGTGGAGGGTGTGGTCCTCTCCACCACACTGACCCCAGAGCAGCAGAGAGATTGCCACCAGCTGTTGGGGCAATTTCCGGATTTATTTTCCCTGGTACCTGGTGTCACTGATTGGTCCGTCCATGAGGTAGACACCGGGGACAGTCCTCCTGTCAAGCCCAAGGCTTACAGAGTGACTGACAGGGTAAGGGCCTGCATTAAGGAGGAGGTCTCCAAAATGTTTGCCCTGGGGGTGATTGAGTCCTCTAGCAGCCCTTGGTCCAGCCCCGTGGTCTTGGTACCAAAGGCTGCAGCGCCTGGTGACACTCCAGAACTTAGGTTCTGTGTGGACTACTGAGGTCTCAATTCGGTCACGAGGACCGACGAGCACCCCATCCCCAGAGCTGATGAGCTCATAGATCGGTTAGGGGCTGCCCGGTACCTCAGCACGTTTGATCTAACGTCTGGGTACTGGCAGATCGCCTTAACTGATGCAAAGGAGAGGTCAGCATTCTCCACCCCAGATGGGCACTACCAGTTCCGTGTGATGCCCTTTAGAATGAAGAATGCCCCTGCCACCTTTCAGAGGTTGGTCAACCAGGTGTTGGCTGGGCTGGAGGATTTCAGTGCCGCCTACCTGGATGACATTGCAGTATTTTGTTCCTCGTGGGAGGACCACTTACACCACCTCTGGGAAGTGTTGATGGCGCTGCGCAGAGCAGGCCTCCCAATCAAGGCCAGTAAGTGCCAGATTGGGCAGGGTTCTGTGGTGTACTTAGGACACAAGGTAGGGAGTGGCCAGGTCTCATCTCTACAGCCCAAGATTGAAACCATCCTGGCTTGGGAGCCCCCAAGGACCCAGACCCAGGTGAGGGCCTTCTTAGGACTCACGGGTTATTACAGGAGGTTTGTCAAGGGGTATGACAGCATTGTTGCCCCCTTGACTGAGCTGACTTCCAAGAAGCAGCCAAAGATTGTGAACTGGACTGACACCTGTCAGAAAGCTTTTGATGCCCTCAAGACTGCCATGTGTACAGCACCCGCACTCCAGGCGCCCAACTTTGCTAAGTAATTTATTGTCCAGACAGACGCTTCAGAGCATGGGATGGGGGCTGTTCTGTCACAGATGAATGAGGAGGGACTAGACCAACCTGTAGCCTTCATCAGTAGGAGGTTACTTCCACGGGAACAGACGTGGAGTGCAATTGAGCGTGAGGCATTTGCTGTGGTCTGGGCACTGAAGAAGCTGAGACCATACCTGTTTGGGACTCCCTTCCGGGTTCAAACCGACCACAGGCCCCTCAGATGGTTGATGCAGATGAGGGGTGAGAATCCCAAGTTGATAAGGTGGTCCATTTCCCTACAGGGTATGGACTTTACGGTGGAACATCGCCCTGGTACAGAACACGCCAATGCTGATGGTCTGTCCAGATTTTTCCGCCTTAGTGATGAGAACTTCCCAGGGGATGGGTAGTTCTCCCTACATTTCAGCTGGAGGGGACGCGTGTTAGACCTGGCACCATTGACATGAGTCTCCCTTCCATTTTTCGCTGTCTCCTCTGTTTTTGCTGGTTATAGATGCTCTGGGCGCTGTGCCGCTGCCATTCAGTACCACAGCGCGAATGCTCCCTCTGTAAAGATGACATGTGAATTGGTACATCCATAATTGGCTTATTTGGTTTACCTGTTAGTCCCTAGTAGCGTGGCCCGTGTGTGCCCAGGGCTGGTAAACTGAATGCTGCTGGTGGGCCTGCAGCACTGGTTTGTGCCACCCACAGAAGCAGCTTGTAAAGTGTGTCTCAGACCTGCCTCTGCAGTGTCTGCGTGCAATCCAGAACTGCCATCTTGGCTGTGAAATGCACCCACTTCCCAGCCCCTAAACCTTCCCTTGGCATCCTGTAAGCCCCCCTTATGATAGGGTGCATTGTATGTGTAAGGTAGGACATACCCTGATGTGTGTAGCATGTCCTAGTAGTGAATTACACCCAATTTCGTTTTTCACTACTGTAAGGCTACCTGTTCTCCATAGGCCAGAATGGGAGGTCTGGGCTATTACATTCTATAGTCCTAACTGACCCACAGAACATGCTAGAAAAACGAATTTAGTATGCCTGAGCTCAGAATATTAAAATACATCTTTTAGTGAAGGTTTTTATATTCTGTGTTTGAAACTACCACTTTTAGAGTATAGGCACTTTCTTGCCTAAGCCTTCCAGTTTGCTCTGCTATTATGTGTATTGGCTGTCTGGTTTTGGAGGGACAGGGCAGGCTGAGTCAGACCTGGGTTGAATAGAGAGATCTGCCTTGGAGTGAGGGGAGGGGTAGCTCCTGCACTTGAATAGGGCTGTGCCTGGCAAGGTGAATGCTGGCTCCACCTCCCACTGTGCGTCTGAAGGCAGACCCCCTCTTTCTGAAAGGAAGGATGCAGCCTGGTAAACAAAGTGCTCCAGGGCTGGGCAGAACTGGTTCTGGCTGGGTTCAGAGACTTGTGACCCCTAAGAACAAAGACTTTGGGGGTATAAATATATGTGCCCAAACCCCTACAACTTGTATTGCTCCTGGACAACAAGAAGAACCTCTGTCCGTGTAACTACCGGAATCTGCAGGAGAAGGACTGTCCTTGTGCTTGTGTGCTGTTTCTGGGACTGGCCTGCAGTGGTTACTACTGGACTTGGAAGAAGAGGAAAAGGACTTTGAAGGAACTTTTATTTTGTGGCTACAGCAATCACCCAAGGGCTAGAAGAGAGCTAGCCTCCTGCAGGAGTCTCAGGCACATCAGACTCCACCACCAGCCTCCTGTTTCCTCCCAGCGAGGATTTCTATCTGCAGGTGAGGCTCCTGTGAGTTCCAGGGCCTCTAGCTCTACTGCTGAGAAGAGAGTGCTGAAAATCGTCGCTAACCCCTGTTAGCGAGCCGCTGCAGCTGGTGAGCGTGAGAAAAATCGTCGCTCTGCTGTCGCCGAGCGCTCGCTAACCCCGAAGAATATCGCATCATCCGTCAGCGGGCCTGAAAACGCCCGCTATCCCGAAGATCGTCGCATCACCCGTCAGCGGGCCTGAAAACGGCCGCTATCCCGAAGTTCGTCGAAGCACCTGTCTGCGGGCCTGAAAACGCCCGCTATCCCGAAGATTGTCGCATTGCTTGTTAGTGGGCCCCAAAGCGCTCGCTAACCCCAAATCATCGCATCAAGCTCATCGCAGCGAAGACGCCGAGCGTTCGCCATTTTCCCCGCATCGCATCAGGATCGTCGCTCCCTCGCGGAGCGCCATTTTCTTTCATCGCAGCAAGATCGCACACGCAACAGGCTCGGTGCATCATCCTCCCTTAGCGGCAAGGATTTTATCGCATTACCGGCTTAGCGTGAAGAAGTTTGTCGCTTTCTCCTGCCCGCAACCCAGCGCATCATCCACCCTTGCGGTAAGGATTCAACGCATCGCTGGTTAGCATGAGGAAATTTATCGCTACAACTCCTTAGCGACATTTTTGTTGCTTTGCTACAGAATCCAGATACTTTGTGAGTAAAAGGGTCGCAGAGACCACTCCATTGAACTGAACATCATGTTGTGCATCTTGAACTATTTTTGCAGCATCTTTAAAGTAACTATATTTTTCTAGTATTGTGGATTTTTACTGTTATTGGTCGTGTGATTAAGTCTATATAAAATAGCTATTTTTTATAACTACTTGAGTGGTGTCCATTTGTAGTGTTCCTCATTATATTACTGTGTATGGTCATAAATGCTTCACACACTGCCTCTGAGATAATCCTAGCTGCTCGTGCTACGTTACCACAGTGTTGAGCAGGGGTTGTCAAAGGGTGTAGGCTGCTTACTCTGACTTAGGAAGAAGGGTCCCTACTTGGACAGTGGCCAGCCATTGCCAACTAGAGACCCCCATTTCTAACATTATGTTTATGAAAAATTAAAGGCTGATCATAGTAATTAAGTCATGTGATCACCATTTAAATCATTGTGTTGTTTAAACAGAATCAGCACTGGCGTTTATTTGTTCTTTTGATGTTGTAGTGACCTAGCCTTGCTGACATTGAATAGGCCTAACCCTAGTAAGCTATTGAACTTTCTAAAAGTGGCATTTTAAAAAATTGTAATCAAAACCTGACTTTACCATTTAATAGAGTTTTTCATTACAATTCCAAAGACACAAGCATGAGATAGCACCTTTCTCCCAATTGGAAATATCTTATAGAGACATATATCTGCAGATTTCTTAACTTTTGAACTCCCCAGCTGCCAGTTTGGATCCGGAACTTTTTCAGCAGTACCTCTGCGCACCTGGGGACAGCATTGTATGACTCCGTAATGACGTCGACTCCGGATGTGACATCGGCGGATTCACATAAGTCCTCTTCGGTGCGGACGTCAGTTTCTTCTTTTCCACGCTGCAACGCAGATCTGGAAAAGCTGTTCCTCATGTCGTTTACTGGTCTACCCCGACATTTTGTGTCGGTTGGAACAGTGTCCCTTTCCTTATGTCTTCTGTCTTTAAACCTTGTGGGTCTTGTGCAAGGCAGATGTCAGCTACGGACCCTTATTCCATTTGTATGTGGTGTTTGGGGAGAACACCACCACTCCAAAGATTGTGGCTCCTGTCAGAAGCTGAAGCCGAAGGTGCTCCTTCCGGATAAAACTCCTGGCGGTGCGGTTGACACGGTCTTCAGAGACTTTGCGTCGACCTCGGTCATCGTCTTCTCGTTACAGGGGCCAGTTCATGGGGCCATTCCAGGAGCCGGAGCCTGTCACGTGGTTATCGCTATCCATCTATGTCCCAGGGTAAGCACAGGCTGTTGAAGTCACTGCACCCCGACTTTGGCTCGTGGAGACTTCGTCTCTAATGGCTCCTCCCGTTAGCCGGTTGAGGAGACCGTACATGACTCCACCGCATGCCTCCCCATCTTTCCAGAAGCAGGGACGTTGATGTCCCAAATTAGAGCTTTCTATAACTCTCTACATCTAATCTTTAGGTCTCCACCTTCCCCTAGAGTGCTGTCAGGCCCCATGGAGGTGAGAGGAGCCACGCCAGTGGGTTTAATCTTGGTGTCAGTTGGGACCTTTGAGTCGTTGGATCGGCACCGGTGCACAGCAATCGAAGCCATTCCTCCTCCCATCAACATCGAGGCGCCGCTTTCTCCGTGTCGGTCAACATCGGGTGCAGAGTTGATGGAGTTATCTGTGGGGAATGTTGACTTTCGGCTTCCCTTTCATGGTGGTATTTCTAAAGGTCATATTTAGGAGATGATGTGGTGGATTTGGGGCTACTGCAGCCTATATCTGAGGCTATTTCACCTCTTATGGAGGAGAATTGTCTGTCTGTGTTTGAGGAGGCTATTGTGTTGGAGTCTTCCCCAGCTTCGGGACTTCTTTCGCTTCCTAGCCTTGCTACTGAAGCGAGTTCCTCTTTTGCGGACATGTTAGAAAGAGTGGCTATGGCCTTTGAGCTTCTCTTCCTACTGTGGAAAAGTCTAATGATCCCCTGATTGATGTCCTTTGTAAAGGTCCGACAGGGGTGGAGCCCGTTCTCCATGCAGTGAAGCCCTGTATGACATATTGTTGGGTACTTGGGCTAAGCCTGATACGGGGGTCTCGGTGGAACGTGCTATATCTCGCAGGCACCAGCCTGCTCCTGAAGGTACGTCTTGTCTCCTCGAAAATGCTCTTCTCATAGTTTGGTGGTACAGGCTGCTTCAGCCTCACAGAATATGGATTCTCAACCTAATGTTCCATCAAATAGAGATTCTAATAGACAAAGATACGTGTGGCAAACATATTTTTATCTCTACTAGTTCTGCTTTAAGGTCCAATAACACGTCTTGTGTTCTTCGGCGTGTTTTTCACGCTTTGTGGGATTTGTTACAAACTATGTTGCCATCACTTCCAGATGACCTCCGATCCAGACTTGATCAGTTGATTTGGGATGTTCAACAGGCAGCTAAACTAATCATTAGATGTGTCATGGATGCTACTTATTCAGTGGGTCGGACCATGACATCCTCTGTTGCACTAGGTCATCGTGCCTGGTTACGTACCTCATGCTTTTCAGAGCCTGTCTAAGCTGCTTTGGTCTATATGCCCTTTGATGACACCCATCTTTTAGGTGACCAGGCTGTCTCTGCTTTATGGTGTTTCCGTGATAGATGAGGTGAAACAGAGTCCTAATTTCTCTCTTTCTAGTTATATGCCTAAACTAGGCTAATATGGGGAATGTTAATCCTTTGTTTCTTGCATGGCTCGTCATATTATGGCAGTGACACAGTTGTCTAAGTTCCGCTTGATGGTGTCACCCAATGTGGTGTTCCTGTGGTTAGCTGATATTATTCTTTTAATACTTCCTTTGTGTTGTTACAAGGATACTTCTTCAATTTGTTTTTTCCTTTCCCTTTTGTCCTCTGATGTAGGGTTCATGCTCAAGAGGTCGATTGCTTGTGGTATTTTCTTCCGGTTAGGAAGTTTATCTATGCCACCTGCACTTTTGGAAGCATTTCGGTATGTTGGTTAGCATTATTTCTGACTTTCAATATCTCTTACAGAAGACATCTTGCTTATGCCCTTTGTGGGAGCTTTTCTCTAGAGAGCATGCTTATACTTTTCGGCTACTCTGTATTTCCACTTCAGTGTAGTTTTGGGCTCTTCTCAGCGGTCTATGTTTCCCACTAGGACATTCTTCCCACTAGGACATTTTTTGATCTGTCCTTTATTTGTTTACCTTTTCGTATTTTTTTTGACAGGGTGCACTTTCCATTGGATTCCTATGGTGCACGGGCTGGTTTTACTTTAGGTGATTTTCGTGATGGTTCTGCTACCCTACTTGATGGTGATTATACTAGCTTTGCTATGTTGTGCGCTACTTGGCTGCAAATTGGCTATTGTTCCCATGATATGAACACCTCTTTCTTGGAGTCTTTACATGTAGTAGAGTCAAGGTCTTTACTTAGTATTCTTCTGAATACTTATATCAGTTGATGGTTACCTCCATGTTTTTGGGGATTGTATTGTTGCCTACTTACGTTCTTTGAACATGGTTGTTCCGTGAACACTGCTTACCCTGTTATTTTGGATACAGTGTCATAATATTTTAACCCTTAGGGGTTAGTTATTACATCCATGTTCTGTATTTCTTGTGAGGATTTCTTTATTTTCTTAAGAGAATGTCCCCTTCTTCGGTTCCTTCTCTGCTTTAAGAACATTCTGAGTTTTTTCTCCCCATATAGTTTGATATGTTAGGATTGTGGGTGTCCTGTCTGGAGGTTGGATTTCCCCTACCTCCTTGGGACATTTTCTTCCTCTAAACAGCAGTGGTCCCTTTTTTGTCTTTTTTGGGTCTCGCATGCGCTGCATAGGAAAAAGACCTTTAGCAATCGATTCCCTTTTTCTGCCCAAAACATGACAGTGTTGCACTGCTTTGAATGGCAACGCGTGCACGTTTGGCGATTCCCTTGCGGGACCAAGCAATGGTTCCTGCTCGCTCCCGCAAGGGAAACCGGCGCAGGCCCCCTCCTCTCTCCCCTCCCCCTGGTGCCTCCTTTCAGCGTGAGGCACGTGTGCTCGTTTTCCAAGCAGTTGGGCACCTCGCGGTTCAGCAGTGGTGGCTGCACATACCACTCACCAGACGCTGCTTGAGCAATAGATGGCGCTTGTTGTATCACATTTCAGGCAAGCATTTTTCTCTCAATGCAGCACCCATCTCATGGCCGCCGCTCTGTTGAGTAGTTTGTTTTAATTTCGGGTGAGCATTTCTCTCTTAGCACGGCAACCATCTAACAGCACTAACTCATGGCCACCCGGCTTCATTGCACTTCTCCCAAGAATTGCTACCTTGTGTCATCATATGCCGCATGCAGTGCACTGTGCACATAACTTTAATATACACTGGCCCCATGCATCATATTTGAGCACAGCTCCCACTTTTATGTTTTTGAACTTGCAAAGTTTCAGTCCTAGGAAGAGGGGCGGGGCGCTCCAGGTCAACACCATGCTCATGCGCAGTTACTGCAAGCAAGGAGCGTTGGGTAGTCCATCTTCGTGGTCTAGCTACCACTCCTCCCAGAGCAGTTGTGCTGGGTACAGTAACTAGAGCTATGGCGTCACAGAGGCCCTGACCAAACCTTGGGAGATTCAGTGGGGTCCGCCTGCCTCCAGCACCTTTCAGAGAGTACCAAAACTACAGCTTCTGCAGCTTATCTACCTACTGCCTTCTAAACTCTAGCGCTTATGGCCCCTGTTAGGTGCTTTTCCAGAGCACGTGCTTCTCTGGCCATTGCTCTGGTGTGTGTTATATGGAAGCATGTTCTAATCATAATCCACAGGCTCCCAGCTAGTAAATGACCCCTGGGAGGGTCACATTTGGGACTTACTCTTGCATTTCACACTCCTCATCCCAGCGTTGTTTGCATTGTCTGCCTCTACGAGAGGTTAGTGTAATCGATGAAGGCTAACGCAAATATGGTTCACTAAAATTACCAGTAGGTATTCATTTACAAATACATCCTCTGCACCTGTGATTGTCATGCACTACCAGTTCTCTGTTTTTCTTAGCTAATATCGCTCACCATTCTGAAACTTGGAGAGCTCATGGGGAAAGAGCAATACTACAACTCCCAGAATGCAGAGCGCTGGTTCTTCCAACCTGGATTAGCGCAGGTTGTGTGATACATGGCATGAGGTAACTTGGTAGCACTGCCCAAAGACTTTTGTCAGGGTTCAGCTATTGTTGTTTTTAAACACACAATAATTTGTTTAAACATCCAAATGTTTCGTTCACCGCACATTCCCTCAAATTCTTGTGATGTGGAAGTACTGTGTTATCGTGTTTGTAGCACAAGTGCTCATTCCATTTATCTGCTTGTTGGAAGTCACCTTGTAACGATTTCCTGCAGTGGTACACACTTGCACATGGTAGGGCTTTACAGTAGCGATTGCAAATTGCATCAGATTTCTTAGCACTAGTGAGCTGAGGGCGGGTCCTGCACCAGAAGCTTTCTTTTCGGCGTTGCAAGGTTTCTTAACTGAGTCTGCACAGTACCAATTTAACAAGCATTGGCATAGCCAATAGGTCTCGCTTTTGTGACATTATAAGTGTTTAGCCATGCAACAGTTGATGTTGCACCAAGGATATTGTGCTGCAGAATTAGATACTTATAAGGTCCCTAAGGCGAGACCTATTGGCTATGCCAATGCTTGTTGTTTTAGCTTCTAGAATGTTGTTCTTTGTGTTCTTATGGAACTATATATATATATATATGTCTATATATATATGTAAATAAATATAAATATATGTCCGTCTGATTTACAGTCACATTTCTGCTCTGTCT
The DNA here is from genome assembly GCF_964204655.1 of Triturus cristatus. Classification (NCBI taxonomy): domain Eukaryota; kingdom Metazoa; phylum Chordata; class Amphibia; order Caudata; family Salamandridae; genus Triturus; species Triturus cristatus. The sequence goes on from NC_140584.1 coordinate 560,890,483, forward strand.
GGTATACCTTGCGGTCAAGTATATCAACTGGATACCTCCTTTTTAGGTCTCGCCTACGCAGTGCCCATGCGCTGCATAGGAGAGACCTTTAGTCATCGGCACAGCTTTGCGGCCAAAATGTGCACGCTTTCCATTGCCTTCAATGGCAACGCGTGCAAGTGTGGAGATTCACTTGCGGGAGCTCCCTCCTCTCTCCCCTCCCCCTGCTGCTGCGCGAGGCGCGCGTGTGCTTGTGCTTGTTGTTTTTATGTACGTCTCTGCCTCCAACTCCACAATCACTGACCACGCCCTGATGTACTGAGGATTAAAGTTCCCATACACGTATTACGTTGTCACACACCCTGAAGAAAATATCCTTATTAATGATAATGTTTTAAAAGAGGCGTATCATATCTCATAATATTACGCAACGTTTGTTGCATAATTTACACTCTAGATCTGTTGATGGGTCGACGCCAACTTTTGCTATAATGGCCAGTCCAGAACAGAACTGGTAAAGAAGGGTGAAGCAGGAGAGTGGTAAGGGCAACCACATCGCAAGCATATCCGGTATATACGAGTTGTGTTTTCGGATTTCCCCTTTTCCGGCTCAACCGGCACTCTCTCGTTACGTTAACGGAGGCGCATGCGCAAGTGATACAATGGTGCTAGTGGTGTGTTTGACGCACACGTGTTAATTCAAGTCTTGTCTAATTGAATGTAGACGGAAGTTACTAAACTGGTGTTTTAAAGAAGATCACGTGAGCCATAAAAAGCTCAACAGTGTCCTAGTTCTCTGTGGAGGGCTATGGAGGTCTTTGAAAGGAGTTTGGAGTCTGCCTGTCATGGAACAGCTTAAGATCACGGAGTTTGGATACGTGATGTTAGTTTCAGAGAGTACAGCAGCCTCACTGCATAACGAGTAGGAGCCATCTATTGCTAGTGTCTTCCGACTGTTAGTTTGCTCATTGCGACGGCGCAGGGCTGCAATATGAATGCTGTGGATAGGCCTGGGCCCTTACCACTGTCAGTGATGAAACGCGTACAATGTATGGGTCAAAGACCAAGTGCTGTCTTTGACCATTTGGAGGTCACTCCTAGAGATAGCACGCTCGCACTACAAGACATGCTCTAATAGTATATGCACTGGAAGCTCCGCCCATATTTGTCATTTGCTTTTGTCATTGACCTTCCTAAATATTGGCTTCTGATTCCTAAATAGGCTTGTTAGTCCCTCCTAAGTATTGCCTTGTCTTCATTTGTTCCCTGTAAACACAAGGAGATGATTGACGGAGCCTGTTAGAGATGCTGCTCTGATCGGAATTTTTTTGCTGCAAAGACTGTTTTACTTCAATTCAGTCTTATATTTCGTGACTCTGCTATTATGATTTCTCAGTAATGTTTCAGACACAATCCTCTTGCTCAGTTAAGGCCTGATGAGTACCACTGCTTTGGTGTGTGCTGTATAAACACCCCTGATTGTGATGCGTGTCCTTTTGCACATCTACACCGTGCGGCTGCGTAGTTCCTACAAAGTCACTTGTGTGTGATTCTATCGTGCTGTTCTGGCTGAACTGCAGATTGCATTCTGGGACTTGCAGTTCACAGTTTAGGCATGCGAATTCTGGCCTTCATACTGCTGATAGTTAAAATTTCATGACAGGCTGAAAGTGTCACACATGTGACACTAGACTACTAGGCGGTACACGGATTTTGTTGCTTAACTTTTTCATTTGTACCTCATCTCTCCAGTGTTTGTTCCGTTCCTTATTTAACAAGCAGCATAAATGTTGGCAGATCTGTTTCATTTCCTTTTTCACAAGTTATGCATGGATCAGAATTTGTCTGTGTTAAAATTATATTACACACCGTTTCGTTTTATAAACAGCTGTCATATTTTTATTACATTAGTTTCCCCATTTTGCTCTAATGGCCGCCAGCAAAGTCAGATTTTAAAAAATCACCAAGGAGATATTGCACAAGATATAAAAGTGGTGCAGGTAAGTCTAGCAATGCTTCAATGAATGGCGGCACAGCACCCAGGATAATGTGCTGCATGGCTAACCACTTATAAGGTCCCAAAGGCGAGACCTATTGGCTATGCCAATGCTTGTTGAGATTTCCCGGGTCTTCATCTTGACCTACTGGGCCAACTGTGGTCTTAAGTGTCTGCTCTGGGCGAGGTTTTATTTTCTTATGGTTTTCTTTCAGGATTATGGTAATAACAGCCTCTCAGGATACTTTTGGGCAGCTAGCATTAACTTGATGCTGAGTCAACCACATTGTTTATTGAGGGTGCCACCTCCCTTTCTATCTGATAGGGACTTCTAGCTGCAGATCCCTTACTTAGAATCCTCCACAGACGCTAGACTGGATCCGGAAACTTTTTTACCCCGACATTATGCCTGCACACCATCAGAGGGTGTCGAGCGACTCCGCAGCAACATCGTCCTCTGTATGTGTCATGAGTGGAGTACATGTAACTTCCTCACCGGCGCGCTGACGTCAGTTCCTTCTTTTCTGCACTTGCAAAGCCGAAACGGACCGGAGTTCTGGCCATTATTTGGCCTTCTTTTTCCTTCTCTTCCCGTCTAGGGAACAGTGTGCCAAATAATGTCATGAGGGTTTTAGCCCTGTCGCTCTTGCAAAAGGCAGATGTCGATCACCGATCCCCATACAATTTGTTTATGGTGTCTTGGTGAAGAGCATGACTCCATCAACTCCTGTCAGCGTCTCCTGAAGAAGGCATTGAAGACACACCATCTAAAGCTCCTCACGGCATGGCTTTTGGATGAACCACAACGCCGTCCATCTTCCTCGAAGCAGAGATACAGGTCGATGGGTCACTCGGGTGGGGAGCCACCTCCTTCCAAGACTGGGCCTAAGGCCCAACGTGCTAAACGTAAGTTTGACATCGTCTCGCAACCGTCAGTTGTGAAGGCCTCTCAGGCAACCCCATGCTTCCCTACATACCCTGGAGCCCGGGTGACCATCGACCAAATGAAAGAATACTTTCTTTCACTTCAATGGGCCTTTGACCCTCCGACTCTCTCTGGTGCACATTTGAGCCCCAAGGGGGTAGGGAGTGTCCTGGTTGCATTCACACTGGCGGCTTTGCCCTCAGTCACAGCGGGGCCCCCTGAGTCCGTTAGGTGATTCAACGTGGCACTGGTGCAAAGCCCTTCAGGGTTTACACCTTCGGCATCACTTGAGCCTTCGACATCGGTGGCGCTGCTTAACGCAGATCCCATTGCTATTTCTGATGTTGAGTCATCCCCGCACCGGCTGGTGTCGGGTTCGACATCGGCAGCGCCGCCTAATGTAGACAGTCCTGATTTAGACCCTATTAGGTCTTTCTCTAGCTTTCCTATAGGAATCCTTGTTTGCCAGGCAGAGAAGATGTTGTGGGGTAAACTCTCTTGGGTACTCTTGCCCAGTCTTTCTTGAAAGATGCTTGGCTGGCTTATCTCGAGGGCACTAGTGGCCTGCAGTCCTCTCCAGCTTGAGATTTGCTTTACCCTCCAGGCGTTGCAATGGAGGACAGTTCTGATTTATCAGAGGTTTTCCCAAGGGTGGCTGCAATTATGTGATGTGTTATTGGAGGCTTGGGCGCAAACTGTCACAGGGCCACCTGCTGACCGGGCAGTTGGCCATAGACATTGTCCTTCCACAGTGGATCCCCCCTGCCTTTTATGACACCCTACCACTAAAGAACTAGTATTACAGGCTGCTACAGCGTCAGCAGACCTTAGTGCCTTTCCGGTAGTTCCCCCTAGCAAGGACTTCAGGTGGTTAGATAATTGTTGTCAGAGTCCCTTTTCTTCTTCTAGTGCAGCTGTGGGATCTTTAAACACTCCTTGTGTTTTCGGTAAAACATCTCATGCCCTATGGGTCACTGTTGCACAGCGTCTGCCCTCTCTGTTGGAGGAAGCCGGGCAGGAACTCCTTCAGGCGGTGCAGGATGGACGAGAAGTGGCCAAATTTACCATTGAATGCAGTATGGACAGTACCGATTCTGTCAGGAGTATGGCTCAGGCTGTCGCATTGCGTAGGCATGCGGGGCTGCGACTGTCGAGTTTTCAGAACCCGTCAAAGACGCTCTTCAGAATATGCCATTTGACGGTGTCTGTTGGACTTGAACCTTTTTGGCAGGTTCACCCCTAAACCTTTTGCCTCAAGTTCCGACATGGTGTTAGTGGTTTTAGGCCTCTGGGCACTTTAGCAATGTGGTCCACTGTAAAGTGCGTGCGTTCTCTATGTTACATTGGTGAAATTGGCCTGCCCTCCCATAGGAATGCATTGGGGATTCCCTGCTAAGTGTGTCAGTGGTAATTCCTGGTATGAGAGGAGCAGTGTGGTCAAGTCTGGTATGTATGAAATTGTGAGAATAAATGCTGCGCAAAGGTGTGCGCAGATTTATTATGACTATGGGAGAAATGCCACTTTTAGAAGTTGGCATTTCTGTGCGCTATGTGTCTGCCTGCCTGATGTGAATTGCGTGTCTGGCTTGTGAGTGACAGTGGCTGGGAGGTGTGTATGGCTCCCGGAGGGGCAGGGTGAGTCAGGGCTGAATAGGACATCTGTACTGGGAGTAGTGGGAGGAGTAATCCCTGACTCTGAATAGGAGTGTGCCTTTGGGACATAGGGCATTTGAGCCCCTTTGAGAAGGCCAGTTGGCCAAGGGGACGGTTGAGTTGGTAGGGCGCCAGGCCCTAATGTGATTTATGTGGTGCTAGGAAATGTGATTCATGTAGTATGATTTACGCACCCTGTTTTATGCCTCTAACTGTGGTTTATGTATGAGGTTATTTGCATACTGTGGTTTATGCTAGTGAGATTATTCTCTACCCTGAGTTATGCCCTAATCTAAGAGTTCTGTTTATGTGCTACTGCATAATGTATTTATGCTGGTGAGGGTATTGTCTAAATGCGTTTAGACTTATGAGATAATTGCATAATGTGTTTATGCTGGTGAGGTTGACGCAGAAGGTATTTCACGCCTAAATGTGATACTGTGCATAATGAATGAATGAAATTTGATTTGTATAGCGCTTAGCTACCCTGAGGCCTCCTAGGGCTTTGCGGAGCGGAGAGACTTAAAAGAGAGAATCCTGCTAGTGTGCTGAGATAAAGAGGTGTGTTTTGAGCAGTTTCCGGAAAACCAGCAGATTAGGTTCTCCTCGGAGAGTGGGGGGGGGGGAGGGCATTCCAAAGGTTGGAGGCATTCAGAGAGAACGAGCGTCCACCCCACCTAGATCTTCGGACTTTCAGGGGAGTGGCAAGAAAAGCAGAACTGGAACGAAGGTTCCTAGAGGGTTGATAGGGGGTGACCAAGGACTGAATGATATGAGGGCCGGTTTTCCAAATAGCTTTGTGGGCCAGGCACATAGCTTTGAAATGGATCCTGTCTCGGATGGGCAGCCAGTGGAGATTCCTCAAAGCAGGTTTTGCTGTTTGTCTAAGGGGGATCTGGAGCAATTGGCGAGCCGCACAGTTTTGGATTACTTGAAGTTTATGGAGAGTAGACTGAGGGGCTCCCAGATATAGTGCGTTCCCATAATCCAAGCGGGACAATATGAGGGCCTGTACCATAATCCTCCTCGCCTGAAACGGGAGCAGAGGAAGAATTTTCCTGAGCATCCGCATCTGGCCAAAACAAGTAGCAGAGAGCTTGGTGGCCTGATGGTTGAAGCAGAGGGAGCTATCGAGCCATATGCCAAGGCTTTTAATCTGTTGCTTTGAGATGGGCATGGGGCCAAGACAAGTCGGCCAAATGAGTGTCGAGGTGGGTGATGGAATTTTACCCAAGAATATGGTTTATGTTACAGTATGATGCTGAGTACAATGTTTGCCAGTGATTACTGGTTGTGTTCTACGTTTATATGTCCTACATTTACTATGTTCACTAAGTGATGGTTCTGACAGTGGTCCAATTGGCCCTGTCATGTGTATATAATCCATTGTAGATATTACCTAGTGCCAGGTGGCACAATGTATATTATGTGATTACTATTCTAATGTGTTATGAGAATACAAAGGCTATTTTTGATATAACCTTGTGTGGAGTTCCTCTTGTGGTGTGCCTGGTATGTTGTTGCTGTGTGCATGCACAAATGCTTTACACATTGCCTCTGGGATAAGCCTGACTGCTCGTGCCAAGCTACCAAGGGGTTGGCACGGGTTGAGCATGGGTTATCTTCGGCGTGTAACTCCCTCGCCCTGACTAGAGTGGTGGTCTCTGCCTGGCTTTGGCGCAAGCCTTAGCCAACCAGAGATCCCATTTCTAACATTATCTGGTGTCACAAACACCTTTCCATATAGGAAGTAAAAGACTAATTCCATTTCATTTTGCCTCGCACTCCTTTCATCAGTTTATCTCTTTATTTCAATAGCGATGTTCCAGTGGGTGCAGCACATTTAGTGGCGTTTTTCTTTTCTCTGCTAGGTGCAAAGTTGTCAGCAGCAGATACAGCTGCTTTTTTCGAATATGGTTTCCTTACGTCATGTTGACCAGTTTTCTGAGTTGTACCTTTGCGGTATATACCATACCCTATGTGGGGTATCTCCAGTATGCTTTCAGTTAGCGTATCTATCGATACCCACATACATTTTTGTATATGCATTTCCACTTCCCTATCTCCATGTGTAAAAATGCAGGTTACTCTGCTTACATATGTGTGGATGTGCATATATACTCTGTTTCAGATGTATATTAGTATATATGCATGAATGTATGCTTTTGAGGTCAGGTACTCCTGCGCTTGAGGCCAGGCACTACACTGTGCTATAGGGTTTCCTTTTGGCTGGACCCTTCCTCTTCTTTTGCGACCTGTTTTATAGTGGTTTTCATGTGCCTTTCTTCATCCCTTGGTGGGAAAGAGTTTGTTTTTCTGTGGACTGTACTGCTCCATGTCTCTGTTACCATATCAGTACTTTGTAACGTTCTTTTCTGTCACTCTTACATATAATTTATCTGGCTGTTGTGGGGGGTGTAAGCATACTCCAATTCTCTTCCCTTTCCATGGAGATATCTGTATATATCTAGGTCCTACATGTGTATCTATGTCTATATGTTTCCATGTATATGGATAATCTGAAAGAAACACGTTAGTTAGATTCCTCACCTTAGAATATCCCCAGGCGTCAGACTGGATCCAGGAGATTTTTCGTCAGCAATACCCATTGCGAGTCGCTAGGCGTCGTCTGCGGCTCCGCGTCCGTCGTTGGCGTCGTGCGCCGTAATGACGTCGTCGGAGTACTTAGACACCGCCCTCGCGCGCTGACGTCAGTTCTTCTTTTTTCCGCCCCAGTAAGCACCGATCCGGGAGAGCTACCCCTTTTAGTCTTTTTTGACTAAATATTTTGATCCCTTTTGATCTTTGTCAATCAACATCTGGTGCCGGTAGGATGCCTGGGTTCAAGGCTTGTGACGATTGCCACCGACTGATGTCGGTGAGTGATCACCATCGCCGGTGCCTCTACTGTTTGGGCCTCGACCACGACGCGGACTCGTGCTCCGACTGCCAGGCCCTGACCTCGAAAGCTAGGCGGGAGCGGTCCCGTAAGCTTCTCAAGCTCCGACACTCGGCTCCGCGCCCTTCTCGATCCCGGTCCAGGAGGAGGTCCAAGGATCGGTCGCGGAGCCGCGACAGACGTCATCGCTTGTCTGGCTCGAAGTCTTCGGGTAAGTCCAAGCGATCTAAGAAGTCCAAGAGGCGACACCGCTCTTCGGACTCCCCTCGCCGGTCGCGCGACTCGGCCGAGGGTCAGGGTGGTTCCACCCCCGCGGCTCCGCAGGAGCCGCGCACGTCCCCATACCCGCCGGTCCCTGGGACTGACGCGACGCCGGCGGAGATCGGTGCCTTCCTCTCGGCCATGAGGAAACTGCCTCCGCCGTCGACACCCGCCGGCGTGCCTTCGGGCCCTGCGGACTCGACTGGGCGACCTTGCGCGCCGGCTGCTCCGGCCCCGGCGCCGTTGGAGGCTCTGGCCCCGACGCCGCAGGTCCCCGAGGGGCCCATGCCTGGGCCCCCGTCGACGCCGGTCGACCTCGTCACGCCTCCTCCGCCGACTCCGGTTCCACCCCCGATGCCGATTCCGGTCGACGTCGTTCCCCGGATCAGCCCCTGTCCGGACCCGACGCCGATGCGGCGCCCACCGATGCCGCATCCGACGCCGCTCGAGACTCACTATGTCTATCGTCCGGCTCCGATCATTCCACCTGTTTACCAGGAATCGGATGACTGGGGTGACTGGGAGGGGTCCGATGATCCTATGGCCATTCAGGCTCAACTGTCACAGGACTGGGCAGATGAACTGGGGGAGGCCAGTGGTCTGGATACCTCACCGGACGCTGGATTCATCTCTCCTCCGACTGTGGCTTCGGAGGAGGGTGCTGCTTTTTCCGTGGTGCTGCGCAAGGCGGTCGAAGCCCTCGGGCTTGAGCTGCCTGCCGTGGCTGTGAGGACTAACATCCTCACTGAGGTGCTTCAGTCTGCAGCAAGCTCCACTGAGCCTCTGCTGCCATTCAATGAGGCCCTCACTGACATTCTACAGGGCACCTGGTCCAAGCCCTCCACAGTTCCTCCTGTGGATAGGAACGTCGCCAGGCGCCACTGCCCTGCTCCGGGCGACCCCAGTTTTCTGTCGCAACACCCCACCCCCGAGAGCCTGGTTATCCAGGCCTCTACCTCCCAAACCTCCTTCCCGTCCGCTCCTCCGGACCGGGATTCCAAGAGACTGGAACAGTTTGGCAAGAAGCTGTTCTCCTCCCTCAGTTTAGGCCTGCGGTCTTTAAACACCGCCTGTCTCTTGCACCGTTTCTCCCACTCTCTGTGGGATGCGGTGGAGGACGTGCTGCCCCTGTGCCCGGAGGAGGCCCGGACATGACTTTCCCAGGCTCTGGCCGATGGGAGGGATGCAGCGCGCTATGCAATCCGGTGTGGACTTGACACCACGGACTCTCTGGGTAGGGCGATTTCCACCACGGTGGCGCTTCGGCGTCACGCCTGGCTGCGGTCCACGTCCTTTTCGGGGGATGTCCAAAGCTCTCTCATGGACATGCCCTTTGATGGCGCTCGCCTTTTTGGTGAGAAAGCGGACAGTGCGCTGGCTCGCTTTAAGGACTCCCTGGCTACGGCCACGTCCTTGGGCCTTTCGGCACCGCGGCGCAAGCTTCCGCTTTTCGCCCCTTTCGTGGCCAAGGAAGGGGCGCCTCCTCACGTCCGCAGAGCCACCGGCCGCAGAACCAACCTGCACGCGGACGTGGTTTCCGCCGAGGCGGTTCTGGAGGACGACGCGGTTAGTCCTCACCCACTCCGGCAGCATCCGCCTCACAGCCTTCCTAGTCCGAGCTTTCAGGCCCATTCATCGCCAGTGGGAGGCAGAGTTCGCCATCACCTGCTCCACTGGCGTACCATCACTTCGGACAGGTGGGTGCTGCAAATCGTCCGAAGGGGCTACTCCCTCCCCTTCGAGACGACCCCTCCAGCCATGCCACCGCAGCACCACCGTATCTCGGAGGATCATTTGAATCTTCTGCGAGAGGAAGTTTCGGCCCTCTTGGCCAAGGAGGCCGTCGAGCGCGTTCCGAGCCCAGAAGTAGGTCGTGGTTGTTATTCCCACTACTTTCTGGTTCCCAAGAAGGGCAAAGGGGGCCTACGCCCTATCTTGGACCTCAGGAACGTCAATGCCTTCCTCCGGAAGGAACGGTTTGAAATGTTGACTTTGGCTCAGGTTCTAGCTGCCCTCGACCCTGGAGACTGGATGGTAGCGTTGGACTTGCAGGATGCATATTTCCACATCCCCGTCCTGCCGGCCCACCGGCGTTACCTGCGGTTCACGGTGGGTCAGGAGCACTTTCAGTTCACTGTGCTCCCCTTCGGCCTTACCTGTGCCCCTCGGGTGTTCACGAAAGTGATGGCGGTGGTCGCAGCTCATCTGCGCATATCAGGGGTTCCAGTCTTCCCCCTATCTCGACGACTGGTTGTTGAAGGCGGGCTCGCCCCAGGAAGTCGTCTCCCACCTCCAGACTACGGCGGATCTCCTGCATTTGCTGGGGTTTTCCATCAACGTGCTGAAGTCACACCTGAGCCCCTCTCAGAAGCTCCTTTTCATCGGAGCGGTTCTCGATTCGGCGCAGCGGGTCCGGGATATACAGGCCCTGATTCCCATCTTTCGGCCTCTATCCTGGGTTTCGGTCAGGCTAGTGTTGCGGCTTCTGGGGCTGATGGCCTCCTGCATCCTACTAGTGCATCACGCCAGGTGGCGCATGCGGGCTCTGCAGTGGGACCTGAAGTTTCAGTGGGCCCAGCATCACGGCAACCTGTCCGACCATGTCTTGATCTCGGAGGGCACTGCACAGCAGTTGCAGTGGTGGCTCACGGACCGCGATTGGGTCACGGGCAAGAGCCTCTCCCTACCCCTACCGGAGCATGTCGTAGTGACGGATGCGTCCCTCCTGGGATGGGGTGGCCATATGGGAGAGGCGGAGATCAGAGGCCTCTGGTCTCCGGCGGAGTCTCGCCTCCACATCAACTTGTTGGAGCTGAGAGCGATTCGACTTGCACTGAAAGCCTTCCTTCCCTCTGTCCGGGGAAGTGTCATGCAGGTGTTCACGGACAACACCACCGCCATGTGGTATTGCAACAAACAGGGCGGGGTGGGGTCGTGGACCCTTTGTCAAGAGGCTCTGCGCCTCTGGACATGGCTGGAACATCAGGGCATCACCCTGGTGGTTCAACATCTGGCGGGCTCTCTGAACGCCAGAGCAGACGAACTCAGCCGCCGGTGCATGATGGATCACGAATGGCGTCTGAACTCCGAGGTGGCGCAAGGTCTCTTTCAGCAGTGGGGAGAGCCTTGGTTAGATCTATTCACCACCGACGAGAACGCGCAATGTCAGCAGTTCTGCGCGTTGGAATTTCCAAGGCGGCACTCGCTCTGCGACGCTTTTCGTCGCGAGTGGAGTTGCGGTCTGTTGTACGCCTTTCCGCCTATACCACTTTTGCCCAGAGTGCTGAAGAAGATCAGGCGTGACCGGGCCCAAGTCATCTTGGTGGCTCCGGATTGGGCACGAAGGTACTGGTATCCCGAGCTACTCAGTATGTTGACCGATCCTCCGATACGTCTGCCCCTTCGGGAGGATCTTCTGTAGCAGCAGCAGGGGACGGTCCTCCACCCGAACCTGTCCAGCCTCCACCTCCATGCGTGGAGATTGAGTGGCGGCAGTTGATGCCATTTGACTTGCCTCCTGAAGTCTGTGATATCATTCTGGCAGCCAGGCGTCCCTCCACAAAGACGGTATACGCCTGCCAGTGGAACAAATTTGTGGCATGGTGCACAGCAAAGGCTGTGGATCCCCTTTCCGCCCCTCTTTCTGAGGTTCTCCTCTTTCTTCTTTCTTTGGCCCGGCAAGGCTCTGCCCTGGCCACCTTGAAAGGTTATCTTGCTGCCCTCTCTGCCTTCTTACGGCTTCCTGATCAGCCTTCTCTTTTCAAGTCCCCTGTGGTTCAACGCTTTCTTAAAGGCATTACTCATACGTTCCCTCCTGTTCCTTTCGTAATGCCTCAGTGGGACTTGAATCTTGTTCTCACATTTCTAATGTGCGCTCCCTTTGAGCCTCTTCACAATTGTCCTCTTAGTCTTCTAACTCTTAAGACTGCTTTCCTGGTAGCCATCACCTCGGCTAGACGGGTGAGTGAGCTCCAGGCTCTATCGTCCAAGCCTCCTTTTCTGTCTGTTCATCCGGACAAGGTTGTCCTTCGGCCTCGTCCTTCCTTTCTACCGAAAGTGGTGACTCCCTTTCATCTTGGGCAATCTGTCACCTTGCCCACCTTCTTTCCACCTCCGCATCTTTCCAAAGGGGAAGAGAGGCTCCACCGTCTGGACCCAAAACGTGCGCTCTCCTTTTATTTGGACCGCACCAAACAGTTCCGGGTGGACGACCAACTTTTCATTGGATACGTGGGTGCTAAGAAGGGAAAAGCTGTGCACAAACGGACCATCTCCCGGTGGGTCGTTTTGTGCATCAAAATGTGTTACTCCGTGGCGAAAAAGGACCCTCCTGTTGGGCTGCGCGCCCATTCTACTCGGGCTACAGCGGCTACTACTGCTTTGGGACGGGGAGTCCCTTTGCAGGACATCTGTCAGGCGGCTACGTGGGCTTCGCTACACACGTTTGCCAGGTATTATTGCCTAGACAGCCAAGTCCGGAGGGATGGCTTCTTTGGCCGTTCTGTCCTCCAGGACTTTCTGGTGTGATCTTGGTTCGCAGACCCACCACCGGGGATGGTATTGCTTGGGTATCTATTCTAAGGTGAGGAATCTAACTAACGTGTTTCTTTCAGATGAACAAGTTACTTACCTTCGGTAACGATGTATCTGTAAGAAACATTAGTTAGATTCCTCACCGACCCACCCATCCTCCCCGTTCTGCGAACTGACTTCTAGGGTTAAGGTTGTCCTTTTCAGGCCCCTAGACTTTTTTGGCACCAGTGTTGGTCTCTTGCATGGCTCTGCGTTCCTGGCGCGGAAAGCTATGTACAAGAACTGACGTCAGCGCGCACGGTGAAAAACCTTAAAAAAAATATATAATAATACATACATAACTTAGCATTTAAAAAAACGTACAAATTCACTTAAAAAAACCATAGGTTTCACACACGTTATAGTTAGGAATTAGCATTTAAAAAACCTTGCAAATTCACTTAAAAAAACATAGGTTTCACACATGTTATAGTTAGGTGGACATTTCACTCGTAAAAAACCAATGAAATTCCCCCGTTATAGTTAGTTCAGATAACTATAACTTGCGCGACCGCCACTCTATCACAAGGATGATGTCATCAGTGATGTCATGAGTGATGTAATATGTGACGTCATGAGCAGTGGATTGCGGGCGCGCGAGTTATAGTTATCTGAACTAACTATAACGGGGGAATTTCAGTGGTGTTTTTACAAGTGAAATGTCCACCTAACTAGAACATGTGTGAAACCTATGGTTTTTTAAGTGAATATATATATAGACATACACACACTTAGGAATAAGTGTATTTATATATATATATATATATATATATATATATATATGTAGCTTTGCTTTATACAATAATGCAAGATGTAGACTATATTTTTGCCGATAATATTATGAGATGCAGTTTACTTCTCTCCTCACTGTATATTTTTTATATGGCTCTATGTTATCTATATCTATCTATATATATTATCTTCTGGTGGTCACCAGTAGGTAGTTATAGTTAGGACCAAAGTTTCCATAGGTAATATGTTTTTTGTTTTGCCAATAACTTTGGCGCTGCTTGACAAATCTTCACGAAAGCATAAAAAAACGTTCTTTTTGGTACCGCTGCTGTGTTGAAAGTTTTGGGGTGATCCATCAAGCAGGGGATGAGAAAAAAGAGGGGCCCGTGCATGTTTTCACTTGTTATGTTAATGGGGATTGTTCCTTTTCTGAACATGACTACAGCCCCAACCAGTGAACGGAATTACACCAAATTTGATAGAAAGCTAGATATTGGTCCAGAAAGTGTGCTTTTTGTGATTTGGTGTAAATCCATTCAGTAGTTTCAGAGATATTTAAGTTTAAACAATGTAGCTATCTATGTACCCAATCACTCACCTATACTGCCTTTCACATACCAAGTTACCAATATACCACTGACACATCCACTCACTCAACCACACTGCTTTCCACACACTCACTCATCCATACAACCCCTCACACACATGCTCACTAACCCATATATCCAGCTACTGACTCACCCACCCACCCACTCACTCATCCACTCACTCATCTATACAGGCATACCCCCCTCACCCAGACACTCATACATGTACTCAGACAACCAATCAGCCACCCATACAACCTCTTACATACCCACTCACACACATACACACACACCCATACAGCCACTTAGACACCAACTGACAGACTGATGCAAACATTCATACAACCAGTCCCTCACCCATACATTCATTGAGACACCTAATCACTCATTTATTCAGTCAGTCACGCACCCACTGAATCATCCATGCAGGCAGTCATACACCCACTAATTCACCAATACACCTTGGTATATATATTTAATATATTTAACACTCACTTTTTTAAAACACTCATGGATGATGTTGTCAGTGATGTCATCAGTGATGTCACTGACCATGTCATAAGTTATGTAATATGTGAGGTCATAAGCAGTGCATTGCGGGGGCCCAAGTTATAGTTTGCTCAGCTAACTCTAACTGTCTAACTGTTGAATTTCGCTGGCTTTGTACAAGTTAAACATAACCCTCACTATAACGTCCTGGTAACCTTTGGTGTTTACAGGGAATTTCTAAGGTTCTTTTTATTCCATTTCCTAACTATAACGTCCCTGTAACCTTTGTTTTTTTTCAGTGAATTTCTAAGCTTTTTTAAATGCTAATAACTAACTATAGTTATATATATATATTACCTACTGGCGGTCGCCAACCTAGTTTCCATAGGAAAAGCATTTTTTGATTTGCTAATAACTTTGGCATCGTTTGGTGAATCTTCCTGAAATTCTCCAAAGAAAAGTCTATCCAGGTCAGCTCCTATCCTGAAAGTTTGGGCGTGATTCGTCAAGCGGGGGCTGAGAAAAACGGGGGGGTCTCAAAACTCGTTTTCATCATGTTAATTTCCATAGGAAATTTTGCGACGAGCTAGAGCCCGAACTGCTTAACGGAATTACCCCAAATTTGGCAAAAAGGTAGAGCTTGGTTCAGAAAGCGACCGTTTTTTTAAATGGTGTAAATCCGTTCAGTAGTTCTTGAGAAATTCAAAAAATAAGAGTAAAAAAATCAATTTCCCATAGGAAACTTTGTGCAAGGCTACAGCCGAAACTACTGAACGGAATTACCCCAGATTTGGCAGAAAGGTAGTGCTTGGGTCAGAAAGCGACCTTTTTAAAACTGATGTAAATCCGTTCAGTAGTTGCTGAGAAATTAGAAAACTAATAGTTTTGATATCTGGGTGGAGCCTAAGTCACGTGCGCGAGCTTCACTGTGATTGGCTGTTAGTAGTCCAAACCAGGAAATGTTGGCAGCCATCTTGTGGCTCGGTAGAAACGAGTCACCCGAAAACAGAGAAACAAAGGTATAAAACAAGAGAAGGGGCAGGGTAGGAAAACCCTGACCCCCTAGGCCCAAAAAATCATTAAAAAAAAAAAACAAATCGGCAAAAATTCGCGCTAGGGTCGCGGGTTCTCGTGTTTCATTTTAATGAGGCCCTTGGGTGGGCTAGGTTCCGGGGGTATTTCTTAAAAAATAATAGCAGGGGCTCGCAAGGGTTGCAGGGGTGCGCTGGGGTCCGCGCAGCCCCGGGGCTTCACTCATGTTGGGAGGGGGGTTGTGCGGCCCCCCTTCTAGAGCCTTCTATGTGCTTATCACTTTGGCGTCGTTTGACGAGTCTCCATGTAGAAACCATCGGGACTGCAGTTTTACGTCTGCGAGGCAACACTGGCATCTGTGTGAGATATGCCTTTCACGCTGCCTCTCCTTATATCACTAGGTCGCGGCTATGGCTTTAGGAGCCCGTTCGTCGGCTCCCACCTCTCTACGTTTGCAAGCTAGTATGCTGCTGTGGGGCACAGGTGTCCCTTTGCAAGACTGGATGCGAACTGTTGATAAGTCACACTATATGAGCATTGAAAAGCCATTTTGTGATTTAATCCGTCAGCTCGCATCTGTCCGAGGCAACTCTGAAAACAAACCGGAGGTCTGTCTGTGCGAGATAACCCTTTCACGCTGCTTCTTTCCACATCAGCAGGTAACGCTCCCTGTTCCTATATCACCAGTATACCCCCAACAACCTTATTGGGCCCGCAAGTCTCCCTTTGCGAACCACTGGTGGGCTCGCAGTTGTTCCGGTGGGACTTCTCAGGGCTGCAGTTGTATCTGTGAAGCCAAGACTGGAAAAATACCGCAGGTCTCTCTCTGCGTGATACCCCCTTCACACTCCCTCTGCCTAACATGACCACTTCGCAGCTATGCTTTTAGAAGCCACTGCATCGGCTCTCAGCTCTCTATCTTTGCGAGCTAGTCCGCTGCTGTGCCTCTTCGTCTTCGAGCTACTACGCTGCTGTTCCTTTGGGAGCGGACGGCCCGTAGTTCTTCCTCTGCGAGTCGAGCCCAGGGGCCGCAGCTTTTCCTCTTCGAGCCTGGGTGCGAACTGTTAAGTCACACTGTATGAACATTGAAAAGCCATTTTGTGATTGAGTCCGTCAGCTCGCATCTGTCCGAGGCAATTCTGAGAACATAACGTAGGTCTGTCTGTGAGAGATATTCCTTTCACGCTGCTTCTCTCCACATCAGCAGGTAATGCACTCTCTTCCCACATCACCAGCATACCCTCAACAACCTTCTTGGGCCAGCAAGTCTCCCTCTGCGAAGCAGCTCCTTGTCCGCCATCCCCGTTCACCCCCCACAAAGAAATGTGACAGGAACGTTTTAAAATCTTGAGCCTAACAAATCGGCTGGTGTTGTAGTTTCTTAAAAAAGATACTTGTGAGGTTGGACAAATAAGAATCTTAGTCATGTATGGATTTACATATAAAATATTTTATTAAAACAAAACAACAACAAATAAAACTATGTACAGCGATGGCGTGTCATCCCTCGACAATTTGTGAATCACAGCCTGCAAGACAAAAAGAAAGATAAGATGGTGCGTCATACGTCCAGCAAAAGAGAGAGAAAAAGAGGGAAAGAGAGGAAGAGTGAGATACAAGGAAGATAGAAAGAGAAAAACAGTGTGAGAGAGGAAGATGGAAAAAGAAAGAGTAAGACAGAGTAAGAGTGAGA